>NC_083579.1:50721136-51460303 GCF_027579695.1 Neoarius graeffei
TTTCTATGTAGTCTGGTAACAGTTATTTATCTCATCTCATTATCTCTAGCTGCTTTATCCTGTTCTACAGGGTCGCAGGCAAGCTGGAGCCTATCCCAGCTGACTACGGGCGAAAGGTGGGGTACACCCTGGACAAGTCGCCAGGTCATCACAGGGCTGACACATAGACACAGACAACCATTCACACTCACATTCACACCTACGGTCAATTTAGAGTCACCAGTTAACCTAACCTGCATGTCTTTGGACTGTGGGGGAAACCGGAGCACTCGGAGGAAACCCACACGGACACGGGGAGAACATGCAAATTCCGCACAGAAAGGCCCTCATCGGCCACGGGGCTCGAACCCGGACCTTCTTGCTGTGAGGCGACAGCGCTAACCACTACACCACCATGCCGCCCCCCAGTTATTTATTTCAGAACATATTCCAGTCTTACTGGAAGAAGACAATTTGGCTTCAAGTGCTTTGAAGTCGAGTTGTAATGATGAAATGACTGTAATTTATTTTATTAGTCTTCTTTAATTAAATAAGATTACCTGATAAAGGCACTGAAAATGTGCTTAGATCTCCTTTAAAGATGAGCGAAACATAGAAATGCACCATATTCTGTTATCTATTTTAGCACTTTTAAAACACAAGAAAACCAAGTGGCCTAACTTGTAGTGTATGTCAGTGAAACTTATCCATCGGAACAATGCGCTACAGCATAAGAGGGATTATAACAGTGAGCTTTACACAGCACATTGAAAGAACATGGTGCATTGGACCAAGACTATATTTCCTTCTTTGTCTGAAAGAAATATTTGCCAAATATCTCAATTATATCAAAGCACCCCAGCTGCCAGAAGGACACGGGGCACTGATAAACTGTGGGACTGACCCAAAGGAAGACACACACACACACACACACACACACACACACACACACACACACACACACACACAGAATGGTAGACTCCATGCCATCACACACACACACACACACACACACACACACACACACACACACACACACACACACACACACTACCTTCATATGCAGTCAGACCAATGCTGCCACTATACAGGAGGCCAATGCCTGTAACATGATTTATGCTTTCTGTCTCCCACCTCCTGCCTTCCCCCTACTTGTTCAAAGTAATGAAATTCCCCATTTGAGGCAGCCTGACAGATAGATTGGAAATCAAGAGCACCAGATAAGTAATGCTGTTTTGATGTCAGCCTGAACCTGATTGATTTGAAAACTCCAAACGCATGAGGCATTACAGATCTGAACACAGAGCATTGCCTATAATTGAGAACAGGCTATATCGCTCTTTCCTAGTGCTTAGACTGTTGTGAGATATTATGTGATGAAGGGGTTTTTCTATGTTAACTTTTTCAGTAAATCACCTTGCATTTCACCAAAAATAAAAGTATCAATGAGATTTTGAAAATACTTTCATTCAGAGAATCAGATCCTATTTATTGCAGTTTGAAAATATATCTCTCGTCATCAAATGTCCTTGTGGTCTACTTTGTGTAGATTAAAGTAGCATTTGTGGTCACACCTGCATTTGCTTTCTATTACCTTCCTGCATCCATGATCTGTTCATTGATTTTGCTACTAGTTATACATTAATTCAGTAAAAAAAAAAAAAGCCTGTTCATACAAGTCCATTTTATTTGTAGTAGTGAGCTGAGAGCAGGCATGCAATATTGTCTGTTGCAGATGAGCCACAATGGATGGTAATATAATATGTCAACTGCTGCTGACAGGAGACAGAATTTTAAAACAGCTTGAACTCCTGAATGATTGATTATGCCAATACATTTTCTGGAGGTCATATCGATTGGTTTGGGAAAGTAAAACTCCCACACCTTTAGTCAGTTTCCCCTAAGTGACAGATCTACTTGCATACACACTCACGCCTTCCCATCTATGAGTCAAAATTAAAATGACTAACAGACAGACAATGTAAGAGAGTATTTTGTTTGTTCTAAAAATGGTACTATTGAATCTACAGTATACCTAATCAGTGAATTGCCTTTATTAATTTAGAAGGTCATAAAACACCTCAGGGCATTTCCACATTGATTTTCCTTACAAAAAAATAAATACTCTCCATTGTCAAATCTACACTGTTTAAAAAAAAGTAAAAGAAATACTGTATATGTATGTACATAGAATATATAAAGCTATAGATAACATAAAGAGTTCAAAATATAACAACCAACTTGTCATCATGTTCAGCTTCATGCAATCATTTATCTTAAAGTAATATTGCACTCCAGGTCTGAAGACAGCACACACTTATACAGTGGGCTGGACTGCTGGTGTCACTCAAAGCCTATAGGACGCTATCGACCAAGCCTTGCTGTTGAAAGCTTGGAGAACAGGATCGGCTAAACATGTATTATAACCAATCAATAACGAGTGAGGAGCACAGAGATGGAGTAAACATACTGCTTATCCTATAGTCCTGTAATCCTAGAGCTTCTGTAATTTGGGTTATATGGAAGATCTAAGCCTCTTTCATATACTCTTTACTGTATGAGGTATAAACAACATGTTAAAGATAACAAATTTTCATTCCCCAGAAAAATAACAGACTGTGGCAGCGAGGGTGTGGTCGAGTGTTGGCTATGAACGGCGAGGAGTCAGGTTGAACCAGCAGGTAACGTGATGAGTTACACCTGTGTCTAATTACTGGCTGTCTATTTAACAGTTATTCCACGAAATCGAGTTGTACATGAGCTGATAGACGACAAGACACATATCACTGAGCTGACTATAAGCCATGTACAACGAGATTAAGTGGAATAACTGTTTTATTCTATCCACATTCACTGGAGTTTGAGAAACAGAGCATTTTTATTTTTAATTGTTTGCAAATTTGATAAATAAAAACTTTATACAAAACATCCAATAAAATCATTTCCGCTTAGAATGTAAACAAACTGGGAAAATGACAGTAGCAATTTGTGAAAAATGTAATAATAATAATTCTTGAAAAATAAAAAAAAGATATGCTCTTACCATCAAATACTTTTAGTCCATATTTTGTTGCTTGCTTTTTTTTGTGCATTTTTGGGAGTTTTGTTTTCAAGTAGAGTTTTTATTTCATCCTTGGTTGGTTCAGCAACATGCTCTGCCATTTTGTTTTTCTCTACTCATGGTATATGAGCTGATATCCTAGTAGTAGAGTAGCCAAATCAGAGCACGCGATTGCTCATACCCAGTGAGCGTGAATAGAATAATAACGTGTGTCTCTGTGTGTCTTTCAGATAGCCAGTAACGAGAGTGTTCTGCAACCTGTGTGTCTGTACCTGTGTGTTAGTCACTGAAAAGTGAGCATTAAAAATAAAAGCGCACCTTGAATTGTCGTGCCTGTTCCCAGTCCCTCATTGTCCCACCTCAGGGAATTGTTACATGGATATCACATATTTCCACCTGACTGTTTTTAATGGAATGCTACGGAGCGTGAACATGCATGAGACGTGTAAAACATGCAAGACCAGATATGACGCATAATTCATGAGACAGCAAGTCCAATGTTGTGAAAAGCCTAAGCTGAGACATTAGCAAGTTAGCAACATGGCACTAGTCGAGCTGCATCACGTCTTTATTGAGAGAGTTATCTTCCTGTTTCTGAACATTTGTTTTCTTCAAGCAGAGGTGAGTATAACATTTTTGCTTCTATCTGGTGATATTTTCTTTGCTTGTTCTTTTCAGTTTGCTGCCGGTTGCTTTTTTTTTTTATTTTTGAGGCAGTATGAGTAATTCTGTTGCAATATCACTACATCATTTACATCACTGCCAGCAACATCACAACCAATCACAATATGTTAATCCGATGGTTCTGATTCCCACTGCAGCCATAGCAAAAGACTAACGTAAATGTTATTAGGTCACCATGGGGACAGATTAACATTTCGACTTTACTGTTTTGTTCCCATTCCCACAGGACACCATTACACCATAATAACAGAAAATATACGGTTTTCAGTGTGAGTGTGAATGGGGTACTAGACAAAAGGTAAAGAAAAGGATTATAAATTAGAACAGATGTAAAAGATGCAACTCATGGGATACTAGTTCTAAACTCGCTATCACATTAACTTTGCGCAAATAAATATGATACAGTTCCGTAGTTAAATTTAAAGAAACGTGTGCGGAACTTTTAACATGTATTTGAATGATGAGGTATCTAAAATATGGTATATTACAAAATTTACAAAAAGACAGTATAATTTAAAGGACAAACATACTTTGAGACATGTAAAAAATCACTTTTTAATCAGTTTTGATGGTATTGCTTAATCAGTAAAACAATTATATCATGCTACACATATAGTAAGAATATCACAGAATGCCTCATCGCCAACTAATATAATGAAATCCTCAGATGTCCTCTGAATGCCTTCAATGGCGATAAGAATGTTATTTTGTAGGCTCCAATCATATTTTCTGAAGTCTTCTGTATGTTTTAATCATAAAGTTCCAAGAACATCTTCCTGCTATTATAGAAATGTTTACAATACAGTATTAAATCTGTAAAATATATAATGTATGCTGGTGAATGTGCTTTCAATATTGTAATTACAGGGTGTTTTTAAAAATTTGATATAATTTCACAATCTAATAACTACACCAATTCTCATTCAATTGACCTCAAATTTTAACGGCATGTGTGGAAACAGGTCAAAATTTTGTGTTTAATGTTTGTTGTTTTTATCTTTTTAGGTATAGAAATGCCATTCACTGGAAAAGAAAAGGTGTTTTGTGTGTTAGAGTACGCTCAAACACAGTCAAACAAGACTGTGCAGCGTGCATTTATGAGAGAATTCTCTAAAAATGCACCAACTGCAATGCAGATTTGGACATGGCACAAAAAGTTCAAAGAGGAAGGCTGTCTGTGTGTGTTTGTGTCTCAGGCGGCGTGCATATTGAAAATTTGTGAAATCGTTCATGGACTCCTGAGTTCCATGAGTCCTGAGTGAATGGAGTCATTTTGGACTCTACTCTGTCTATGACTAATCACATCAACTCTGTTGTTAAATCTGCCTTCTACCATCTAAGGAACGTTGCTAAAATAAGACAGCACTTATCTCTAGAGACTACTAAGATTTTAGTTCATGCTTTTATGTGCTCTAAGATAGATAGCTGTAATGCTCTGCTTTTTGGCCTTCCTAAATATTTAGTCAACAAACTTCAGACTGTCCAGAACTCTGCAGCCTGGGTTATTCATATGAAGGGCAAATACGATCACATAACGCCTGTCTTACAGGCGCTGCATTGGCTGGCAGTTGAATTTAGAATTATGTTCAAGATTAAGCTACTTACTTTTAAATGTCTGAATGGTCTTGCGCCTTCCTACCTACAAGAGCTTTTGACAGTGTATAGACCTAGAAGAACCTTACGTTCCTCTACTTCTGCTATCTGGCTTGTCCCAGTCTCCTACAGACTGAACAATTATGGTTTTAGGTCTTTTTCTTCACGTGATCTGTTTCTTTGGAATAAATTGCCTGACCATGTGCACATTTCCAAAAACGTTAATGTTTTCAAAGCCAGACTTAAGACTTTTTAGGCTCGCTTTTAATCTATAGCTGTTTAGTTTTTAGTTATTAGTCTTTTAATTAGTTATTGATTAGTTATCGAATTATTATTTACTAGCTTGTGATTGTAAAGCACTTAGAGCATATTTGTATAGGCGCTATATAAATTGTATATTAGTATATATTAGTATTAGAATCCGCATACCTTTGAATTTCTCATTCAAATTTTGAGGAATAAATCTTATATTGCTCAACATTAAGCCTGTTCAGTTTCACTTGCCTAGACTATGCAGTTTCTGGTATATTTACATCTCAAATAATATCAATTTTTTTGAAACACCCTGTATATCATTTCACAACATATAAAGGACCTGTTTGTAACATCGATAAACTCACCAGAGTATCCAGCAGACCAAAACTGGACAAAAGTCCAATGTTAGATACTAAGACCTCTGTGGCCCTTATCAGTTCTACATTGTACTTGTTACTTTGTATGTCTGTGCCTTTGCTCTCCTCATGCTAGGTTCCATCGATCCATAACAACTATATAAACTGAAAGAGCTTTGCAAGGACCAGTGAAGTCTGTTCTGATCTAATGGCTTGCTTATGGAGGTGTAATGAAATCTTTCGGAGTCTGAGGAGTGGGAAGTGTAGTTGGGGAATGGGAAGAGAGAATGAGGGCGTGTTGATTTAATCTCCTCCATTCTTCTCTGCTCCTACCTTTCAGCGTACCATCTGCTGGAGACAAGCGGACAGGCAGATTCATCACAATTAGATTCTCTGTGTCTACTTACTGCATATTAGCATTCAGTAACAACGGTATGCAACACCTGACTTTAGCAAGCTGTTCACTATTCTACATGCTAGCAGGCACGTATTCCATTACAAGGTGTTTGCACGAAGTAAAATCAGCTGCTTCTTATTAATGTCTCAGCCTTTTATTCTGTTATTCATCTTCAACCATATTATTTAGTAAGTACTGCGAAAGTGATAAATATAAATGTAGACTTGTAGGGTGTTACTTTGAGTTTAAGAGCTTAAAAAGCAACTGCAGAATAATTAGTTAATTAGCTTAGTCATTTCCTATGCAGATGCCTTGTCAGTGCACTAATAGACTAATAATATCAAAGCATACCAAATTAGTATCTAAACCATCTTGTTGTCTTGTCAAAAGATGAACTCATTGTTTCATTCATCTTCAGTAACAGCTTTATTGTGGTCAAGGTCACAGTAGGATGTTCATCACTAGACACTATGCACAAGCACATTCACACTCACATTCAAACCTAGAGGAAATTTAGAGTAGCCAGTCAACCTACTGGTATTTGGGAGGAAACCAGAGAACCCAGAGGAAACCCACACAGGCACAGGGAGAGCATACAAAACTACAGACAGACAGCAACATGAGCTCAGAATCAAAACAGGGACCCTGGAGCTATGAGACAGTGATACTTGTTTTGCTAATTTATTGTACCAAAAGATAGAGAGACTATTCCCGTATCATTTAGCAAATCCTGGGCATTTGTAGACTCTTCATGTAGCCTATACCCACAAGTGTGTGTGTAATGGACTGCACTGACATTGAAGTTATTAAGCACCATAAACAGCTATAAAGCTCCTATGCGAGTTAGATACAGCCTCCTGGTCTGGGTCGTATATCACTCGCCCTTTCACACTGATTCAAGTGTGAGGTTCCACATCATCAACGATTCCTATCATGCCACTTCAGTCGTTCAGGCCACACAGGGAAGGTAATGGTAGCTTCAATGCATGGGTGAGTGTTTATGCTACACTGAGCAATGCTTTTCAATTACCAGCCATCCTCCAGTAAAGCTCAGATGAAATCGTATACTGCATACCGGGGTCAAAACGCTTCAGTCAGACAGACAAATACACCTTTTAATTTCACAGACCTTTCAAACTACTGAAGAGAGGCTGCCAGGGGTGACACAGTCTCACAGAAATGCATGTGTAGATGCAACTTATTTGCAGTGCCTTCTATATGTTGAAAAGCAACGTTCTGGCACAAGCATACATTGCATTGCAGCGTATCATGTGTCGAATTCTGCATTAATATATTTTAACCAAGCTGGCCTCTACCATTATGCAATTTGAATGGGATCATTATAAAAAATTTTGCCTCTTTTTTCACCTATTGAGCGTAGCACACTTCATGCGTAAAGTTTGTGCTTTTCATAACATATGATTAGACTTACTGGGCTCAGGAAAATTTTCTTCTTCTCTGCAAACACAATTAGGCTTCCAAGTCACCAGCAACATGGAAAGTTTCTATATTCTCAGTCGCCTAAAGAGTTTACAAGGTAAAAACTATCCTCATTTAAAAAAACCTGCATTACCATTTCATAAGCCAGATGAGTCTTGAAAGCACAAACTTATGTGAAGTTTGCTTTGCTCAAAATGTGTTATTTTGTTTGTTTGTTTTTTTTAAGAGGTAAAAATTATTTATTACTTATCAATCTCATTTAAATGGAGGTTAGCTTGGTACAGAACATGACATACACGGCATTCAAGTGAAAGTTTGATACATTGCTATGGAATGTATGCTTGTGCCAGAATGTTGATATTTAACATATAGTGTTGCAAATAAGTTGCAGGTGAGCATTCATTCATTCATTCATTCATTCATTTATTTATGGGGGGGGACTGGGTTGTAATGAAAAATACTGTAAGTGAGGTTTGGAGGTGCATTTTTGGTCTCAATCCTGCATCCTAAGACAGAACACTACTGTTTATAACCTTTCATAAGTTTATAACTGGCATAAACCTAGATACACATTTATGGACACAAATAATCTATTACTTTTAGTATCGTGAAGAAAATTATATTTGAAAAGAAGTACCTCTTTTGTACAGACCTCTACAGCTATTTAAAGCCAACTGAGTATTATTTAAACTAATTAAATAATGAACTTGGTTGTTTGAGTTCCATTTTGTGCCAAGATTCATACTAGCTTCATTGGTAGACTGTTCAATAAAAATTAACTGCCTTAGTTTTGGTGGGTGGCACAGTGGTGTGGTGGTTAGCACTGTCGCCTCACAGCAAGAAGGTCCTGGGTTTGAGCCCAGCAGCCGGTGAGGGCCTTTCTGTGTGCAGTTTGCATGTTCTCCCCAGGTCTGTGTGGGTTTCCTCTGGGTGCTCCGGTTTCCCCCACAGTCCAAGGACATGCAGGTTAGGCTAATTGGTGGCTCTAAATTGACCGTAGGTGTGAATGTGAGTGTGAACGGTTGCTTGTCTCTGTGTCAGCCCTGCGATGACCGGGCGACTTGTCCAGGGTGTACCTTGCCTCTCGCCCATAGTCAGCTGGGATAGGCTCCAGCTTGTCTGCGACCCTGTAGAACAGGATAAGCGGTACAGATAATGGATGGATAGTTTTGTAAACTAATGATAAAAAAAATGCTAGTTTGGGATTAAAATTGTTTGAGTTATGGCTTGACTTCTCAGGGAAAGCTGGTTGAATACACACATTACACAACAAGGGCGCTGACCATCTCTGCTACTTCCATCCTAGCTTTTTTTTCTCTCCATAACATCTCTATCCACATTTAAAGAGGTGACATATATGGGAAGTTTGTCTGTCATTTTTGTGAGTCAAACAGTAAATTGTTGTGATTGGGGAACTGAAGAAACATCGGACCATATGCTATAGTGTGGCTTCATTTGAGCCAACCATTTTGTCTCTTTTTCGTTGCAAGGAATTTACATACAACTGAGAAAATGCACATTGCTGAATTTGTAGCTCTGTGTCAAACGGATACTGTACATAGAAAATGAATGCTCTTCTGGTGCTTTGTGATTTACTAGTGCGAACATATGGTAAGGAAGTTCAAATACTACATTCCTTATTCCAGTGTTGTACTTAAAAGCACAGTGACCTTAATCACCTCACAAACCATCTAGCTATATCAATTTGCGTGAATACAGATAGAAACTAGTACCAGGGTCTAAGCAACACTGTTTTTTTTTTTAAACACAAATGCATTCTGTAATGAGTGACTGAATCCATGTTGTCTGGACAAGGCTCATGTATTAGTGTTTATGGGATCAGTGGGAATTGTTGGCTAAAACTATTTATGGTATGATATCAAACAAAAGAGTCTTAGCCCTACTGGCCAGGTTGGGCCCATAGAGCAGCCCCTTAAATCAAAGTCGTTTATCATGGTTGTTTTTTTTTTTTTTGAGAATAGTTACTTGGGGAGTAGGGGGTGGACGAGCGGAGGCTGATAGCCCAGTGTCCTCCTGTGAGGCACCATGCATTAATTAGGTGCATGCAGGGAAGGGGGCCTACAGTTGGGGTGTGTAATAGATTCCTCGTGGAATTGATGAGCGTATATGTGTGTGTGTGTGTGTGTGTGTGTGTGTGTGTGTGTGTGTGTGTGTGTGTGTAGACCCATCTGTAATCCCCCACATAACACAGCTTGCACTAGGGAGTGGATGCCTTTTAAATGGAGCAACCTTCCATAGTGTCATGGTTATTTTCAGCTTTTTTTTTTCCTTACCCCAAAATCTCCATTTTCAAATGTTCAGCTGTTAAGAAAACATAAAACAGCAAAATCACCCACCGGTATGTTTGAATGGAAACATTTGCTTTGATGCATTGTGTGCATTAGCTTGGTAATGTACATCGTCCCCTATTTACACCATTTAGCAATTAGCAGGCAGGCGCCAACAGAATAAGAGCACAAATACTAGCAGTTATCTCTTTCATCAGCTCATGTATGCAAATGAGTGTTTGATTCTGTTCATGCAAATGTGAATTTCAATTAACTGCAAATTTTAACTGGCACTTGGCAGCGTATTTGTGGCCCAGCCATGTTTTCCTTGCTGAAAATAAATTATGGACAAGTAAATAGCATTGCATGCTGAAGATAATTACAGCTCTCCAAAAGTGTCCTTTAACATGCAAATACATCACTTTGTTCTCTTTTACAAAGATCAATCACAGATGAACAGGTAAACACAATCACTGGGATAATTTATGACACATTCTACATTTGGAGCACACATACAGTGGGTGAAAAAATAAAATAAACTCTCTGGACTTTACTTCATATGTTTTGCATTCACACTTAGTCTGGTTTGAAGAGCAAAATCAAAGCTTCTTGTGTTGGAGATGCTGGCACATCAGTCCAAAAGACTGAGCCTAGACTTCACCACTGGGGCTTCAATACTGTGGCTAAACAATCATTTTCTCCCTGTTTTATGAGATTTTTTTTAAACTCAGCCTGAGCCACAAAGTACTTTTATTACATAAAATTGCTTTGGACAATTTTCACAAGATCTGTGAAGGAAGATGAGAGGAGAAAAACACAGTTTATGGCTTAAATTTACTCACATTCTCCCTATGGTCTCATCTGTAGAACTTCCTCAATTGCTGTATAGTGGACTGTCATTAAGAATACATGAGAACCAAAGCTAAGCTGACTGACTGTAAAAAGGACCCAAAAGGCCAGGACTGGTTTGCTCTCCATGTTCTTCCTCTGCATATGAAGCCCAGTGCTTGTTCTGTAGTTGAATGAAAGGTCCATGCATATGGTAGCACTCTTCTGATGTTAATAGCATTCTCTTTCTTTGCTCTCTTTATTCTCTGTAAGTACTGTTGAAGGCTTTGGCAAATATAACCTGCAGTGCTTGAGAGGCCAATTTGGAAAATATAGCAAAACACACAGTGGATGAAAAATAATGGACAGAGGACACTGTATGAAGATCATGTGGATCCAACATTCAGCATGTTAGCATGAATACATTCACTGGCCACTTCAATAGGACCGCAAGCTGGCCTAGTGGTTAGCATGTCTGCCTCTCAACTGGGAGATTACGAGTTCTACTTGTGGTCGGGTCATACCAAAGACCATCATAAAAATGGTACCTGCTGCCATCTGGCAAGGCACGCTGCAATACGGCAAGGCACGCTGCAATACAGATGCGAGTGGGGAAGTCAAAGTCTTGCAGTTACCAGAGGACTAGCCCCCCCACACACACACACTGTAACCCTAGCTGTATAGGCGAGAGGCCGAGGGCTATCAAAACGGAGATCGGCGCCGAACCTATGAGCTGGTTAGTACTGGGACAGGAGACTGGGAAGACCAGCTCATGGTGTGGAAGGGAATTTGACTTGATACAGCTGCTGTGTTATGCAGCTATCGAATCAGCCAATCCCTTGATAGCAATACAATGCATAAAATCATGCAGATACAAATCAAGAGCTTCAATCAGGGGCGTCAGAAGCATTTTTAATGTGGGGGAGACACACTGGCGGGGGTCTGGGGGGACACACTGGCAGGGGGTCTGGGGGGACACACTGGCAGGGGGTCTGGGGGGACACACTGGTGGGGGTTCTGGGGGGACACACTGGCGGGGGGTCTGGGGGGACACACTGGCGGGTCCTCCCCCAGAAAATTTTTAATTAATTAGATGCCATTTCCACAGTGGTGTAGTGGTTAGCGCTGTCGCCTCACAGCAAGAAGGTCCGGGTTCGAGCCCCGTGGCCAGCGAGGGCCTTTCTGTGTGGAGTTTGCATGTTCTCCCCATGTCCGCGTGGGTTTCCTCCGGGTGCTCCGGTTTCCCCCACAGTCCAAAGACATGCAGGTTAGGTTAACTGGTGACTCTAAATTGACCGTAGGTGTGAATGTGAGTGTGAATGGTTGTCTGTGTCTATGTGTCAGCCCTGTGATGACCTGGTGACTTGTCCAGGGTGTACCCCGCCTTTCACCCGTAGTCAGCTGGGATAGGCTCCAGCTTGCCTGCGACCCTGTAGAACAGGATAAAGTGGGTAGAGATAATGAGATGAGATGAGATGAGATGCCATTTCCTGCATTCTGGTGTATTTTTAACAGGTTGTTAAACACCTAATTTTACCTACAAAAGTCACTTAATTCAATGACTATTTTAGAGACTCAACGATAAGTCCTCATTCAACTAGTCCATATATTCATCAGCCTGTTTTTAAACCCACTGCTCTGCCTAAGATAATGAGATGAATGTGACACAATTTATCACCAACAATGACTTTATGGGTGCATTTTACTTTTTATTTTGTTTCCTTTTTTATTTAGTTTTAGATGTAACACAACATGCCACTGTGCCAAGCAATAGTGACACTCAACTGTATGCTTAAAAATAAGAATATTCATAATTTCATGCAATGAACAGGCATGACATAGTATCATGCAAACTTCATAACACACAATCACACTGTGTCAAGCAACGGTGACACATAAAAAATAACTTCACACAATGAACAGGTGCAATTTTGTTAACCACCAACAGTGACTTTAGTGGGTGCATTTTACTTTTTTCCGATTTAGTGATATTCATAAAAAAAATGCCATGGCATCATGCAGTCTTCATAACACAAAATCACACTGTGTGATCACAACGACACATAAAAGAGAACTTCACACAATGAACAAGTGCAATTTTGTCAACCTACATGCAATGGTGGTACTACAGTAACATTTACAGATTAGTACAACAAATAGATTTATAGCTATAACTCCTTACATTGGTGCCACCACAATTTCTACCACTTCATAACTTTTATCCCCCTTTCCTTCACAATCCACCTGGAATAACATCCATCTCTCTCCATTGCTTTCCTTTCTACTATTCCTTCCCCATACACTGATTTCCCATGTTACTTTCCAGAAAACTACGTGCAGCGAGTTGTTGTAGGTAACACCCGGAAAACCCGGAGTGGATTTTCAGTGGGATGTGTATTCTCTTATCGATCAAGTGGAATGGATTCTTTAATGAAGCAATAGAAACGGTGATGGGTGAACTAATATTTTATGTTAAATGTGTGTGTGTGTGTGTGGGGGGGGGGGGGGGTCCAAATGAAGAATTATGAAATGTGAAGGGGACACGTCCCCTTCATATTCAATGATGGCGACGCCCATGGCTTCAATTAATGTTCACTTCAAACATCAGAATGGGAAAAATTGTGATCTCAAAGTGTGACTTTTACTGTTGCATGGGTGCTGGTGCCAGATGGACTGGTTTGAGTATTTCAGAAACTGCTGATCTTCTGGGGTTTTCACACCCAACACTCTTTAGAGTTTACACAGAATGGTGCAGAAAACAAAAGACACTGAGTGAGCGACAGTTCTGTGGATGGAAAACACCTTGTTGATAAGAGAGGTCTGAGGAAAATGGCCAGATTGGTTCGAGGTACCAGGAAGGATATAGCAACTCATAACAACTCTTTAAAACCATGGTGAGCAGAAAAGCATTTCAGCATGCAACAGCAGAAGACCACATTCAGTGCGTTTACATGCACATAGAGAAAATCGAATTTCTGCCGTTGCTTGACTGAAATCGAAGTTCTAAATGGCATGGAAACACCTTAGCTAGGCTGAAATCGAACCGAACTTGATTTCTCGTAATCGAGCTACAAGACCTAGATTATGCGATTTTTGCTGAGCTACTTAATGCATGTAAACCCTATCGAGCTACGTAGTCGAGCTACTTACTTCAGCACTGCCCCTTCCGGAAGTGACGAGTGACGAGACCACAAGCGGGAAACACAACAGCCTCGGTCGGCATGACAACGAATCATGACAACGGCATGAATCTTTTCTTTTTGTGGCATTGTTTGCACTGTTAAAATTTAGCTCACTTACTGTATCACCAAATACATCTGTACAGCTGTTGCATAGCTGTGAATTGTGTACATAAACAAGTCACTGTATCTGTGTGTATATATATATATATATATATATATATATATATATATATATATATATATATCCAACATCTGAAGAATGTCAATAAAAACAAAACAATTGAACTTTTTGTGTGTTTATTAAGACATAAGTTAAATTGTAAGCAAAAAAAAAATTTTGTAAGCAAAAAATGGACTTTAGAAAAATATACAATTGTGCAAAATAAGTTGTCTTACAAAACAGTGGTCTGCGCAGGACAGTTTGTAGCCATACAGTCTGTTAGAGCAAGCCTAACAGCTTGAGCATGGAACTTATGAACACGGAACTGCCAGTGTTGCCAGATTGGGCGGTTTTAAGTGCATTTTGGCGGATTTGAACATGTTTTGGGCTGGAAAACGTCAGCAGTATCTGGCAACACTGCTGATAACTTTGTTTATACTCTTGAATAGCTCTTCTTCATGATGACAACCGGAAGTGTACCAACACGATGGGGCGTGTAGCGACACCTGTGGCTCGGGTGCACAATGTACCTCACACAATAGCTTGATTTCCTTGTGTGCATGTAGGATTGGATTTCTCTGGCACCCCTGCTGGGACCCTTTGCTCGATTACCGACAGCAGCTCGATTTGGATGTGCATGTAAACGTACTGAATGAGTTCCACTCCTGCCAGCCAAGAACAGGAATCTTAGAATCAAGAACAAGTTCCTATTAAAGTGGCCAGTGAGTGTATACTGCAGTAACCTTGATGGAATTAAAAACACTACACATAGGATTCCTGAGTCAAATAAAGCAACTGAATTACTAAACTGTTTACATTACCAAATTAGACGACCATATTAATTTGTATGTTAATCTCTCTCTTTGAGTTGTCTCCTTGCCTGTGATGATACATAACTCAAGATGGTGGGTTTCAGGAACACTGGCTGCTTCTAAAGCAAGTCATCTCTAAGACAGTGTGGACAAATCAATATTCCTGGTGCTTACGATAAGCAGATTTTGACAAGCACTGTCTGACAATGGCTAGCATGTACAACTATTGTACTAGTTAAATTAGCTCTCTTATATGGCAGATGATTGATTCAGAGCCAACAATACTGAGCAAAACTGTCATAGCTAATAACTCTACAACTAACATGCAGGCAACTCATTTAAACACTAAAGGATTTTTATTTATTGTGCACAAACTACTAAATTGTGTGCAATATTCACTTTAACATATCCATGAGAAATTAAAATCGAGGTCACGAAATCATAAATAATTTAATGTATTCATTCCATCCATCCATTATCCATAAACGCTTAACCTGTACAGAGTCACAGGCAAGCTGGAGCCTATCCCAGCTGACTATGGGTGAGAGGCGGGGTACACCCTGGACAAGTCGCCAGGTCATCACAAGGCTGACACATATACCCTGTCCACACTAGGGATTTTGTACCGATACGATACTACTTTCGTACCGCAACACCTGTCCACACTAGCAACTATACCGGTACTGTAGCGGTATAACTGTATCGGTACGAAACCCACAAATGTATGGGTTTCGTACCGGTACAGTATCGGTACTGTAGCGCTTCGCTGTAGTGTGGACAGATGAAGTGGTTCTGTATCGATACAAATATAATGCGCATGCGCAATGAACCATTCCTACTTCTTCCGGGTTATTCATACAATACAATACGCACGTGCTTTCCAGCTGTAAATAAAACATCAAAATGGCTCAAAATGACCGTGGAGCTACATGGAGCAAAGACGAAGTTATGTGTTTGTTGGAGCTTTGGGGAGACGAACGATGCCAGGAACAGTTGAGGGATACAGTGAAGAACGGAGATTCGTTTTCTTTGTTTCTTTCTCAACTGCCTCGCGCATTTTATACGATTCGACTGAATAAATGACCACCAGAAATACAGACTGTACATTGACAACAAAAAGCACACACACGTTGTTTCATCCGCCATATTCTCGGAAGGAAGTTACTCGGTAACCACGGAAACATTTTGTGCACACGCATTTCAACTACCGTGAAAGAAAACTGCAAACATTTCTCGCTAATGTGGACAGATGCACTAAACTGTACCGGTATACTTTGTATCGATACAGTTACACCACTATCGTACCAGTATATATGTGAACACCGCTATAGAGACAAACAACCATTCACACGCACATTCACACCTACGGTCAATTTAGAGCCACCAATTAGCCTAACCTGTATGTCTTTGGACTGTGGGGGAAACCGGAGCACCCAGAGGAAACCCACACAGACATGGGGAGAACATGCAAACTTCACACAGAAAGGCCCCTGTTGACCACTGGGTTTGAACCCAGAACCTTCTTGTTGTGAGGCGGCAGTGCTAACCACTACACCACAGTGCCGCCCATTTAATTTATTCATGTTTTCACTTTCGAGTTCTCAAATTAACACATTTGTGCCCATGTTTTTGTTTAACTCAGTCTCATGTGCTCACTATTTAAGTCAGGTTAAGATCATGTGATTTCAGCATTCTTTTAAGATTATTACTTGCCACATGTAAGAAGAGATCCCAATACCATCTTGGCCAAATTCTAGACCGATATAGTATTTGCTGTCCATGTCAAGTTACATCATGAAGATGCTCTAACAATAGACCTGTGATTAAGGAAAATCACTACATTTCAGGCTTGTGCAGAAAATGGGGTGAACTGAGCTTAAAGTAAAATGGACAAATTTTTTTTCTATCCATTAGCATGTTTAATTTATATTTTTCCAATTTCCACAAGCTATCCTGTGAGTTTTCCGTAATCTTCTGCCATCCTCCTGTTGGTGGTGTTCAGACAAATGTCATAACAGCACTCACACGCTGCGAAGGAAACCCTGAAGCACAAGCAACAGAGGTGTTCCCCGGTCGGCCACCTCACCTGTGGGACTGAATCCTGGTTCTGCTACTCTGCCATAAAAAACTTTGGAGCTCAATAACTCAGGAACCATATGGCAGAAATATGCCAAACTTTAATTACAGAAAATGTCTGGCTAATTCAAATGAGGTGAGTAGAAAAATATGTCTGTGAGATTATCATCTAGAATCTACTAGGCTTTACATGTGCACCTGTACAGTAGACGTTGCAGTACCTTGTGTGGACTCCTATTGATAAAATTAACTTGGAGAATATTGAGATGTACTTACCTCTGCATCTGCAGTGCAACAAGGCTAATTCTACTGCCCAATAAACACTCCATGGACATCAATCTTCTACTGGTAATTTCCCTGTAGAATTATAGCTTTCGCTCTCTCTCTCTCTGATCTCATCCCACTGGTAAATCTCTTTCCTGTCAAATGGAGGAGCAAGAATGCGGAAGTTGTGAACTTGTGAGACGTGCAGATCAATACAGCAAGGACAAGCTGAATGATCTGGCCAGCAAGAATGTATTTGGTGCCTGGGTTTACATGGGTGGCCATTAATCTACTCAGCACTTGCTGAGGTGCTAGCCAGTGGCCCAGAGAGTGTAAAATGCCCTTACATCAACATTACTGCCCATCAACCAAACAAATCCATATTAAAAGGACCACAAGAAACACTGATACATGCATGGACACACTCCATTGGAGAAATACAACCAGGTTGTATCCTGTGTGTCATGACCATACACTTGTGATGAATAACACTGCTCTCTACTGAAGTGTGTTACTATAGTGAGAAGATGCAATCATTTGGATTAGTACTTTAGTGTCTTATTTAAAAGAGTGCTTGATGTTCAGTGGTCAACCATGGATCAAAGGTATATTGATACTTAAACAGTGCAAGAAACCCCAGTTGATATTCCAATAGGGTTTTTTTTTCTTTTTGTTTTTAAGATTTTTTTAAGAAGACACTTAATAGGTCACTCATTCACTACTGCTGTAGATGGTCTCACAGGGATACACTAAAAATGAACAGTGGTGCTTGAAAATGTGTGACCCCTTTAGAATTTTCTATATTTCTGCATAAATATGACCTAAAACATCATCAGATTTTCACACAAGTCCGAAAAGTAGGTAAAGACATGCCTGTAGCCAGCTATGAGGCAATGGAGATCTGGACCTCAGTAAAAAAATTTTAGCGCTAAAAAATAAAATTTGACCTCAAGAGTCCGGATTTTAAAAAATATAAAATAAAAAACCAGTGGTTGAGAACTTCTCTGACAAGACAAGTACTTGCTTAATTCAGTTGAAACTTGTTATTTAGTGTCCGCTGTGTGTACTAGTTATGAGACAGCAATTACAATTCCCGCACGCTGGCAGCAGCACTGCAGCAGGTGGCTTGTGTGTAAACTGGCAAGCAGTATAACATTTGGTAAGACAAAGCAATGCTCATTATGCCATTATCTGTAAGAAACATTCAAAACAGTAACATAGGACAGCATCTGGAGTAAAGGCAATTGTATGAAACATTAAATATGCATACTCTGGCCATGATGAGGGTTAGGCTATTTTTTTTCTTTTTTCATATTAGGCATAGTAGGCTAGCTAACATTTCACACAAGTCTACTGGTTAAAAAACAGCTTAAGTAGGCGAGAGTTTCATTTCAATTTGGACATGAATATAAGTGTATTATGATGTTATCTTGTAATTGTGTTACTTTCAAGCATTTCTCTTTTCTTTTATAGGTAGCTAAGGTTACATATAACCTTAGCTTAATTGTCATGTTTCATACCATAGACCTATGTATTTTGATGTTCAAGATAATGTTTTTATGATTTATTATTCATTCATCCATCCATCCATTATCCATTATCCGTAACCACTTATCCTGTGCAGGATTGCAGGCAAGCTGGAGCCTATCCCAGCTGACTATGGGTGAGAGGTGGGGTACACCCTGGACAAGTTGCCAGGTCATCGCAATATCTCAGCACGTAGTATTGCTGAAGCACTCTTCCGCGTCATCTCCCGGGGCGGAATCCCCAAAGCAATTCTGACTGATCAAGGCACTGCGTTTATGTCACGTACACTGCGTGAACTGTATGGGTTACTGGGAATTAAGCCTATCTGCACCAGCGTTTATCACCCACAAACGGATGGCTTAGTCGAACAGTTTAATCGCACAATAAAAAACATAACTAGAAAATTCGTAAGCGAGGATGCACGCAACTGGGATAAATGGCTTGAGCCCGTTATTCGCAGTGCGAGACGTCCCACAAGCCTCCACGGGGTTCTCCCCATTCGAATTACTATATGGGCGTAAGCCGTGTGGCATTCTGGATGTGCTACGGGAAAATTGGGAGGAGGGACCTTCAACCAGTAAAAACGAAATTCAATACATTATTGACCTGCACGCCAAACTCCACACACTCACGCACCTAACCCTGGAGAATTTGCTGCAGGCCCAAGAACGTCAAGTCCATCTGTACGACAGGGGCACGGGCCTTAGGGAATTCAAACCGGGAGATAAAGTACTCGTGTTGTTGCCCATGCCGAGCTCTAAATTGATCGCCATGTGGCAAGGACCCTTTGAGGTCACACGGCGAGTCGGGGACATTGACTATGAGGTGAGGTGAACAGACAGGGGTGGGGCGTTACAGATATACCACTTCAACCTACTAAAACTTTGGAATGAGGAGGTCCCCGTGGCATTGGTGTTGGTGGTTCCAGAGAAGGCGGAGCTGGGGCCGGAGGTTCAAAAAGGGAAATTGACATCGCCCACCGCTCCGGTCCCCTGTGGAGACCACCTCTCCCTGACCCAGCTCACGGAGGTCGCCCAGTTGCAAATGGAATTTTCTGATGTGTTCTCGCCCCTGCCTGGCCACACCCACCTCATAGAACACCACATTGAGACGCCCCTGGGGGCAGTAGTGCGCAGCCACCATTACAGACTGCCCAAACACAAAAAAAAGTGGTTCGGTAAGAGCTCGAGGCCATGCTCGAAATGGGCATCGTCGAGGAGTCCCACAGCGACTGGAGCAGCCCAGTGGTCTTGGTTCCCAAGGCCGACAGGTCAGTCCAGTTCTGCGTGGACTATAGGAAAGTCAATGCGGTGTCTAAGTTTGATGCATACCCAATGCCTTGTATTGACGAGTTGCTCGATCGGCTAGGCACGACTCGTTTTTATTCGACACTGGAATTGACAAAGGGATATTGGCAGATCTCCTTGACTCCACTATCCCGAGAGAAAATGGCCTTTTCTACACCGTTTGGCTTACACCGGTTCGTCACACTTCCTTTTGGGCTGTTTGGGGCACCCGCTATGTTCCAGCGGCTTCTGGATAGGGTCCTCCGCCCCCATGCCAACTACGCGGCCACGTACTTGGGCAATATTATTATTTATAGTAATGACTGGCCACTGCATGTGGAACACCTAAGGGCCATCCTTAGGTCGCTGAGGCGAGCGGGTCTCACAGCCAACCTGAAGAAGTGTGCGATTGGGGGAGTGGAAGTACGGTATCTGGGTTTCCACTTGGGCAATGGGCAGGTGCATCCCCAAATTAATAAGACAACAGTGATTGCCGCCTGCCCGAAGCCCAAGAGCAAAAAGGGGGTGAGACAGTTCCTGGGGCTGGCTGGCTGGCTACTATCGTAGGTTTATACCTAATTATTCGGACGTCACCAGCCCACTGACTGATCTCACTAAATAGGGAGCACCAGATCCGGTCCAGTGGACGGAGCAATGCCAGTGGGCTTTCTCTGAGGTGAAGGGTGCACTGTGTGGTGGGACCACTGTTACACTCCCCTGACTTTTCTCTCCCCTTTATTTTGCAGACAGTCGTGTCAGACAGAGGGCTGGGGGCTGTTCTGTCCCAGGAGTTGGGGGGGGAGGACCACCCAGTGCTGTACATCAGCCGGAAGCTGTCGGTCCGCGAGGGCAGGTACAGTACAATCGAAAAGGAGTGCCTCACCATCAAATGGGCAGTTCTCGCCCTCCGCTACTACCTGCTGGGTCGCCCTTTCACCCTCTGTTCAGACCACGCGCCCCTGCAGTGGCTCCACCGCATGAAGGATTCCAACGCATGGATAACTCGCTGGTATCTGGCACTCCAACCGTTTAAGTTCAAGGTGGTCCACAGGCTGGGGGCGCAGATGGTCATGGTGGATTTCCTCTCCCATCAAGGGGGGGTCGGCTACAGGCCGGATGGCTCCCCGGCCTGAGTCGGGCGGTGTGGGTATGTGGCAGCGGGGGCATGGTCAAGCGTCGATCTGTGAATGGAGGGCGGAGTCAGGGAAGGTAAGTGGTGGAATCATTGTACCTGATGGGAATTAACCTGTGTTTGTGTGTCTTCCCCAGTGACCGCACCCTTTAAAAGGAGAGGAGAGCAGAGAAAGGGACCTCTCCCCAACCAGGACACTTTTGTGTGTGTGTGTGTGTGTGTGCGTGGCTGGGAATTGAAGAAAGGCTGCAAAGCTAAAAAATAAAGAGTTTGTTGAGAACTCAGTTCTGGCCTGCCGTGCTTCTGTGCTCCACACCTGGTCGAATACCACACTATTGTTAAAAGCTCTATACCAATAAAATTTAATTGTAGTGAATAGGTTTTAATGGTGGAGATCCTCAAGCCACACATGGAAAAGAATCCAACACACATCAAAATATGCAACAAATAAGTAAGACTGTGCATTACTTTGAAAAGATCAACTTTTCTGGTAGAGAGCACACAAAATATTTTATTTATATTCCATACATAAATAGCAGGCTGTTTGGTGCCGTGCCAGTGCTCTTCACATGTGCCTCTAACACCATCAGTGCTTGCCATCATGTGCAGGGTCAGAAATAAATTGCATTTTTTGCTGTGGTATTTCTCCTATGCGAAGATCTCAGGAGGAGCATAAGAATATAAAACATGAATAAACAAAATTACTCATGAGCAATTCAGTAGGCCTATAGCCCTTGAATTTATGTACCTCAGAAGTCTGCACACCTGCAAGCACACACACACACACACACACACACACACACACACACACACACACACACACACACACACACACATATGCAAATACTAAGAACATAATATTCCCATTGTTCTCCTCTTCAAATGATTATAGTCCAAAACAAGTCATTTTGATATGTTTTCAAAATAGTTATTTGGTTACTCATAGGACATGTAAGAACAACTGGAAAACACTGCTGTGAAGAAGGTGTTCAAGAAGTCAGTACATTTCCATCTTTATCCTACATCACCCTAACCTGCTGCACATCCTTCTCAACTTGGTTTCACTGTCTAGCCAATCGGTACAAGACCTTTTCTCCTTCTTTAGTGGCCAACCTCTCATACAACTCACCATATGCCTTTTCCTTTGCCACCTCTCTCTTCACCTTCCACTACATCTCCTTGTATTCCTGTCTACTTTCTTCATCTCTCTGACTATCCCACTTCTTCACCAACCTTCTCCTCCTTATACTTTCCTGTACTTCCTCATTCCACCACGAAATCTCCTTGTCTTCTTTCCTCTGTCCAGATGACACACCAAGTACCTTCCTGGCTGTCTCCCTCACCACTTCTACAGTAGATGCTCAGCCATCTGGCAAGTCTTCCCTATGACCCAGTGCTTGCCTTAAATCCTCTCTGAACTCTACCCTACAGTCTTCCTTCTTCAACTTCCACCATCCAATTCTGCTAAGCTATGTTCTCCTCTGCCACCACCTTGCAGTCTCCAATTTCTTTCAGATTGGACCTCCTGCATAGGATATAATCCACCTGTGTGTACTATCCTCCACTCTTATATCCTCCACCCTGTGTTCCTCTGTCATCTTGAAATATGTATTCACCAGAGATATTTCCATCATTTTCACAAAATCCACCACCATCTGCCCTTCCTCATTCCTTTCTTTGACACCATACCTACCCATCACCTCATCACCTCTGTTCCCTTCCCCAGTATGCCCATTGAAGTTTGCTCCAATCACCACTCTCTCTTCCCTGGGTACTCTCTCCACCACTTCATCCAACTCACTCCAGAAATCTTTTTTTCTCTTCCATCTCACACTCAATTTCTGGGGCATATGCACTGACAACATTCATCATCACACCTTCAATTTCCAGGTTCAAACTCATCACTCTGTCTGACACTCTCTTTACCTCCAAAACACTCTTGACATACTCTTCTTTCAAAATAACCCCTACCCAATTTCTTCTCCCATCCACACCATGGTAGAACAGTTTGAACCCACCTCCGATGCTCCTGGCCTCGCTCCCCTTCCACCTAGTCTCTTGGTAACAGTATATCCACCTTCTATATCTCCATCATATTTGCCAACTCTCTCCCTTAACCAGTCATTGTGCCAACATTCAAAGTTCAGACTCTCACCTCCAGATTCCTACCCGTCCTCCTCTCCCACTGCCTCTGGACATGCCTCCCCCCTCTCCTTCTCCTTCTTGCAACAGTAGCATAGTTTCCACTAGCACCCTGCTGGCCCACAGTACCGGTGGCAGTCGTTGGTAACCCAGGCCTCAACCAAGCCGGTATGGAAATCTGATTTATGATCTACATATTTGATTTGGCATAGTTTTTATTGAGGATCTCCTCAATCCCACCATCATGTCTTCCACTGAGGAGACTGAGGCTGATGACTCAGAGGTGGACTCGTCCATTACCCAAGCTGAAGTCACTGAGGTGGTTTGCAAGCTCCTCGGTGGCAAGGCACCGGGGGTGGATGAGATCCGCCCTGAGTATCTCAAGTCTCTGGATGTTGTGGGGCTGTCTTGGTTGACACGCCTCTGCAACATCGCGTGGCAGTCGGGGACAGTGCCTCTGGAGTGGCAGACTGGGGTGGTGGTCCCTCTTTTTAAGAAAGGGGACCGGAGAGTGTGCTCCAATTATAGGGGAATCACACTTCTCAGCCTCCCAGGGAAAGCTTACTCCAGGGTACTGGAGAGGAGAATTCGACCAATAGTCGAACCTCAGATCCAGGAGGAACAATGCGGTTTTCGTCCTGGTCGCGGAACACTGGACCAGCTCTATACCCTTCATAGGGTGCTCGAGGGTTCATGGGAGTTTGCCCAACCAGTCCACATGTGCTTTGTGGATCTGGAGAAGGCATTCGACCGTGTCCCCCGTGGTATTCTGTGGGGGGTGCTTCAGGAGTATGGGGTTCGGGGCTCTTTGCTAAGGGCTGTCCGGTCCCTGTACGAACGGAGCAGGAGTCTGGTTCGCATTGCCGGCAGTAAGTCAGACCTGTTCCCAGTGCATGTTGGACTCCGGCAGGGCTGCCCTTTGTCACCGGTTCTGTTCATAATTTTTATGGACAGAATTTCTAGGCGCAGCCAGGGGCCGGAAGGAATCCTGTTTGGGAACCACAGGATTTCATCTCTGCTTTTTGCGGATGATGTTGTCCTGTTGGCTTCTTCAAACCAGGACCTTCAGCATGCACTGGGGCGGTTTGCATTCGAGTGTGAAGCGGCTGGGATGAGAATCAGCACCTCCAAGTCCGAGGCCATGGTTCTTGACTGGAAAAGGGTGGCTTGCACTCTCCAGGTTGGTGGAGAAGTCCTGCCTCAAGTGGAGGAGTTTAAGTATCTCGGGATCTTGTTCACGAGTGAGGGAAGGATGGAGCGTGAGATCGACAGGCGGATCAGTGCAGCCTCCGCAGTGATGCGGTCGCTTTACCGGTCCGTCGTGGTGAAGAAGGAGCTGAGCCAAAAGGCGAAGCTCTCAATTTACCGGTCGATCTACGTTCCGACTCTCACCTATGGTCATGAGCTTTGGGTAATGACCGAAAAAACAAGATCGTGGATACAAGCGGCTGAAATGAGTTTCCTTCGCAGGGTGGCTGGGCGCTCCCTTAGAGATAGGGTGAGAAGCACAGTCACTCGGGAGGAGCTCGGAGTAGAGCCGCTGCTCCTCCACATCGAGAAGAACCAGCTGAGGTGGCTCGGGCATCTTTTTCGGATGCCTCCTGGACGCCTCCCTGGGGAGGTGTTCCAGGCATGTCCCCCCGGGAGGAGGCCCCGGGGAAGACCCAGGACACGCTGGAGGGACTATGTCTCTCGGCTGGCCTGGGAACGCCTCGGTGTTCTTCCCGAGGAGCTGGCCGAGGTGTCTGGGGAAAGGGAAGTTTGGGCTTCCATGCTTCGACTGCTGCCTCCGCGACCCGGTCCCGGATAAGCGGAAGAAGACGAGACGAGACGAGATAGTTTTTATACCAGATGCCCTCCGGACACAACCCTCCCCAATCTATCTTGGCTTGGGACTGGCAACCCCAGTGGCTGGGTCACTTTCTCTGTTTTAAATAAAAATTATAAAACCTTATTTATTTTCAATTTTAAATGGAAAAAAGCCCAGCTTTTCAGTGTGGTCTCAAACTTTTAAACATCACTTTTGAACTTCACTGACCACAGCATTTCAGAGATATATGACGTGACCTGAAACTACCAAGAGGGTGGAGCTTAAAGCCTTTTTCAAAGTTGCTATATTTCAGATAATGTAGTGATTTATAGTGGACAAATACAACGAAATAAACTTCTTTTTCCTGCTGAGTTTATATATTACTACATTTTAAGGTAAAACAGGTCAAGGATGCAATTTATGAATTTAAATAAATAAACAAATAAACTGAAAAAACTCCAATGTGACCAAAACTGTCAGTTGCATTTGCAATGTGTTAAGGTTATCAACAAACAGGGAATGAAAGCAAGTATATTAAAAGCATATTGAAAGTACATCACACATATTTTATTAGTTACATTGTCATATTTTTCTGAAAGATATTGAATAATATATAAATATTACAGGAACAAGCCACTTGTGGATTAAATTTCTGACATATTTCATGTCACTTAACAGATTTCACAATTTTTTTTTTACACAGGATATTAAATACATGTAAATTCTGCATCCAATGTCCGTAACCATACCACTTGTATAGAATAGCTGTCACAAACTCCAACACACAAATCATTCATCTTCTCAAGCAATCATGCAAATGTGCTCTTTGACTCATTCCACAGACTTCTTTCTATTTATTCATGCTTTTCTCACTTACTGGGACCATATATTACACAGCAGTAAGCAAAACATATAGAATTAAAAGACCTTGAAAGTTGTGTGTGAGGCTACATTTTGTGTTAGTAGAAAGAGATGGTGATCAAGACAAACACACACAAAAAAAATGCCTGAACTTTCAATCTTCACTGTGAATGCAAAGGGTTTAGCATTTAGGCCAATTTCCTTCCTTCCAGGGTGAGCCTTTATCATCTTACTTCTTGGAGCACAGAAATGGAAAGAAAAAGTGAAAATATGTATTAATATGGTTTCACCTTTACAGTCCAATAAATTTTACAGCTCAGTAAATGCCTAGTATTTAATAGACAAATGTACTTATTTATGATTCTGTGATGAGTGCACCACATACAATGTACTTCATAACTGCAAAATAGTAAGTCCTATCTCTATACTTACAGATAAGCTATATACAGTATGTTGGCTGTAGATGTCATATACAGTATATCCTCAAAGTTTATAAAGCAGCATTTGTCTTGGGCCACTGTACTCATTGGTGTCAACATTTTGGTACATTAGAAAGTCTTTAGCACAGCAGCAAGCAAAGAGCAGAGAACACTAGCATTAAAATCATTAACATTAGCTAGCTACATACAATATACTTAATAAACTGTAAATAAAGTCTTAATGAGAACACACTGGATGAATAGCTCCGTGTGTGTGTGTATGTTTGGTAGTGGATGTCAACATGTGTGGTTAGGTTGTTGCAGGCAGAGAGCCATGTATAGGCAGAGAGCGGGGGTCTCTCTGTCTGTCTGTCTAGAAGAAGAAGAAACCTTTATTTGTCACATGCACACTTCAAGCACAGTGAGATTCATCCTCTGCATTTAACCCATCTGAAGCAGTGAACACATGCACACACACCCAGAGCAGTGGGCAGCCACACTACAGTGCCCGGGGAGCAGTCAGGGGTTAAGTACCTTGCTCAAGGGCACTTCAGCCCAAGGCTGCCCCATGTTAACCTAATTGCATGTCTTTGAACTATGGGAGAAACCGAAGCACCCGGAGAAAACCCATGCTGACACAAGGAGAACATGCAAACTCCACACAGAAAGGCCCCCGCCGGCCACTGGGCTCGAACCCAGAACCTTCTTGCTGTGAGGTGACAGTGCTAACCACTACACAACCGTGCTGCCGTTTCTCTCTCTCTCACTCTCTCTCTCTCACACACACACAAAGCTAAATATAGTTATGCTGAAGCCTGCACACATTAGCAACTGAATACAAACACAGCACATGGAGACATGTTCACTCACTCACTCACTCACTCACTCACTCACTCACTCACTCACTCACATGATGAATAAGATAAAGAGACTAAAGCAGTTCCTTTCACATTAGCAAACAGTATCATTCACTATATTCGGTGTGTGTGTGTGTGTGTGTGTGTGTGTGTGTGTGTGTGTGTGTGTGTGTGTGTGTGTGCGCATGCGTGCGCTATACTGTAAAATTTTTAAGAAGAAAATTTAAAGTAAAACAGCTTGTTCAGAAATAACTTCAGATCTTATATTTTAGAAAAATAAAACTTCTTTAAAAGACAGACATAATGTGGTCTTAACTGGAGAAATTTAATACAGATTGCTTAATGAGAAGTATCTGGGTAGTATATTTGATATTAACTTGACTTGATATTACTGAATAATAGGGTTCTATCTGTGTCAGAAATCCAGTATCTGTTTTCCTCAAACTTCTTTAACTTAGAGTTTTGCTGTATGTCCAAAGAGAGAGAAACACTTTGATGTCTCATATCTCAAAACCATGCCCAGACAGAACCTTATACTAGAAAGATGATAATTACTGGTATATGTATTGCATGCTGGATATTTAAGTGTAAAGTGAGTAGTGATTCGTTGAGCCTGCTCTTTTAGGTGAATATTTAGAGCTGATAAGTGTTTCTGACACAGACTTATTTATTTATTTATTTATTTATAAATGTGGGTAAGACAAATTGATCCTGTGACTCCTTCACTGGAAATTCATTAGTATTCTGTATTCATACATCTCTAATGCCATTAATCACATACAATGCAACCAGGATTGAAAAGTATTTAGCAAAACATGTCTGATTATGATGTGGAGCCTGGGGAGTAAAAAACTTAAGACTGTTTGTGACTTCTCAGTGTGACTGAAGCAATACAAGAGTCTGCATGAAATACTGCTTGTTATATTAGCGTATTGCAGAAATGCCTGATCCCAGTCCTGGTAATCTACCACACTGGAGAGAATACTTCTAACACACATGGCACTCATTCAAGTCCTCTTGAGAGCACTGATTAACAGGGATATGGTGTGGTAAATTAGGGTTGGATTTAAACACTCCAGGGAGCTAGATCACTATGACTGGACACTGTAGTGTATCAGGGAAGTAAAAACCTTAATTAATTGACAGAAATTTTCTTTCCATTCTACTTTAATGAAAGTCACGTACAGACTAGCAACTAATATATTTCATTGGGAGTTTATTGTATAAGTCCATTAAGCCTATTTCTATACATATTTATTCATTTCAAGCCTTATTCTATTGGCAGATAATTTTGTTTATTTCTAGAAATACATGCTTGAAATGAGCTAAATTATCTGCCAATAAAACCAGACAATTTCATATTTGAAATCAGCAAATAAATATCAAGAAATAGCCTTTATAATCTTATATTTGTTTGGGGAAAATTTTTGTTAAATTTGCCTATATTTGAGATATTTTTTTTATATCTTTAAAATCTACTTTAATGAAAATCTCATTCCCAAATATGCATCTTTAAATGCTTAAGTATGAGGTGTTTTTTTTTTTTCAAATTAATTACTCTTCAATGTCCCAATACCACAAGTATGCACCAATTTTTACTGATACAAAGTATTTTTGTACAAGTATTTTTCACACGTGCATCCAAAAAAAATGCTGTGTATTTGAACAGAGAACATTACTTATAATTATTATTATTCACATCCCAAAATACTAGACGGTTACAATATTATAAAATAATAAAATACAGTTATACCAATAATATGTAGTAGTATCATCATAAAGCCTTAAAAGCTGCACAGCTGCTGTAGAAATGCCAAACAAAGGAACTCTCCCAGTTTACAAGATGCCAGGTGCTATGCTTTGGAAACCGATCAACCTATTCCAACTCTATTTCAGTAAAAGTTACTGAAGCTTGGAGATGGATGTATCCTTGGTTACATGGCGAGTGGCCTGTTAGGCTCTGGCTCTAAAACATTCCCAGAGGTCTTAGCATTGTGTGCATGGATGGTCACTGCTCGGGTAGTTCTTAGATGAGGAATGAGGCCATGGTAGGCCTTGGAGCTTTGGGGTGTTAGCGTTTCAGCCAGTGATGAACGGTGCGCAGATATACACACCAATCTAATATGGCTATTGGGCCATATTCTGAAATGTCTGAGCTTGTGGTTCAGCTACAGCAGGGTCCAGTAGTCAATAATCTGTTTATTTCATCAGTCATAAAAAAAAACCTAACAAAATGTTTTAGTGTGTAGATAGATAGATAGATAGATAGATAGATAGATAGATAGATAGATAGATAGATAGATAGATAGATAGAGTGCATAAAAGACCATACTAATTAAGTCCATATCAGGTATATATATGTGGCATGTCATGTATTGCATTTTTGCAGTTTACATTGTAGTATAATAGTATGATTGGACTAAGGCACATTTTTATTATACTCCCACTCCTTTGGCTCCTACTGCCTTTTTACCTCTGTCCATCCATCCCTATCTTCGTCCATCCGAAACACCCTTTTTTCAGCAACCACAAATCATAGCCACTTGGTACCTGGTATCAAACTTCAGCTTGGGGTTCTATACTGTGTATACTGTTTTCAGGTCTGTCACACATCAACTTCCTGTTTACCAACTGAATGTATTTACAAAACATATAGTGTGGATTTACAAAACTTTCCTCACACTTTTCTCAGCAACTCCAAATCACAACTGTTTGATATTTGGTACCAAGATTGAGCTTGGGGTTTTATACCATGTATACCATTTTCAGGTCTGTCGCACATTGACTTCGTATTTACCAACTGAATGTATTTACGAAGCACATAAGGTGGATTTTGACGCTATTTCAAGAAGCAAAATGCTATTTCAAAATGACAGTTTACCAGGATGCTATTTGAAATACCTGGGGAGAACACTGCTCTTTACTTACTTGTTTCAGGGTTAATTATTTGTTGAAGTCGACATTCATAATAAGTGTCCTATTTTTTTGATTGCTTGCATTTTGATATAAGTGAGAGCGAGGGTACCGGTATATGTAAGTGAGCAGTAGCTCACAGTTGATCTTGTTACTTGTTTTTTGTACATTGTGTAGTTGGTGGGATAAAGGATTTTGATATGACAGAGGAAAAAAAAATGCAGTGAGACAAACAAGCAAGGAGATTCTTATATGAACTAATTTGAAATGCCAAGTTACTGTGTGTTTATGTTCATATTACAACTTATCCATTACCACTGGTGTCGACATTCACATCAGTGTGGGGAAAAACGCCATTTGAGTTGTTTTCTTCAGTTCTGGTCTATGACCACTGAGCTGCAGGTTAGTGGAGGATGTTTAAACTTGCTGATGTCAGCAGGTCCTCTGTTCTCTCATTTTTCTCCCCTTGCTCTGTTTTGGCTTCATAGATTTGATGGCTGACCACAAGCTTCCTCTATGTTTCATTGTTGATCAGGAACTGGAGAATAGTTCCATTCCACATGCTGACAGAATGTGGTGAGAGACATTCAATAGATACATGGGCAAGTGGGCAGTATGATTGTTTCAGGTGAGAAGGGGCACTATGGAATAAATTCACACTACAAACTGGACTGTTTGTTGGTCTAGTTTATTGAATTGATCTCTACTGTACTTATAATAGATATATAGAAAACAAGTTCGGTAAGACTGTAAGCCTTAGTGTTCTGCTGTTGCACACTACTGTATGTGTGATCAACATATCTATCTGTTAAACAGCCTACTACCAACTACAAACTACAGTATATGAGTAGCATGGACAGGTACTAGGTAGTGTATTTAGGCATTATAAATCATCAGCAATGACTCAATATGGCAACTGTACACAAAATGCATAGATGAACAGCAAATGGCATTGCAATGGCCTCTGGGACATGAAAATTACTGGTATACCTTTGACAGAAGTTATGTTTTCATGATTATTGTTAGAGAACCTGTAACTGAATTCTACGGCAATTGAATATCCATTAATCAGTGTTGTAGAGAAGACCACATTAACCAAGACCAAGTCATGACCAAGACCAGAGTGCATCAAGACTGAGACAAGCCCAAGGCATTGAGACCAAGTCAAGACCAAGACCAGACCAGTACAGTCCAAGTCAAGACCAAGACCAGACCAGAATCCCACACTGCATTCCAATTACAATAAAATGTGGAACATGCAAACCATTAGCACTTCTCAAATTGATCTGAGGGCTCCACATTCCCATAAAAAACACCCACATACAAACAAACACTAAGAGCTGAAATCAACTGAACCATCTTTATATAAACACTCCTTTCTATGTAATGAGGTTAACAAATACACAATCAAACAATGCACAAGCAATTTAGTAATATCCTTGCAGTTGTGGTCTTGACGTACGGTATCTTGAAATAAAATCCTGAGTCCTATATGTCCGAGACCGAGACAAGACCAAGTAAAAAATGTGGTTGATTCCAAGAGGAGACCAAAACCTTCAAAAAGACTGATTTCAAGTACTATAACCACACCATCAATTGGACTTTTTCACGTGCATGACACATTATTTGATGGATGTCACATTGCTTTTTACTCAGTGCATAACAGTGAATGTATATTTGGCCTAACACTTTTATCCATCACCTCTGAACACAGCTTTTCACCAGATAGATGTGTTACAGGAACATGGCATATGATTTCTCACTATATCCCATCTCTGCATCTGCAAAACTGTCTTGCTAGGATGCCTTAGAGTGTCTTAATATCGTATTAGGCACATATTTCATTCCACAGTAGACTCATGAGTAAATAAAATTACCAGGAAAATAGCATACATTCCAGAACATACAATGCTTTTGAGCGGATGAAGTGTCTTTAAATCATTCAGAAGTCATCCAGTGTCAGGTGAAATATGGGATGTGCAATACAAATATCCAGCCTTTTTCAGAGCACTAACAGAAGCTATCATAATCCATCCATCCATCCATCCATTATCCGTAGTCACTTATTCTATACAGGGTCGCAGGCAAGCTGGAGCCTATCCCAGCTGACTATGGGCAAGAGGCATGGGTACACCCTGGACAAGTTGCCAGGTCATCGCAGGGCTGACACACAGAGACAAACAACACTCACGTTCACACCTACGTTCAATTTAGAGCCACCAATTAGCCTAACCTGCATGTCTTTGGACTGTGGGAGAAACCGGAGCACCCGGAGGAAACCCACGCGGACACGGGGAGAGCATGCAAACTCCACAAAGAAAGGCCCCCCATTAGCCACTAGGCTTGAACCCAGAACCTTCTTGCTGTGAGGTGACAGTGCTAACCACTACACCACCATAGCTATCATAATAAATATGCAAAAAAAAAATCAGACTATTATCAACCATAGAAATAAATCCTTAATTCAAGCACCTAGTATAAATAGAGAGCCAATTTCATACAGTTTTATGTAGGTATAATTTCATCAGTACCACTGTACATCGCACATTACAAAGCTGCATCAACACTTTATGGAATGCTATACTTATTGCTTCTACAGATATAACTATTGCTGCTACACTACTAAATATTTTATAGTTTACAGCTCAGGTTCTGTGTATTTATTGTCTTGTGTATTCATTGTTCAGTTTATTGTCCTGCACTTGTCTGTGCTCAGTACTAGGCAGAAGCAAGGCAAATGTCTTGATGTGATTGCAGTATGAAAATATAATAAATCTCATCTCATCTCATTATCTCTAGCCGCTTTATCCTGTTCTACAGGGTCGCAGGCAAGCTGGAGCCTATCCCAGCTTACTACGGGCGAAAGGCGGGGTACACCCTGGACAAGTCGCCAGGTCATCACAGGGCTGACACATAGACACAGACAACCATTCACACTCACATTCACACCTACGGTCAATTTAGAGTCACCAGTTAACCTAACCTGCATGTCTTTGGACTGTGGGGAAACCGGAGCACCCGGAGGAAACCCACACGGACACGGGGAGAACATGCAAACTCCGCACAGAAAGGCCCTCGCCAGCCACGGGGCTCGAACCCAGACCTTCTTGCTGTGAGGCGACAGCACTAACCACTACACCACCGTGCCGCCCATATAATAAATAATTTTATATAAAACTTGAAAAATATTTTGGAGTAGTACCAGAAGTATAATACTAGTTATTTATGTTGATATGGTTAAATGAACAATGGATAAGTCACCAGTCTCTGTTTAGATAAGATAGCTCCCTATGTCTTTCCCCATGACAAGTGAACAAATTCCTGCTGATTGAATGATGAGCTGATCTGATGGCTTTGAGCATAGACAGGGACTTTCCACTGTCTAGCAGTCCCTGTAGAAAGGCTACTACTCTAGGAACTCAATCCAGATGATGGAGCGTGCACCATTCTTAGAACAGTTTCCACCTGAGAGTATAAAAGGCTCATGTACTAGTGGCACTTGCTTTTTGGAGTGTCCTTTGGACTGCTGGATCGCAGTCATCCACCTGCTCTTCATTGTGAGGGGCAAAACTCTCAAACAAAGATAAACATGTGTCAAATCATGCCATCCATTTGGGACAACTATTCCAACTGTTCAGGGTGGAAGCTTCCAAGGTATTTCATCCAGTAGTGAGAGCAGCCATGGGAATCAAGGCCTCAAGGATTACATCAGGGCCAAATGCAGGACTTTGTGGTCTGTTCATTGAATTTTGAGCAGTGTGGGAAGAATCAGTAGTAGAGGCAGAAATGTTGTTCAAGCAAGTGACTTACTTTCAGCGAGGTTAATCATGTGTGGGCCCACTTGTGGATTTTCATACAGTGTGAATTGCACCATCTGACCTTGTGTCACCCAGGTGATTGTATAGTTAGATGACATTGTGAATAGATCAGCACATGGCTGAATTTAAGATTAACTAGCCAGATAGGCTAGATAGACTGGCCTTAGTTCCAACTGGTTGATGTGTTCTACTCTCAAATTGGGATTTTATGTGCCTCATATGCCTCTGTGGCACCACACCCTGCCAGCAAGGGAAGTGTCCATGATGACTATTACACTCTGATGCTTGTTATAGGGCACTATAAAGTGTGAAAAAGATATAAAAGTCAAACCACATACATATGAAGTACAGGGACAGATTGTACTGAGCAACATAAATTAAATAGCTTTTAAATAGCGATGGCTAGCTGTCAAATTCTGTTTTGTTTTGTTTTCCTGGAAGAGACATGAATAAAAGACAAAGTTGCTTTGAACTTTCATTCTAGAACAAATGGTGTTGCTGAGATGTGTCACTTGGCAAGATATTTCACATCCTCCCCAATATATCACTCTGATATCCTGAGGAATAAATACTAACATTACACAAACTTTTACCAAAAGTTCTAGAAATGAAAAGCAGTATGGTCATCACTTTCAAATACATACTACACAATAAGGGGGCTGGTTATGTATGAATCCTACTTTGTGGGATTTTCATATGCTAATAATTTTCACATGCTGTTAAAAAGAAGATCATATAGTTTTGGGTTTTAAAAAAACACTATGATACTGAAAATAAGGATAAAACATTACAAATATAAGTAGCATTTGGAACAAGCTTATTGTATTGTGTGGGAGACAAACCACCTAAGGCTGTTGTTATTAGCTGTTTTGTTCTCACATAATTGCTGATGACATGCATTGAGAAGTAATTTCATTATCATACACCCAGCATTACTAGAGTAATGAAAATTCCACAGAGTCTCCAAAACTGGTATTGAGATATTTAGCTCTTAATAGAGTTGAATACTGTTTTTTTCTTGCTTTATTTTCAGATCAAAGCATTGATGTCATCATATATTCAAACAATCCCATTACAGTTTCTCTTTTTGTTGGCTGAGCTATAATCATGGTTAAATTTGATGTGTTGGAAGCAATGAAATACTGATGAGTGCATTATCAGTGATTTAGATATGAATCAATGGTGCAGCCGGTGCTTCATCCAGCCCTCAGATGGTAATTGTGCAAAGTGTGTACCATATCTGTGCGAGACTGTCAGCTGTAATTGAGCACATATTGGCATGATGTGTAAATTATATATGCAAAATGATCAGTAATTGCTTCTGCATGCATGGAAATACTCATTCTCTCAATAATGAGTATCAGGGAAAATGCACAAACTACATCAGTGGCTTCATGAAGCATGCCTAAACTCAAAATAAACACATCTTTGGAAATGCTATTACAGAAATGCGAATATATCTGCACATATTGACACACTGTAAATACTTGACATGATTTCTCATACCATCTATCCTTATCCAATGTAACATGGACATGAAGGTGTCTTTATAACCTGAAGAGGTGAGGTACCCTCTTGAGAACCTGCCTGTTTAGGATGATAACTCATAAGTTCAACATCCCTTTGGTGAAAACCTTCAAATAATCCATTCTCCATGCAGATTTCACCAGCTGAAGCAGCGTTATCCTATTATCACAGGAATTATACAAATCTAGACAGCTATAATCCAGATGATTAGAGCTTGGAGCCTTTCAAAATGGCATTTGGCAGACAAACAACAAGCCTGTAAGCATCAGATATTAAAACATGTGCTGCCTACTTCAATCTGCATTATAGTTTAGAGATTCACATTTTGTGATAGGCTAGATCTTTCTGGATGTGTTCCCTTGGATGTTCTGATGGGATATAACATAAAGGTACTTTTTATGGCTCAGGTTCACTTTAAAGTAATTATGAATGTTAACATTATTATTATTTTCTTGTAAGATGTCTTTGAGGGGCGGCACAGTGGTGTAGTGGTTAGCGCTGTCGCCTCACAGCAAGAAGGTCCGGGTTCGAGCCCCGTGGCCGGTGAGGGCCTTTCTGTGCAGAGTTTGCATGTTCTCCCCGTGTCCGCGTGGGTTTCCTCCGGGTGCTCCGGTTTCCCCCACAGTCCAAAGACATGCAGGTTAGGTTAACTGGTGACTCTAAATTGACCGTAGGTGTGAATGTGAGTGTGAATGGTTGTCTGTGTCTATGTGTCAGCCCTGTGATGACCTGGTGACTTGTCCAGGGTGTACCCCGCCTTTCGCCCGTAGTCAGCTGGGATAGGCTCCAGCTTGCCTGCGACCCTGTAGAAGGATAAAGCGGCTAGAGATAATGAGATGAGATGAGATGTCTTTGAGGGGGTGGCACGGTGGTGTAGTGGTTAGCACTGTCGCCTCACAGCAAGAAGGTCCTGGGTTCAAGCCCAGCGGCCAGTGAGGGCCTTTCTGTGTGGAGTTTGCATGTTCTCCCCATGTCTGTGTGGGTTTTCTCCAGGTGCTCCGGTTTCCCCCACAGTCCAAAGACATGCAGGTTAGATTAATTGGTGGCTCTGAATTGACCGTAGGTGCAAATGTGAGTGTGAATGGTTGTTTGTCTCTGTGTCGGCCCTGCGATAACCTGGCAACTTGTCCAGGGTGTACCCTGCCTCTCTCCCACAGTCAGCTGGGATAGGATCCAGCTTGCCTGCGACCCTGTAGAACAGGATAAGTGGCTACAGATAATGGATGGATGGATGTCTTTGAGCAAAAGGAGTGCAATTACAGCATCACTACATCTGTGTTTGATTGGAGGCCTTGTCAGCAGTTTGCCTGATAGTTCTGCTTCAGGTACCTCTTGAACTTATAAAGTAAATAAAATGAAATGAAAATTTAATCTGCTGCCCAATTCATTCATTCATCCATCCATTCAAAATTAATCACATTAAAAATCATTATTTTCTCATAAATTAGGTCTGCTTTTACACTTTGATGCATTAGTTGGCATGCTGCACTTGCTTGTTTTTCTGGAATAAAAATGAGCTCAATTGGCATGAAGCTTTAAATGACTGTATTTCTTCCAAGCCTCCATAGGAATCCATGCTGCTCCTCACATCATATTGTGATTTTTTTCCTGTTTTTTTTTTAATCATGGCCATGACATGAATATTCATGAGTGTGTTTTCCATATTCAGCACAGACACACTAAGGACTCATGGGGAGAGTACGGTTTGCTCTCTGAACTCAGCAGGTGGCCAAGTGTGAGATGTGATCACTAGATGTACCCGGAGACAGAGCTCCAGCAACTGCTCAGCCTCGTTGCACTGCACTTGCCTAATAACCCAGCATGTAGTGGATTTCAGGATAAGACCAGCAACCCCCTGCTAGACCACATTCCTTCTGTTCTTTGCCCAACCCAGACCTCTACTGCGTGTCACCCGAAGGGCAAAGAGAGTCACTGAATTTAGTGGAGTCCTTGCTTTCAATTATTTTATCCAATATATGTGGGCATTTATGATAACTGAACAGATTTTTCATTAGGGTAACCATAGCATTGATCCTCAGTTGCAGAGAGGCAGAACTGTTTTTGCAGGACACTGAGATAACAAATAAGTGATGGGTCAGCGTAATGCCATGGAATGGTAACATGCAATGAAATAAACATAATTTAATTGCCATTATTTAAAACACAGCATGTGCAGTGTATTTTGTTTAACTCACCATAAATTAGCATTAATGAAAAGTAGCCTAATTAGAGTATACCACATATACGTAAAAAGAAGTAATAGGCTAAACAAGCTGCAGATATGTTCCTAGTGAACACAAGAAATTAGGGAACAATTACTCAGCCAAGTAATAATGAAGATAATATTATCAACTACATTTACTTACAGTGAGCTGATATATATATATATATATATATATATATATATATATATATATATATATATATACACACAGTGCTCAGCGTAAATGAGTACACCCCCTTGAAAAGTAACATTTTAAACAATATCTCAATGAACACAAACAATTTCCAAAATGTTGACAAGACAAAATTAATAATAATAAACAAGAAGTTGATGTATGTCACAAGCTTGTTGATGTATGTCACAAGCAATATCTCAATGAACACAATTTCCAAAATGTTGACAAGACAAAATTAATAATAATAAACAAAGAAGTTGATGTATGTCACAAGCTGCTAGATGGTTATTCCAATGCTTGACATCATCTCATTCATATATGAGCATATTAGCATTTTTATTTGATATATCAGATATATTAAACAAAATTTAATATATCTGTTTAACTTATAACAGGAAAAAGTAAGGTTAATAATCTAACTTAGATTACACATTTTTCAGTTTTACTCAAATTAGGGTGGTGCAAAAATGAGTACACCCCACAACAAAAACTACTACATCTAGTACTTTGTATGGCCTCCATGATTTTTAATGACAGCACCAAGTCTTCTAGGCATGGAATGAACAAGTTGGCGACATTTTGCAACATCAATCTTTTTCCATTCTTCAACAATGACCTCTTTTAGTGACTGGTGCATTTTTGCACCACCCTAATTTGAGTAAAACTGAAAAATGTGTAATCTATGTTATATTATTAAGCTTACTTTTTCCTGTTATAAGTTAAACAGATGTTATATTAAACTTTGCCTTGTCAACATTTTGGAAATTGTTTGTGTTCATTGAGATATTGTTTAAAATGTTACTTTTCAAAGGGGGTGTACTCATTTACGCTGAGCACTATATATTATTCAAAAACTCAAAACTAGTGAATCAAAAGTACAATAATCATGCACACCCATTACATGGAGCATCACATGGACACATTAAATTGTGCACACAATTAACTGGCAGTGCATGAGATATAAAAGAAATGAAATAAATATCGACATTAGATACAGGATTTCTCCTTGAAGCCTAAGCTTCATGCTTTCTGCTGCTGTACTTCAAGTTCATTATGCAAAACAAAAGGATGCACTGGAACAAGTGCTATTTTATAAGCTTCTGAATTATAATGGTGGAAACCATACTGTTAAATTAACCCTTTCACCACTGCAGACCACTATTCTGATCTCATCATAGGAGGGAAACCCCTTCTGGAAAAAGTTACGCAGTGGTGAAAGGGTTAAACAGAATTTGCAGTAATTAATATTATAATTAAAGTTAAATTTATTCAATGCAGCAATATATTGGCAACATGCTGGGCATCACAGGAGTCAGGAGGCGAAGGGCCATCAAGGAGGCCACCGAGGCAGCAGAAGTTGCCTCAAGGTGACTGTGGATAAGAAGAGGAGATCCGTAGGTAGGGTAGCGCTACCTGGACACAGGCCGGGGCTTGATCCACCTCGGCTGGGTCGCCTGGGTGAGAGTGTATGATGCTGAAAGACCCGAAACACTTAAGGACCCCAGGTTACATCACTGATGATGTGTCCAGGTTGTATCAGAAGTTGATGTATGTCACAAGCTGCTAGATGGTTATTCCAATGCTTGACATCATCTCATTCATATATGAGCATATTAGCATTTTTATTTGTTTATTTTAAATTTTCTTTACCCTTTATGCTTATATTTTAACATCCTCTTGAAAAAAACCCCAGACTCCACATTTTCTATTCCCTGAATTTTTGGGAGACTATACCAATACTAATACTGTCAAATCCTCCTTCAGCAATCTTGTTGCCACGAAGTTGCATTGCCAAATTGCTTCTGAATCAATGCAGTGAAACCAGATTTCACTTGCATCCCTCTCTTTGCTTGCTCAATCAAAACTTTCAGCATCTTAGAAATATTAATCCAAGGATCACGATGGTATGGTTTCTTGGATTTGGCAAACAACATTTTCTTTGTCATCAAAGTATTGGAGCCATGACATACATGTCCATTATTTCAGGTATTGACCTCTCACAACATTTTCAAGGTGTTTTGATTTGGTAATGGCAAGGATGTCTTCATTTGTGTATTTTAGACTGAATTCCTCTTCTTCTGCTCCTTCTGGTGACGTCTAGCCCAACATCCTTTAACAAGGTATCTCAGCATCTCCATCCAACAACTGAAGGCAAGTTTTTGAAGGCAGTGGATTAACACTATAGAAAAGCCCATCTCGGACGATTCTACTCAAGAAAAACCTGGCATGACTGCACACTGAAAGCATGACTGCACACAGGAAATACTAATAATCAGCATCAGCCAACCATAAAATCAACTTAAGCATCAATGCATTGCCATTCTGAATAAGGCAATCTATATAAATAATGGCATATCTTTTAAACATGCTAACTGACAGCATATTAGCAACTCTGAATACATCCCAACATGCACAATGTAGAATATTTAAATAATATTGACTAGCTTTGAGTGGTCTGTCACATATATTCCATCCAGCTAGCATGATATTGAACGAGTCAAAGATGACTCGTCTTCAACTCGTTCAGTATCATGCTAGCTGAATGGAATATATCTGATAGACCACAAAAAAAGCCAGCCAATATTATTATTATGATACATACACACTTTTCAGATTAGCATTCTCAAAGGCCAACATTAGCTTACCCGTGACTCTGTGCTGTTAGCATGGCAGTGCAGTTACTTTCCAGCCAGTATAGCAGTAGCATTAGCGAAGGCCAATGCTAGCTTATCCGTGACCTGGTGCTGTTCATATGGCAGTGCAGTTACCTTTCAGCCAGTGTAGTGTTAGCAAGGGCCAATGCAAATGCAGTCAAGCCGATTATTATTATTATTATCCCTGTGTAATTTACTTAGTTACATCTCTGCTATTGCTCTCTTTTCGAGTTTTTCGATGTCCACTGGTATGTTTTTTTCTCTTGTAAATATGCATGAAGAATATATAATGAAGTCTTGGTAGCCTTTCAGGTCTTCAGCGCATCTTCAGTTTATTTATTTAGTGCTTAATCCTAGCAGTAGCACTGGATTAGCCTCGTCTTCTCTCTCTCCAGGCAGACAAAGAAGTTATTGGGCATAAGTGCAGCAAAAAATTTGTCATTGGATCTTCGCATGAGCTCTGACATATGATGTGTTGTCTTGACAATGTGCAATATTATAACAATATTGCACGCTCATTCTCCATTGGGGAGAGTGGCATAATACACTGAGGATAAGCGATATGATAATATTGCATGCCATCAATAAACCTGCTAGAAGAGAAGAGAATACATGTTTTTATTCCGTGGAAAAAGTGTCCTGTATGTATAATCATTTCTCATATTGTGAACCTTTACTTTGGGGAAAGGCATATAATTAATTACATTTATGAAAGGAAAGTTTAGAACTCTGCTCAACAGAGTAATTTACACAATGTGGTGCTGTATTTTGGTTATGAGAAAAGCTTGTTTTATTAGCATTTGCCTTTCACACCATCACTGACCAAAGCAGTTACAAAAGTACTTACAGGATTACTGATGGCACCAGTAAACTTGTAATGCTATATTTTATCACAGTGGTACAGAGGACACTACTTGTCCTAATTCATGCACACAATATCACTGTAGAATAAACATGTTTGTTTAATGGCTATCATCATTCTATGTGTAATTAAGACAGAGAGTAAACAGTCAGGATACAGGAGGAGCTCCTGTTAAGACTGGCAGTGCTGCAGCATAAGAGAAGCAGATTACTCTCCAAATTAAGATTCATTTAAAACAGATGTTGGTCCAGTTTCACATTGGGAAAGAGAAATGAGCCCTCACATCCTAAAATGTTCTGTGGCATGTGGTGTGACCTTGAACATGTAGCAGATTAGTTTGAGTAACATAAGGTACTAGAAAAGACTCACCTGTATCCATCACTATTTATTTCCTTTTCATGAATACGCATTAAAAAACAAGCAAACAAACAAAGCATAAAGGGTCATATATTAGACATTGAGTCTTGGCTAAATAGTGTGTATATACAGTGAGGTCCAAAAGTCTGAGACCACTCATGAAAATGCCTCTATTTTGCACTCCTCTAATTTAAAACAATTTTCATTACAAACAACTTGAGTGAAAAGTGCAGTCTTTGAAATATTTACATAAGTTTCAGACTATTGCTGGATTTCATGTGAGATGTCCACCTCATGAGTTATTCAAAACTTTAGCTGGTGGTCAACTGTAGAAATATTCCGGATGTGGGTGGAGCACAGAAGTACGGCAGGCTGTTATTTGCTTGAGTTTTCTTTATTTCTGCTTTTCAGCACAACTCTGTCCCTTGGGGACGCACTCATACACACAGACTATTATCGTGTTCTGGTCCCCGATCTCTCTTCCTCTATTCCTCTCGCTCCTTTTATAGGGCGCGGTCACTGTAAGAGACACACAAACACATGTTAATTGACAACAGGTGTAGCGATACAACCACTCACCTTCCCCAACTTCACCCTCCATTCAAAGACTGATGCTCAGCCACGCCCCCGCTGCCACATATCCCCACCACCCAACTTGGGCCGGGGAGCCGTCCGGTCTGCAGCGGACTCCCCCCCCCGACGGGACAGGAAGTCCGCCACCACCATCTGCGCCCCCGGCCTGTGGACCACCTCGAATTTGAATGGCTAGAGGGCAAGATACCAATGGGTGAGCCACGTGTTGGCATCCTTTATGCGGTGGAGCCACTGGAGGGGCGCATGGTCCAAACAGAGGGTGAAAGGGCATCCCAGTAGGTAGTACCGGAGGGTGAGGACCACCCACTTGATGGCTAGGCACTCTTTCTCTATTGTGCTGTACCTGCCTTCCTGCATTGACAGCTTCTGGCTAATGTACAGCACAGGACGTTCCTCCCCTTCCACCTTCTGGGACAGAACAGCCCCCAGCCCTCTGTCCGATGCGTCTGTCTGTAAAATAAAGGGGAGAGAAAAGTCAGGGGAGTGTAACAGTAGCCTCCCACACAGTGCAGCCTTTACCCTAGAGAAAGCCTGTTGGCATTGCTCCATCCACTGGACTGGATCTGGTGCTCCCTTTTTAGTGAGATCAGTCAGCGGGCTGGTGACGTCCAAATAATTAGATATGAACCTACGATAGTACCCAGCCAGCCCCAGGAACTGTCACACCCCCTTTTTGGTCTTGGGCAGGCCGCAATCGCTGCAGTCTTATTAATTTGGGGATGCACCTGCCCATTGCCCAAGTGGAAACCCAGATACCATACTTCCACCTGCCCAATTGCACACTTCTTTGGGTTAGCTGTGAGACCTGCACACCTCAGCGACTTTAGGACGGCCCTAAGGTGTTCGAGGTGCCATGGCCAGTCATTGCTATAGATAATATAATTGAGATACGCAGCTGTATAGGTGGTGTGGGGGCGGAGAACCCTGTCCATGAGCCGCTGGAATGTCACGGGAGCCCCAAGTGTGGAATAAAAATGAGCAGTGCCTAATCGATCGAGCAGCTCGTTAATGCAAGGCATTGGGTAAGCATCAAATTTAGACACCACATTGACTTTTCTATAGTCCAGAGAGAACTGGACTGACCCATTGGTTTTGGGGACCAGGACCACTGGGCTGCTCCAGTAACCGTAGGACTCCTCAATTAAGCCCATTTTAAGCATGGCCTCGAGTTCATCCCGGACCACCTTTTTTTGTGTGTTCAGGCAGGCGGTAAGAGCGGCTGTGCACTACCACCCCTGGGGGTGTCTCAATGTGGTGTTCTATGAGGTGGATGCGGCTGGGCAGGGGCAAAAACATGTCGGAAAATTCCTTCTGTAACTGGGCTACCTCCATGATTTGGGCCAGGGAGAGGTGGTCTCCACAAGGGACCAGAGTGGTTGGCGATGTCAATTTTCTTTTTTGAACCTCTGGCCCCAGCTCCGCCTTCTCTGGGATTACTGACACCAACGCCATGGGGACCTCCTCCTTCCAACATTTTAACAGATTGAGGTGGTAAATTTGCAATGCCCCACCCCTGTCCATTCACCTCACCTCAAAGTCGATGTCCCCCACTCGCCGTGTGACCTCGAAGGGCCCTTGCCACTTGGCGATCAATTTGGAGCTCGACATGGGCAATAATACGAGTACTTTGTCTCCCGATGTGAACTCTCTAAGGCACATGCCCCTGTCGTACAGTCGGATTTGACGTTCTTGTGCCTGCTGCAAATTCTCCTGGGTTAAGTGCGCAAGTGTGTGGAGTTTGGCGCGCAGATCGTGAACGTATTGAATTTCATTCTTACTAGATGAAGGTCCCAACTCCCAGTTTTCACGTAGCACATCCAAAATGCCACGCGGCTTATGCCCATATAATAATTCAAATGGTAAAAAACCTGTGGAGGCTTGCGAGACCTCTCATACTGCAAATAACAGGGGCTCAAGCCACTTATCCCAATTACGTGCATCTTCACTTACGAACTTCTGAATTATGTTTTTGAGAGTTCGATTAAAACGTTCCACTAAGCCATCAGTTTGTGGGTGATCGACACTGGTGCAGATAAGCTTAATCCCCAGTAACCCATACAGTTTGCGCAGTGTGAGTGACATAAAGGTAGTGCCTTGATCTGTCAGGATTTCTTTCGGAATCCCGACCCAGGAGATAAAGCGGAAGAGCGCTTCCGCAATACTGCATGCTGAGATATTGCAGAGAGGCACTGCTTCCAGATATCGCATTGCATAGTCCACCAGAACTAAAATAAAGCGATATCCCCATGCTGACCGATCTAATGGCCTGACAAGATCCATCCCAATTCTTTCAAAAAGGGGTCTTGATTAGAGGGAGAGGGCGCAAAGGCGCTTTTGGAGTGGCCGCAGGATTTACTAATTGGCATTCACAGCATACCACACACCACCAACGGACATCTTTGCGAATCCCTGACCAATAGAACCAGTCCATTATTCTGGCTAGTGTTTTATCATGCCCTAAGTGTCCGGCCATGGAATTAAAGTGAGCCGCCTGGAATATGAGTTCCCGACGGATTTTTGGGATTAATAGCTGTGCTATCTTTTCGCCATTTTGAGTGTCCTGTGTCACTCAGTATAACCTATCCTTAATAATAGAAAAGTAGGGGAAGGCCGGCGTCGCATTTGGCTGGAGAATTTGACCATCGATTACTCTCACTTGGTCAAATGCATGCCACAGAGTCCCGTCTCGCAACTGCTCTAACAGGAAATTCCCAAGGGAATCCCCGAAAGAGGGAGGAGGGGTGGGGTGCTCCTCACTCTGCGTATTGCCCTGACGGTGCTGACGTAGATGGCTCTGAGACAGCTCCTCCTGCCCATGCTAGTCCGGGGTCTTCCCCAGATGGATTACTGCAGGACCCACTCCTTACTATGTGTGTCATTAATTCCTTAAATCCTGGCCAATCAGTTCCCAAAATCAGTGAGTGGGTGAGACGAAGGTTAACCACTGCCTTTACACTATGCTTTTCACCCCGAAATAGAATGTGGACGGACACTAAAGGGTAGTTGTGAACATCCCTGTGCACACACAACACCTTCACCACTCATGCTCTCCCCAATGCCACACCTTGCACCAGGCTTTGGTGGATTGAGGTTTGGTTACAGCCGGAATCCACCAAAGCCTGGTATGTATCCCCTTGGACACTTACTGGTATACAATATGCTCTGGCCCGATCGAGGGTGGTTTCTGGCGCATTGGGGACCCAGACCACTGCGCCCACCTCCACCATGGAGTACTGATTTTGGAGATGTCCCAGCTCCCCGCAGTGCCAGCACACCAGCCCAGGCTCTCCCTCTACACCGGTGTTACAGACATCACTCACCTGGGGGGAAAAGAAACAGACAAGGAAAGGGAAAATGGGAGGACACCATGGGTGTGCTGGGCCAGCTGGGGGGGAGCCAGCCCTCACCTCCGTGGTGGGGGAATGGGGCAAGGACGGGAAGCAGAGGGAGAGGCAGAGGAAAGAGGAGGAGAAACACATCTTCCTGCTGTCAGAACTGCCGCCATGTGGTCCTCTGCCAGCTCGATAGCTTGATCCAGCGACGCCAAGCGATGACACTGGACCCACTTGGCCATTCCTTCCGGAAGTCGCGCGATGAATTGTTCCAGTGTCACCAGGTCGATAATTCCCTCGGTGTCATGGTCGTCTGCACTCAGCCACCGCCGGCAGGCGTCCTGGAGTTGTTGCCTGAACGCAAACGGTCAGTCGACCTCCAAGCGCAGTGAGCGGAAGCACTGCCACTGTTGCTCTGGAGAGTGGCCGACATGCTGGAGGATAGCTCTTCTGAGGTCCGCATACCTCCTGTCGGTGGGGAGCTGCAGCACGGCAAGCTGCGCCTCGCCCATCAGCAGGGGGAGGAGGCGCGCTGTGCGCTGTTCGACCAGCCAACCCCACACCTCCGCTGCTTGCTTAAAGAGTGCAAGGAAGGCTTCTGGATCATCATGCAAACCTATCTTTGTTAGGGTGAGGTGGGAGGGTCCGCTCCGGTGGTGGTCATGGACCCCGCCGATGTGAGCAGATGCCGGAATGCCTGGCCATCTTCTTGTTGGGCCAGCACCAAGGCTTCAAACTATTGTTCCTGCTCCTTTTGGAGAGCGATCAGCGCTTGATGCTGGTTCTGCTGTGCTGTGGTGAGGGCATGGATAAGTTCTTTAAATAGCGAGGACTCCATGGGGCTGTTCCCTTCTGCACTCCTGGGTTTCAGCACCACTGTAGAAACATTCCGGATGTAGGTGGAGCACAGAAGTACGTCAGGCTGTTATGTGCTTCTCAATTTTCTTTCTTTCTGCTTTTCAGCACAACTCATACACACAGACTATTATTGTGTTCTGGTCCCCTATCTCTCTTCCTCTATTCCTCTCACTCCTTTTATAGGGTGCCGTCACTGTAAGAGACACACAAACACATGTTAATTGACAACAGGTATAGAGATACGACCACTCACCTTCCCCGACTCCACCCTCCATTTACAGACTGACGCTTGGCCATGCCCCCACTGTCACATCTACCAAAGCTCAGTTGACAAAGCGTTTGTATGGAGAAGGTGCATTGCTAGCATGAAAAATGCCTTACACTTGCATTGTTTTAGGTTGTTTAAATCAATCAAACCGTGAAACTGATAAAAGTTTTTTCAGGGTTCCCCGTGAACTAATAAAAGGGTGAATGAACACAGGATTTCACAAAAAGACGTCAAAAAAGGTGGCTTTTGAACCTCTCACTGAAATCGAAGGGAGCCGAGTCGAAGCATGCTCGAGTTTGCAGTGATCACTGTGTGAAATGTTTGTATATCCCTCTCAGCTGTCCTTAGTGTTTTCCAAGTACTTTTCTTGCTATGTGTCATTATTTTACGGTACTTTTTTTTGGTCACAAAGTGCTAAAGTCCTCAGCTGTTTCTTTGTTTTCTCCTCACTCCTCACAAAGTCCACATGGATGAAGGTCGCGACAAAATTCTTACCCAGCCATACAGTTACAATGCATCGTGATCACTTCTCTGTCTTGTTTAACTAAGATCCAGGTCTTTAAAGGGGTTTCTGATTATCTTTGTGAATGACTTACCTGAGCGATAAGAGTGAACACAAGTGAGAATCAAGTGAACTGTTGTTTATTTACACTTCAACTTGCAGCACTTTGTTGTAAGGATTTGAACGAAAAGCTAAAACAAACAAACAAACAAACCATACTTACATGGGCAAAAACAATACAGGATTCATTCGGCAGTGACTTGATACCGAGGTCCTTTACCCAGCCACATACAAAAAAAGTTGTAAGCCTCCATACTCTTCCACGCTTTCATCTGTTTTGTGGTGTAGAAGGATGTCTGCAACACCAGATAGTTTGAGATGTCGGGGAACTCGACTGAAGGGTAGTTTTCAAGATCGTATGACAAATCCTTCTTTCCCAGACTGTAGGGGTCAATTCCATTGCACATAGCAATCTTCTGAATACATCTAAATCAAGCAGTGGCTTCTAGATTACGAGCACACCAAGTTATTGCTAGAACCCCGATTCCAAAAAAGTTGGGACAAAGTACAAATTGTAAATAAAAACGGAATGCAATAATTTACAAATCTCAAAAACTGATATTGTATTCACAATAGAACATAAACATATCAAATGTTGAAAGTGAGACATTTTGAAATTTCATGCCAAATATTGGCTCATTTGAAATTTCATGACAGCAACACATCTCAAAAAAGTTGGGACAGGGGCAATAAGAGGCTGGAAAAGTTAAAGGTACAAAAAAGGAACAGCTGGAGGACCAAATTGCAACTCATTAGGTCAACTGGCAATAGGTCATTAACATGACTGGGTATAAAAAGAGCATCTTGGAGTGGCAGCGGCTCTCAGAAGTAAAGATGGGAAGAGAATCACCAATCCCCCTAATTCTGTGCCGACAAATAGTGGAGCAATATCAGAAAGGAATTCGACAGTGTAAAATTGCAAAGAGTTTAAACATATTATCTACAGTGCATACTATCATCAAAAGATTCAGAGAATCTGGAAGAATCTCTGTGCGTAAGGGTCAAGGCCGGAAAACCATACTGGGTGCCCGTGATCTTCGGGCCCTTAGACGGCACTGCATCACATACAGGCATGCTTCTGTATTGGAAATCACAAAATGGGCTCAGGAATATTTCCAGAGAACATTATCTGTGAACACAATTCACCGTGCCATCCGCCGTTGCCAGCTAAAACTCTATAGTTCAAAGAAGAAGCCGTATCTAAACATGATCCAGAAGTGCAGACGTCTTCTCTGGGCCAAGGCTCATTTAAAATGGACTGTGGCAAAGTGGAAAACTGTTCTGTGGTCAGACGAATCAAAATTTGAAGTTCTTTATGGAAATCAGGGACGCTGTGTCATTCGGACTAAAGAGGAGAAGGACGACCCAAGTTGTTTTCAGCACTCAGTTCAGAAGCCTGCATCTCTGATGGTATGGGGTTGCATTAGTGCGTGTGGCATGGGCAGCTTACACATCTGGAAAGACACCATCAATGCTGAAAGGTGTATCCAGGTTCTAGAGCAACATATGCTCCCATCCAGACGATGTCTCTTTCAGGGAAGACCTTGCATTTTCCAACATGACAATGCCAAACCTCATACTGCATCAATTACAGCATCATGGCTGCGTAGAAGAAGGGTCCGGGTACTGAACTGGCCAGCCTGCAGTCCAGATCTTTCACCCATAGAAAACATTTGGCGCATCATAAAACGGAAGATACGACAAAAAAGACCTAAGACAGTTGAGCAACTAGAATCCTACATTAGACAAGAATGGGTTAACATTCCTATCCCTAAACTTGAGCAACTTATCTCCTCAGTCCCCAGACGTTTACAGACTGTTGTAAAGAGAAAAGGGGATGTCTCACAGTAGTAAACATGGCCTTGTCCCAACTTTTTTGAGATGTGGTGTTGTCATGAAATTTAAATCACCTAATTGTTCTCTTTAAATTATACATTTTCTCAGTTTAAACATTTGATATGTCATCTATGTTCTATTCTGAATAAAATATGGAATTTTGAAACTTCCACATCATTGCATTCCGTTTTTATTTACAATTTATACTTTGTCCCAACTTTTTTGGAATCGGGGTTGTAGTTGTTTGTACTACGGCAGCCATTTTGGTTTGCTAGAACATCAGCTGTTTTACCGGAAGTGAAATTGCTAAGAAAAGTCATGTGACTGGAACCCAAGAATTTGGTTTGTCACCTTTTTGCTTTAGTGACAATGTGCAATCAGGCTGGCATGGACTATACAAGTTTGTGTAAAACCTTTGATCCAATTTAGATCGAATGAATCAAATCTGCATTTGGTATGATGACCATTTGCCTTTTTAAAATTGAATCAGTTCTCTTACGTAGACTGTTGAGCAGGTTTATAAGGAAATTATCTGTTGGTTTTGTTAAGAATCCTGGCAAACTTACGGCAGGTTTCATGATGGCTCTATCAGCCATTTATCATGTGGCTGTCTCTGCCTGTGCTTTGGTCCATGATTTTGACTCTGAAAACATTATTTGTAAAACAAAAAACACAAAAATTTCCTCTATGTTTACATGCCATCACTTCTGGCTCCTTTCTGATGTACAGAGCTAAATGATTTATGGTAATTACAGTGCTTAAGCTCATGTGCATGACAGAACTCAGATCAAGTGGATCCCATTTCAAACTAAGTACTACCAATGACCCTTGATTAATTTAGTGGTGATCCATAATGGGACAAACAATATTCTATTGTTGCATCATTTAAATATTGATATTTCCTGCTCAGATGATGATATCCTATTTTAGATGAAATGAGGTCCTTCGAACATTGTGCATGAAATTGCCAAAGGGCTTAGTTTCAGATTCTGCCATGGACTGCACCTTTATTTGAAATATTTATGAGTCATTTAGTTCATAAATCCAGACTCCAAAAGCTTAATCATATAAATGGCCCAAAAAGTGGCATACAGTACATGGTCACCTCTTCACATGAGGAATATTCCAAATGCAGCATGCATCAATTTAGATACGAGCTCGCAAATGTATATTCATTTTAAGAAAGCTAGGGTGAACAAACATACTGACACCACTGTGCTGTCATAAGTTAATCAGCTCTAAATGCAGGTTAAAATACATGATGACTAGTCTCTCAGCTTCCCTGCTGTTTGTCCTTCATAATGTGAACTCAGAGTTCTGATGGGGACTTTACACAAGCAGAAATGTAGTCAGAAAAATATCTACACAGAGCTGTATTACAATGTTATCATCCTCAACACGTCTGGCAGGGCATGGTTGGAAATAGAGGGCCAGGGGAGCAAGGGTCCTTAGGTTGCATCAGAGAAATCATTTAAGCCAATTCACTTCCTGATGAGGCATGAATCCATATGGCAAATTTTGCTCAGGAGTGATTCATTCTAATTGTCACAGTGGGACCCCCCCATTACACCACAGTGAAACGGGTCACCGCATCAGAAAATTAAAGCCGAGGCATTCCGTTTTAATTCTATTTGTAAATTCTTGCCTGTGGGATGAAGAGGTGCTGAAGCCCATATGAATACCCAGCCAAGCCTCATGAATGAGCCCAATTCTGTTCTCTCTGAGCAGTTTATGTCTACCGGTATATGCCCTACCCTTCTCAAAAAAACTGATGGACCATGCATGTGGTAGAACTATGTATTTGTGGGCGCTGTATAACCATCAAACATTACTCACGCAGTATTAATGGCTCAGTAATACATCTTCTCAGATTTATTAATTGCTTTTGGTGAGTTCCTTATTCCTACAGCCTCTATCGCTAAACTATAGATCATGAGGAGGTATTGTCCTGCTGTATTACACACTATCAGGCTAACCTCCTTTCAGTGCAGAGGTGTAAAATTGATTCAATTATTCGCTTTCAATTTAATGGAACATTAGGGAATCAGGCTGAAATTGATATCGGGCACAAATTATTACCGAGTTAATTATTGCTCCAGGTACTTTCATATCTTCTTCATATATACTCTTTCACTGTCAGGGTATTTCCGAATATTCAATAGTATTCTATGTGATTAATTGATATGGCGAGTTGATGGAGATGGTGTGAAGCAAATGATATTAAAAGTGCTGAAAAGTGGAACATTCCTTATCAGGCATATAATACACAATTAAACATTTATCTCTTGAATATTATTGCCTGAAGCCTTAACTTGCTTTGGCCAGAAATTCTGCACAAACAGAATTGCCACATGAAATCATATGGGTTGATGATGGTATCAGTAGTTGAATTCCAGTTCAATTCATCATCACGCTTTAAACAATAGTCACAAAACACAGTGAAAGCTTCCAGACAATATATCTTCTCAGTAAAGAAAGCAGCAGCAGCTGCTACTACTACTACTATTAAGTGGCATGGTGGTGTAGTGGTTAACACTGTCACCTCACAGCAAGAAGGTTCTGGGTTTGAGCCTAGTGGCTTATGGGGGCCTTTCTGTGTGGAGTTTGCATGTTCTCTGCATGTCTACATGGGTTTTCTCTGGGTGTTCTGGTTTCCCCCACAGTCCAAAGACATGCAGGTTAGGCTAATTGGTGGCTCTAAATTGACCATAGGTGTGAATGTGAATGGTTGTTTGTCTCTGTGTGTCAGCCCTGCGATGACCTGGCGACTTGTCCAGGGTGTACCCCACCTCTCACCCACAGGCAGCTGGGATAGGCTCCAGCTTGCCCGCAACCCTGCACAGGATAAGTGATGATGGATTATTATTATTATTATTATTAAAGGACTTCTGCACAATGTATTAAAGCATGTCAGGTGTTCTCTCACTACATAAACAGCACCTGATTTTATATGAAGTGTCCTTTGTGAGGTGGAAAATTTGACTTTTACATATTGATCAGAGAAAAAAAAAAAAAACTCAGAGCCAAAAATTTTGATTTCATTTAACTGACTAGGAATTAGAGACAAGCAACATCCAGGTTCTTCCAAAAACATTAACCACACTCATGTTATGAATTTTTTTTTAATATATAAAATTAGGTGCATTGCAAGGCCTCTGTAATTTACTGTATATATTTTGGAAAAAAAATCTTAAGAACACCATATGGCCAAAAATTTGTGGAGAGCTGACCATCACATCCATATTTAGGCCTTGCCCAAACTATTGCCACAAAGTTGGAAGCACACAGTTGTAGAGGATGTCAAGTAACAGGCTCATGTACTTCTAGTTGAGAGTTCAGGAAACATCGTTTTGTCCTCTTTGTTGTCGAATAATGATCTACCATGGATGAATACAAGAGGATCTGTAGTAATGAGATCTCCTGTCCCTTTCTCATCCTGCTACGACTTAGGAAATGCTCTGGTGCATCTGAGAGATGCTGAGGAAATCAACATATACAAAAAAAAAAAAAAATGGAGAGAGGAAAGGGGTGCAGCTGCACTCTCTCTCAACTGGAATAGAAATGCTGTGTAATGTTCAGATCCAACCCCCACCACCCTTTATCATTTCCTGACGTTTCTATCGTAGCGCATGAATAAACCAGACAAATGAGATCATTTGAAAAATTACCAAGGATGTCATTCATGTCCAAAAATAAGAGGCCAAATCCATTCTCAAGTTTGTGGAGTAACAAAGTGAGGGAGAAAACAGATGCTCTGGGAAAGTGATAAATAGAAATACATTACTCAGGAATGTAATTATTCTCATCAAATATTTATTAGCTTATCAAATCATTGTAGCATGGTTGCAATTGCCAAAGTTCAAGTACATGAACACGCACAGGTACCAGATCAACTTGCAGATAGAAAATCAAATGCAAGAAGACAACAGAAATCAGATTTATAAAGCCCCTGTTTTACTGAAATCACAAAATAGAGTGCTAATTTACATGTGCACTATCATAATTTGTTTGTGCAGTTTGTGGATGGGTAGTGGGAAAAAATTGCATAAATTACTGGCATTTTTAATATACATTATATTTTAGAAATACTGACATCAATGCCCATGCATAAGTTTATTTCTGAAATAAAATATATTTTGTTAAAAATTCTCTATGTGAAAGAACTAGTTTTAGTTAAAAAGAAACTCCAAACAGACAGCTTTCTTTTCGAATATAGGAGAAACAACCTGGATATGTATAAAACTGGAAAGAAAACAATATTTAAATGGGTTATTTGCAGTGCAGATAGCCCTAACAAGTTTAGATTGCAAAAAAACTTTTAGAAAAATAACACTGAATCTTGCCTCATGTATGCATAATTATGCATCAAGTACACCACCACTTAAAATGGAAAATAAAAGAGAATAGCTACAATTGTGCATTCTGTCCTTAACGAATATTGGACTGCCTTTTATTCATCCATTATCCATAACCACTTATCCTGTGCAGGATCGCAGGCAAGCTGGAGCCTATCCCAGCTGACTATGGGCGAGAGGCAGGGTACACCCTAGACAAGTTAACAAGTAATCACAGGGCTGACACATAGACACAGACAACCATTCACACTTAGGCTACATCCACACGACAACGGCAACGAGATGTTATTTAAAAATATATCGCGTCCAAATGGGCAATGATCAGTAAAATATCAGGTCCATATGGCAACGCTACGCTTGCTGAAAACGATGTAATACACATGCCACACCTCTAGGGGTGCTGTAAGACGGTCCCTTCGGAGACACCAGAACAATAGAAGTAGTAAGGACGCATACGCATAAACTATTATGCGCGAGACTTCATATTAGCCACAAAGTCAGGAAAATCTGTTTGTAAAATTACATTATAATGACCAAATACAATGAAAAGTATTTTTCCAGTCTCACCTGTGAAAGGTAATCCCATGTGATCTCGTTTGGACGGCAAACCTGTTGGTACAGTTAAACGCAGCTAATCTTTATTCTCCGCTTTGACCTATCCAATATGGCAGCGAGGATGACGTATGATTCTACGCGGAAGGCGGCGTCTTTAATGGTCCGGAATAAATTGAATGCTACACGTTGATGGATTAATTTGTTGTTTCTCACCTGTGAAAGGTAATCCCATGTGATCTCGTTTGGACGGTAAACCTGTTGGTACAGTTAAACGCAGCACATGAATCTTTATTCTCCGCTTTGACCTATCCAATATGGCTGCGAGGATGACGTATGATTCTACGCGGAAGGCGGCGTCTTTAATAGTCCGGAATAAATTGAATGCTACACGTTGATGGATTAATTTGCTCGTCTACGCCCTTTTTGAGGAATGTATTGTAGGACTTAAATCAACACCTGAAGAGGTGAGATCGCTCCTTTTTTTCCCTATTTTTGCTGGCGGGATTGACTCTGCCCTAAGGGCAGAGTCTCTCTCTCTCTCACTTTGCACCATTACACAATAAATATTCACAGTGAAAATATTTTGTAAGCGCATTTCATGAACCAAGTTATAGGATTTGTTGACAACTCGCATCGAGTTCGTTACACTTCTACCCGGCGTGAAGCACTCACAGTCACGTGGTTGTGATGTCATCGTAAACAAATCCGTTCTACTCATCCAGACGACTTCACAACGGCAACGTTGCCGATCTTTCCACTCTGGAACCCGTTCTCAAAAAGATTGCGTTTTGGGCACCCAAAATGCCGGTGCCGTGTGGACGCCAGGCCGAAACGATAAGCAATTGTATCGGAGTCACCTGAATCTGTTGCCGTGTGGACAGGGCCTTACATTCACACCTACAGTCAATTTAGAGCCACCAATTAGCCTAACCTGCATGTCTTTGGACTGTGGGGGAGACTAGAGCACCTGGAAAAAACCCACACAGACACAGGGAGAACACGCAAACTCCACACAGAAAGGCCCCCAGTGGCTGCCGGGCTCGAACCTAGAACCTTCTTGCTGTGAGGCAACAGTGCTAACCACTACACTATGACTGCCTTTCAAGAAGCTTAAAATAATTGTTTTATTTTTGGCTTCACATAGTGGAAACAATCTTCCATAAATATAATACCTGCACTTTGGTCACATTAGCTTGCTCAAACAATTGCTGCTCCAAAGTGACTTTCATACTTAGCAAATCACACTGTGGGTACTAATTTAAGCTATTTGCATAGTCCCCTCTCTGTATCGTACACCTTTAGGTACTAACAGGGATGTTTAAAAAGACATTCTAATCATAAGACTTACCAACAGACCTTTTATTGCACATAAATTAAACCCTGGTATATTACTGCTAGAGAGAGAAAGCACTGCAGTAGGCATAGGCTCTTTAATGGGAAGTAAAGCAGCAGATTAAGGGTTTTTTTCCCTTCTTCTTTGCAGTCAACTGCATTATAATGCAACATAAAAGCAAGAGACAATTTAAAATAAACAAAAATCTAATATGATATATAAAATGAGACAACGGCAAGCAGTCAAATCAACATCTAATAGGATTATAGCATATAGTCATCGTATTGCTGCATGAATAGTCCTAGCTGTAATCATCTCATTAATCTCAGCAAATGTATTTTAATTTAACAAAGTGGCTTCCATCCTCATTATTCGACAGCTTATAAAATAGCACTCGAGCCAGCACATCCTATTATTGCACATGAGGAACTAGGAATACAGCATCAGAAAGCTTGAAACCTACACCTGGGTTAAAAACTCTGTATCTACTGTATTTGGACAGACCAAGTGATTTTTTTTTCTGTCCGGTTTCAATGGACCTGTGTCCACTGTAACCTCAGAAAAAGGCAAAATCCCCCCCCCCCCCAAAAAAAAGCAATCACAAAACACAAAAACTTGGTGACTCCAGTAAAGGCACACTGAGCATTACTTAACAAAGAGGCTTTGTATAGAGTCTGGTTATATAGGGTGTGAGCATGATTGAAAATAGGTGTGTGCAATCAGTAGTCAGGTGACTGTGTGTGCACCTCATGGCCATGTTTGAAGGCCATGGTGCCTTCTGGGAAATGAGGTTCTGGGTGGATTTCAGAGAATGTGTGACAAAATGAAGCAATCAAGATATGATTTAAAGGGGAACTGAAAGCAATTTTTTAATTATCAAAATTATATTTAGCTCATTTTATAAAATGTAGGAATGCATTTCTGACAGCTATTTTGTCACAGCTATAGCAAGTTATGAGTATTTTGAAATATGCTATGTAATATATCAGTCCATATGTCAAAGCAATGGGTGTAAACGAGATTCGCTGAGACCTGTGCAAGACTTCGTAGGACGGAAGTAAAACGTACAGCAGAAATCAAAGTGACCAACATCTGCCAACGTTGTCAAAAGACGCACACACCCTCCTTTGAATGCTGACGTAATCAAGCCGAAAGTTTTCCGTGTCCAAAATCGCTCCCTACTCACTATATAGGGCACTATATAGTGGGGACGCCATTTTGTAGTGCTGTCCGAAACCTTAGTGAGGATTATGTGGGAAATGCGCTCAGTATAATATGTGTCACAAAAATACATGCATGTATTTATTATTTTGAAAACCCAGCAGCCGCCTGACCTGGCACATTTTAATTGTGCGACAGTAATGATGTACTGTAAATACCAGTGCAACGGACTAGTCCTTATCCTGTCATCTTTCCAACTCTTCTCTCCTCCATGTTGGTTCTAAGTTGTATGGAATAATCTCCATCAGTGATGAAGCTGGCAAATCTCGTAATTAATCTAAATTGGAATGATATGGCGATCTGGCCGCTGTGTAAACAGTTTTCAAAATGGCAGTGCTGACACTTCACGTTTGAAGTCTCGCACAAGTCTCGTGAAGATCGCGTGGATAAGCGACGCCTGCCGTGGACCATACGAACTACTGTACATTCAACATGGCTAAAAACCGAAAAAGCCGATAAGTGTAATATAATATGCCAATGCAAGTCACAATATAAGGTTAATAAAACCAAAAACATAATTGAATAATACGTTAATTAAGAAATAAAGCAAGTTTAAAAATGACTTCAGTTCCCCTTTAAGTGTATCCTTTCAGCTTTATTTGAAAGGGTTTAACAAAAATATTGCATTAACTGTTTAGAAATTACAGCCATTGATTGACAGCCATTGTTTCATGGCCAGAGGTGGAATGTTTCTTCATTATTTCATGACAAATTAAGTAAAAAAAAAAAAGTCTGGGGTTGATTCCAAGTGTTGAATTTTTATTTGGTAGCTGTTCATGGGAACATTCAATATACAGCAGTCCAAAGAAGTGTTGATGGAAGTGAAGGAGATAATTTTAAAAAAACAAACAAAAAAACAATACAGAGAGATAGCAGAAACTTTAGGAGTAGCCAAATAAGCAATTTAGTACATTCTAAAAAAGAAGGAATGCACTGGTGAACTCAGCAACACCAAAAGGCCTGGAAGACGATGGAAGACAATGAAAGTGGATGATTGCAGACTCATTTGCTGCATCCAGCCAAGTCAAGAACACTCTCAAGGGGGTAGGCGTATCATTGTCAAAGTCTACAATCAACAGACATGTTCATAAATGTAAATTGCCTCAGAGGGTTTATCTCAAGATTCAAACTACTGGTAACACTCAAGAACAGAAAGGCAAAGATTAGACTTTGATAGAAAACATGTTTTGGAAAAAAGCCTGCCCAGTTCTGGAACAAGATTATTTGGACAGATGAAACCACAGATTAACGAGAATGATGGGAAGAGATGAGTATGGAGAAGGAAAGGAAGGGCTCATGATCCAAGCATAACACAATCACCTATCAAACATTTATGGTATTGTTGTGGCATGGACATGTCCATTCATTCATCCATCCATTATCCATAACAGCTTATCCTGTGCAGGGTCGTGGGCAAGCTGGAGCCTATCCCAGCTGACTATGGGCGAGAAGTGGGATACACCCTGGACAAGTCATCAGGTCATCGCAGGGCTGACACATGGAGACAAACAACAATTCACACCTACGGTCAATTTAGAGCCATCAATTAACTTAACCTGCATGTCTTTGGACTGTGGGGGAAACCGGAACACCTGGAGGAAACCCACACAGACATGGGGAGAATGTGCAAACTCCACACAGAAAGGCCCCCGTTGACCACTGGGCTCAAACTCAGAACTTTCTTGCCGTGAGGCAACAGTGCTAACCAGTACACCATTGTGCTGCCTGCACGGACACGTATGGCTGCCAAAGGAACTGGCTCACTGGTGTTTATTTATGATGTGACTACTGATACAAGTAGCAGGATGAATTCTGAAGTGTACAGAGCTATACTTTCTGCTCAGATTCAGTCAAATGCTGCAAAACCAATAGGATGGCACTTCACAGTACAGATAGATAATGACTCAAAACATAAAGCAACATGAAAGTAACCCGTTACTTCTTCTTAAGGCAAGGAAGTGGAATGTTCTTAAATGACCTGCCTTCACTTGATTTCAACACAATTGAGAATGTGTTCCACTTACTAAAGGCAAACCTGAAGGCAGAAAGACTCTCAAACTAGAAGCACCTGAAGGCTGCTGCTGCAGAAAAGGCCTGGCAAAGCATCTCATGGGAGGAAATTCAGCATTCATTGATGTCCATGGGCTTCAGACTTCAGGCAATCATTGAATGAAAATAATTTTGAATGAATTGAATCCAAGTATTAAAATTAATGCTTATATTTAGAATTATGTTAGTTTGCCCAATTACTTTTCATCTTGTGAAAATAGAGGGATGATGAAAAAAATGGCTGTAATTACTCAAGGTTTGACACAATATTTTTTTATCAAACTCCTTGAATTAAAGCTGAACTTCTACACTTAAATCCCATCTTGATTGCTTCACGACAAATCCGTTGTGGCTTTGTCCAGAGACTGCGACAGCCTCAGGGCTGTCAGCTTGTTGGGATGCTGGCCATTTAAATGGGTAGTTACCTGGGATTGTGTTCACCTGTCTTTGTTTTCTTTATATTCTCCCCTTTTAGGCCTACTTGGGCTACAGGCGTTTGCCCTTTCTGGTTTTGGTTTGTGGTGCTTTTATTTTTTGTGCCTCAACATCATGCTCTCATGCCTCCACTTTTTGAATACATTACTGAGTGGTTATACTGACTTTGAGTTATGCTTTACATCTTATTTTTGATCTGTTTATTAAATAAATTTGAGTTTTTGAAATTTAATTGTGTCCTCCTCTTTTTTGTGACTGTCTCAAGCCAGATCGTTACAAGGCAAACCTATGAAAATCGTGTCACTATCCAAATACTTATGGCCCAAACTGTATGGTCATCTCACTCAAACAGGCACTTGCCATCATTAATGGCTTCCATTCTGCAAGCGGTTTAACTCAAGCAGTCAGAGGTTTTCAGGATCACCTTTCCTCATGAGGTCAACCTACCATGCTGGAAGATAAAAACACCTCAACAACTTAAAATCTCATATCGTCAACTATACCTGTAAATAAGCCCTTGCTCTATGATCTATAGGCCAACTTTTTCAGGTAAAAAGTTAGTTTATTTTTGTTGGACTTGATGAACAGGCTTAAAAAATGTCATATCTAATACCAGTCAAAGATATACACAGCCTGAACTATAAGGCAAGCAATATCTGGAATAAAAAAAAGTAAATTAAACAGTTTACTGTATCTTTTTTTTTTTTTACCTTTCCAGACTTTTTCTGAAAATAATGGCCACATTAGAAGTCTAGTAAGTGGGTTGATGACGGGCAGCGCTGTGCTGGCTGTCATATGTGCAGTACGATAATTAATAATTCACTGGATGCTCTGGCATCAAGACCATGACCTTGGCTGACTCAGGTGAAATTGATTTTGCTTCTGAACCTGAAGCAAGCCCACACAGAGCTAAGATCAGCAGAAGTTTCAAAAGTATAAGAGAGAAAGAGAAATGTAAGTTCTCAAGGAGTTAAAGATGGGGGGAAAAGTCCGATCTCAGCAGCCACACAGCACTCATGGCTTGGTTGAGTATGTGTTTAAGTTAGAAAGAGGTAAATGGTTTCAGTGAGTCATTTAAGGGAGAAGCTGAAGCAGAGCAGAGAAAACGACTCAGGACCTGACAGAAGCTGTAATTTAATAGCCTAATTTCCTGCCTGGCCCAGCAGAAATATCTGTCTGACGAAGGCAGTTAATAAAAATGCACCAGGGTTTGATTTTCTCCCCAGTGGAGGACAAGTTCAGACGTATCTCTCCCCCAGGGTCTCATAGACAAGAGTGTCGGTTAATGTGCTCATGTGTAGCCATGAATATCCAACAACACATACATTGCTTATCCACGTATTCTGACAAAATCATTCCCAGGAATGCTAGTGCAAGGTATCTGAAGTACTACTTGTGGAATCGCTGCATTTCTCTGGTAATCGCAGCATGATTGTGAAGCACAATCTGGATAAAATCTTTCCAAAAGATACTTTCACATTTTGGTGCTGTGGGCTGAAAGCTAAAAGAACTAATAATTTCATTTTCAAGTGGAGGATTGCCAGAAATTGATTATTCCTGTCTTATGGACAAAGCAATGTTGTTATTAAATATTCAAAGCACATTCTGCCAACTGATAGTTAAATTAAATCAAATCAATAAGATATTCAGACAAATACTGCCTACAGCTATGGTTTGTTATCAAGCAGTTTACTTAATTTAATAATAGATACAAATTGTTTATTTTGGAACAAACTGTGAAAATATTGTAATTAGATTGGCACAGCGTGGGTTCTTCATGTTTTGATTCAATCACATTTAACAACGAACAAGATGCGGAGACAAATTAATACCACCAGCTCGAAATAAATATTTCATATTGACAAACACATATTTGTCTCATGGAATCAACACAAGCTTTGGCGGTTAATTCATTTAAAGAAATAGTTCAGCATTTATTTATGCATTATATCATTTTTGTCACTTCACCAAAGCAGAACAAAATGATATTATCCCTGGAAAAGTTATATTATTGTCACATCTGGAACCACTTCTGATCCAGCAGCCACCACCCCTCATCCCGATCCTCATCCAGCTGAAACATAATGCTCACACTCACCTGATTTTTTTCTGACACACCTGACTCCTGTTTTTCACTCTTGGCTTACTCTATGTTTTAATCCTTTTGTGTCCTATATGGCTCTGTTTGTCCAATCATTTCTCCATTACCTGGTTTTGACCACAATTCTGCCAGCTGACTTGGACTTTGAAATAAAATTAAGCTTAGCCATTAATCCACCTGCCTTCAATTAGTAACAATTATAAATAAATAGCTTTAAACTATGAAGGACTTTGGAATATGTGCACAATCATAGTATTTTGGTTATGTACTGTATATTTCAAATACAATGTAGAAAATGATACCTTTATTGATACCGACATCATTCATTCATCTTTGGTAACTGTTTTATCCTGGTCAGGGTTACAGTGGCTATCCTTGACTTGCAAGTGACATCAAAGCAAAATAGAAACCCGGATGTCGGCCATGTTGGTGGATATACAAATGTGGGGTCAAGCGACATTCCATACAAAACATAATCTTGTGTGTGCAACTCTGTTTGTTTTTCCACTGTTTTAAGTGTTCTTTTAGCTATGCCATATCTTTGTGCTGTATATGGTTGTGGTCACAAGAGTACTCGTGACCGTGGCACGTTCTGATTTTTTTAGAATTCCGTGTGTGATTCGGAAAGAGGGCAAGGAACCTCTGAGGCTTAGTATGGAGAGGAGACAAGGATGGCTGAACAACATTGGCAGGGCTGATCTAAAAGAGGCTAAAACCAAAACAGCTCATGTTTGCAGTAATCATTTTATCTCAGGTGAGATTCAAAAGCTTTCTCAATAATATCATGCAAGAATTTTATTTCGTGTTGCTATAATTTTGCTATAAAATGAGCGTTCTCTTGTCATTGTTCACTCTGTCATTGTTATAATTTGAACACGTGTATCACTTTTTCGCTTCTAGGAGCGCCAGCAAAATTATACGATAGAAACAATCCAGACTGGGCACCCACTCAGAAAATGGGCTATGTTTTGTCCAAGGTCAGACTTGATTCTTTGGCAGCCGAACCAGATAGAACGTGATATCTGGGTACTCCATGGTTGGTAGAAGTGTCTTATCTTCAAAAAAGTCTGACTTTTTAAAATAGTATGGGTCAAAACCACACATATCTATCTTCTCTTTGTATCGAATTTTCACTCGACTGTTCCAATCATGGTAATACTGAGAAAATTCAGAATTGTTTACAGACACACTTTCAGCGGCTGCCATCCTAGTTGCTTTGTACAGTATATCCAAAATCATTGTGGACGCTCATGACGTAGTACATTTTGATCACGTGGTTGCAGGTCATTTATAGAGGCTATACTGGGATTGCTAGATTTAAGGCAGGAATACAGCCTGGACAGGACAGCTGTCTATCAAAGGGTACTGTGCGCACACATATTCACATGTTCATTTATGCCAAAGGGAAATTTAGCATAGTCAGTGCACCTACTGGCTCATTTCTGGGAGGTGGGAGGAAAAATAGAGAACCTGGGTAACTGAAATGAAGTTTAGTGGTCATTATCTTAAAAAAGTGATCAGTATCTTGGATGGACATTATCTTGAAAAGAGGGTAAGTGAGGGACAGGGTGGGGGACATTATCTTGAGTTATATCTATGACTGTCCATAATACTGTGTGTAATATTATTTGACTTTGAATCAGCATTGCAATCTTTTAGACTCACAGAATATGGTCATGTCAGGTCTAGTTACAACACAAAAATCAGTTTTACACAACAATGAAGGTTATCATCAGATACTCTTACTGCTACCTTATTAACTACATAAACAATTCAATTGCAATGCGAAAATGTGAAAAATTCATGTGCAAAATTTTCACACACAGAGTATGCACACTGAGGCAGATGCAATTTATTTTTTTTACTATTTCACATTCTATTTTGTGCTCATTTCGCATCTCACCTGTCACTACTGTGAGATTATGAAGCTTCCTGTTGTCATTTCTGTTCCAACAATGGGTGGACCAAAAACTTTGTCTTTCTTGAGAGTATATCTATAATTATTGTCTTCTAACTCCATTATTCACTCGGGACACACGGGTGCAATATAGCCACTCAGCTCCCAGACGTGAGTGATGCCGATGCATACAGTGGTGCTTGAAAGTTTGTGAACCCTTAAGAATTTTCTACATTTCTGCATAAATATAACCTAAAACATCATCAGATTTTCACACAAGTCCTAAAAGTAGATAAAGAGAACCCAGTTAAACAAATGAGACAAAAAATATTATACTTGGTCATTTATTTATTAAGGAAAATGATCCAATATTACATATGTGAGTGGCAAAAGTATGTGAACCTCTAGGATTAGCAGTTAATTTGAAGGTGAAATTAGAGTCAGGTGTTTTCAATCAATGGGATGACAATCAGGTGTGAGTGGGCACCCTGTTTTATTTAAAGAACAGGGATCTATCAAAGTCTGATCTTCACAACACATGTTTGTGGAAGTGTATCATGGCACGAACAAAGGAGATTTCTGAGGACCTCAGAAAAAGCATTGTTGATGCTCATCAGGCTGTAAAAGGTGACAAAACCATCTCTAAAGAGTTTGGACTCCACCAATCCACAGCCAGACAGATTGTGTACAAATGGAGGAAATTCAAGACCATTATTACCCTCCCCAGGAGTGGTCCACCAACAAAGATCACTCCAAGAGCAAGGTGTGTAATAGTCGGCGAGGTCACAAAGGACCCCAGGGTAACTTCTAAGCAACTGAAGGCCTCTCTCACATTGGCTAATGTTAATGTTCATGAGTCCACCATCAGGAGAACACTGAACAACAATGGAGTGCATGGCCAGGTTGTAAGGAGAAAGCCACTGCTCTCCAAAAAGAACATTGCTGCTCATCCACAGTTTGCTAAAGATCATGTGGACAAGCCAGAAGGCTTTTGGAAAAATGTTTTGTGGATGGATGAGACCAAAATAGAACTTTTTGGTTTAAATGAGAAGCTTTATGTTTGGAGAAAAGAAAACACTGCATTCCAGCATAAGACCCCTATCCCATCTGTGAAACATGCTGGTGGTAGTATCATGGTTTGGGCCTGTTTTGCTGCGTCTGGGCCAGGATGGCTTGCCATCATTGATGGAACAATGAATTCTGACTTCTCATCTCATCTCATTATCTCTAGCCGCTTTATCCTTCTACAGGGTCGCAGGCAAGCTGGAGCCTATCCCAGCTGACTATGGGCGAAAGGCGGGGTACACCCTGGACAAGTCGCCAGGTCATCACAGGGCTGACACATAGACACAGACAACCATTCACACTCACACCTATGGTCAATTTAGAGTCACCAGTTAACCTAACCTGCATGTCTTTGGACTGTGGGGGAAACCGGAGCGCCCGGAGGAAACCCACGCGGACACGGGGAGAACATGCAAACTCCACACAGAAAGGCCCTCGCCGGCCCCGGGGCTCGAACCCAGGACCTTCTTGCTGTGAGGCGACAGCGCTAACCACTACACCACCGTGCCGCCCGAATTCTGACTTATACCAGTGAATTCTAAAGGAAAATGTCAGGACATCTGTCCATGAACTGAATCTCAAGAGAAGGTGGGTCATGCAGCAAGACAACGACCCTAAGCACACAAGTCATTCTACCAAAGAATGGTTAAAGAAGAATAAAGTTAATGTTTTGGAATGGCCAAGTCAAAGTCCTGACCTTAATCCAATGGAAATGTTGTGGAAGGACCTGAAGCAAGCAGTTCATGTGAGGAAATCCACCAACATACCAGAGTTGAAGCTGTTCTGTATGGAGGAATGGGCTAAAATTCCTCCAAGCCGGTGTGCAGGACTGATCAACAGTTACCAGAAATGTTTACTTGCGGTTATTGCTGCACAAGGGAGTCACACCAGATACTGAAAGCAAAGGTTCACATACTTTTGCCACTGACAGGTATGTAATATTGGATCATTTTCCTCAATAAATAAATGACCAAGTATAATATTTTTGTCTCATTTGTTTAACTGGGTTCTCTTTATCTACTTTTAGGACTTGTGTGAAAATCTGATGTTGTTTTATGTCATATTTATGCAGAAATATAGAAAATTCTAAAGGGTTCACAAACTTTCAAGCACCACTGTAGCTGAGGCTCGCTGTTACATTCGAGGCTGTTTTGCTGAGTGTCACCTACGTCACCATGTGATATCCGTTACATGTGAATGTGAATGGCTCTGAAAAATTGATCTTGTTGTGAAACAAAAATGACTTTTTCACTGCATAATATTCATGTTCTGTGTGAAAGTTCTCATGACAAGACAACAGTTTGAAAAAAATATATTGATGTGCAAATTAACTGAATGGAAAAACCACCCCTGGTGTGTAAAGACCTTTAACCATAGCCTCCAGGCTTAGAGCTGAGGAATGATTCTACAGCTTACAGCTGTTTTTTTACTTAGTTATTTAAATACAACTATACTTGACAACTTACCTTGAAAATTCTGTAGACTGTATGTGTTAAAAGGGCCTTGTGGCAGTGGTAGAGATGGCAGAAATAACAATTCACTGGTAAAATATTAATCTTCCTACTCTAGTTTATGCTCCGAATCAAATTATAGTAATTTGTTTAGCTTTAGGTTATAGTGAGGGATTCTTCAGTATTTGTAGCATCTGCTGGCCCTAGTACATTTCCGTGTCCAAGACAAGCTTGCCTGTTTTAACTAGGCATATTTATCTGTTGCTTTATTTAGTTATAGGTGAGTTAATGTTTACAATGCATGTCTGTTTACAGTAAGGTAGAGCAATGCATAACCAACTAAGCTTGGGTTATTGTCTGTGTGGTGTTTTGCCCTGTGTTCCTCCAGGTTCTCCACATTTTCCTCCAGGTTCACTGGTTTCCTCCCAAATACACTACAAGGCTAAAAGTATGTGTATTCCTGATCATCACACCCATATGTGTGCTTTCCCCAAACTGTTTCCACAAAGTTGGAAATAATTGTGTAGAATTACTTTGTATGCTGTAGCAGTACATGTTCCCTTCACTGAAGCTAAGAGACCCAAAACTGTTCCAGCATGACAATGCCCCATGCAGACATGGTTTGCCAAGTTTGAAGTGGAAGAACTCAAGTAGCCGGCGCAAAGCCCTGACCTCAACCCCACTGAACACCTTTGGAATGAATTGGAATGCAGACTACACCCCAAGCCTCACCTGACAGCCTCACTAATGCTCTTGTAGCTGAATGGCCAAATCCCCACAGCCATAATACAAAATCTTGTGGAAAGCCTCCCAAGAAGATTGGAGGTTATTATAACAGCAAAGAGGGGACTGGAATTGGAGTGGGATGTTCAAAAACTGCATATGGGTGTGATGGCCATGTGTAACTCTGATGTAACTTCAGCTGCCTGAAGTTCTCCACCTGTCTTTTACCTTAACGTCCTGAAGGATGCTCAATGCTGTAACAGTAAAATAGTATGATAGCATTATGAGGATTAATATAAACAACCAGTGTTTAAGAAACACATAAATATAGACATCCTCTCTATCCATTTTTAAATGTGATTTTCCAGATATTCACCTTCACTTTTTTGAAAAATAAAACAAACAAACATATATATTTCATTGTGGCGGCATGGTGGTGTAGTGGTTAGCACTGTAGCCTCACAGCAAGAAGGTTCTGGGTTCAAGCCCAGTGGCCGACAGGGGTCTTTCTGTGTTGAGATTGCATGTTCTCCCCATGTCTGTGCGGGTTTCCTTCGGGTGCTCCGGTTTCCCCCACAGTCCAAAGACATGCAGGTTAGGTTAACTGGTGACTCTAAATTGACCGTAGGTGTGAATGTGAGTGTGAATGGTTGTCTGTGTCTATGTGTCAGCCCTGTGATGACCTGGCAACTTGTCCAGGGTGTACCCCGCCTTTCGCCTGTAGTCAGCTGGGATAGGCTCCAGCTTGCCTGCGACCCTGTAGAAGAATAAAGCGGCTAGAGATAATGAGATGAGATGAGATAAATATAGACATCCTCTCTATCCATTTTTAAATGTGATTTTCCAGATATTCACCTTCACTTTTTTGAAAACAAACAAACAAACAAACAAACAAACATATATATTTCATTGTGGTGGCACGGTGGTGTAGTGGTTAGCACTGTAGCCTCACAGCAAGAAGGTTCTGGATTCAAGCCCAGTGGCCGACAGGAGTCTTTCTGTGTTGAGATTGCATGTTCTCCCCATGTCTGTGCGGGTTTCCTTCGGGTGCTCCGGTTTCCCCCACAGTCCAAAGACATGCAGGTTAGGTTAACTGGTGACTCTAAATTGACCGTAGGTGTGAATGTGAATGGTTGTTTGTCTCTATGTGTCAGCCCTGCAATGACCTGGCAACTTGTCCAGGGTGTACCCTGCCTCTCACCCATAGTCAGCCAGGATAGGCTCCAGCTTGTCCATGACCCTGCACAGGATAAGTGGTCATGGATAATGGATGGCTGGATATATTTCATTGTACTATCATGACACAAAAACAACACTGAAAATCAACAGGATATACAACATGGGATACAATTCCTAACGTTGTAAAGAAAATAAATCACCTTTGTTCAGTAAAAATACAGTGCCTTGAAAAAGTATTCATACCCCTTGAACTTTTTCACATTTTTCCACCTTACAACCACGAACTTAAAAGTTTTTTATTGAGATTTTATGTGATAGACCAACACAGAGTAGCACATAATTGTGAAGTGAAACAAAAATGTTAAATGGTCTTCAAAATTTTAAACAAATAAAAATCTGAAAATTGTGATGTGCATTAGTATTCAGCCCCCCTGCGTCAATACTTTGTAGAGCCACCTTTTGCTGCAATTACAGCTGCAAGTCTTTTGTGGTGTCTCTACCAGCTTTGCACATCTAGACACTGAAATTTTTGCCCATTCTTCTTTGCAAAATAGCTCAAGCTCAGCCAGATTGGATGGAGAGCATCTGTGAACAGCAATTTTCAAGTCTTGCCACAGATGCTCAATGGGATTTAGGTCTGGACTTTGACTGGGACATTCTAACACATGAATATTCTTTGATCTAAGCCATTCCATTGTAACTCTGGCTGTATGTTTAGGGTCATTGTCTTGTTGGAAGGTGAATCTCCTTCCCAGTCTCAAGTCTTTTGCAGCCTCCAACAGGTTTTCTTCTAGGATTGCCCTGTATTTAGCTCCATCCCTGCCAACACACCCATGTGGGTCCCACATGGGTTGAATGTGGGCTGCCCAGCTGGGCTCCAGTCGGTTTTGGCCAAGGGTTATGCGGTGGCCCCATGTGGGCAAGCCCAGTTGGGCTAAAAGTGGGTTTCATATGGGCCCTAGCTAAAACCTACTTGGGCAACCCAGGTTTCTCCCATCTGGGTCCCACATCCATCTTCCCATCAACTCTGACCAGCTTCCCTGTCCCCGCTGAAGAAAAGTATCCCCATAGCATGATGCTGCCACCACCAGGTTTCACAGTGGGGATGGTGTGTGCAGGGTGATGAGCAGTGTTAGTTTTCCGCCACACATAGCGCTTTGCATTTAGGCCAAAAAGTTCAACTTTGGTCTCATCTGACCAAAGCACCTTCTTCCACATGTTTGCTGTGTCCCCTACATGGCTTCTGGCAAACTGCAAATGGGACTTCTTATGCCTGTCTTTCAACAATGGCTTTCTTCTTGCCACTCTTCCAAAAAGGCCAGATTTGGGGAGTGTACGACTTATAGTTGTCCTGTGCACAGATTCTCCTACCTGAGCTGTGGATTTCTGCAGCTCCTCCAGAGTGATCATGGGCCTCTTGGCTGCTTCTCTGACCAGTGATCTCCTTGCTCGCTCTGTCAGTTTAGGTGGACGGCCTTGTCTTGGTAGGTTTGCAGTTATGCCATACTTTTTCCATTTTTGAATGATGGATCAAACAGTGCTTCTTGAGATGTTCAGAGCTTGGGATATTTTTTTATAACCTAACCCTGATATTTTTTTATAACCTAACTTCTCCAAAACTTTATCCCTGACCTGTCTGGTGAGTTCTTTGGTCTTCATGATGCTGTTTGTTCTTCAGTGTTCTCTAACAAACCACTGAGGCCTTCACAGAACAAGTGTATTTATGCTGAGAGTAAATTACACACAGTAGGACTCATCTCATCTCATCTCATCTCATTATCTGTAGCCGCTTTATCCTTCTACAGGGTCACAGGCAAGCTGGAGCCCATCCCAGCTGACTACGGGCGAAAGGCGGGGTACACCCTGGACAAGTCGCCAGGTCATCACAGGGCTGACACATAGACACAGACAACCATTCACACTCACACTCACACCTACGGTCAATTTAGAGTCACCAGTTAACCTAACCTGCATGTCTTTGGACTGTGGGGGAAACCGGAGCACCCGGAGGAAACCCACGTGGACACGGGGAGAACATGCAAACTCCACACAGAAAGGCCCTCGCCGGCCCCGGGGCTCGAACCCAGGACCTTCTTGCTGTGAGGCGACAGCGCTAACCACTACACCACCATGCCACCCACACAATAGGACTCTATTAACTAATTAGATTACTTCTGAAGGCAATTGATTGCACTGGATTGTATTTAGAGGTATCAGAGTACAGGGGGCTGAATACTAATGCACACCACATTTTTCAGATTTTCATTTGTTTAAAATTTTGAAGACCATTTATCATTTTCGTTTCACTTCACAATTATGTGCTACTCTGTGTTGGTCTATCACATAAAATCTCAATAAAAAACTTTTAAGTTCGTGGTTGTAAGGTGGAAAAATGTGAAAAAGTTCAAGGGGTATGAATACTTTTTCAAGGCACTGTAATATGAACAATAGTACACCAGAATGTTCAGTCACCTGTATGACTACTACATTATCCAGAGTAGAGGACCTGGGTTAGATATGTATACACATCATTTAGGAGAGGATAATTCAACTGTTATAGGCTAATTTGAACCCAAGGAACAACTTGGGATGTGTGCCAAAATCGCTATCCGGGGCGAACAGGCCGAAAATTACCAATCCAAGATGGCTGCTGGTAGCCATATTGAAAATATAAATTTTTGAACCTCTCACCACAGAAGTATGTGCAATACCTCATTTTATGGGTTTTTGGGTATGGGGAATCCATTAGTGACATCATTTTTATGACTGAAGGAAAAGGGAACAAGCTATGGTCATGGGCAAGGTTAAAAAAAATTGGCCAAAATTGCAGTTTCACAAAAAACATGAGAAAAACAGAATAACCTTACCTCAAACATGAAATCACTGAATTGGGAGACCTATGCACATAATTTAGGAGAGTATGAGAAAGCGAGCATTTGATTAATATAAAGAAATTATATTCAATCATACTATTATGATCAATGGAATGTTACCTTAAAGTGAAAAAGACAAAACAAAACTTATTACTTTAGTAGGCCACAATATCTTGAGAGTCCAAATGTTTAACAGCCAACAATACAACTTTTAACATCACATTATTACTGTTTATGTGTCACATAAACCAAGGTCAGGAACATGAAAAGTTCAAGTTCAAGTCAACTTTATTGTCAATAATGCCATATGTGCAGGACATACAGAGAATTGAAATTGCGTTTCCCTCTTATCCACGGTACAATAGTAATAAACATGAAATATAAAACTGTGGCAGTTCGTATGAGTGGGAGGAGCACAGAAGGACAGCAGGCCAGAATTAAGTTCAAAAACTCTTTTATTTTGCACTTTTCAGTCACAATATAACTCTCCCAGCCACACACACACGCACACACACACAAGTCGTCTGGTTGGGGAGAGAGCTCCCCCTCTGCTCTCACTCTCTCTTTAAATAGGGCGCGGTCACTGGGGAAGACACACAAACACACGCTAATAGACCTCAGGTGCAGTGATTCTGCCATTTACCTTCCCTGACTCTGCCCTCCGGTCACAGACCGACGCTTGACCACGCCCCCGCTGCCACATACCCCCATCGCCCGACTCAGGCCGGGTGGCTGTCCGGCCTGCAGCCGACCCCCCCCACCTTGACGGGAGAGGAAGTCCACCATGACCATCTGCGCCCCCAGCCTGTGGATCACCTTGAAGTTAAAGGGTTGGAGTGCCAGATACCAACGGGTGATCCGCGCGTTGGAATCCTTCATGTGGTGGAGCCACTGGAGGGGCACGTGGTCCGAACAGAGGGTGAAAGGGCGTCCCAGCAGGTAGTAGTGGAGGGCGAGGACCGCCCACTTGATTGCGAGGCACTCTTTTTCAATGGTGCTGTAGCGCCCCTCACGTACCGACAGCTTCCTGCTGATGTACAACACTGGACGGTCCTCCCCCTCCACCTCCTGGAACAAAACAACCCCCAGCCCCCTGTCCGATGCATCTGTCTGTAACATAAAGGGGAGAGAAAAGTCAGGGGAGTGTAACAGTGGCCCCCCACACAGTGCAGCCTTCACCTCAGAGAAAGCCCGCTGGCATTGCTCCATCCACTGGACTGGATCTGGTGCCCCCTTTTTAGTGAGATCAGTCAACTGGCTGGTGACGTCCAAATAATTAGGTATAAACCTACGATAGTAGCCAGCCAGCCCCAGGAACTGTCTCACCCCCTTTTTTGGTCTTGGGCCTTGGGCAGGCCACAATTGCTGCTGTCTTGTTGATTTGGGGACGCACCTGCCCGTTGCCCAAGTGGAAGCCCAGATACTGTACTTCCACCCGCCCAATCGCACACTTCTTCAGGTTGGCTGTGAGACAAACTGGTGTAAGCCAAATGGTGTGGAAAAGGCCGCTTTTTCTCAGGATAATGGAGTCAAGGGGATCTGCCAATAACCCTTTGTCAAATCCAGTGTCGAGTAAAAGCGAGCCGTGCCTAGTCGATCGAGCAACTCATCAATACGAGGCATTGGGTACGCGTCGAATTTAGACACCGCGTTGACTTTTCTATAGTCTACACAGAACCGGACCGACCCATCGGCCTTGGGTACCAAGACCACCAGGCTGCTCCAGTCACTGTGGGACTCCTCGACGATGCACATTTCGAGCATGGCCTCGAGTTCTTCCAGAACCACTTTTTTCTTGTGTTCGGGTAGCCTGTAAGGGTGGCTGCGCACTACCACCCCCGGGGGCGTATCAATGTGGTGCTCTATGAGATTGGTGTGGCCGGGCAGGGGCGAGAACACGTCCAAAAACTCGGTCTGCAACTGGGCAACCTCCGCGAGTTGGGTCGGGGAGAGGTGGTCTCCACAGGGGACCGGAGAGATACGCGATGCCAATGCTCCCTTTTGAACTTCCAGCCCCAGCTCCGCCTTCTCCGGAACCACCGACACCAACGCCACGGGGACCTCCTCGTTCCAGAGTTTGAGCAGATTGAGCTGGTAAATCTGTAGCGCCCCACCCCTGTCCGTTCACCTCACCTCGTAGTCGACGTCCCCGACTCGCCGTGTGACCTCAAAGGGTCCTTGCCACTTGGTGATCAATTTGGAGCTCGATGTGGGCAACAGTACGAGTACTTTATCTCCCGCTGCGAACTCCCTAAGGCGCGTATCCCTGTTGTACAGGCGGATTTGCCATTCTTGGGCCTGCCGCAAATTCTCCTGGGTTAGGTGTGTGAGTGTGTGGAGTTTTGCGTGCAGATCAATAATGTGTTGAATTTCATTTTTGATTGGTGAAGGTCCCTCCTCCCAATTTTCTCGCAGCACATCTAGAATGCCGCGCAGCTTACGCCCATATAACAATTCGAACGGGTAGAACCCCGTGGAGGCTTGTGGGACCTTTCGCACTGCAAATAACAAGGATTCGAGCCATTTATCCCAATTACGTGAGTCCTCGCTTATGAATTTTTTAATTATATTTTTGAGGGTGCAATTGAACTGTTCAACTAAACCGTCCATTTGTGGGTGATAAATGCTGGGGCGGATCAGCTTAATTCCTAATAACCCATACAGTTCGTTCAGTGTATGTGACATAAACGAGGTGCAGTGGTCAGTCAGAATCTCTTTCGGGATTCCAACTCGGGAGATGACGCGGAAGAGCGCTTCCGCAATACTGCGTGCTGAGATATTGCGAAGAGGCACTGCTTCCAGGTATCGCGTTGCATAGTCCACCAGAACTAAAATAAAGCGGTACCCTCGTGTTGACTGATCTAATGGCACGACGAGATCCAGCCCAAGTCTTTCGAACGGGGTCTTGATTAATGGGAGAGGCCGCAAAGGCGCTTTTGGAATGGCTGCTGGATTTACTAGCTGGCATTTGCAGCATGCCGTACACCACCTACGGACATCGTCACGAATCCCTGGCCAATAGAACCGGGCCATTATTCGGGCTAGTGTCTTATCCTGCCCTCAGTGTCCAGCCATGGGATTAAAGTGAGCCGCCTGGAATACCAATTCCTGGCAGCTCTTTGGAATCAAAAGTTGCGTGACTTGCTCTTTAGTCTGAGTGTCCTGTGTCACTCAGTATAATCTATCCTTCATAATAGAAAAATAGGGGAAGGACGGGGTGGCGTTTGGCTGGAGCATTCGACCATCGATTACTCTCACTTGGTCAAACGCATGCCGCGGAGTCTCGTCTCGCGACTGCTCTAATGGGAAATCTGTGAGGGATTCCCCGAGAGAGGGAGGAGGAGCCTGCTGCTCCTCACTCTGACGCGGAGATGACTTAGACGGCTCTGTGACAGCTGCTCCCGCCAATGCGACACCGGGACCTCCCCCTGCTGAACTATGGCAGGACCCACTCTTCACTAAATGGCTCATTAACTCCCCGAATCCCGGCCAATCAGTCCCCAAAATTATCGAGTGGGTGAGGTGAGGATTAACCGCCACCTTTACTCTAAATTTTTCCCCTTGGAAAAGAATGTGGACCAACACTAAAGGGTAGCTGTGAACATCCCCGTGCACACACAACACCTTCACCCCTTGTGCTCCCCCCAATGCCTCGTCTTGCACCAGGCTTTGGTGGATTGAGGTCTGATTACAGCCAGAGTCCACCAACGCCTGATATGTATCCCCTTGGATACTCACCAGTATGCGATATGCTCCAGCCCGACTGACGGCGGCTCCTGGCGTGTCGGGGATCCGAACCACCACACCCACTTCCATTGCTGAGCACTGCTGTTGGAGGTGGCCCGGCTCCCCGCAGTGCCAGCAAACCAGCCCGGGCTTCCTCTCTGCACCGGCGCTCTGGGGCTCACTCACCTGGGGGGGGAAGAGACAGACACAGAAGGGGGAAACGGGAGGGCACCGCGGGTGCGACGGGCCGGCTGGGGTGGGGCCGGCCCCCGTCTCCACGGTGGGGGAACGGGGCGAGGACGAGACACAGGAGGAGAGGGAGAGAGAGAGAGGAGAGGGAAGAAGAGGATGCCCGCTGTCCTGCTGTCGGAACAGCCACCAAATGGTCCTCTGCCAGCTCGATGGCCTGATCCAGCGACGCTGGGCGGTGGCACTGGACTCACTCCACGGTCCCCTCTTGTAGGCGGGCGATGAACTGCTCCAGTACCACCTGATCGATGATTCCCTCGGCGTCATGGTTGTCGGCCCTCAACCACCGCCAGCAGGCGTCCCGGAGCTGCTGGCCAAACGCAAACGGCCGGCCAACTTCCTCCAGGCGCAGAGCGCGGAAGCGCTGTCGCTGCTGTTCGGGGGTGCGCCCCACCCGCTGGAGGACGGCCTGGTGAAGGTACGTGTAGACCAGCCGGTGGTTGGCGGGGAGCTGTAGCGTGGCCAGCTGCGCCTTGCCCGTTAGCAGGGGGAGGAGGCGCACCGCACGCTGTTCCACCAGCCAGCCCGAGGCCGCTGCTGCCTGCTCGAAGAGCGTGAGGAAGGCCTCGGGGTCGTCATGCGGGCCCATCTTAGTTAGGGTAAGGGGAGAAGGGCCCACGGCGGTGGAGGTGGTGGACCCCGCCGATGCGAGGAGGTGCCGGAATGCCTGTTGATCTTCCTGCTGTGCCAACACCAGGGCCTCGAACCGGTGCTCTTGCTCCTTCTGGAGAGTGACTAGCGCCTGGTGCTGGCTCTGCTGGGCTGTGGCGAGGGCGTGGACCAGGTCTGCGAAGGGGGAGGACTCCATGGGGCTGTTCTTTTCCTGTGCTCCGTCCCGGGTTTCAGCACCACTGTGGCAGTTCATATGAGTGGGAGGAGCACAGAAGGATGGCAGGCCAGAATTAAGTTCAAAAACTCTTTTATTTTGCATTTTTCAGTCGCAATATAACTCTCCCAGCCACACACACGCGCGCGCGTACACACACAAGTCGTCTGGTTGGGGAGAGAGCTCCCCCTCTGCTCTCGCTCTCTCTTTAAATAGGGTGCTGTCACTGGGGAAGACACACGTTAATAGACCTCAGGTGCAGTGATTCTGCCACTTACCTTCCCTGACTCCGCCCTCCGGTCACAGACTGACGCTTGACCACGCCCCCGCTGCCACAAAAATATAGGTACAAGATATAAACTTTAAAAAAAGGGGGGGGGGTATTTACACACACAAACTAAAGCTACAAAGCTATCTAAGAAAATACAGTGGCAATCCAGAAAGTGCAAATGTGGCAGTGTGAACAGAATTAACAGTATAAATTTAAATGTGACGAATGACAATATAAACAGAATGAACAATGTAAACGGGAACAGCAGTCTGACAGTATAGTAGGGCAATATAGCATGATATGAACAGAATTATCAGTATAAATATAAATAAATAAATGTGGCAGTATGAGCAGAATTTTCAGTATAAGTATAAATATGGCAGATATGACAGTATAAACAGTGTAGCAGTGAAGTCTATCAAAGATAAAAGATGTAATACAAAGGTAACACAATAATAATATCATAATCTCAGAAAACATCTTGGATTGGTAATTTTCAGGCTGTTCGCCCCGGATAGCAATTTTGGCAGAAGTTATTCCTTGGGGTCAAATTAGCCTATAACAGTTGAGTTATCCTCTCCTAAATTATGTGCATACATGTCTAAGCCAGGTCCTAGACTAGTAGAAGTGACTAGAGTCAATACCACTGTCTTTATAGTGAAATCACATTAATTGGAACTCCAGATAACTGAACATATTGGAAAGTGTGTTTTCGCCTTACTTTGTTCCTGCGCTTGCACTCTCATACTCCTCCCACAAAGCCATTCAACATTTCCTGTACCATCCTGGAGCATTTTGTCAGAGCACCTGAGGGGCAGTGTAGTCTAAAGAATGAGGAAAATTGGGCAATTATTTACACTATGTTTGCCAACCTGGACTGAGCCAGCTGATAGCCATGACGTAGAATCCATCAGTGGAGAGGATTTGTATGCAGCAGAGAAAAAACGACTTGAGCAGTTACATAGAGAAAAGGACCAGAGGGAGATTCTGTCTTCACATGAATATATCCATCTTCTATCTTTACCACCACAGCCAAACAATTACGCAAATTGGAAATTGCTCTTCAGAAGAAGACACTTGTATTATATGACAGCAAGCCAGATCCCCTGCCCCAAACTGATGAGACAACATCAGCTTAATTTAAAAGTAAATGTGTGTTTACAGTGATGCACGTTAGCTTCCACACAGATTACAGAGGCATTGTCTGCTCTAATTGTGTTTGGTAATGTGTTTTCTGAAACATAGCCATTGGTATTCATAGAATTCATGGCAAGTAAATGGATCTTCTCATCCACGGGCACATAATTGTGGCAGCTATGCGATTACAGCAGCAGAAAGGATGTGGGGGAAGAGAAAAAGAGACAGAGACAGTCTCAGACTGCTGTCAAAGTGTTCAGACCCATGTCTCAAATCCAGAATTAACCTCTCAGGTCCTTCACAAGTCTGTGATTGTAAAGGTTCATAAGAGGGAAAGGACTTCCCTTTATGGCTACAGATGGGTTACCACTGCACTTTAATGTGTTTGTTTGCTGGTTCCTCAGGTGCTTAGCTCAAGGTGACGGAGACATGAGCAAGTGAGCCGCTACCATGGGCTCCCAGCTGCCTCTTGGCCAACTGAGGCCTTGTTATGAAGACAAATGGAAGTGGGTTTCGGAGCAGGCGCATTCAGAAGGATGGATGGCTGATCTCCAATGTGTGACCTGTTTGTGAATCTCAAAGGACGACTATGTTGTTGTTGGCCGTGCAGGTGCATAGTGCTGTACAAGTCAGAAGATAGGAGCAATGTTGTGGTCATTATGGTTTGATAGGTAAGACATAGTAGGACTGGCTACAAAGTTATATTGAGACAGATCTTTGTAGACCTTTTGAGATGTAGCGATTTTATTCAATTTCATTTAGAAGGTTTTAATTTACTCAAACAAGGTTCATTCTGGTACTTTTACATCCCTCACCTCAAGATAGACTGCAAAGTTAAAGAAGCCAGTGAATAATCAGATGAACAAGCACACAATTAAAAAGTACAACACCTTCTAAATTAGTCATTTAATCAGTAGGGTTGTAATTAGCTTGATTTAGGAGGAATGCTTGCTGCACCTCACACTATAAGTAAACACATGCTGCCATTACACGGTGGTGTAGTGGTTAGCGCTGTCGCCTCACAGCAAGAAGGTCTGGGTCCGAGCCCCATGGCCAGCGAGGGCCTTTCTGTGCAGAGTTTGCATGTTCTCCCCGTGTCCGCGTGGGTTTCCTCCGGGTGCTCCGGTTTCCCCCACAGTCCAAAGGCATGCAGGTTAGGTTAACTGGTGACTCTAAATTGACCGTAGGTGTGAATGTGAGTGTGAATGGTTGTCTGTGTCTATGTGTCAGCCCTGTGATGACCTGGTGACTTGTCCAGGGTGTACCCTGCCTTTCGCCTGTAGTCAGCTGGGATAGGCTCCAGCTTGCCTGCGACCCTGTAGAACAGGATAAAGCAGATAGAGATAATGAGATGAGATGAGATGCTGCCATTACCAGGTTCATGATTCCTGATGTGGTTTAAGTGTGCTGGCTATCCTAGAGTTTTGGCACTAAAATCACAAAGAAGGACTCTACCAGCAAGAAAATAATTTTCCAGCAGTGCCAAAGGTAGGGCTGCGTGTCATGACCAATGCAGAAGTTTGAACTTTGAGCAAGGAACCATCACTGCAGGATGATCTTACTCTTAATGAAAATTTTATGATCTTTTTTTTTTTTTACCAAAAACCAAACATAAAAATCTGTCTTTCCATGTAAAATCAAATCCATCCATCACTGTGCTGTTGAAGAATATATAATCCCTTGTACCTCCAAGGACCTCAATCTGACCCAAAGGTTGTTAAAATAGCAAAAGGATATTGCACAGATTTAGACTTTCTACCCAATAAACCTACCGCTCACATGATTAGATCATTGATCCTCTAGTAGACCTGGAGGCCTCCAGGTGCAAAATGACTTTTTAATGAAATCAGGGAAACCTTGTTACTCTTAAAATTACTGATTACAGTTAAAGCCAGGTGAATGGGGTGGTATTTTATCCATGTACCTGTGCAAGGGTATTCAGTTTCTTTCTTTTGCACCAGACAATGTTTTATAGCACAGGCCATTGGTCTGATTATTATTTTTGCACAAAACAGGAACATCCTGACATTGTCACACATCCGTAACATCAGCTGATTATAAAGGCACGTCACACACCAACATCCGGGTGACCCTCTGATGAAGACGGAAGTTACACCGTCGAAACATGTCAGATAAAGGTAAAAACTTTTACATGTCTGAAACAAAAGAAAACTAATGATTTGACATCCTGACATTTCTTATGTTAAAACTTGAGCCATGTGTGAATGGAAATTAAAAGTCAAACAGCAAGGGATGATTTCAGCATCCTCTTTCCAGATTTCAGTAATGCTAAAATACAATTAAAACAACAACAACAAAACAAAACTATCTGGTTTGGTCAGACACATGTCATATAGTAGCTTCATTTTACTGTCAAGAGAAATAAAACTCTTTGCTCAAACTCATCTCTTCTTCAGCTTCACGTGGCTGGTTAAAATGGATCACTTTTACAAATGCAGCACATGACATCTTTTGTAAAAAGTTTGAGTAGTGAGTGAAGAAGGATGGTGTTCAGTTTCTATAATAGTAATTCAGTATATTAGCAATCATCTGACTTCTCTCAGAGCCACTATAAAAGGCTTCAGCATTCTTTATGTAAGAAATCACATCTGCAAGGGGTGCATGAAGATGAAACCACTTTCATGAGTTTACAAGCTCGTGTACTCTCCACTGTTTCATATATATATGTGTGTGTGTGTGTGTGTGTGTGTGTGTGTGTGTGTGTGTGTGTATTATTTACCAGCTGGGAGGTCCGTATCGTGAAATACCATGAGGTCTTGAAAGTAGAGGGCCTCAGTCACGGTATTTCACCATATGGACCGACCTTAAGCTGGTAAATAATATATTTATTTTTTTCTTTACCAAATTCTAACAGAAAACGAGAGCGCCTGAAAGGGAAAACCAAGCCGAGCCACCATTTTGAATCCTCATTCACGGCTGTAATGCAAATTGCTTCCTCCTCGGTATACAAGTGCACTTCCATGGCAGGAAAAAAACTACATTTTGCTGCCTATGTAGTCCCCTATTTATACAAAACTGAGTCATTCAGGATTCAGCCATGTTTTTGCTCAACCAAAGTTATAGAGTATTATGACCTTTATATTGCATAAATAAAGCCATTTGGTGAAACTTTGAGGAAGAGATTGTACTGGTTTAAAGTTTTTACCTAACGTAATATTATGTATTAGGATAACATGGTCCAAAATGGGCCTCATTAACTAATGAGATCAAACTGTTAGCAAGTGAGAGGTTTTTAGCTTTCTCCTGAAATGTTTTCTTTTATTTTGTCTTCCTCAGGGTAGTAAAACTCGCTTTCGCTGTGAACACTGTTGTTATTGCTATCCATGATGTAAAATTAATGCTATTCTCCTGAGAAATACTGGCAAAAATTTAAAAGATTTTTGATAATCTTATAACAAAAAAAGATAAATGTTGACAAAAAATGCTACTATGTTTGTTGTTGTTGTGAACGAGCGAGTCTCCAGAGGTCCGTAGTTGGGGTCTGTATGGATATGGACCTGCTCGCCAGCCAATCAGAGCGCAGGATTTGGACCATGAAAAAAATAATGACCATTATGTGCAAGTATCCAGTACTTCAGGATACTTCTGGTCCTATTAAAAGAAAGGAATTGGCTTGGGCATGCCTAATTTAAACTACAAATCACAGGCTTGGTCACATGGTGTGCTTGTCCATAGAGTTCGCCCAGTTGCCACGCCCACAACACAATGAGTGAAGCCTTCACACGGCATCAGTTTGCTGAAAAAAATGTTTTTCTTTTTCACAAATGTCTTTTTTTGTGGAAGCCAGACAAACATACCCTTGTTTGTGACGAGTGTTTTTTTTCCGCGAGTGTTGGCGTTAATTACTAATCTATTTTAATTTTTTTCTACAGATAATTTTCCAGTGTCCTCTTCATTTTTATTGTACTGTTGCTTTCCTTTTTGTACTTTCCACTTTCACTTTCCTTTTTCTGCTTTTTTTCTCTCTCTTTTTTCGGAAGAACGCCGAGACCAGAAGCTTTTTTTCCCCCCCTCCTGCATAAAGACCACAAGCAGAGGCCATCCACATTGGATCTGCTTTAATATCAACAGATCTTCAATTAAGGTACATGAATCTTTTCATCATGGCACACCTTCAGCCTGTTCAGTGTGCTGAGTGCAGGATGTTTAGTCATTCTTCCTCCGTCATTAGCGATAGCTTTATTTGTGATAAGTGCAGATTAGTTAGCTCTCTGACGGAGAAGATTGCAGTGCTAGAAGCGCGTGTCCAGGCTTTAGAGAAGGCCCATGAGAATGAGAACAGTGTAGTTTCTGTAAGGGAAAGTCTGGATGCCCTAGGTGGAGTTAGTAATCCCCCAACTCCAGCATTAGAGCCCTTACAGCAGGACAAACGGGTGATGACTCGGCAGCATAAGTGAAGAGCCAAAGCGACCACTGAGGTTCACCCAGGGGAGCACCACTCCTCTCCGCATCACATGTCGAACAGGTTTGCTCTCCTTAGTGACGCACCCACTGAGAAACCTGAAAGAGCTCTGGTTATAGGGGACTCTATCATACAGCATGTGAAATTAGCTCAGCCTTTAGGGGCACCAGCAGCTTTAGTCAGGTGTATACCGGGAGCCAGGGCGCCAGACATAGCAGGTAATCTTAGGGTCCTAGGCAAGCACAGGTTCTCAAAGATAGCTATCCATGCAGGAGCTAATGATATACGCCTTCGTCAGTCTGAGGTTACTAAGAGTAATTTTGTAGAGGTGTTTAAATTAGCGAAGGCGATGTCCGATGCTGTAGTATGCTCTGGCCCCATCCCAATGTGGCGTGGCGATGTAGCTTACAGCAGGTTATGGTCGCTGAACTGCTGGTTGTCCAGGTGGTGCTCTGAAAACAGTATGGGCTTTATAGATAATTGGGCTAATTTTGAGGGCACTGCTGGCCTGTTAGGGTGGGACGGTATGTATCCATCCCACTCGGGAAGTTGCTGCTCTCATTTCCTGCAGCATAGGTCATAGTCTCAGGACAGGCCTAGTTAATTTCTGACAATCCAAAGCCAAGGCCAGGGAGCAGATGAACAGGCTAAACCAACTGTCTGCTAGCTGCACAGAGTCGTCACTCAGGGTCCACTACATCGAGACTGTGTCTGTTCCCCGAGCTAAACAAAAAAGTAGAAATATTCAGAGAGTTTGTTCCAGTAACCTAATCAATATAAAATTAGATCATACTGACTGTACAGCTGCTGCCAGCACCTTTGATCTAAAGGTGGGACTATTAAATATTAGATCTCTTACATCTAAAGCGCTAATGAACTCATTACTGATCAGGAGTTTAATGTACTTGTTTAACTGAAACATGGATTAAGCTAAATGAATATATAGCATTAAATGAAGCGAGTCCTCCTGGATACAGTTACAGTATATACACCAGCCTCATCTAACTGGCAGAGGAGGAGGCGTTGCGTTTATTTATAATGATTATCTAGGTGTAACACAAAAACCTGGTTATAAATTTAATACATTTGAAGTTCTTCATACTCATATAATGTATGTAGCCTCGAAAAATAAGTCTACCCAGTTAATTCCATTACTTATTATTTACAGGCCCCCGGGGCCATATTCTGAGTTTCTTTCTGAATTTGCAGATTTTTATCTCAGATCTGGTTATTTCCTTAGACAAAGCTTTAGTTGTCGGAGACTTTAATATTTCACTTCGATAACCCAGAAGACCCTTTGAAAACAGCGTTTGTGTCCATTTTAGATTCAGTAGGGATTAATCAGAATGTCATAGGACCGACCCATAATTGTGGTCACACCCTCGATTTAATACTAACATTCTGGTTAAATGTAGAAAATATAGTCACGCTTCCACAGTCTGAAGTTCTCAGATCATTATCTCATCTCATTCAAAATATGTCTGAGTAATATATGCACCTCACCACGCTACTGTATTAAACGTGCATTCACATTAACTACTGCACAGAGCTTTATAAATGATCTCCCAGAGTTATCAACTTTGATTGGGTCACTGTCAGCCCCTGCAGAACTTGATCAGGCAACTGAATGCTTAGAGTCAACATTCCACCATACCTTAGATAATGTAGCTCCTCTTAAAAGGAAAATGGTCAGAGACAAAAAATTAGCACCCTGGTATAATGATGACACTTGCACATTAAAACAGACCACTCAAAAATTGGAACGTAAATGGCATCAAACAAAATTGGCAGTGTTCAAATTAGCGTGGAAGGAGAGCTTCCTATAGTATAGAAAAGCTCTTAGTGCTGCGAGATCAACATATCTCTCCTCCCTAATAGAAGATAACAAAAATAATCCTAGATTCCTTTTTAATACTGTAGTAAAATTAACCAGGAATAAGTCCACTATAGACACATGCACACCTGTAGTATGTAGTAGCAACAATTTCATAAATTTTTTTAATGACAAAATTGAGACTATCCGACAAAAAATTCAAACTACTAATTTAAGGTCAATGTAAGTGACCCTGTAGTTAACAGTATAACTGTATCAGATCATCAACTAGAATGTTTTACTCCCCTAAAAGAAACTGAATTACTTTCATTAATCTCGGCATCAAAAGCCTCAACTTACATACTAGATCCCTTACCTACACATCTATTCAAACAGATAACACGTGAAGTAATCGAACCACTTCTAAAAATAATAAATTCTTCTCCTACGATTGGCTATGTACCCAAATCCTTTAAACCAGCAGTTATCAAACCCCTGATTAAAAAACCTGACCTTGATCTCTGTCAGCTGTCCAATTATCGGCCAATATCAAACCTCCCCTTTATCTCCAAGATCCTTGAAAAAGCTGTGGCACAGCAGTTATGCGTATATTTACATAGGAATAACATCCATGAAATGGATCAGTCAGGATTTAGACCTCATCATAGCACAGAGATAGCTCTGGTTAAAGTAGTAAACGACCTACTGTTGGCGTCTGATCAGGGCTGTGTCTTGCTGCTTGTGTTGCTTGACCTTAGTGCAGCATTTGATACCATTGATCATTCCATTCTTCTGGATAGACTAGAAAATGTTGTGGGAGTTAAGGGAACGGCACTCTCCTGGTTTAGGTCTTATTTAACTGATCACTATCAGTATGTTGATATAAATGGTGATATTTCTAGGCGTACTGAGGTAAAGTTTGGTGTTCCACAAGGTTCTGTCTTGGGTCCACTGCTTTTTTCTTTATATATGTTACCTCTGGGTGATATTATTTGTAAACATTGTATTAGTTTCCACTGTTATGCTGATGACACACAGTTGTATGTTTCTGCAAAACCTGATGAGAGACACCAGCTTAATAGAATTGAGGAATGTGTAAAGGACATTAGACACTGGATGCTTATTAATTTCCTTCTGCTTAACTCTGACAAGACTGAAGTACTTGTACTAGGACCACATGGAGCTAGAAGTAAGTTTTCTGATTACACAGTAACTCTGGATGGCCTTTCTGTTTCTTCACGTGCAGCAGTAAAAGACCTCAGAGTGATTATTGACCCCAGTCTTTCATTCGAAACTCACATTGATAACATTACCCGGATAGTTTTCTTTCATCTCAGAAATATTGCTAAGATAAGAAATTTAATGTTCCTATATGACGCAGAAAAACTAGTTCATGCTTTCGTTACCTCCAGGTTGGATTATTGTAATGCCTTACTGTCTGGATGTTCCAATAAGTGCATAAACAAGCTCCAGTTAGTTCAAAATGCAGTGGGAAGAGTCCTTACTAGAACTAGAAAATATGACATCACCCCTGTCTTATCCACACTGCATTGGCTCCCAATCAAATTTCGTATTGATTATAAAGTACTACTATTGACCTTTAAAGCACTGAATGGTCTCGCACCACAGTACCTGAGTGAACTTCTGCTCCTCTATGACCCACCATGCCTACTTAGATCAAAAGGTGCAGGCTATCTGCTGGTACCTCGTATAGTAAAGGCTACATCAGGGGGCAGAGCCTTTTCTTACAAAGCCCCACAGTTATGGAACAGCCTTCCAAGTAGTGTTTGGGAATCAGACACAGTCTCAGTGTTTAAGTCTAGGCTGAAAACATATCTGTTTAGTCAAGCCTTTTGTTAATGGTGTTTGAGGTAAAGGTGTAGATCTGGAGGGTCCTCAGACATAGAGTATTTTGGTAAACTGGGATGTATGGATGCTGTCAGTCCCCACTCGCTTGCTCACTCGAGTTTGTTGACGGTGTAGTGGCTAGCTGCTTTATGTCCCGGGGCTCCCTCATGCCTGTAATACCTTCTGGCTCTCCCCTTTTAGTTATGCTGTCATAGTTAGTTGCCGGAGTCCCTGCTTGTACTCAGTGCAATATGTATACCATTCCTACTTATTCAGGTGACATTGGGCATACCTAACAACCTGTGTTTTCTCCCCCCCCCCCCCCCCAAATCTGTCCCTCTGAGTTACATGTTGGTCCTGGGATCGAGATGCTGACTTCTTCTGCTCCTCGGACCTGCCTGATCCATCTTGGTGCCCTGTGTCTGGTTGGAGTCTCATCGCATCACTCCTGTGGAGGGCGGCCCCATGTGGACAGTTGGAGGTCGTGCCTGGAGGACACGCTGGACTCTTGCAGTGGTGCTTTTGTGGCTGGGGACTGCAGTTGACTTGCTGACTTTAGGACTGCAGTTGACTTGCTGACTTTAGGACTATGGTTGTTGTGAACGATTTTGCGCTCGGGCTTCTGTCGGTGGGGGGTTTATAGCATCAACGAAGCTGACTTTGTTAGGACTGTTATAGTCATGTTGTCTGTTGTTGCCCGGATGGGGATGGGTTCCCTTTTGAATCTGGTTCCTCTCGGGGTTTCTTCCTCATGTCATCTGAGGGAGATTTTCCTTGCCACTGTCGCCACAGGCGTGCTCATTGGGGATAGATTTGGGATAAAATTAGCTCATAATTTAAGTCGTTCAAATTCTGTAAAGCTGCTTGCAACAATGTTTATTGTTAAAAGCGCTATACAAATAAACTTGACTTGACTTGTGTCCGAAACCACTCGCTCATTCACTACTCCCTATATCAGGAATTACTATATAGAGGACTATATAGTGATCTCATTGGTAAAATAAAAAAAAAAACACACTTTCGGACACTACTCCACCGCACCGTTATTTACATCATTGCTGTTGCACAATTAATATATACCAGATCACTCGGCTGGTGGGTTTTCAAAATAATAAATACATGCATGTATTTTTGTGATAAATCCATATTATACTGAGCGTATTTACAACATTAATAAATACAAAATACTTTGTGTCTTCTGCAGGTTTCAGTTCTTTTAAATCAAGGCTGAATACTTTCTTCTTTGTTGCTGCCTTTTATTAAATCATATTTGAGGCTTTTGGTTTGATTTCTTGATGCAATGCATGATGGCATATATTGCTTGGTTAGTGACCATCAGTTGTACACTACTTTTCATGATGCATTGTGGGATACTTTGAGTGCACTATTGAGGTATTTCACCTGACGTCACAGGGTCACGTGACGCCCTGGTGTCCGCCATTTTGAACGTCAAGCTACATACTAACGCTGCAGACAGAGAGGGAGAACCGGCTTGAAAAAAAAACATGTTACAGACACCTAGAATAGATTAATTTGTCAGTAAGCACTCTATAAATAACCATGGTGTTTGCTTGTTGTGCTGTGGGCTGCCACAACAGACAGGGACAGCGTGCAGGACGCTCCTTTTACCGGTTTCTAGTGATGGGAATTTCGGCTCTTTTGGCTCTTCTTACTATAAGGAGCCGGCTCTTTCGGATCCCAAACGGCTCCTGAGATTTTATTTTTGATTTAATTGCTGCAATTAACTAGTTAATTAATTACATTATTTATATTTTATCAATAGGATGTTTTCCATTTTATTTTTTATTTTTTGTAGCCATTGTAAAGCTTTGTAAAGTATAGCAGTGTAACAATGTTCTAGCTATAGAAATAAAACTTACTTACCAATTAATAAATTATTTTCTCACAAACATAATGCAAAACTGTGTTATATTACCAATATAAAATACACAGCTGATTTTCCCCTCCTCAGGTGCCTCACAGACTCCTCTCCCCTGCGCTCCACAGCTTTAAGCATTACACCAATTTTCGTATTTTCGCAGCTGTGAATGACATCAACCAAAAAAAGTAGGCGTACACCATGCTACTTTTTTTCCTTTGAATGGTAATAGACAACACAAAGACGCAATCGGACAGCAACTTTTTTTATGAAAGTCTCTCTCTGAGGCACTTACGGACAAAAATCTAATTCGGCTCCCCAACTCGGCTCCCACCGAAGAGCCGGCTCCCGTCGTTCACTTCAAAGAGCCGGCTCTTTGAACCGGATCGTTCGCGACCGACACATCACTACCGGTTTACTACTGACCCAGACAAGAGGGATTACAGCTGTGAAGAGACAGGATTGGGAGCCAACAGAGTACTCCAGACTTTGCAGTGATCATTTCATTTCAGGTTAGTTTATCAATTAACGCAATTTTGATAAAATATATAGCAAAAAGTAAATGGGTCAGTGTTTGTTAACCCATCTGAGCAGTGAAACAAGGCAGTGTTAATTTGTCTAGGGTTGCATGTAGCAGACATCAGACATAAAACGCAATAACAGAGGCTAGAAAGAAACAGGACACAGAAATAAACAGGGAAATTAAGTAAAAAGAAAGAAAGAGGGGGAAAAAAAGAGCACGGATCTCCAAACACATGAGAAGCCTATCTTACACACATGTCACGCGGACTCCACACCTCCACACACGCATCGCGTCTGAAGTCATAACTAATCAGGGGAAATCGTGTCCGCATTGGCATGTTCAAAAAACAACCTCGCGTCAACAATGATACCACACGCAAGAAAAAAAAAAAACAGTCAGGCTACTCAACAACCAACCTGGCAGGAGCAGTCGTTGTCATGTAAACACAACACTTCGGATATGCAAATGCTTCCCATTACACACGATTGCTATGTCAATAAACATCATTTTGCCAATATTTTAGAGACCCCCCAACATTTCCCAAATCATGTTTTCAAAGGATCTCATGTCTGTTTCAGGGGATCTCGGATCCCCCGAGTAACAAGACAGTGTTGTGAACATAGCCTACCTTGTACCATTTCAAACTGCTGGGGTCATCCTTCATCAAACTGTTGACTTCTGTCGACAACCTTGGCTCCATACCAAGGCTGAGTACAGTGTTTGTGATAAAAGACAGATCCAATTTAACACGAATCACAGCTTACTTTCTTGTTAAAATGTGCAAAGGTCTCCACCATCTCATACCGCCTTGCACTGAAGGACTTAAGTGTGCCGTCCAAAATGGCTGCATCACGTGACTTGGTCACGTGGGTGAAATACCTCAATACAGGGTGTAATAATTCTCACTATACATTTGGACAGCACTACAAAATGGAGAACTCACTATATAGTCCACTATATAGTGAGTAGGGATTGATTTCAGACACAGGGATAGTCTCTGCTTGAAGCATACAGAGGCTTTAAAGGGCATATGCTGGACCAATTTCATTTTTTTTTTTAATATGAAAGTATGTCCCTTTACACACTCATCCAGAAGGGTAATTTTGCACAAGGCCATCTGTCTACAGCAGAAAAAAGTAAAATAACAAAACGCGTCCGGAAAAATCCCAAGGGAGTCTGGAGCCAGAATCGTGACGTTACCTGCGGAAGCGCCAGCAGGCTGCGAGAGCTTGCACGGTTTCAGTGCACAGCCTGTGTAGACCAAGCACTCCCATTTCTCTCTCATTGTCCAGTCTTTTGGAAAACGATGAGTACTAATCCCATCATGATTGGTGTTGCTACACCCTCCTATGATACATCTTTTAACTATTTTAATAATTACGTGATAACGTTGCAGAAATTTCCAGAAAACCACCAGGTCCTTTTCTCATAAACAAACCAGCGCTGACGTAGGATTCAGAGGGAGGCGTCCTGCAGATGACTTCACGAAAGTCAACGTTTGCCGGGAAATCCAAATGCCAAGTTTTTTCAGAGGAGGACCAATTTGCCTCAAATGGCTTGATTTCAACTGAATTTTTCTGGTATTGCGCAAGGTAAAAAAATTGCACAAAATGCAAAATGTTACAGATATTTGACCAAAGTTTAATATAAAATAGGAGAATTACATTGATCTTGCTCCTGAATTTACCCGTGATATGCATTTTAAGAGGCCAGCTTTGTGCCAGAGATGTGATAGGAGGTTGAACATAAACATTCAAATTAGAACTGTAGAGGAGCAACAACCTCAAGGCTTAAACATTTAAATTGTTACGGAAATTATAGAAAGACAATTTATCATTTGTAGTTAATATTTCCCTGTTGCAAAGAATGTTAGCTAGATTGGCTGATTAGCTAACTTTTCTGGTAATGTTTAGTATGTTTGTGTGTATTTTGGTTTGTTTTTCCAGTTTGACAAGTATGAGTTAACTGAAGTGCCTTCTTTTCATTTATGCACTTTGACCACCGTTCTGTTTTTTTGTTTTCCACTGTTCTTTTTTTTTCTAATTCACAAATGGTGTTTGTTTATCAATTGTAATTTTGCTCTGCACTGTTTTTGTGGGGCGGCACAGTGGTGTAGTGGTTAGCGCTGTCGCCTCACAGCAAGAAGGTCCGGGTTCGAGCCCCGTGGCTCCCCCCGGGGCCTTTCTGTGCGGAGTTTGCATGTTCTCCCCCGTGTCTGCGTGGGTTTCCTCCGGGTGCTCCGGTTTCCCCCACAGTCAAAGACATGCAGGTTAGGTTAACTGGTGACTCTAAAGTGAGTGTGAGTGGTTGTCTGTGTCTGTGTGTCAGCCCTGTGATGACCTGGCGACTTGTCCGGGGTGTGCCCCGCCTTTTGCCCGTGGTCAGCTGGGATGGGCTCCAGCTTGCCTGCGACCCTGTAGAACAGGATAAAGTGGCTAGAGATAATGGGATGAGATGAGATGTTTTTGTGGTCCTTGGTTTCTGTATTTTGATCTCTTTCTGTTTTCTAACATTTATTTTAAAGATAACAACATTTTGGCTGAATCTTTTTTCTAGTACTCTGCAACTCATTTTGTCATATTTTGTTTATGCCTTCTACACTATGGTCCTTAAATGCAACATTTATCAGGAAATTTGACCAAGTTTTACAAACCAAATTGGTTTTAAAAATGAGAGAGAAAAAAAATACATTGCTTGCCAGTTGGGAAATTTTTTAAAATCCCATTTTGCTTATTTGTTGGTTTTCTGGTTTTAGAGATAACCATTGTGATGCTTTGGGGAAAGTAATAGTAAAAAAAAAGTACCATTATTAAAACCAGCTAGTGTTTTGCATGTTTGCATGTCATGCTCATTGGGAACGGAGTACCCCTAAAGATCTGATCCACCACACAGTGGTGTAGTGGTTAGCACTGTCGCCTCACAGCAAGAAGGTTCTGGGTTCGAGCCCAGTGGCCGACAGGGGCTTTTCTGTGTGGAGTTTGCATGTTCTCCCCGTGTCTGTGTTAGTTTCCTCTGAGTGCTCCAGTTTCCCCCAAAGACATGCAGGTTAGGCTAATTGGTGGCTCTAAATTGACCGTGAATGGTTGTTTGTCTTTATGTGTCAACCCTGCGATGACCTAGCAACTTGTCCAGGGTGTACCCTGCCTCTTGCCCATAGTCAGCTGGGATAGGCTCCAGCTTGCCTGCAACCCTGCACAAGATAAGCAGTTACAGATAGTGGCTGGATGAAACAGCATAATGTTGTTTGAAATTCTGATTAACCAATCGAGGACCACCTAGAAAAAAGCTGTGGGGCATCATTTGTATTTAATTATGAGGGAACTAAATGTTTAATTTTATATGCATAGGTTACTTTAGACATTGGCTTGATGCAGGACAACCTTCAATGTTTGTGTGGACAAGTGTGAAAACCTACAAGCGTAAACATTTTGCAGTAGTCATGTTTATCTTATTTATCTCTGAGAAAAACAACTAAAACCCATATTCACTCTAGTAAAGTTATGTGAATTTTACAGTTTTGATATGTTAAAGCATATTAAAGACTTTACTGTGAACTATTAAAAATTTAAAAATTTGCTTCAGAAACCAAAGCTGGTGAGCAAAATTGGTCACTGACTCCTAATCATATGGAACCAAATGATTTAACATCTATTAATGCTGTTCATTATGATTTTAATATGATTTTAAGACCTACCCTGGACCTTTTAACACAGGAATTAAATTTCATTTAGAAATTAATTGCCTTGTAATGTCTGAGATGTGAATAAGGTTTCACAAAAAGAAAGATGCTGATAAGGCAGCTTGTTGCAAAATACTGCAGCGGGTTATATTTTGATGACAAGAATAATGCAAATGTGATAAATTACAGTGCATGTAAAATTTTCACTAATTAATTAGAATGAATTATAATGCATTGGTCTGAAGTGCAGTCACGTAGAGCATGATGTGTCTGGTTGATGTATTGCATGTGAGTGGAAGTGTCTGAAGACTCGCATAACTTTTGCTAATAGAATTACAGCTAACAATGGTGCACACTATATAACTTCCCAAATACCTACACCACTCGCATTACACAACACTCTTTAATACATTGAGGCCAAAAATTTACACCTAGGTTTAATACAACCAAACTCAATTTTTCACAACTCCACATTTTTCATGTTAGCATACATTTGCTGTGTTAAGGCATCTACTTTATTTCCATAAAATGACATTTCAAACTAATAGCTAAGAAACAGATTTATTTCAGCTTTACAGGTTCACATTGAGTATGTATTTGCTTGTGTTTCTTTTTAATTGCTTCTCTTGCATATATATTTCCATTTTGCTCTCTTTCAGACATTTTGCTACAACTATGAAGGTATGTTTAGGATCATTGTCCTGCTGGAAGTCGCAGTTGTGACCAAGTTTTAACTTTCTGGCTGATGTCTTGAGGTGTCGCGTCAGTATTTCTAAATAATCCTATATAATCTCTTATTTTCCAGCAAACCACTCTCACAGCCTGATGCTACCAACCCCATGCTTCAGAGTTGGGATGATGTTATTCAAATGGAAATCCTTCACACACAGCACCAATCATTATGGCTAAACAGTTCAATTTTTGTTTTATCCAACCAGAGGAAACTACTCCAAAAGGCTAGGTCTTTGATTACCTGCAAATTTTAGTCTGGCTTTTTAATGCTGGTCTTGGAGCAAGGGCTTCTTCCTTGCTTGACAGCAGACCATGGCAACGTAGGACTATCTGCAATTGGCTAATCAAAATCTTCTCAGAGTCCGTCCATAACTGCTTATTCTGTGCAGGGTTGTGGACATGCTGGAGCCTCTCCCAACTGACTATGGGCAAGAGGTAGGGTACACCCTGGACAAGTCGCCAGATCATTGCAGGGCTGACACATAGAGACATTCACACTCACGGTCAATTTACAGCCACCAATTAGCCTAACCTTCATGTCTTTGGACTGTGGGGGGAAACCAGAGCACCCAGAGGAAACCCACACAGACATGGGGAGACCATGCAAACTCCATACAGAAAGGACCCCATCAGCCACTGGGCTTGAACCCAGAACCTTCTTGCTGTGAGGCGACAGTGCTAACCACTACACCAACATGCCACCCTCTTCTCAAAGTCATTAAATCAATTTGTGGAATCTTCTAGACTATTTAAAGAGACAGGCAACTTGGTGTATATGAACTTTTAACCCACTGGAATTGTAATATAGCGAATTAAAGCTGAAATAAGTTTGTCTTCAATTGTTATATCAGTGTGTATGAACTGAACTTGAGGAACAAACATTACAAGATCTGTCACCTAATGGCATCACTAGCTATAAGAGTGTGTGATCCTGAAACTTTGCTATTTCACAAAAAAAAAAAAAAGCTCAGTGAGTGACTCTCTTTTTAAAGTGACTGTGTTTGACAAGTTTATTATGCTCTTGTTTGTGCATGAAAATGGAAAAGGGGAATGAATCACAAATTATGGGGGAGAAAATAACTGGAGGTACATTAGCAGCAAAGATTGTCTGTTTTGTAGAGCATGAACAGGCCACAAAAAAGCTGTCTTTGAAGCCATAATTGTTATTTAGTAGCTGTTCTTGCATTATCCACATGGTTTCCTTTTTCCACTTTTATTTATTTTCATATATTTCTTATACAACAATCACTTACTGGATCACAGCATGTCGAGAATTATTCAAAAATAATGGCCCTTATTCATCAAAGTTGCATAGAAATGAGCACAGATTTGTGTACACACTGATGTATGAATGGATTTGCCTCTGATTTAGGAATCTTTCATATGGCATCAAAATGAGTCGTGATTTGAACACAATTGTTGAATGCAGCTGTTGTGATAGTGAGTCAATAAAAGTAAAGCATTCAGTATGCTATAGGAAAGATGCTTGATTTTAAGGTATTGGTGTCCAAGTTTGATTAAAATTAAGCTCTTCTTAATTCTAGTCTCAAAAATGGCTTAAAAGTAGAGCAAAAATTAAAACTTTAAATTAAAAAAAATGTTAACATAGTATCAACAGAGGATAGAATGGGCCAATAGATAAAGTGAGTTCTAAAGCTTTTGCCCAATCATCAGGAGACTGTAATGTTTCCATACCCATGCAAAAATTGAGAGAGCAAAAACTGCCCATGCTTTCTGGGTTGGTGAGTTGGCATTACTCTCTCACCTGTCAATCATTTGCTGGGTTAGGGTAAGTAAGAAATCTGCCTTATTTCCATAAGAGAGTCACTTCAAAATAATAGCTAAGAGATAGGTTTATTTCAGCTTTTATTTACTGTATCAGATTTTCAGTGGATCAAATATTTACATACAATTTATTAGTATTGGGTTGTATTTCCTTTTAATTGCTTATCTTGTGAATATATAGTTTCCCTTTGTTGCTTCCAACCATTTTGTTACTATGATGGTATGTTTAGGATCATTGTCCTGCTGGAAGTCCTACTTGCAACCAAGTTTTAACTTTCTGGCTGATGCCTTGAAGAGTTGCTTTAGTATTTCTAGATAATCCTAGAAATAATAATCATAGATAATCATCATTCTTTTCCAGCAAAACACGCACAAAACATGATGCTGCCACCCTCATGCTGTAATGCAGCATTCAAAGAGACGCGGTGGCTGGCTTCACGTCTCTCACAGGAAAGCATGTTCACCTCCATCTTCTCTGATTGGTAGCTGTTGTGTGATAAGGACAGCACTAGGTAATAGGTGGGAAGTGGCAAATGACAAAATGGCAAATTAACTTAAATGAAAACACTGAATGAATCTGACATGTTTTAGAATTAATATGAAATTACATAATAACCTCAGGAAAAAAGTACAGTGATATCCAAGATGCCCAAGACTCTGAATCCTATTGCTCATTTCAAGGACTGATGAGCGAATAAAGATCCATGTCTGAGCATTCTGATTCACATTTACACACTAAATCATATTAACAATACTTCAGTATGAGGTTCCCACATACACAATTGTGATTAATAACCTTAACTGCTTTTTGAATTGTCATTACTTGTTCTACTCTACTTATTATATTTGATATAATTATATTGGTATTTGACTGGAAAAAAATCATATATTGTGAAAAGGCGTTTTTCATGTAAAGTCAGCGGATTTCCATTCAGGGAACACTCTCTAGATATTTTAGCCTTGAATGTGGGGTGCCTCAGGGTTCCTGTTTGGGACCTCTTCTGTTCATTATCTATACATCAAGGCTATTTGATGTTGTAGAGAAACATCTCCCGGTAGTCCATTGCTTTGCAGATGATACTCAGATTTACATAAGTTTTAAGCCAGATGGTGAGATAAATCAAGATGCTGCAATGAGGGCAATGGAAGTATATATTGTGGATATTCAGAGGTGAATAATTAGTGACAGGCTCTTATTAAATGATGACAAAACTGAAGTGTTATTGATTGGGTCTAAGTACCAACTTAACAAGATAAATCTGAATTGTAGTTTACAATTCAGTGATAATAATATTAGTCCTGTTACCAGTGCTCGGAATTTAGGTGTCTGGTTTGATGATAAAATGTCCATGTCAACGCATATTACAAAGGTATGTGGCAGTGCGTTTTTTTAATTTGCATAATATTAAGATAATTAAGAAGTATTTGTCAAGGGAAAGTCTGTGTGCACTTGTCCATGCTTTTATTACATCTCGTCTTGATTACTGTAATAGTTTAATGTATGGACTTCCTAATGTACAGATTGCTAAGTTACAGCGTGTACAGAATGCTGCTGCAAGATTGATCATTGACATACTAAGCATTCTCACATAACTCCAGTGCTTTATAAACTTCACTGGCTGCCTGTTATGCATAGAATTTCTTTTAATATTCTTCTTCTTACTTTTAAAGCTATTTATGGACTGGCTCCGTCATACCTTAATGATCTAATTAGTATTAAGCAAAAGAGTGCTTACTGTTTATGGTCTAATAGTAGCTTAATGTTAGAAGTTCCTCGGGAGATCATATGTAAAACACAGGGTGCTAGGTCCTTTATTTATGCTGCACCAACTTTATGGAACAGCCTTCCTCCTTGTCTCCATGAAATTAAATCACTTTGTGTTTTTAAATGTAAAGTTGAAGACGCATTTGTTTATGGCTGCATTTTGATTTCATTTATGAATTTTATTATTAGCAGCGGTACTACTTTATTTTATTTATTTTATTGAAATGTATCTTTTATAGTATTTTAATTATATATATTTAGCTATTGTGTTTTTTATATAATTGGTTGTATTAATATTTATTTTTGACATTGTAAAGTGCTTCTGACCATTATGTGTAAATGGCACTTTATAAGTTATTATTATCCATCCATCCATCCATCCATCCATTATCTTTAGTTACTTATCCTGCACAGGGTCACGGGCAAGCTGGAGCCTATCCCAGCTGACTATGGGCGAGAGGTGGGGTACACCCTGGACAAGTCGCCAGGTCATCACAGGGCTGACACATAGACACAGACAACCATTCACACTCACATTCACACCTACAGTCAATTTAGAGCCACCAATTAGCCTAACCTGCATGTCTTTGGACTGTGGGGGAAACCGAAGCACCCGGAGGAAACCCACGCAGACACAGGGAGAACATGCAAACTCCACACAGAGAGGCTCCCGTTGGGCACTGGGCTCAAACCCAGGACCTTCTTGCTGTGAGGCGACAGTGCTAACCACCACACCACCGTGCCGCCCCGTTATTATTATTATTATTATTATTATTATTATTATTATTATTAATGTGGTGAAAATATTATACTCGAAGTTAGAATATGTTTTCTGACCAGACATGAGTTTGATTGTACAGATATGTGAAAGATGAAATTGATGAATAAGGCAGCAGATTCAGTGAATCTGTAAACAATCACATTAGACAACTTTAATAAGGACCATTTAACTGGTGATTTTGGTTAAAGATCTGTTTGAGAAAGAACATTTCATGTTAAATATATCTAGACCATGTTAATAAACAGAAATGCTGATCAATACTTTGTCATAATTATGTAGTGACTAAACTGCACAGTAAATTTTGTTGTACTTGTACAATGACAAAAAGGTATTCGCATTCATATTACCTGAGACGAGTAGATAGAGAGACTGGTTTGTAGCCAGTCTGAACAGAAAAAAAAAAACTTCAGCTTTTTGTAGTCAATGTATCCCTAGTGCACTTCTCCCTAGGTGGACTTTTATCATAATTGACAGTGATACCTGTGGATTCACAACCAGACATGGGGTTGTCAAGCTACACAAATCACTCTTGGGTCTGACATTTGGAGTTTGTGCGAAATAAAATGGGAATGCTGTTAGGATTGTTATCCCAGTGGGTCAGCTAACATTAGAGGGCATACACTGTAGTGTCTTCTTGTTTCTTTTATCTTGGTGTTGCTTTCTATTCGTCAGAGACTGCACAATTGGTTCATACATTGATCCGTAGATGGTACCTTCAGGTTAGATCTTTGTCTCAGAGTACTACCAATTGAGGTGCTTGCTTCTTCTTGTCATTTGGAGACAGTGTTTTGACACTTTCTATGTGTAGCTCGAGCAGAAAAATAATATATATCCCTGACCTTGTAAACTCTTGTCTTTTTATCCCCTCAAGTGGGACCTCCTTACCAGTTCCAAGCTCTTAAACTATGTACCTGGGGACTGAGCTCTTAAAAGGGAGACACCACTAGGCAGGTATGGATCTTCAGGCTCATGGCAGCATGTGTATTGAGCCAAATGGCCACTGATTTATGGCAGGACTGATTCATGCATTGTGTATGTGAGGTGAGAATTGGACACAGAGAGGAGATAGTGAAGTCAGTAGTTCCACACCAATGCAGTTTTCCTATACAGCCTGCTCAATTTATGTTGTACACTATTGGACATTGAGGATTTCCTAAGCCACTGTTTATTTGAACACAAGTCAATAAGAGCCATCTGGAAAACAGAAATGCATTTGAAAGTAAACCACTGTGAGACACATGCACAGCATCAAACTCAATGGGAACTCACAATCCTGCACAGAGTATGCAAGCAAAACAACCCTAAACCATACAAACCCATATGAGGGCAGGCCGTGACTGATCAGACAGTGTTGTCTTTGGCGAACTCTGTGGAAGCCAAGCTCCAGATCGCTCATGGAATCAGTGATATATACATTGAGAGGAAACAGGGAGGGGAAAAATCCATAAGCGAATGGTGGAGCCCTCCCCACTATGTCCTTGTTTGGTGATGCAGTGATATCATCAGGCTGCACATTCTGTCTGGCAGCGGCTTGGTGCAGACATCAGTACAGAGCTGAACATTCCTTGCTCTCTGTGCTATCACCTTGAGACAGTGCCCTCAGCTCAGGCACATACATGGCTCGTGTTATCAAAACAAAGTCAGGCTCGGGTGAACACATCATTCATCAAAACAATGTGGGGGAGATAATTAATGAGGGTTAATCATTGTCATCAAGTGTACAGGCTTCCTTTGAGTGGACCTTAGAGTTAATGCTTTAGAGTGCTGACTTAATTATTTCCAGACTAACAAATAAACTCATAATGCTTAAAACAAGCCACCCAGCAACACAGAATTTACAGACTGCATGTTATAATTATACTAAAATAAAGTTATACTCTGACAAAATGAAGGGGCTATTTAAAGTGTCTGGAGCTCAGACGAGAGTTTTTTAAGCCTACTCCTAATCCTCTTTGGGTGAACAATGGTATTTGATGTGCACAATAATGCAGCAGAAAGGGACACAGCAAACAGAGGCCTCACTGTTTGAGATCTGATTTTCCGCACAGGACAAGAGACTGCATCTGCTCCACAAATAACACAGAGCGTGCCAGTCAAGGCATATGTATGCTCCCCCATGCAGAATAGCCTGCAGCAGTGGGCATCTATATAGAGGGGGGAGGAAGGGAGGTGGGGGTGGGGTTGGAGGCAGATCTAGGATCAACTTAAGAGGTGCTGGATGGCAGCATGCATTTTAGTTAACAATGTGCCGCTTTAATCCCTCAGCTGCCACTGTTTTTCCAGCTGCTGCTTGCTGGCACCAGTCCTCACAAAAAGGGGAAAAAGGCAAAATATAATAGGGCAGTGCTTCCAAAAACAGGATCATGCTGGTCAAATGTGCTGAACAACCTTCACACGTTTCCCATTGCTGGCAGAACGAGGGAAATATATATAAGAAAGTCTGAATTCAGTTTTAATTCCAAAACCTGATACAGTTGCCTTCCGATGTAAACTTGTGAACCTCATGCAGATTGCTTAATAATGCATAATGTATCAATTTATGTTTCCAGATTGTAACACTATTAAAGGAGAACTGAAGTCATTTTTAAACTTGCTTTATTTCTTAATTAACATGTTATTAAATTACATTTTCGGTTTTAGTAACCTTGTATCGTGACTCGTATTGTCAGCTAATTGTAATTAAATATTATACTTATCGGCCTATTCGGTTTTTAGCCATGTTGAATTTAGTTCGTTTGGTCCATGGCAGGCGTCGCTTATCCGCACGATCTTCACGAGACTTGTGCGAGACTTTGAAACGTGAAGTGTCAGCCAGGTGTCAGTGCCGCCATTTTGAAAACTGTTTACCAAATGAAATATTGCACAAAAACGAGTTTAAATGACAATTACTGCCTACTTTTTTCAAGCTTTCCTGATTGCTATCAAAATAAACAAAACTTCCGGCTTGATTACATCAACATTCGAAAGAGGGCACGCATGTCTTTTGACAACGTTGGCAGATGTTGGTCACTTTGATTTCCACTGTACGTTTTACTTCCGTCCTACGATGTCTTGCACAGGTCTCAACGAATCTCGTTTGTGGCCATTGCTTTGACTTATGGACTGATATATTACACAGCATATTTCAAACACTCATAACTTGCTATAGCAGTGACAAAATAACTATCAAAAATGCATTCCTATATTTAATAAAATGAGATAAATAGAATTTTGATAATAAAAAAAATTGCCTTCAGTTCTCCTTTAAGTTCACTGCTCATCACTAGTGTTTGAATACCAACACTGACTTCAAACCTTGTGCTTAACTGTGGCTCAGTTGTTTTCAGAAAGCTTACTCACATGCTAACTGCTGAGGATAAAACCTCTTGAATATCTGTACAGTAAAGCAGCCAATGAAAAATCTTATTTTGGCCAAAATATTGTTTTGTTTTTAAAAATTGTCAGCCATGTTTTTACATTAGTAGATTATACTACAGCAGCATGGTGGTACAGTTGGTTAGCACTGTTACCTAATAGCAAGGAGGTTCTGGGTTCAAGCCCAGTGGCTGGGCCTTTCTATGTGGAGTTTGCATGTTCTCCCCATGTCTGTGTGGGTTTCCTCCAGGTGCTCCGGTTTCCCCCACAGTCCAAAGACATGCAGGTTAGGTTAACTGGCTACTCTAAATTGTCCATAGTGTGTGTGAAAGATTGAGAGGAGAAAACCTCTATAATAATCCATAGAAAGCAATGGGAAACCACTACTGTAATTCTTCCTGAGAGACTTTGATGGCTGAAGCCATCAGAGCGGCCACGTCACTGTAGTGATATGCCAGAGAGGTAGATAGAGACTATAAATGCAGAAGTATGGAGTGCCTTTCTGTTTAAATGGAATGCAATCTTTCTCTTTTTTCACTTTTAGGGGTAACCAGACTATATTTATTTAACTTTATGTTAAAAATATGTGCAAATATGGCTGTAGTTTTCAAAACTATAAATAGCCAAATATGCCAAAGGACTTTCCTAGACCACCACATATATTAGCACGAAATGATATTAAATACACATTTTTCCACAGTGTATAGCAATGTCATTTTTGTAATTTTTCCTCCAACCAAAATATACATACAAATTCAAAACAAAATATTCTATTTCTAAGAAATCTTTGGTATCATTGGTATTATCAGGTGTCAGCGCAGTTAAGCTCCATGGGGCATGGTAGACAAGAAGTATGTTTTCCAAGTGCAAATCCGATATTCATTCATTCATCTCATCTCATTATCTCTAGCCGCTTTATCCTTCTACAGGGTCGCAGGCAAGCTGGAGCCTATCCCAGCTGACTACGGGCGAAAGGCGGGGTACACCCTGGACAAGTCGCCAGGTCATCACAGGGCTGACACATAGACACAGACAACCAATCACACTCACATTCACACCTACGGTCAATTTAGAGTCACCAGTTAACCTAACCTGCATGTCTTTGGACTGTGGGGGAAACCGGAGCACCCGGAGGAAACCCACGTGGACACGGGGAGAACATGCAAACTCCACACAGAAAGGCCCTCGCCGGCCCTGGGGCTCGAACCCAGGACCTTCTTGCTGTGAGGCGACAGCGCTAACCACTACACCACCGTGCCGCCCGCAAATCCGATATTGGTTTTTAAATACATTTAAAAATGTGCTTGTTTGATCTGATTTATTTGTGTTTTATGTTGTTAAATATACTTTGCATTATATGTATGAATGATTGTACATGTATGATTAATATCTCATCTCATCTCATTATCTCTAGCCGCTTTATCCTTCTACAGGGTCGCAGGCAAGCTGGAGCCTATCCCAGCTGACTACGGGCGAAAGGCGGGGTACACCCTGGACAAGTCGCCAGGTCATCACAGGGCTGACACATAGACACAGACAACCAATCACACTCACATTCACACCTACGGTCAATTTAGAGTCACCAGTTAACCTAACCTGCATGTCTTTGGACTGTGGGGGAAACCGGAGCACCCGGAGGAAACCCACGCGGACACGGGGAGAACATGCAAACTCCACACAGAAAGGCCCTCGCTGGCCACGGGGCTCGAACCCAGGACCTTCTTGCTGTGAGGCGACAGCGCTAACCACTACACCACCGTGCCGCCCCATGATTAATATAGTTACATAATTAAGATGTTAAAATTAAAAAGTGCTATATGAATTTTAATAAGTAAGAGATTGGGTGTTAAAATGTATTTTCTGTACCAATTGTTATATTTTCCTTCCTTATCCACAGTAACACTTAAATACTTTTTGAGCATATCAGATTTTATAATAAAGATTTTTGTGAGCAAACCCAAATATTCATCTCATCTCATTATCTCTAGCCACTTTATCCTGTTCTACAGGGTTGCAGGCAACCTGGAGCCTATCCCAGCTGACTACGGGCAAAAGGCGGGGTACACCCTGGACAAGTCACCATATATATATATATATATATATATATATATATATATATATATATATATATATATTACACACAACCCCGATTCCAAAAAAGTAGGGACAAAGTACAAATTGTAAATAAAAACGGAATGCAATAATTTACAAATCTCAAAAACTGATATTGTATTCACAATAGAACATAGACAACATATCAAATGTTGAAAGTGAGACTTTTTGAAATTTCATGCCAAATATTGGCTCATTTGGAATTTCATGACAGCAACACATCTCAAAAAAGTTGGGACAGGGGCAATAAGAGGCTGGAAAAGTTAAAGGTACAAAAAAGGAACAGCTGCAGGACCAAATTGCAACTCATTAGGTCAATTGGCAATAGGTCATTAACATGACTGGCTATAAAAAGAGCATCTTGGAGTGTCAGCGGTTCTCAGAAGTAAAGATGGGAAGAGGATCACCAATCCCCCTAATTCTGCGCCGACAAATAGTGGAGCAATATCAGAAAGGAGTTTGACAGTGTACAACCCCGATTCCAAAAAAGTTGGGACAAAGTACAAATTGTAAATAAAAACGGAATGCAATAATTTACAAATCTCAAAAACTGATATTGTATTCACAATAGAACATAGACAACAGATCAAATGTCGAAAGTGAGACATTTTGAAATTTCATGCCAAATATTGGCTCATTTAAATTTCATGACAGCAACACATCTCAAAAAAGTTGGGACAGGGGCAATAAGAGGCTGGAAAAGTTAAAGGTACAAAAAAGGAACAACTGGAGGACCAAAATGCAACTCATTAGGTCAATTGGCAATAGGTCATTAACATGACTGGGTATAAAAAGAGCATCTTAGAGTGGCAGCGGCTCTCAGAAGTAAAGATGGGAAGAGGATCACCAATCCCCCTAATTCTGCGTCAACAAATAGTGGAGCAATATCAGAAAGGAGTTCGACAGTGTAAAATTGCAAAGAGTTTGAACATATCATCATCTACAGTGCATAATATCATCAAAAGATTCAGAGAATCTGGAAGAATCTCTGTGTGTAAGGGTCAAGGCTGGAAAACCATACTGGGTGCCCGTGATCTTCGGGCCCTTAGACGGCACTGCATCACATACAGGCATGCTTCTGTATTGGAAATCACAAAATGGGCTCAGGAATATTTCCAGAGAACATTATCTGTGAACACAATTCACCATGCCATCCGCCGTTGCCAGCAAAAAATTCTATAGTTCAAAGAAGAAGCCGTATCTAAACATGATCCAGAAGCGCAGACGTCTTCTCTGGGCCAAGGCTCATTTAAAATGGACTGTGGCAAAGTGGAAAACTGTTCTGTGGTCAGACGAATCAAAATTTGAAGTTCTTTATGGAAATCAGGGACGCCGTGTCATTCGGACTAAAGAGGAGAAGGATGACCCATGTTGTTATCAGCGCTCAGTTCGGAAGCCTGCATCTCTGATGGTATGGGGTTGCATTAGTGCATGTGGCATGGGCAGCTTACACATCTGGAAAGATACCATCAATGCTGAAAGGTATAGCCAGGTTCTAGAGCAATATATGCTCCCATCCAGACGATGTCTCTTTCAGGGAAGACCTTGCATTTTCCAACATGACAATGCCAAACCTCATACTGCATCAATTACAGCATCATGGCTGCGTAGAAGAAGGGTCCGGGTACTGAACTGGCCAGCCTGCAGTCCAGATCTTTCACCCATAGAAAACATTTGGCGCATCATAAAACGGAAGATATGACAAAAAAGACCTGAGACAGTTGAGCAACTAGAATCCTACATTAGACAAGAATGGGTTAACATTCCTATCCCTAAACTTGAGCAACTTGTCTCCTCAGTCCCCAGACGTTTACAGACTGTTGTAAATAGAAAAGGGGATGTCTCACAGTGGGAAACATGGCCTTGTCCCAACTTTTTTGAGATGTGGTGTTGTCATGAAATTTAAAATCACCTAATTTTTCTCTTTAAATGATACATTTTCTCAGTTTAAACATTTGATATGTCATCTATGTTCTATTCTGAATAAAATATGGAATTTTGAAACTTCCACATCATTACATTCCATTTTTATTTACAATTTGTACTTTGTCCCAGCTTTTTTGGAATTGTGGTTGTGTGTGTGTGTGTGTGTATATATATATATATATATATATATATATATATATATATATACCTATAGTGAATGCTAAGATAGTTTTCTATACAACCCATACTCAGAAATGATATGTTTGAAAGTGTGCCACAATTGCTGTGGTCCTAACAGGAGAATAGCACAAAATTGTATTTGGACCTCATTATTGTGAGCTAGTGGACTGAATGCAGATTATCTGCACTCCCATTTGACTGAGATTTATATACTGATTGTTGACAAACAACATGATTGTGGCGATATCATTCTCCCACTTCATCTGGTGATTTGTGGATACACAGTGCCCGGGATGCTTAATTGTGCCATACATCAGGTCTCAGAGGCACTTGACATCACATATTTGTGTACTAATAAATAGGTTTTTGTCATCATTGTCATGTCACTGCCAGAGAAACACGTAACTGTATGTACCAGCCTGAGTCCCTGCACATGAGATTACATCACCTTCATGAACTGGGATCCGCTCCAGGCATCCTGGACTTTCTGACATAAGCAGGAATGAGGTGTACTAATTTTTGTTGAAATCTGTCAAGAGTAGGTTGGAAATAAATGCAGATACGTAAAGCTAAACAGCCTTTTAAATTTTTCAATTGTAGGTCAGGAAAATAATTTTCCCTGACACCTAATTATTTTTGTTTAGTGGACCAAAAGCTACTGAATTCGAATCACAGACTTCCAATTTTATAAGTTTTTTTTTATTTTAATAAAACAATTAATGAATTTAGGGCCGTGAGGCCCTAAATTCTCCACTGTTTTTTCCTGCTTCACTATGACCCAATTCAAGATACTACATCACGCATCACATGGTAGGCTTTCCTTGTTCGTGCAAGGCATTGTGGGATACAGATTTGAAACGGGAGAAAAAAATGGAGAACGTGAGTGTGCGAATGAAACGTGAAACACCAACTACAGTAACGAAAAGCGAGAAGAAAAGACGTTATGTTGCGAAGGAAAGGAACCACACGACCAAACTCATAAATATCAGTGGTCAGCGAGCACCTCGGTGTGATCAGCTGTTCAATTAGTGACAGAATGATGTAACTGTTAGTGTGCGGTCAATGTAAACCTGCGCATGCGCACACAGACTTCCTCTGTCTGCTTGACTGAGCGAAACGGGCGATTTCATGCACATTATTTGCTCAGGAATCCCCTCAAATTAAATAACTTCCCAGCCATAGAATGGCCTGATATTTTGTGAGATATTACAGAAATAAACATATATCACAATGACTGAATTTCAGAGGGAACTAAATTTCACTGATTCTATAAAATCAAAAGGCCGTCTAGCTTTAAAACTAGAAGACTACTGACAATAATTTGAGTAAAGTATATGTGGGAGATTGAGTGTTTTCATGAGAAGACATAAACGAGAATCTTTTTTTTTATTATTTGCTCTCTTATGGTATTGCTTTGGTGATAGAGCTCTTTGATGTGCCTGATGATTCGTATGAAAAATGGACTTAGTCTCCTCACTAGTCTGCAGAGAGGTGACTTACATTACAAAGCTTCCCAGATCGAGGATATGGAGCTGACCTGCATGTGAACCTGTCGCACTCATATTTGGATGGTGGAGCCATTTCTCATGTTTCCTCAACACAGTCTGCCTTGCAGGAGCTGGCTGCTTAAACTCTCTCTCTCTCTCTCTCTCTCTCTCTCTCTCTCTCTCTCTCTGTCTCGTAAGCCAAGCTGCCAAAGGGTCCAGATGATGTCATGCTGAGCACTCAGCAAAGAGCTCTGATGTTATCATTTCATGCAGAGCAGCTGAGCAATCACAATCTCACTCATCCTCTGTCTTCTCTTCAGCATCCTCCTTTTCTTAATAATGACTGTATAGATTCTTTGCTGTAGCCAGTGAGCATGAGGTCCATTGCCAGATGATTGCAGTGACACATGTGTGGTTAATTCACGTGTGACTCAAAGATAGTAGTCATCAATGCACACTGTCATCAGTCCCCCATGGGGAATGCAGTGACTGAAGTTCTGGTTGCAAGCACATGTTTTAATGATTTGCTGACAGATAATTAAAGAAAAGTCCCTGGTTTAAATCCTCTAAGGAGGCAGCAGCTGGCCAGTAAATGTGGCCACTTTTTTTTATAAACATTTTTTATAATCTTATCTAAATTCCAGTTCCTGATGTTATAACCCTTTAGATGGCGAATCAATATTCAGGAACTGTGGAGCATAATGAATAAATACATGCAGTAACATGAGTTTGGCTCCTGACCTTCCTGTACTCTCAGTATGCCAGAGAGAGCGGAAGAGCAGCAAATGACTCAGACACACACTTGTTAAGAGGTGATGTCATGCACAGTTTATGTGAAGACAGCAGTCGGTTGTATGAAACCTGCCCCTATATAAACCGCGGAAGAGTGCCTACTGCCTGAGGTGGGTGATTTCATCAGCCAATAGCCTGCTCATCCAGCAGCTGTAGCATGTGTCAGAAACAAGACTTTTTCCATTTCATTATTATAGAGATTTAGACGCACATACAGCCTGCACCTACACTGCAGCATGGCGTGAACTGCAGTACGCTCACAGATCTGCCTATTCATTGAAAGCTGGGAATTACTGTAATGCCTGAGTAGGGATGACAGCATACCAGTGATGTCATGCTCCTTGCTGTCACCTGATTCATCATTAGGAGAGACATCATCCTTTCTGGTTAAGATGACAGTTTAACAGCTTTTATTACAGGTACAGCATTTACAATTAAGCCATTGACTGAAACATGCAGCTTCGATGGTTTAAAGTGATCTCAGTTATTCAGATCGCTTATGTCATTCTGAAAAGCACGGAAAAGCATGCATCTGATCTGTGGTCTTTTTTCCCCAAAACATTACATGGCTGTTTCTGTATGAATAGCTACACTGTAATTCCCAGCTCTGATTTAGTCTGCCCTCCAATCAATGTAATCTGTCAGCCAAGACTGATGATCATAAAGAAGGCCTATTAACCGCAGGAAAAGTGCCCAAATCAGAATTCCACCTGATCTTATGAGCTCTAAAGTAATGTGAAAGGCAATCATTTATCAGCCAATTCACAAATCGGCTTAAACAGTGGGATTTCACTTTGGAAATGAATAAATGAATTAGTTTTGCATTGATTTCTATTGTGTGGTGGTGAAATGAGGAATGAGGCCCGATGTGTCCACGGGCAAGTAGACAGCGCTTCACTGATATTTCATTTTATAGATGTGGAAAGTCTTACATAAAGGTTCAAAAGAGCTGATCGTGTATCTAAGGCCTCTAGTGACAAGGGCAGACTGCTGACCCTTTTAAAAGTGCTGTTAGACCTCTAATGCAAATCATCATATTATTATGGCACTTAATTGACCACCAATACAATTTTGCTGAGCTGACAAAAAACAAATGCAAATTCTGAATCTAATCATGATCATATGCCTGATTGCTTTCTCGCATCACTTTGGTTTATTAAAACATTAGTGTTTTTTAAAGATATCTGGAAAAGGAATATGTTGAGCACTAACTGTTAAGAGACTTTTTGTTGGATTATTATATTCATTATTACACAGATTCTCAAAATATTTCCAGCCACAGACCACCTGAACTCCACTGACTTTCTCATTACAAATGTATTTCAAACGTTATTTAAATATTTACAGTAACATTAATAATAGTGTCATGGAGATTTCTATTCTTGAATCTTCTACCAAAAGGGCACATTAGGTCAAAGTTGACATTATTTATTGGCAACTTTGTTTTTAAATGATTGAATTTAGATTGAAACTATTCAATTCAGGTGACTAGTCAAACTATAATAACTGAATAATAAATATAATAACCCTGATAATGAGTTGTGGGTTAGGATTTCTACTTCTGTAGCTAAATTAAAACATTGGTGATACCTGTGTCCAAGGGGTATATTACTGTATATACGGCTATGATATAACAGTGAATTAAGAAAAAAATAACATGAAATTACAGGAAAATAAAGTCATACAGGTGTCTGTATTGCTTACATTCTTATTGTGGGAAAACTTTAAACATACACACTAATTTAATTAAACATGTTGACTAAACCAGCCTCATTAGAAACAGTTACTGAATAAAAAGTACATCTTATGATAAACTTATAAAAGTTCTGGTAAATACTACAGATGCAAGGCAGCAAACATACAAAAAAAAGACACATATAAAAGTGTTCCCTTTATTTTAAATGCAGGGTGTCAGGTGTGGCAACAGTAAGCTGATGGACTCAAAACAGCATGAAGGGAAATAATGGTGGAGGATGACACACCCCTGTGCTCTCTCTGGCCTTTCTCACATTCTCTCTCTCTCTCTCTCTCTCTCTCTCTCTCACACACACACACACACACACACACACACACACACACACACAGAAATATATGACTACAGCCTAAATAGATTCAGTTACAGCCAGAGCTTCTCCTGCCCTAAGAGCACCACCTACTGACAGCTCCCATGATTCATTCTCTCATCTGTCTGTTTCTGTTTATTCGTGTGCACGCATGTATGTATAGAATTATTCCTCATAATCAGACAAAGGTTATATAGAAAAAAGAGGACTAGTAATCCACAGTTCTCAGAAGATAAGAAAGAATTAGTTAAAGAGGTCATGCATTACTGTTTCTAATGGAAAAAGGCAAGTGAAACGTGATCTAAGTGAGGAGCTTTCAATTCTAAGTCGTTAGCTGTTAAACAAATAGGACTGATATGTTTATATAATCTCCAGCCAGAAAAAAAAGTAAATACTGTCAAAACAGCTTGAGTAATTGGGAGGAAATGAGGTTTAACATAAACACTGCAATTATATCTGTTTTTTTTTTTTCAAAGCCTATTTTAACAGTCCTTGTCTAAGTATTGCAGTTACAGCAGTGTGTAAGTGTTCTTTCCATTCTGGCTATTTTCCCCCCAACTTGACCAATTGTGCAGGAGTGAAATAATGGGGCAGCATGAAACAAGCCGAGCGCCACAATCTGATGACTGTGTCTAGCCTCCATGTCTACAACAATGTACTGTTTATCAATCTACACAGGCCAGAGTGTGTTCCACTTCTTCTATTGAAAATTCTTAAAGTGTAGAAGTACAAAGACTGAAAGAGGTCCATCTAGGTCACTGAATGAAATAATTCAGTAAACATTGCCTTTTGTGTTGTTGGACACCACCACTCCAATTGCAAAACTTAAATAAACGCTCCCTGCATCCTACTCCAGAGTTGACCAACAGACCGTGGTTGCAAGCTAACAGATCTCCCTTCAAAGCGTCTTACTAAATCTCATGAGGGACCGAATTACATATTTCCAAGAAGAGGTTTCGGGGTCAAGATCAAAGTCAAGGCCCTGTCATCTCTCATCTCACTCTTCAGCCAAGCAAACAGGCCTTAATTGTCGATATGGTCAATGGGAATTGACACATGTGACTCCCTGCTGGTGGGTTCTGACACCCTGACATTCACTTTGTCATGAAAGGCTGTGGCTGACTTTGAAAACACTCTAGCCAATACTAAAAAATAAAAAAAAGCTGCAATTTATGAAAACCAGAATGAAAAAGGTGACTGATCAATGGAATGCACGTGTGGTTCATATAGGAAGATTCCTGCTGTGCAGATAAACCTACTGCTGATATTCTTGCTCTTTAGATGCTGATGTAACATCAAGACTGATACAGAGTGGTGATCATGCATGGGGAAGGTGTGGAGAATGCACTACACACTACATGATAAGGAGTTGCTGATTATTTTGATATTTTGTATCCATAGGTATATCATTAGACTGACATATACTGGGTTTTGACAGATATTTTTTATCCATAGGTATATCATTAGACTGACATATACTGGGTTTTGACAATTACTGCATATAAAGTCACATTTTCAAGACATACTTGAAATTCTTGGACATCTTCAAGACTGCTTTAGATGAGTAACAGAAGTCTTCAATTTGTCTTTAATATGTCTTTTATAAGGGTGCTAACTTGACAATCTGCAAAAGCATAAAGTCTCTTTCATGTAAGATCAGAAGCTGAAACTGAATAATTTGTTAAACCAGCATAAGTGTATTCTGAATATAGTCACACAATTTGCCACAGTTGCTATAGACACCAGCAGGCAAGTAAATAATATTAGTAAGAGCCAGCATTGTAACTTTTGTGTTATACTGTAGGTGAGTGCTCACTTGGCCTGAAGAAAAAAAAAAGAAAGAAAAAAAATAAATCTGTTTACACTGTTTCACCTCATGTCCATTACAGCAGTTCTGGAAACAATATGCCCTCTTTACAAAACCCCTGAAACTTTACTTTCACTAGCTTTTAAAGATATAGCTGAAATTGTGACAGTAACACAAAAATAAGCTTTGGACCAGCATTGACCACTCCAGGGCATTATGAATAAATAATAAATAATTCCATGCTCCTCCAGCTTGCATGTCCGCCGGCACATAGATGTTGATGCAGCACCAGAAGAACAAATGAATAAATAAGTTCAGAATCTCAAGATGGTCCTTCCACCACCATGAACACAAATATCTCCTTTTCTCAGTCCTGATGCTGGAGGGGGAAAGTGTGCTTAATGGATATACCTTGCAATCTTAGGCAGTGTTTGCCACAACAAGTCTACCATGCTACCACTCAAAGGCTAAATTATTATCATATTACAGCTATATCCAAGAAGGAGAGAGGAAAAACAGAACATAAAACAAATTTTAACTTATTTCCCGATAACCTTGAATATTTGTTCTCTGCTGAAAAGTGGTCAGAAGACCTCAGCCATTTCCTACCCCTTGCAAAGTGACACATTAAAAAAAGAAAAATGATGGCGTAAATATTCAATCCAACATATGGTGAATAATCAATGTATAAACATGGAATCCAATGCTAAAGCACCTTCAATAGTTGTTGGTTTTAATTGCAGTCCAGCTTGGAGCGCACACTGTGGGTCCACAATTGATAGTAGCCATTAGCAAATGATTACGCTGACAGTGATAAACTATATTTCATTGATTTGGCTCAGCTACATTTCCGACTTCTGCTAAAGGGAATGAATAAATTCACCACTGGATCTGTAATGCATGACTTTATATTCATAATTTCCAGAAGAGGAGCCTGGGGGGCTGTGCAGCTCTCAGTCATGTGTGGATGGTGCTGGCAGCTTGTCAATGTTGTACACTCTCAGAGTGCCACGCTTTGCGGCAAATTTTAAATGGCTGATTTTCATTCAAATATGGGCGAGCTTGGTCTAAGGGAGCTGTAATGACAGCACGAGAGAGAGAGAGAGAGAGAGAGAGAGAGAGAAAGAAATTGAACTTGCATACTTTAAATTACTTAGAAAGTTAGGATCGAGAGACCAAATAAATGATATTAAATAATTGAACATAATTTTAAACTATAATACTCTTGCTAATATGTGTATTTGAAGGTTTTTTTTTTATTGTTAATGTGCTCAACTCCCCTGTGCACCCTCACCACATATAATTTCAAGGTAATTCCAGGGCCTTTACACTCCGCAATGACACAATTTATAAAGTCATTTATCTTGTAATTGCATCAGTGAGAAGTAGTAAGTATAGGTGTAATAGCCTTCTTTTTAGGGCAAAGTGATTTATTTTCACCCAAGGTAAATCTTTACACAGCTAAGGGAACACATGCTTACTGCTCCCCAGCGTCTCAAGTATATCTTCAACAAGAAATGTCCTCAACTAAAGACATATGGAACTCTGCAATCAAGTAGACATGACCTTAGAGGTTAGCATCTGATGCCTAAATTTGCAGCTGGCAAGACTGCACTTTGAACTTTGGCATTGTGAGGCAGCTGGCTAAGTTTTGGATTTATTTTTTTTAATCTGCTCATATGAACAAACTTTCATGTGTTTGTTTTATTAGAATGTAACAAATTGGCATGCGGAAAACATGTATTATTGTGGTGCAGTGTTTAGCACTGTTGCCTCACAGCAAAAAGGTTCTGGGTTTCGAACCTCTTGGCTGACTGGGGCCTTTCTATGTGGAGTTTGCATGTCCTCTTCATGCTTTGTGTGGGTTTTCTCCAGGTGTTCTGGTTTCCACAGTCCAAAGACATGTGGATTAGGTCAGCTGGCCACTCTAAATTGCCCAGAGGTGTGAACGTGAGAGTGAATGGTTGTTTGTCTCTGTGTCAGCCCTGCGATAGATTGGTGACCTGTCCAGAATGTTACCCCAACCCCCTTTTTTCTTTGCCTAAAGTCATCTGGGATTGGCTCCAGCTTCCCCCACAACCCTGATGGATAAGTGGTATAGATAATGGATGGGTGGATATTATTGTGTGTGATATTTTACCAGTGTTTGTTGTTAGTCTGTCTCATCTTTTATGCTCTTATTCACATTTCTAATTAACAAATCAGTATTTTTGGACAATGCAGTGGTGTAGCGGGTTAAGTTGCTGCCTTACATCTCTATGATAATAGACAACACAACACTACTTTGTAGTCTATATCAAAAATATGTTCTCATGCTAGTTCAGTAGGTCAGAAACTAATAATATTTTCAAGCTAAAACCTTGTTGAGGGTTAGTAGATGTTTCTCGTGTTCTCCTCATAGCTGAGTGGATTTCCTCATAAGTGTGAATGTGTGTGTGTGTGTGTGTGTGTGTGTGTGTGTGTGTGTGTGTGTGTGTGTGTGTGTGTGTGTGTGCACGCACATGCGAATGGTGCCTGAGGATGGATCAGCATCCCTTTCAGAGTGTATTCCTACCTCACACCTAGTGTTCCTGTGATAAGCTCCAGATCCACCACAATCCTGATCAGGATAAAGCTGTTATGTAAAATGAATGAATGAAAAACCTTTGATTGGAATTTCTGGTCTGCAAATGTGTGAATATTGTGTCATGTCTCTAAACAGTTCACTCAGTGACCAGTTACAGATCTGGCTGAAATGTCCTGTTCTGGAAAGGCAACTTTTCAAATCTTAGTTTTGAATGTGTTTACATGGAATGTGTGTCTATGCAGAGCCTATACAACTCTGCTGCCCACAGGATGCTACAGAGGGAGGAGCCCCACTGTGTGTGGAGACAGGAGCTGTCAATCATGCACTCATTAGGCTGCTAAAAGAAGGCACAGGGGCCTCACATAACAAATAAGAGCAGAATAGAGCACTGTCAAAGCCCAGTCTGAGTGATGTGTGTGTGAATCAACTTGACACGCGTTCATGGTCTCTCCCCATAGTCCATTTCACCCTAAGCCCAGGCCATCCAAATTCATACAGTTTTTTTTTTTTGTCCTGTGCATTTCATTTTAATGAAGTCAGAATGAAAGAAAACACATTTACCAGGTGCTATTTCAGCAGATCAAGTGCAGCATTTAGATACACTCAGATAATTAAAGGGCGAGGTGTAATATATCAAAGTGCTATTTTTTCATTCCAAACCCTGCAATAAATGATTAGCACATAACACATTCCAAAATCACACCATACCTTCCCTCTGTAATCACGTCCAGTGTATTTCCACCTGTCTATAATAGACAAATACACATTTGTGCAAGGTGCTTCAATACTACAGCTGGAAACATGCTCACCACTGGACTTTCACTCTTTCCCAACCTCGCTAGTTCGTCTTTTGATTGCAAGGTAACTCATCATGCATAATTCATTAGTTACTGCCTGTCATTAATTCATCACAGCGAGATGTATTATTCACTCTTGGATTATGCATCTTTAAAGTGGGCTTAGGAAGATATGGGGGTTAGCCATTTTGGTTTCTTGCGGCAGGCTTCTTAATCATGATAATGAATCGGTAGCCGGTTGGCAGGAATCATTGGGGTAAACAAATGCTTTGGCTAGTCTGATTTCCTGTGCTGAAAACTTCAGACTTTCATTTATTTACCTCCCTGTTTATGGGCTCATTAATTGAAGGCCATTTGAAATGCTTACCTAATGATAGCGTATGAGTATGGAGCATAATTACAAAACCTTAAGAGCATAATTGAAAAAGAAAATTAGGCAGTGCAAATGGACAGTTGTTTTCCTGTGTAATTACAACATGCTGTGTAAGCCTTCATTTTGCACAATGAAGCCTGATAGCAATTTAAATACTTGTCTGTTAAAAATGCACTATTGGAGACAATGGCTGTAACTGGGCCAAGATGAAACAAGTATTATTTACATAAACATCTCTATTTAAAGTTCTGATCAGATGATGGGGAAATGAAATACATTGTGAAAGAATAATACAGGGCAGTTCATTACTATCTATAATGTGTAGTTTGTGACAGCAATCATACACAGGTGACATATACATACAACCCCGATTCCAAAAAAGTTGGGACAAAGTACAAATTGTAAATAAAAATGGAATGCAATGATGTGGAAGTTTCAAAATTCCATATTTTATTCAGAATAGAACATAGATGACATATCAAATGTTTAAACTGAGAAAATGTATCATTTAAAGAGAAAAATTAGGTGATTTTAAATTTCATGACAACAACACATCTCAAAAAAGTTGGGACAAGGCCATGTTTCCCACTGTGAGACATCCCCTTTTCTCTTTACAACAGTCTGTAAACGTCTGGGGACTGAGGAGACAAGTTGCTCAAGTTTAGGGATAGGAATGTTAACCCATTTGTGTCTAATGTAGGATTCTAGTTTCTCAACTGTCTTAGGTCTTTTTTGTCGTATCTTCCATTTTATGATGTGCCAAATGTTTTGTATGAGTGAAAGATCTGGACTGCAGGCTGGCCAGTTCAGTACCCGGACTCTTCTTCTATGCAGCCATGATGCTGTAATTGATGCAATATGTGGTTTGGCATTGTTATGTTGGAAAATGCAAGGTCTTCCCTGAAAGAGACGTCATCTGGATGGGAGCATATGTTGCTCTAGAACCTGGATATACCTTTCAGCATTGATGGTGTCTTTCCAGATGTGTAAGCTGCCCATGCCACACACACTAATGCAACCCCATACCATCAGAGATGCAGGCTTCTGAACTGAGCGCTAATAACAACTTGGGTCGTCCTTCTCCTCTTTAGTCCGAATGGCACGGTGTCCCTGATTTCCATAAAGAACTTCAAATTTTGATTCGTCTGACCACAGAACAGTTTTCCACTTTGCCACAGTCCATTTTAAATGAGCCTTGGGCCAGAGAAGACGTCTGCGCTTCTGGATCATGTTTAGATGCAGCTTCTTCTTTGAATTATAGAGTTTTAGCTGGCAACGGCAGATGGCACGGTGAATTGTGTTCACAGATAATGTTCTCTGGAAATATTCCTGAGCCCATTTTGTGATTTCCAATACAGAAGCATGCCTGTATGTGATGCAGTGCCGTCTAAGGGCCCGAAGATCACGGGCACCCAGTATGGTTTTCCGGCCTTGACCCTTACGCACAGAGATTCTTCCAGATTCTCTGAATCTTTTGATGATATTATGCACTGTAGATGATGATATGTTCAAACTCTACAGTTTTACACTGTCGAACTCCTTTCTGATATTGCTCCACTATTTGTCGGCGCAGAATTAGGGGGATTGGTGATCCTCTTCCCATCTTTACTTCTGAGAGCCACTGCCACTCCAAGATGCTCTTTTTATACCCAGTCATGTTAATGACCTATTGCCAATTGGCGTAATGAGTTGCAATTTGCTCCTCCAGCTGTTCCTTTTTTGTACCTTTAACTTTTCCAGCCTCTTATTGCCCCTGTCCCAACTTTTTTGAGATGTGTTGCTGTCATGAAATTTCAAATGAGCCAATATTTGGCATGAAATTTCAAAATGTCTCACTTTCATCATTTGATATGTTGCCTATGTTCTATTGTGAATACAATATCAGTTTTTGAGATTTGTAAATTATTGCATTCCTTTTTTATTTCCAATTTGTACTTTGTCCCAACTTTTTTGGAATCGGGGTTGTAGATAGTTAACGCCATCAATCAGTCAAAGTCAGTGATGTCGCAGCCTCAGGATTTACGTCATCAGAGATTAAAACACCTAACTTTTGGCTAATATATATAATATAACTCATTAGCTGTTTAAATACTCAAATATTTTGCACATCTGTAGTGTATAGAGGCTACATTCTCATCCATTATGCTGAAAAAAAGGTTAAGTTTGCTTTGCTCATATTCTCATCTATTCCCACTGATTGGGAAAATCATGCTCTGTTGGCTATTTCACTAGCAGCAGGCATTAATGGCTTTTACTGTCTGCAGTTTTTATCATCAAATTCTTCCCCAGATTGCACTCTGGAGGAAGAAGCTGCAGTAAAGCATCCAGCATGGGAAATCTGTTGCATTATTGACGCTGGGGCTTAAACAGAAATTTATGCACACAATACTACTATATCTTTCCCTTGACAGATAAATTACTCTTTCCTGAAGAGACTACACACATTCTTTTGATAAATAAATAAATAAATAAATAAGTTTATATCTGGGCGGCACGGTGGTGTAGTGGTTAGCGCTGTCGCCTCACAGCAAGAAGGTCCGAGGGCCCTTCTGTGCGGAGTTTGCATGTTCTCCCCATGTCCGCGTGGGTTTCCTCCGGGTGCTCCGGTTTCCCCCACAGTCCAAAGACATGCAGGTTAGGCTAACTGGTGACTCTAAATTGACCGCAGGTGTGAATGTGAGTGTGAATGGTTGTCTGTGTCTATGTGTCAGCCCTGTGATGACCTGGCGACTTGTCCAGGGTGTACCCCGCCTTTCGCCCGTAGTCAGCTGGGATAGGCTCCAGCTTGCCTGCGACCCTGTAGAGCAGGATAAAGCAGCTAGAGATAATGAGATGAGATGAGAAGTTTATATCTAATAGCTGGTATATTTTGTGCTATCTTCACAGAGAAGGTTGATGATGATGATGAAGATGAGGCAAATAAGAAATGAAATCTAGTTCTGCAGTGCTGGAGAGTCACAAACAAGAAGTCCTGAGAGAATCAGCATGAGGTCTGAAGTTCTTAACACATCCAAACATGGGCTCTGGCTAAGACAGGCATCTCATAAATGTTGCAGAGCAGTGCTCTCTCAAATCTGTAGAAACACATCCATTAAGAGTGACCTTTGTAAAAATCCAGCACTGGCAAGAAGAAGCCTTTTATCATCCTTATAAAGCGGCGCAGCGATGGGCTGCAGACCGTTCTCAAATACCAGCCTTGGCGAAATAATTGAGCATGGCTTTTTCATAACCCCGATACATGCTGCTGAGGTGAAAGATTTGAAAAACAGAGCTTGGAAATGAGACTTTTTTCCTTTGTTGAGTCAAGATAGAGACATGAGTGACATGAATCAGTGACCCTGAATTCTCCCATTGCTGGGGACAGAATCTCAAAGGCAGGGAAAATGTAGCCATTTTTCAATCTCTGTGTGCACTTTGAGCCATTCACAGGATCATTCGAGTACATTCTGAATATATGAGTGCTGAGTCTGAAATGCAGCCAGCAGCACTCTGAGATTCACCTCCTGACACTAAAAATCCTTGTACAGTAAATGCACTCATTAGACTTGTGTTTGCAGGATTCTGGAAAAAGAGACATTTCTAAAAGCAAGACAGTTAACTGATCATGTTCCTACTGAACATTCCTGTATATAGCCCTATAACTACTACCTCTTCCTACATCAGACCTCCTCCCTTTCACATCACACCTGGATCTCTCACCAATTAGTGTTACATCCACGTCTATTAAAATCCTGTGTGAGTACTAGTCATGATCCATATTTGAGACTGATTGTCCATCTATGTTTGCAGACTATCAATGGGTCCGGCAGGTCTGAAGTCACTGCTATCTCACAGTGCAGATGATTGCCGTTTTTAATCTTACTTCAGCCTTATCTTATTAGTTCCACACTTATCCACCAGAATATTTTTTGTCTCTCACTTTTTTCTGATTCTTTCTTTTTTTCCCTCAGCACACTGCTGCTTGCCCAATCAGAGTTGCCACTGTTTATTGTGATAAGTCACCCTAATGAACAAATGACCTGCCACCTGGAGCACTTAGTGCATGGTGTTAAACTCTGGTTATAAAAACCCCTTCCAGCTCTATTGATTTACTGCCAGTGTTTGATTGTACCCCAGGGGCAGCAGACCTGCGAGGGCCGGCAGAGCTCTTACTGTTTTACAGTCCATATTACACCAAACAAATAAATCTCCTCACCATTAATTCACTTTTGCTCTCCTCTCTGCTTGCTGATAATGGTATAAAAGAGAAATTGGGAGCAGATTCATATTAGTTGGCTGGAGCTCTGTGTGCCGACTCGGACCATGCCCTCTCGTATGAGATTAGCCAGCGCAGACAACTTCTCCTTCCCTCTGAAGATGTGATTAGCACTTGGCCAAACACATAAGGAAATGATTTGGTATGGTGCTTGCCTGTTTGCACCAGTGACGGTCATTATTTTCAAAATCCTGAGAGGCATTTTTACGAGGCCCCCATGGCGGCTAACTGGATACATTAGTGCAACGTTCTATTCTTAACATAACCAAATCCAGAAGAACAGGGCTTCGAGTCATCTACCTTTTACAAGGGGCAAGACAACTTAACGACAGACAGAAAAGTGCCAATTATAGCACTGTGCTCAGTCTCTCAATCTCTCAGGAGTTTCAGAGACTGCTCACTGGGCATCTTATGTTTTGATTAATCACAACCTTTGGTTACATGAGAAAAAGGTTTCTTTGCACAGAACTATGCCATAGCAAAATGTTTTACTCAATTGAGGATATCACTAATTGCTCACTGGAACATTAAGCAATGGTTTTCTGAATGCTGCAGGAACAGTAATTAATTCTGGTTAACGGTGTGATCGAATGACACTGAACAGCAACAGATTAAGCAAAGCAATTACTTTCTCAAAGTAATCAAGTGTTCATTCTGCTTTGAAGTGCCACCTCCTTGTACTTCAGCGATTTAAGCAATGGAAGCAATGAACTCTGTGGAGGAGTGGTTGCTACTTGCTGGCAGGCTCACAGATAAGAGGCAACAGCAATCATGCACATAATGCATGTTGTCATCTTGTACCATGAGGATGATGTCACTTTAAGAAGTGAAGGCATGGGAAACATGTCAAGGTTCCACAGCTCAGAGAGGTTACAATTAGAAGTCCAGGAAAGAGACTCAAGTACAGTATGTTACCCAAACATGCTTTTAAATGCAAATAATCTAAATGTCAGGACATTAAAAGGGTCTGTTTAGGATTATTTTTATGTTGGTGCTATTAGTACCAGTGTGATTCTTCTGTTTCAGTTTGTTATAGATACTTTGAAGTTCGCCATCCTTTGAGCTCAACGTACAGTACTATTTACCCACAGCAGGTGTGTGTGTGTGTGTGTGTGTGTGTGTGTGTGTGTGTGTGTGTGTGTGTGTGTAGGCATGTTTTTATATCTTGGTAGGGACCAATGTCCTTACAAGGATCGAAAGAATTGATATTTGATACTTTCCCTTTATAGGGACATTTGGCTGCCCCATGAGGAAAACCGCTTTATTTAAAAATAGATTATTTTTGCTTGTTTGCGATTTGATTTGGTTTAGTTTTATACTGCATATATAATTCAGTGAAACAAAGAGGGGAAAACTATTGACTGAGGTGTGTGTGCAGGGCTGAAAAGTTACTTGTGAAACTTATTAATTGGTCAGAAATATGGGGCTGGAAGAAGTGAAGAAACGGTTACCAAGTGAGCAGAGAGATCACATAAACCATCCAAGCACAGAGAACACGGAGCCAGTGCTCAATAAATTACTGAATGATGATATAAAGAACTAGTTGAAAACTGCGTATGCATTCAAAGTTTATTTTCTATTTTTATCTCCACCAACTTTGTTGGATGGGGTTATGTTTTTGTCTCTGTTTGTTTGTTTGTTTGTTTGTTTGTCTGTTTCCAACATAACTCAAAAAGTAGTGATGAAATTTTGATGAAATTATGAAGAAAGCTGGGTCATGGGCCAAGGAACAACAGATTAGATTTTGATGCAAATCTGAATATGTGGCTTGCTGTAGGTATGCACTCTACCGAGTGCCCTTCTAGTTCTTCCTGTTTTGGTCCAAACTTGCAAGATGTATCACATTTCTGCAGCACTACAGCTCTTTCATTTGGCTCAGTTTGTGTCTTGTGGCTCAGCTACCTGCAGAAAAAAATGCTGCCCCCATCTCATAATACATATAATGTTTGGTTCACTTCCTGTTCTCAGGTCAATTCAGGGTCGAACTGCTTTCTCACTGCAATCAAACACGCTAGAGTTAATTTGGAACAAGACCAAAACCACCTGGATGAGGTGATCTTTGTGTGCACCCACATGCGATGGCTGTGTTCTCACCTGCACTACAACCAAATCATACCAAAGAGGAAAATGCATCAGGATTCAGTTCAAATGAGCTAAACACGGCATATTTGAAAGCAGCCTCAGTGAGCCACTGAGGGTACTGAGGTTAAGATTAGGGGTAGATTTGCATGTAGACATCACTTTTTTTTCTCTCTCTCTTTTTTCGGAAGAACACCGAGACCGGAAGCTTTCTTTTTCTTTTTCTCTCCTCCTGTGTAAAGACCACAAGCGGAGGCCATCTACATTGGATCTGCTTTAATATCAACAGATCTTCGATTAAGGTACGTGAATCTTTTCATCATGGCACACCTTCAGCCTGTTCAGTGTGCTGAGTGCAGGATGTTTAGTCATTCTTCCTCCGTCGCTAGCGATAGCTTTATTAGCTTTATTTGTGATAAGTGCAGATTAGTTAGCTCTCTGACGGAGAAGATTACAGTGCTAGAAGCGCGTGTCCAGGCTTTAGAGAAGGTTAGTGAGCATGAGAACAGTGTAGTTTCTGTAGGGGAAAGTCTGGATGCCCTAGGTGGAGTTAGTAATCCCCCAACTCCGGCATTAGAGCCCTTACAGCGGGGCAAATGGGTGACAGCTCGGCGGCATAAGCGTAGAGCCAAAGCTACCGCTGAGGCTCGCTCACGGGAGCGCCACTCCGCTCCACGTCACGTGTCGAACATGTTTGCTCTCCTTAGTGACGCACCCACTGAGAAACCTGAAAGAGCTCTGGTTATAGGGGACTCTATCATACGGCATGTGAAATTAGCTCAGCCTTTAGGGGCACCAGCAGCTTTAGTCAGGTGTATACCGGGAGCCAGGGTGCTGGACATAGCAGGTAATATTAGGGTCCTAGGCAAGCACAGGTTCTCAAAGATAGTTATCCATGCAGGAACTAATGATATATGCCTTCATCAGTCTGAGGTTACTAAGAGTAACTTTGTAGAGGTGTTTAAATTAGCGAAGGCGATGTCCGATGCTGTAGTATGCTCTGGCCCCATCCCAATGCAGCGTGGCGATGTAGCTTACAGCAGGTTATGGTCGCTGAACTGCTGGCTGTCCAGGTGGTGCTCTGAAAACAGTGTGGGCTTTATAGATAATTGGGCTAATTTTGAGGGCACTGCTGGCCTGTTAGGGCGGGACGGTATCCATCCCACTCAGGAAGGTGCTGCTCTCATTTCCTGCAGCATAGGTCATAGTCTCAGAACAGGCCTAGTTAATTCCTGACAATCCAGAGCCAAGGCCAGGGAGCAGATGAACAGGCTAAACCAACTGTCTGCTAGCTGCACAGAGTCGTCACTCAGGATCCACTACATTGAGACTGTGTCTGTTTCCCGGGCTAAACAAAAAGGTAGAAATTTTCAGAAAGTTTGCTCCAATAACCCAATCAATATAAAATTAGATCATACTGACTGTACAGCTGCTGCTAGCACCTTTGATCTAAAGGTGGGACTATTAAATATTAGATCTCTTACATCTAAAGCGCTAATAGTTAATGAACTCATTACTGATCAGGAGTTTAATGTACTTTGTTTAACTGAAACATGGATTAAGCCAAATGAATATATAGCATTAAATGAAGCAAGTCCTCCTGGATACAGTTATATACACCAGCCTCGTCTAACTGGCAGAGGAGGAGGTGTTGTGGTTATTTATAATGATTATCTAGGTGTAACACAAAAACCTGGTTATAAATTTAATACATTTGAAGTTCTTCATACTCATATAATGTATGTAGCCTCGAAAAATAAGTCTACCCAGTTAATTCCATTGCTTATTATTTACAGGCCCCCGGGGCCATATTCTGAGTTTCTTTCTGAATTTGCAGATTTTATTTCAGATCTGGTTATTTCCTTAGACAAAGCTTTAGTTGTCAGAGATTTTAATATTCACTTCGATAACCCAGAAGACCCTTTAAAAACAGCGTTTGTGTCCATTTTAGATTCAGTAGGGATTAATCAGAATGTCATAGGACCGACCCATAATGGTGGTCACACCCTTGATCTAATACTAACATTCAGGTTAAACATAGACAATATAGTCATACTTCCACAGTCTGAAGTTATCTCAGATCATTATCTCATCTCATTCAAACTATGTCTGAGTAATAATATATGCACCTCACCATGCCACTGTATTAAACGTACATTCACGTCAACTACTGCACAGAGCTTTATAAATGATCTCCCAGAGTTATCAACTTTGATTGGGTCACTGTCAGCCCCTGCAGAACTTGATCAGGCAACTGAATGCTTAGAGTCAACATTCTACCATACCTTAGATAATGTAGCTCCTCTAAAAAGGAAAATGGTCAGAGACAAAAAAATTAGCACCCTGGTATAATGATGACACTCGCATATTAAAACAGACCACTCGAAAATTGGAATGTAAATAGCGTCAAACAAAATTGGTAGTGTTCAAATTAGCGTGGAAGGAGAGCTTCCTGTAGTATAGAAAAGCTCTTAGTGCTGCCAGATCAACATATCACTCCTCCCTAATAGAAGATAACAAAAATAATCCTAGATTCCTATTTAATACTGTAGCAAAATTAACCAGGAATAAGTCCACTATAGACACATGCACACCTGCAGTATATAATAGTAATGATTTCATGAATTTTTTTAATGACAAAATTGAGAATATCTGACAAAAAATTCAAACTACTAATTTAAGGTCAGACAATGAAAGTGACCTTGTAGTTAACCATATGACCCTATCAGATCATCAATTAGAATGTTTTACTCCCCTTAAAGAAACTGAATTACTTTCATTAATCTCGGCATCAAAAGCCTCAACTTGCGTACTAGATCCCTTACCTACACGTCTATTCAAACAGATCATACCTGAAGTAATTGAACCGCTTCTAAAAATAATAAATTCTTCTCTCACGATTGGCTATGTACCCAAATCCTTTAAACTAGCAGTTATCAAATCCCTGATTAAAAAACCTGACCTTGATCCCTGTCAGCTGTCCAATTATCGGCCAATATCAAACCTCCCCTTTATCTCCAAAATCCTTGAAAAAGCTGTGGTTATGCAGTTATGCTTATATTTACATAGGAATAACATCCATGAAATGTATCAGTCAGGATTTAGACCTCATCGTAGCACAGAGATAGCTCTGGTTAAAGTAGTAAACGACCTACTGTTGGCGTCTGATCAGGGCTGTGTCTCGCTGCTTGTGTTGCTTGACCTTAGTGCAGCATTTGATACCATTGATCATTCCATTCTTCTGGATAGACTAGAAAATGTTGTGGGAGTTAAGGGAATGGCCCTCTCCTGGCTCAGCTCTTATTTAACTGATCATTATCAGTATTGGATTTGATTGGATTGGATTGGATTGGATTAACTTTAATACTCCCCAAAGGGGAAACTCAGTGCCACCATCAACATACAAGACACAACACAACATGAAGCAAGACATTAAAACAGGTACAGGACAGAAGATATAGCAAAGAGCAACATAGAGAAGCAGACCATGGCAATGGACCACCAACATGTGCAACATACAGCAGTATAAGCAAGGAAGAAAACAACAGTACAGTATGTTGATATAAATGGTGATATTTCTAGACGCACTGAGGTAAAGTTTGGTGTTCCACAAGGTTCTGTCTTGGGTCCACTGCTTTTTTCTTTATATATGTTACCTCTGGGTGATATTATTCGTAAACATTGTATTAGTTTCCACTGTTATGCTGATGACACACAGTTGTATGTTTCTGCAAAACCTGATGAGAGACACCAGCTTTATAGAATTGAGGAATGTGTTAAGGACATTAGACACTGGATGCTTATTCATTTCCTTCTGCTTAACTCTGACAAGACTGAAGTACTTGTACTAGGACCACATACAGCTAGAAGTAAGTTTTCTGATTACACAGTGACTCTGGATGGCCTTTCTGTTTCTTCACATGTAGCAGTAAAAGACCTCGGGGTGATTATTGACCCCAGTCTTTCATTCGAAACTCACATTGATAACATTACCCGGATAGTTTTCTTTCATCTCAGAAATATTGCTAAGATAAGAAATTTAATGTCACTACATGACGCAGAAAAACTAGTTCATGTTTTCGTTACCTCCAGGTTGGATTATTGTAATGCCTTACTGTCTGGATGTTCCAATAAATGCATAAACAAGCTCCAGTTAGTTCAAAATGCAGCAGCAAGAGTCCTTACTAGAACTAGAAAATATGACCACATCACACCTGTCTTATCCACACTGCATTGGCTCCCAATCAAATTTCATATTGATTATAAAACACTACTATTGACCTTCAAAGCACTAAATGGTCTCGCACCACAGTACCTGAGTGAAATTCTGGTCCTCTATGACCCACCACGCCTACTTAGATCAAAAGGTGCAGGCTATCTGCTGGTACCTCATATAGTGAAGGCTACATCAGGGGGCAGAGCCTTTTCTTACAAAGCCCCACAGTTATGGAACAGCCTTCCAAGTAATGTTCGGGAATCAGACACAGTCTCAGTGTTTAAGTCTAGGCTGAAAACATATCTGTTTAGTCAAGCCTTTTGTTAATGGTATTTATGAGGTAAAGGTGTAGATCTGGAGGGTCCTCAGACATAGAGTGTTTTGGTAAACTGGGATGTATGGATGCTGTCAGTCCCAACTCGCTTGCTCACTCGAGTTTGTTGACGGTGTAGTGGCTGGCTGCTTTATGTCCCGGGGCTCCCTCATGCCTGTATTACCTTTTGGCTCTCCCCTTTTAGTTATGCTGTCATAGTTAGTTGCCGGAGTTCCTGCTTGTATTCAATGCAATATGTATACTGTTCCTACTTATTCAGGTGACATTGGCACTGGCGGCTCGTTAATAGGGGCGATTTGGGCGATGCACTCCCAAACAGGGAGGGCGATTTTTTTTTATTTACTCCTACTACCACGGCAACAGTAATGTCATTGTCCAATCAGGCTAAGGTCGCGCCTGGTGTAGCCACGTCCTTTTGGTGCGATTTCTGTCAGGTTCAGATTTGCCCCAAAATCTCCCATTGACACTAATGGTACGTACGTTTTTTTCGAAAATCATGCTCCCAATGCATTTTCTATTAGGTTTTATGTGCTAGCACAAGCAGCGTGCTTACATCATACGTCTGTTGCGCGGGAAATGTGTGAACATTCTATAAAGATGGCGGCGAGTGTTGAGTGCAACAATACGATAGCGTCTCTGAAAGAAGTTCCCTTTAGTCGTCGTACCAATGAGGAAAAAACGGCAATCAAACAGCTAGGACCTCCTAGACCGAATTTAAACATCAAGCAAGTGTCTACGAAGGGGGAGAAGACCTACTCAAGAGGTTTTAACAAGAACTGGTACCACCGGAAAACTTGGCTAGCTGGCTGTGATGTAGTCAATGCTCTTTTTTGCTACCCTTGCGTTCTCTTCCACCCTGGAAGTAGCACAGCAGACGGTACAGTGATATCTGATATTTGAATTTACTAGGCAAAAGTTTTTTTTTGTGTGTGTGTTACCAATGGCAGTTTAACATTGCCATGTTTTTGTTTTACCAATGGCAGTTTAACATTGCTTGGAATATTTCAGTAGCCTCAAGTTCTCTCTGACTTGGTGTAAATTAAGCATATTTTCTGTTTTTATATATTGTACAGTATATGTGTTCATTGGAGCCAGCAGCACCTTACCTTTTTTCCAACTTGTTAAGCCAAGTTGCACTGACTACAAAACCTTGTGTAACCTTGTGTGTATATAGTTAAATAACTCAAGCCTTTTGTGTTCATTGACATGCTTGTAATACTTTAAATTTCCTTTTAAGGCATGGCTTTCTGGAGGAATTCTTGGGAAAAAAAACTGCAGAATTTATTTAGAATTATTATTTGATGTTAAAATGGTGCAATTCCATATAAAAAAAATAATTAAGCTGCACATGTTTGTTTGATGGTTATGCTTTTCTTCATCTTTTTCAAAACTTAAATAAACACTTGTTTTGGATTTATATCCTGCCACTTTAATTGCATTCTTTAGAATGAAGAAATTAGAATGTTTATAATTAAGAATTTGTGTCTACTTATTATAGAATACTGGAAAAATATGAGAAAATAAATGAGTAATGTAATATTAATTGATTGTGATGCCAAATGTTTTGCTTTGAAGGCTTCACAATGAATCCTCCTTAGTTTAGCCTGGCAAGCCAGACTAAATGTGAATATTTGCCACTTGTAGGCAAAAATATTTTTGGCCGCTAGGCGAGTGGGTCTAGTTTATTAGGCTACCTTAGTTTGCCACTTTTAACTTGTTCAGTGTTGCCACCTAGTGGAGAGAAGAGATATTGTCTATATTGATATCTGAATTTACCAGGCAAAAACAAGTTCGGCCAATTGATTTGCTACCTAGGTCAATTTACTTTAGTCCTGTGGACATTTATGGTCTGTGTAGACATAACGGGGGAAAATTGCCCCCCCTGAAAAAAAATTCAGGAGCTGCCACTGGACATTGGGCATACCTAACAACCTGTGTTTTCTTTCCCTCTCTCTCCCTCCCTCCCCCCAAATCTGTCCCTCTGAGTTACATGGAGTCAACAGGAAATCTTTTGGTGGAGAGGGTGGAGACCTCAACTGGCTATCATAGCCTGCAGGGAATCGGCCGTCAGACATTCTGTTGCATGTCCCAGACCCGGTGAAATGTAACTGAATTGTCTTGGCCACCCCTAAGGGTCCCATCTGCATCCCATCATTGCTGAGGAGTGTGCTCCCATCACCCAATCAAGCATCCAGCCAGAGCAGGTCATGATATTTTTTAACCATATTAACATGCCATTGTTGTGTATTATGCCTGATGTCAAGACTCTCGTCTCTGCGAGCCTACCACACAGACTTAATACTTGTGTCATTTTTAGGGCATACCTAACAACCTGTGTTTTCTCCCCCCCATCTGTCCCTCTGAGTTACATGTCGGTCCTGGGATCGAGATGCTGACCTCTTCTGCCCCTCGAACCTGCTTGATCCATCCTGGTGCCCTGTGTCTGGTTGGAGTCTTATCGCATCGCTCCTGTGGAGGATGGCCCCATGAGGACAGTTGAAAGTTACACCTGGAGTTTGCACTGGACTCTTACAGTAATGCTTTTATGGCTGAGGACTACAGTTGACTTGCTAACTTTAGGACTGCAGTTGTCATGAACAGTTTTCCACTCAAGTTTCCATCAATGAGTTACAACATCAACGAAACTGTCTTCATGTTAAAACTGTTAATGTTATAGTCATGCTGTCTGTTGTTGCCCAAATGAGGAAGGATTCTCTTTTGAGTCTGGTTCCTCTCGAGGTTTCTTCCTCATGTCATTTGAGGGAGTTTTTCCTTGCCACCGTCGCTGCAGGCTTGCTCATTGGGGATAAATTAGGGATAAAATTAGCTCATGTTTTAAGTTGTTCAAATTCTGTAAAGCTGCTTTGCGACAATGTTTATTGTTAAAAGCACTATACAAATGAACTTGGCTTGACTTGACATTAATTAGCTGCATTAAAGGAATACTGCCTTTCAGATTTTTCAAGTTTAGGTCATAAAAATAATTTTCCCAGACACCCAATTATTTTTGTTCAGTGGCCCAAAAGCTACTGAATTTGAATCACAGACTTCCAATTTTATTAGTTTTTTTAAATAGAACAATTAATGAATTTAGGGCCACGTGGCCCTAAATTCTGCACTATTTTTTCCTGCTTCACCATGACTCAATTCAAGATACTACGTGATGCATCACGTGGTGGGCGTTCCCCGTTTGCACAAGGCATTGTGGGATACAAATTTGAAACAGGAGAGAAAAATGGAGGATGCAAATGAAACCTGAAAGACCGACTACAGTAATGGAAAGCAAGAAGACATTATGTTGTGAAGGAAAGGAAACGCAGGACCAAACTAATAAATATCAGCAGTCAGCGAGCACCTCAGTGTGATCAGCTGTTCGTTTAGCGACAGAATGATGTAACTGTCAGTGCATGGTCAAAGGTAAACCTGTAGATGGCAGTAATGCAACACTGGATGCCAGCTGCCATGAAACCCAAAAGAAGAAGAAAAAGAAGACAAAGGTAAACCTGCACGTGCACACACGGACTTCCTCTGTCTGCTTGACTGTGCGAAGCGAGTGATTTCATGCACATTATTTGTGAGGGAATCCCCTCAAATTAAATAACTTCCCAGCCACAGAATGGCCTGTTTTTCTTTTTTTTTTTTTAGATATTACAGAAATAAATATATATTGCAATGACCAAATTTCAGAGGAAACTAAATTTCACTGATTTTATGAAATCGAAGGGCCGTCTAGCTTCAATGTTTATATCAATGGGAGGTTTATGCAGGAATGATAAAACGTGTGTGTGTAAAATGATTCACTAAGCTAGAAATGCTAACAGATGCTTACATTTATTTGCTGTCACCTTTCATAGACCTTTCATAGAAAAGATCATAGCTGGGAGTTTCATTGTTCCTTGCATTTGGGCAAAAAGTTCTTTACGTGGCAAAGCCAAATAGCAGCTGCTACAATTTCTTCTTTTGTCTGCATTTCTAAAAGCATTCAGCATTGGCTGGATACAATAGCATACAAATGAAAAAATGCAATGCTTATATCTCAACATGTCAGAGTTGAAATGCACAGCATAACATAAGCCAATGCTTATTACTAAACCATGACAACTGGATTCTAGCATGACTGGTACTGATAGGGTTGCCACCATTCAGAAATGAAAATAAGGGACGCCCACCACGGCTCCTTGGGGCCATGACCACCATGGGCACGACTCCCATGGGGTGGGGTGCCCACAGCAGTGGTATGTTTTATTTTGTAAGTGTTTTTAGTAAAGGGGTGATAAAGAAAGCAATTACTCATACTTAAAGCTTAAAATGCTTTATTGCCAATGCTGTAAAAATGTATAATGTACAAGTGGGCAACAATGAACTTTTAAAATATAATCTAAATATATTGAGAACTTAATATCACTGTAAATGTAAGTGCATAACTGTTCTTGGTGTAGGGACTCTCTTTATGAACCTTGGGGACATTTTTACTTAGAGAGGAAAAAAGAGAACAAAAAACAACAAAAACACAACAAACATGTATGTCTGCTTATTCAAGAATGCAGAAAACAAGAAAGTGCAAAACATTACTCCTTCCCTCAACAGTCCTGAGTTCATCAGGAACTGTTGTGTTTCTCTTGTCTGTGGAGTAGACCAGATTTAAACAGTCAACAGATTTCCCTCACTTCTTTTTCCAAGTGTACTTCTTGTTACTCCTTGCTGCACTGAGTAACTCTTTGTCTTTCAAAGCACTGTTGTAAAACTCTGAACAGGACTGCTCAAAGTTTAGAGTGATCAGGAGCTCACTCCTTATGAGCTCCATGGAGCACCTGTTCCTGCAGTCACTCCATTTGTTGGCCATTCTTGAAAATACCCTTTCCACATATCCAGTGGATGCTGGGATGCTCAAGATGTGGCTGATGACAGACAGCATGTGAGGCAGGTCAGCTACTTGAAAGAGAGCCACCCACCTGTGGACTTCCATTCATCCTCAGCATCTTCTTTGAACCTCTTCAGAATGGGCTCAAAGAAGATGTCCCATATCATATCACTCTCAGGAGATGATTGGGGTATAAAGAACTGTGACACTGATGCTTGTGTCTTCTGTGTTCTTACATATCTGCAGTGTTGCTCTCCTGACGAATGCTGTCTAATGTCAGACAGCCCACCATACGCCACTGAAAACACTCGCCGACAGACTTTACAGTTTGCTCTGTAGTCGTCTCCACTCACGCTGTCCAGCCAAGGATGTGCCTCTTCCCACTCACGTCTGTATTTTTGTAAGTGTTTACGCTTTTGAGGACGTGGTGGAGTCCTGGGTGCAGCAGACATTTTTAAAAGGCCCAGGTTTTTTGAGCAGCGCCGGTGTGTGATGTCTGTCTCTAGGCAACCGTGACAGCGCCACACGCAGTGACGCAGGCAGCCAGGCACAGACGCACAGACCGTGACACAGAGTGGAGGGGTTTGTGTCCTGGATAGATCCCGCAACGTAGTATTTCCCGTTTTATTTTGTTTATTATTGTTAGATTTAGTGTTATGTGTGAGACAGATGTGTATTGGACTGTGGCAGTTCGTAAGGGTGGGTGGAGCACAGAAGGACGGCAGGCCAGAACTGAGTTCACAAAACTCTTTTTTTATTGTGACACTTTTCAGCGTACACTCTCCCAGACACTCAGACACACGCACACACATTTAGTCGTCTGGTTGGGGAGAGAGCTCCCTCTGCTCTCGCTCTCTCTCCTTAAATAGGGCGCGGTCACTGGGGAAGACACACAAACACATTAATTAACATCAGGTGCAGTGATTCTGCCACTTACCTTCCCTGACTCCGCCCTCCGGTCACAGACCGACGCTTGACCACGCCCCCGCTGCCACATGGACATTTATGAAAATACGGAACAAATTGCGTCCCGTATCGGTTCAATACGGGACACAAGATTTAATTGCAAAATAAAGGACGATTCCATATTTTACAGGACGGGTGGCAACCCTAGGTACTGAGTAATATTAGACTCAAGCAATTCCACACCTTCATTTATAATTTCCCTCACTTATATAATATATTTTTTAATGTCTAAATGTGGTCTCAAGAATTAGGCAGACTCTATCACTACATGATTTAAGCTACCCAGTGCTATTTCAGGTAGCAGAGAAATGGCAACATCGACATTTCTCCCTTTAATCCATTCTTCTTTTTTGTGCCTTCTTCCTGTTCCATGAGGGACAAACGCGACACCTCTCCAGTGTAGCACTTCAGAGAGGACACGCTACCTGTCACAGTAAAGAGTGAGCAGCCTGAGCACAGGCAGAAAGCCATGTGACATCTGTTCACTCTCACAGGAAACCCCAAGTCCCGAGGCTCCCTACATCAAGCCCAGGAGAAAAGAAGGTGACAGCAAACACAACATGCCATGTACAGCTGGCTGGACACACTGCAACGCTGCCAGGAGCCTCTGTTCCAGTACCACAATGTGTCAAATGTCCTGACTGTGAACTGGAAGTCTATAAACATGTGCAGCACACATGCATAGCTTAGTCAACAAAAAGTAAATGTTCTCTGTATTTATTATTTTGCTTTTTCATTTATGTGTAGTAGCATTTTTGTAGAGTAAGAACATCTTTTCTCTTTATTTGAACATTTTTATGACTTTTAATTCTTTGACTTCATGATATGTCCAGACTTTTTTATATTTTCCTATTAATTATAGTGTACTGTATATCAATCAACTATGTATTGCCAACATATTCTGGGCTTAAAACAGGCACCAGGTGTAGAGACAAAGCATTTCCTTTGGAGAAAATATTGCTCTAAACATGGTTCTGTTTAGCCCTTTGTGTCTGCAGGGATGCTGCCTCCCCGCCTCAGGAATATGCACATTGTACAGTTTCTTGCAAAAGTCTTTATCCCCCTTGGTGTTTGTCCTGTTTTGTCGCATTACAAGATGGAATTGAAATGATTTTTGGGGGGTTAGTACAATTTGATTTACGCAACATGCCTACCACTTTAAAGGTGCACATTATTGTTTTATTGTGACACAAACAAAAAATTAAGATGAAAAAACAGAAATCTGGAGTGTACATAGATATTCATCCCCCCAAAGTCAATACTTTGTAGAGCCACCTTTTGCTGCAATTATAGCTGCAAGTCTCTTGGGGTATGTCTCTATATTAGCTTAGCACATCTAGCCACTGGGATTTTTGCCCATTCCTCAAGGCAAAACTGCTCCAACTCCTTCAAGTTAGATGGGTTGCGTTGGTGTACAGCAATCTTCAAGTTATGCCACAGATTCTCAGTTGGATTGAGGTCAGGGCTTTGACTAGCCCATTCCAAGACATTTAAATATTTCCCTTTAAACCACTCCAGTGTGGCTTTAGCAATACCGTATGTTTAGGGTCATCATCCTGCTGGAATGTGAACCTTCATCCCAGTCTCAAACCTCCGGCCGACTCAAACAGGTTTTCCTCCAGAATTGCCCTGTATTTAGTGTCATCCAGCTTTCCTTCAATCTTGGCTAGCTTTCCTGTCCCTGCAGATGAAAAATATCCCCAAAATATGATGCTGCAAAACTACCATGCTTCACTGTAGTAATGGTGTTCTCAGGGTGATGGGTTTGTGCCACACATTGCATTTCCCATGATGGTCAAAAAGATCAATTTTAGTCTCATTTGACCAGAGAATCTTCTTTCATGTGTTTGGGGAGTCTGCCACATGCTGTTGGGCAAACTCCAAACATGTTTTCTTCAGCAATTACTTTTTTCTGGCAATTCCTTCATAAAGCCCTGCTCTGCAGAGTGTATGGCTTAAAGTGGTCCTATGGACAGATACTCCCATCTCTGCTGTGAATCTTTCCAGCTCCTTCAGTGTTATCTTTGGTGTCTTTGTTGCATCTCTTATTAATGCCCTCCTTGCCTGGTCTGTAAGTTTTGGTGGGTGGCCTTCTCTTGTCAGGTTTGTAGTGGTGCCACATTCTTTCCATTTTGCTATAATGGATTTAATGGTGCTCCGTGGGATATTCAAAGTTTGGGATATTTTTTATGACCCAACCCTGATCTATACTTCTCCACAACTTTGTCTCTGACCTGTTTGGAGTGCTCCTTGGTTCTCATATTGCTTGCTTTGTAGTGTTGCAGAGTCAGGGTCCTTTCAGAACAGGTTGATTTATACAGACATCATGTGACAGATCATGTAACACTTTGATTACACACAGGTGGATCTTAATCAACTAATTATGTGACTTATGAAGTGAATTGGTTGGACCAGCTCTTATTTAGGGGTTTCATATGAAAGGGGGGGGCGGCACGGTGGTGTAGTGGTTAGCGCTGTCGCCTCACAGCAAGAAGGTCCTGGGTTCGAGCCCCGGGGCTGGCGAGGGCCTTTCTGTGTGGAGTTTGCATGTTCTCCCCGTGTCCACGTGGGTTTCCTCTGGGTGCTCCGGTTTCCCCCACAGTCCAAAGACATGCAGGTTAGGTTAACTGGTGACTCTAAATTGACCGTAGGTGTGAATGGTTGTCTGTGTCTATGTGTCAGCCCTGTGATGACCTGGCGACTTGTCCAGGGTGTACCTCGCCTGTAGTCAGCTGGGATAGGCTCCAGCTTGCCTGCGACCCTGTAGAAGGATAAAGCGGCTAGAGATAATGAGATATGAAAGGGGGCGAATACTTATGCACACTCCAGATTTCTGTTTTTTCATCTTAATTATTGTTTGTGTCGCAATAAAACAACAACTTGCACCTTCAAAGTGATAGGCATGTTGTGTAAATCAAATGGTGCTAACCCTCCAAAAATCCATTTTAATTCCATCTTGTAATGCAACAAAACAGGACAAACACCAAGGGGGATGAATACTTTTGCAAGACACTGTATGGCCACGAGCTGCTGCTGTGACAAGTACATATACAGTGCCTTCTACAATTACTGCCACTCCCTTGTAAAGATGAGTATAAAGGGTTCGAAAAAAATCCACCTTTTGGTGAAGTAGCTTCATTTCCCATTGGAAAAAAATTTGAAAAATCCAACCTTTAATTGAAATAAATTTATTCAGAGAAAAACAAATCCTTCATCAAGAAATAATTATTCTCAACAAAAACACATGTGCCACTATTATTGGCACCCCTGCATTTAATACTTTGTACAACCTCTCTTTGCCAGTAACACAGCACTGAGTCTTCTATAACATTTTATAAGGTTAGAGATACAGAGCAGGGCATCTGAGACCATTCCTCTTTACACAATCTCTCCAGATCATCCAGGGTCCTCAGCCCTCTCTTGTGCTCTCTCCTCTTCAGCTCACCCCACAAGTTTTCAGCAGGGTTCAGGTCAGGGGACTGATACCCCTTTTCCACCAAATCAGTTCCAGGGCTGGTTCGGGGCCAGTGCTGGTGCTGGTTCACAACTCGTTCAACTTGCGAGCCAGCTGAGAACCAGTTTGCTTTTCCATAGCTCGCGGTGCTAAGGGAAGACACATCATTATGTCGCTGTATATGTCAGTTACGTCGTTGTATACGTCATTACGTTGCTGTATACGTCAGTTGCGTCGCTACATTTGCTTAAACCTTGGCGCGAATATCGAAGCAAGAACAACACGGAAGAAGCAGCAGCAGCAGCAACAACAATAATAATAATAATAATGGATGACTTCACGTTTGTACAGCTGCTGCTTCTCGTCGCTTAAAAATGGCGGTCTTTTGCGGTCTTGTTATTGTTGTTGGTCTTAACAACTCCGCCCCCCCGCTGACGTAAGCGGTTCTTTCCTCTGGCCCAGCAGAGAGTTGGTGCTAGCCTGGAACTGTTTTTTCTGGCCCCAGAGCCAGTTCTTTGTCAGTGGAAACAGAAAACCCAGTTCCAAACTAAGCACTGGCCCCGAACCAGCCCTGGAACTGCTTTGGTGGAAAAGGGGCATGAGATGGCTGTGACAGAAGCTTGATTCTATGATCAGCGAACCATTTGTATGTTGATCTGGACAGATGCTTCAGATCATTATCCTACTGGAAGATCCAGTGACGACCCAGTTTTAATTTCCTGGAAGAGGCAGCCAGATTTTGATTTAAAATGTCCTGGTATTTCATGGAGTCCATAATGCCATGTACCCAACAAGGTTTCCAGAGCCTTTAGAGGAAAAACAGCCCAAAACATCACATAACTTCCACCATATTTTACAGTTGGGAAAGGATTATTTTCATTATAGCCATCCTTCTTTTTATACCAAACCCACCTTGAGTGTTTATTGCCAAAAAGCTCCATTTTTGTTCACATCAGACAGAGAACACAATTCCAGTCAGAATTGTCGTAGCATTTTGCAAACTTCAGGCATGTATGTTTGTGGTTAACTGACAGAAAATACTTTTTTTCTGGAACCTTCCAAATAATCTGTTGGTATGGAGGTGGCATCTGATGGTGGTCTTGGAGACTTGGAAACCCTAAGATTTTACTTTTTCTTGTAATTCACCAACAGTGATCCTTGGGGATTTTTTCCTCTCTTACCATCATCTCTTACTTCACTGTACATGGGGCCAAAATACACTTGGGTCCTCTTCCAGACAAGTTTGTAACAGTTCCAATTGGTGCAGTTACAGCGTAAATCTTCCTACACACTCCTCAAGTTAATCTATCACATAAATGCGCTAATCTACAAAATGGGAAGGTTGGGATTCACAAGTCCTACTTTTGTGGCCTCAGCCAAATTTACATTTAAAGGTCTTCAAGTAGTCTTTAGGCTTATAAAATATCTCAACAAGACTTTCGGAAAAAAACAGGAAAAATCTAGTACAGTAGATCCACCTCGTGCTTTCCCCTAGTCCAGCAAATCAGGCAGTTGAGCTACTGTGCACTCAGCACTGGAACTGACTGTTTGTTATCAATGGCTTTTAATTCACCATAAAAAAGTTTCTCTCTCTCTCTCTCTCTCTGTCTTTCTCACAAACATTCAGAACAAAGACTCATCAAAGGGAACAAACGTTCCAGTAAAAGCCATCTGGTAGAATTTACACACATTAAGTATGCAAAGCTTTCACGATAAGTTTCAGGACAAAAGCAGCGTCAGGAGTTCTCTAATAAAGTAAGGGGTTGGGGAATATATTTTCACTCACGCCTTAATGTTGCATGCATAGACTGCAAGCTTTTCACAAATAGAAATCTATTTGGTGAGAGGGAAACTGAGGAATATGTTATTAGGTCAAAGAAAAGCCTGTTTACCAGCCAGTGCCAGATAAACAAGATACTTTGTCTCTTGAGAGAAAGCATATTTCTGTCAGCCTCTCAAAAATTGACAGTTCCTGTATACAAATGTTTTTAAATATTTGCTGGCTCTTCCCTACTTACGGACACTTTCTTCAGAATCCATTTTTCAAGAACATGAATTATAGGGAATGGTGGACCAATTATGCCAAAATTAAAATTAAAATAAATACAAATTCTTAAAACAATAATAAAATAAAAAATAATTAAAAAGTAGCCATTGATTAATTATTTGTTTATTTCTTTGTTGATGTAGTTATTTTTGGTTAGTGTTTTGTTTTCCTATATTTTTGTATATTTATTTATTTTCAGATACTTTTCTATATTTATTTATTTGATCATTAGATTAATCTAAATGCATCATTCATATATTTTCATTTACTTATTATTTTCTGTTTTCTATTATTTCTTAGGGGCGGCATGGTGGTGTAGTGGTTAACACTGTCGCCTCACAGCAAGAAGGTCCTGGGTTTGAGCCCAGCGGCCGACGAGGGCCTTTCTGTGTGGAGTTTGCATGTTCTCCTCGTGTTTGTGTGGGTTTCCTCTGGGTGCTCCGGCTTCCCCCACAGTCCAAAGGCATGGTTGTTTGTCTCTGTGTAAGCCCTGCAATGACCTGGCGACTTGTCCAGGGTGTGCCCTGCCTCTCGCCCATAGTAAGCTGGGATAGGCTCCAGCTTGCCTACGGCCCTGTAGAACAGGATAAGTGGCTACAGATAATGGATGGATGGATATTATTTCTTAATTTTGTATTATTTCTGTATTTGATTTCATTTGTTTCTTTATTTGTTTGTCAATATAAAAATGTGGGGGCATGTTTTTCACGTTCAGGTACAGCCATCAAGCCCAGAGTGGGGGAGCAAGTGAGGGTTTTGGAGTGGTGATATGAGGAGGTTTTCACTTGCTGCAATAACCATGTTAAAAAGACTGATTAGGACTTGATGGTGGAAATAGTGATAATAATGACAGAATTGTGTGCATGATTTCATACATTTGTCAGTGCATTTATGTTGTATGACTTTCAGTCACAGCCAATATGTGTGTGTAAAAGAGAGACAGAGTAAGCAAGCAGAAAAGTCAAGATGGGTGTGTTGTTTGTCCAGCTTTTTCAGCTTGATCCTGTTAGCTAGCTAAAAAGAAAAATATATACTAATTCAAAAAGAGTAAATACAACATATTATTAAGATAACAATTTGTTTGGTATTTTATGAATTGAATTTTATGAAAGTTCTAACAGCCTTAAACTCCATGTTTTCAGTTGTCTCATGTCTCCAGCTGCCGGTTGCCAGTTTACAGCTTTTAGTCATGTACCATGCTTTCAAAACAACCGATGCTGGAGCGAGGCATATCCAGTCAATCAACCAATAATAATAATTATACCACATTTCAGACTTGACTGACAGCCCCCTCATTAGCATAAGAAGAAGCAAAGAAAGAAAGAAAGAAAGAAAGAAAGAAAGAAAGAAAGAAAGAAAGAAAACACAAAATAATAAAATAGATTAATTCAGGAATGAGCAAATATTAAACATTTTAAATTTCACAAAATATAGAAAAAGAAATAATAATGTAATAAATAAATGAGGACATTAATTAAAAAATGAATAAGTTGAAGCTTGGGTAAAGGCAGAAATTTTTTTTTTTTTAAAGGACCAAAGTTTAAGTAGTGCTTTAAAAAAAAAAAGGACCAAAGTTTAAGTAGTGCTCAGACTGGGGACTCCATTGTGTTACTGGGGGACTTCAATGCTCACGTGGGCGACGACAGTGACACCTGGAGGGGCGTGGTTGGGAGGAACGGCCTCCCCGATCTGAACCCGAGTGGTGTTTTGTTATTGGACTTCTGTGCTAGCCACGGTTTGTCCATAACGAACACCATGTTCGAGCATAGGGGTGTCCATAAGTGCATGTGGCACCAGGACACCTTAGGTCGGAGGTCGATGATAGACTTTGTTGTCGTTTCATCTGATCTCCGGCCCTATGTCTTGAACACTCGGGTGAAGAGAGGGGCTGAGCTGTCAACTGATCACCACCTGGTGGTGAGTTGGATCCACTGGCGGAGGAGGAAGCTGGACAGACCTGGCAGGCCCAAACGTATGGTGAGGGTCTGCTGGGAACGTCTGGCCGAGCACTCTGTTGGGGAGATCTTTAACTCCCACCTCCGGGAGAGCTTTTCCCAGCTTCCAAGGGAGGCGGGGGACATTGAGTCTGAGTGGACCATGTTCTCTACCTCCATCGTGGACGCAGTTGTTCGGAGCTGTGGCCGCAAGGTCTCCGGTGCCTGTCGTGGCGGCAATCCCCGAACCCGGTGGTGGACACCGGAAGTAAGGGATGCCGTCAAGCTGAAGAAGGAGTCCTATCGGGCCATGTTGACCTCCGGGACCCCTGAGGCAGCTGACGGGTATCGGCAGGCCAGGCGTGCTGCAGCTCGGGCAGTTGCGGAGGCAAAAACTCGGAACTGGGAGGAGTTTGGGGAGGCCATGGAGAAGGACTATCGGTCGGACTCGAAGAAATTCTGGCAAACCGTCCGGCGCCTCAGGAGGGGGAAGCAGTACTCTGCCAACACTGTTTACAGTGCGGGTGGGGAGCTGTTGACCTCGACTGGGGACATTGTCGGGCGGTGGAAGGAATACTTTGAGGATCTCCTCAATCCCACCATCATGTCTTCCATTGAGGAGACTGAGGCTGATGACTCAGAGGTGGACTCGTCCATTACCCAAGCCGAAGTCACTGAGGTGGTTTGCAAGCTCCTTGGTGGCAAGGCACCGGGGGTGGATGAGATCCGCCCTGAGTATCTCAAGTCTCTGGATGTTGTAGGGCTGTCTTGGTTGACACGCCTCTGCAACATCGCGTGGCGGTCGGGGACAGTGCCTCTGAAGTGGCAGACTGGGGTGGTGGTCCCTCTTTTTAAGAAAGGGGACCGGAGAGTGTGCTCCAATTATAGGGGAATCACACTTCTCAGCCTCCCGGGGAAAGTTTACTCTAGGTTATTGGAGAGGAGAATTCGACCAATAGTCAAACCTCGGATCCAGGAGGAACGATGCGGTTTTCGTCCTGGTCGCGGAACACTGGACCAGCTCTATACCCTTCATAGGGTGCTCGAGGGTTCATGAGAGTTTGCCCAACTAGTCCACATGTGCTTTGTGGATCTGGAGAAGGCATTCGACCGTGTCCCCCATGGTATTCTGTGGGGAGTGCTTCAGGAGTATGGGGTTCGGGGCTCTTTGCTAAGGGCTGTCCGGTCCCTGTACGAACGGAGCAGGAGTCTGGTTCGCATTGCCGGCAGTAAGTCAGACCTGTTCCCAGTGCATGTTGGACTCCGGCAGGGCTGCCCTTTGTCACCGGTTCTGTTCATAATTTTTATGGACAGAATTTCTAGGCGCAGCCAGGGGCCGGAAGGAATCCTGTTTGGGAACCACAGGATTTCATCTCTGCTTTTTGCGGATGATGTTGTCCTGTTGGCTTCTTCAAACCAGGACCTCCAGCATGCACTGGGGCGGTTTGCAGTCGAGTGTGAAGCGGCTGGGATGAGAATCAGCACCTCCAAGTCCGAGGCCATGGTTCTCGACCAGAAAAGGGTGGCTTGCCCTCTCCAGGTTGGTGGAGAAGTCCTGCCTCAAGTGGAAGAGTTTAAGTATCTTGGGATCTTGTTCATGAGTGAGGGAAGGATGGAGCGTGAGATTGACAGGCGGATCGGTGCAGCCTCCGCTGTGATGCGGTCGCTTTACCGGTCCGTCGTGGTGAAGAAGGAGCTGAGCCAAAAGGCGAAGCTCTCAATTTACCGGTCGATCTATGTTCCGATTCTCACCTATGGTCATGAGCTTTGGGTAATGACCGAAAGAACAAGATCGCGGATACAAGCGGCCGAAATGAGTTTCCTTCTCAGGATGGCTGGGCACTCCCTTAGAGATAGGGTGAGAAGCACAGTCACTCAGGAGGAGCTCGGAGTAGAGCCGCTGCTCCTCCACATCGAGAGGAACCAGCTGAGGTGGCTCGGGCATCTTTTTCGGATGCCTCCTGGACGCCTCCCTGGGGAGGTGTTCCAGGCATGTCCCCCCGGGAGGAGGCCCCGGGGAAGACCCAGGACATGCTGGAGGGACTATGTCTCTCGACTGGCCTGGGAACGCCTCGGTGTTCTTCCCGAGGAGCTGACCGAGGTGTCTGGGGAGAGGGAAGTTTGGACTTCCATGCTTAGACTGCTGCCTCCGCGACCCGGTCCCGGATAAAGCGGAAGAAGATGAGATGAGACGAGAAGTTTAAGTAAAATAAAAAATAAATGCAAAATAATTTATATATTTCTATGTTTAATGCATTGATTCAATTAGCCATAATATTAAAACCACAAAACCACTGACAAGTGAAGTGAATTACATTAATTATTGATTATAATAGCACCTGAAAAGGGTTGAGGTGTATATGAGGCAGCAGGTGAACAGTCAGTTCTCGAAGTTGGTGTGTTGAAAGCAGGAAAAGTGGAAAAGCATAAGGATCTGAGTGAGCTTGACAAGGGCCAAATTGTGATGGCAAGACAACAGGGTTAGAGTATCTCCAAAATGGCACATCTTGTGGGGTGTTCCTAGTATTCAGTGGTTAGTACCTACCAAAAGTGGTCCAAGGAATGAAAAATGATGAACTGGTGACAGAGTCATGGGTACCCAAGGTTCAATGATGCCAAGCCAAGCAGCCTTTATTTGTCACACATACACAGTGAACACACACATGCACACACAAGTGAGCAATGAGCACACACACATAGTGGACAGCTATGCTACAGCACCTGGGGAGCAGTTGGAGGTTAGGTGCCTTGATCAAGGGCACTTCAGCCCAGTCTCAGGCCATGGCTGCCCCATGTTAACCTAACTGCATGTCTTTGAACTGTAGGGAAAATCGGCGCACCCGGAGGAAACCCACACAGACACGGGAAGAACATGCAAATTCCACACAGAAAGGCCCCCTGTCGGTTGCTGGGCTCAAACCCAGAACCTTCTTGCTGTGAGGCAACAGTGCTCACCACTACACCACCTTGCCACCCTGTGTGTGGGGAGCAAAGGCTCGCTCATCTGGTCTGATCCTACAGAAGAGCTTCTGTAGCACAAATTATTAAAAAGTTAATGCTGCCTATGATGGAAAGGTGTCACAACACACACTGCATCACAGCTTGCTGCGTAAGGGGCTGGAAAGCCACAGACCAGTCAGAGTGCCCATGCTGACCCCTGCCTACCACTGAAAGCACCTACAATGGGCATGTGAGCATCAGAACTGGACAATGGAGCAATTACACCACATTACATTCCAGGCATTTAGCAGACACTCTTATCCAGAGCAACGTACAAATAAGTGTTGAACTTCGAGACAAGAAATTTCTAGTGCCAAATGAACAAGTGACAGAATAACACCTAGTGTAATATTTTGTTGAAGTATGGAAGCAATGGAAGAAGGTAGCCAGGTGTAATGAATCACATTTTCTTTTACATCATATAGATGGCCAGGTGCATGTACGTGTGTGGGAAGATGGCACCAGGATGCACTATGGGAAAAAGGCAAGCCAGTAGAGGCAGTGTTCTGCTGGGAAACCTTGAACCTTTCCATTCATGTGGATGTTACTTTGACACATACCACCTACCTAAACATTGTTGCAGACCAAGTACACACCTTCATGGCAATGATATTCACTCGAGGCAGTGGCCTCTTTCAGCAGGATAATTCTTCATGCTGCACTGCAGAAATTGTTCAGGAATGGTTTGAGGAACATGACAAAGGGTTTAAGGTGTTGACTTGGCCTCCAAATTCCCAAGATCTCAATCAGTCCCAAGCATCTGTGGGATGTGCTGGACAAACAGGCCAAACACCACAGTTTACTATTATAGAGATTACTATCATTGTTATGGCAGAGTAATGTTTTTCTAGTTTAGTGAGTATTTTTGATCATCTGCAAGAGTTAAAAAAAAAAAACACATTGCCAAAATCTGTAATTTGGCCCATATTCAACAAACAGGCTGAGCTTATGGTAATATGGAGAAACAGTTATAAATAAAACTTCTTCAGCAAGTTCCAGCAGGTCCTCTGCCAAGCTGTTTTGGCATTTTATCAAGGGTGGCTATAGCCTATCTTTCCAGAAAGGAGCTGAAACTTTTTTGCTGAATGTTTGTAATATAATTTGACAAACACTAGCCCTAAAGGCATATTTCTCTCATTAATACTTCACATTCTGACATTATATAGAAGTGCATCATTGTGATGGCCCTGGCAATGGCAAGTGACCCAGATTCAGTCTTTACTTTCATGCTTTTAACACTGAGAAGCACCTGTTATACAATATTAAACTGCAATCTACAATGTGAACATGAATAGCCATTACAACAGAATGCAAAGGCTCTGAATGCTATTGAGTACAACAGAAATGCCATATTCAGCAAACAGTGAAAGAAACATTTAAATGCAGTCCTTTTGGAGCAGAAAAAATAGCATAGAACATATAAGATAACAGGATATCACAGTATTATGAGGTATTTTATGGAGAAATGACCATGAGCTGGCCTAGTGGTTAGTGTGTCCACCTCATGACCGGGAGATTGCAAGTTCTAATCGTGGTTGGGTCATACCAAAGACCATCATAAAAATGGTACCTACTGCCAACTGGCAAGGCATGCTGCAATACAGATGCGAGTAGAGAAGTCAAACTCTTGCGGTTACCAGAGGACTAGCCCCCCACTGTAACCCTAGCTGTATAGGCTAGAGACCGAGGGCTACAGAAACAGAGATTGGCGGCGCACCCATGCACCTCAAAGAGCTGGTTAGTACTGGGACAGGAGACTACCTGGGAAGACCAGATCATGGCGTGGAAGGGACTTTGACTTGTATGCAGAAATATAATATGAAAAAAATATTATTTGCTGTAGCAATACTAAATGTACACATGACGATATTATTAGTATACTATATAAAAATAAGTTTTACTGTATGCATACAGTATGTGTCAGGGATGGACAGGATTTAGATGCAGTTATTGGTTCAAATGTCAAAACAAACCAATCTAAGGAATCAAATTCATAAACACACAGTGGGTTAGTAACATCACTCGCAGTGCCTCACATTGAACACAGGTTTGTGATGTGTATGTGTATGCAGTGAACCAGTGATTAACAAGTTTGTTTAGTTTGTGAAGCTGGAAATGTGGAATGCTTAATAAATAACATATATAGTACATGATAACACATAACTATCACACGAGTTCACAGTATGATTTCATTTTGATTTAAAAAAAAACCCGTTTCCTTTTGATGAAATTGCTGTTTGATAGATAATGTTCTTCGAATTTTAAAAGAAATTGCAGCTTAAAAATCATTTTGCAGCCTGAAAAGTAAAAGCTTGTGCTTTTATCATCATGTTTGTCATTCCTTCTGATTGAGTGTCATAGTAAGCCATTCTTCATAGATTTCAGCCAGGCCAAATCACATGCAGATGGAGGAAAAGCTGTGGATGGAGGAAAAGATGAGCACTCAACCACGAGAATCACAAACACTATTGTGCCAATTTGCAAGTGGAAAACATAAAAATGAGAGCTTTCACGCAAACACACACACACACACACACACACACACACAGCCTGCCATGGCCCCCTTTCTCACTTAAGTTGCTCACCGTTCCATATCTTAACCTTTGTGCACTCCAAACAAGACCAGCTCCATTTGAAGCCCCTTAATAGCTACAGAAGCCCAAAGCAGACAGGTGACACAAGACAGGTGTGTAATTGCTGGAAGAGCACACTGACTGACAAGGCTGACTATTTCACACAGAAACCAGATACACTACAGCCTGCCAGTCAGGCTCAAGCCGTTAAGTGACGGTTTGTGGTTTTCTATTTTTGTATCAGCTATAATTTTCACTTCTGAAAGACTATTTGAAAGGATTGATCTGCACTATCCGGGTTATAATATCAGTATCCGGCATTTTAGAAATGGTATGAAATCCATACAAAGGATTCGTCCTCTGTGAAAACCACTTTTGACCCATGTAGTTGAATTCTGTGAATGTGAATAAAAATCATGAAAAAATGCACTAATAAATGGACAAAACTCTCATTCATTCATCTTCAGTAAGCACTTCATCCTGGTCAGGATCACAATGGAGTTGGAACCTATCCCAGGCACACTGGGAATGAGGTGGGAATACACCTTGGATTGGACCCCATTCCATCACACACGCTCTTAATCTCTTAATCACACAACTGAGTGTAGTCAGTCATTCAGCTGGCATATTTTTTGGGGGGAGGCAGGAGGAAGCCGGAAAACTCAGAGTGAACCCATGCAAGCATGTGAAAACATGCAAAATACAGACAGTAACCCAAGCTCAGGATCAAACTGGGGAAATGTGAGACAGTAACTCACATTCGGTGTGTCAGCATGTCAACAGATTTAAATACAACTTTGTGCAAAAATGAATTTCTAAGTAATGTATTACCTGAAATCTAAAAGACTTTAGTGTAAGAATAGAAACTCGGTGAGCTGCACTGCTTTTGTCTCTGAGGTCACAACTGGTGACAGTGCTGAGACACTTAAAGCTTTCAGTGTGGAATAAACGAGATTGAATGTTTTCATCTTATCAGGAGCACTGACGTGATGCAAGGTATGATGTGTATTCCATGAGGTGGAGAGCGAAAGATCATAAAACATAAGCCTTGTGAGACGTGATAAAACACATGCTCTGTCTCCAGCATCTCGCTTCACCTGAGCAAAAATGAGTGCATAGGCTTGCTGGTAGGGGAATGCTAAAATATTTGTGTGAGTTGACATGCCAGGTTCAAAAACACAGATTCAAAATGGAGACCAAAAACCCAAAAAGTTCACACAGGGCTTGTCTCACCTAGGCAAACAACAGTAGTTCAACATATGGCAATTTTGAAGATCGTGGAGAAACAAATGATGGCAATTTTCAACTCTGTTATATACAATCTTTTTTCAGGTGGGTTTCAGTGCTAATGTAGAGATGTGGCTACTCTTCAAGCGTGCTGATTCTGAGGGGGTTATTTTCACTTCTAATTGGGGTAGCTTTCATCTTGGCTGACAAGAGCAGTAGAGAGCATAGAAGAGAACCAAGTGCGAGCTATCACTTCCCCTATTTCCTGGCCCCAGACAAAGCCAGGCAATGCTGCTGAAGATGATGTATTTCTGATCAAAGAGCCAGCGAGTTGTCAGCAACCCCGGCTAGCTCAGCAACCTGATTGCTCAGGGATAGATTTGTCCCTTTGATCAGAGAATACTCTGACTGCAGGCTCTGTTTATGCACTGAGAGTGATTGAGGGAGGAGGGAAGAAAACTCTGACATTATGAGCAGAGGGAGACAGGCAAGAAGGAGAGCAAGAGACAGAAATGTTGTCTTAGACATGTTATATTTTGATATGGATATTTAATTGGACATAACCCACTTATTATGAAGCTTTTCTATTTCCTAAAAATATACATTGTGTTTGTAGGTAAAAGAAAGGCATTTTTCAGCACACGTCATTGGCCATGTGTAGTGTAAGACTATGTGTGCTTATTAAAATTATATACATCTTTATGTAGATTTTGCACTCAGGTCACCATCAATGAACAATTGATAACTTCAACAAAATAGGCTTCATGTCAAAACTATAATGAATTCCCTGGTTACACAATTGCACTTTGACCATATAGAACACACTTAGAGACAAATCAAGTCAATTTTATTTGTATAGCGCTTTTAACAATAGACATTGTCACAAAGCAGCTTTACAGAAAATTAAAGACTTTAAACATGAGCTAATTTTATCCCTAATTTATCCCCAATGAGCAAGCCTGTGGCGACAGTGGCAAGGAAAAACTCCATCAGATGGCACGAGGAAGAAACCTTGAGAGGAACCAAACTCAAAAGGGAACCCATCCTCATTTGAGCTATAACAGATAGCATGATTATAAATAACTCGCTTCTATAACAGTGTCCTTTAGAGTCACAAAGTGCAACTGTGTAAACAGGAAAGTTATTATATTTTTAACATGAAGTCTGTTTTGTTGAAGTTATAAACTGTTCATTGATGGAAACTTGAGTGCAAAACTGTTCATTACAAGTGTAGTCCTAAAGTTAGCAAGTTAACTGTAGTCCTCAGCCATAGATGCATTACTGTACAGTAAGTGTCCAGAGGCATCTTCCAAGTGCAACTTTCAACTGTCCATATGGGGCCGTCCTCCACAGGAGCAATGTGATGAGACTCCAGCCAGACGTAGGGTATCAGGATGGATCAGGCAGGTCCGAGGAGCAGAAGAGGTCAGCACCACTGGCAGGGGCGTAGCCATCATTTTAGAAGTGAGGGGGACAAATTGTTCAGAGGTCTATTGAGTGATTTATCATCCTCTCGCATTCAATTGCACCTCTCCTTAGCAGCTAAAGAACCACATAACCACAAACAGCACAGCACCAGGGAACCGACTTTAGTTCTTTAAAAATTATCTCATTCTCATTATCTCTGGCCGCTTTATCCTCTTCTACAGGGTCGCAGGCAAGCTGGAGCCTATCCCAGCTGACTATGGGCGAAAGGCGGGGTACACCCTGAACAAGTCGCCAGGTCATCACAGGGCTGACACATAGACAACCATTCACACTCACATTCACACCTACGGTCAATTTAGAGTCATCAGTTAACCTAGCCTGCATGTCTTTGGACTGTGGGGGAAACTGGAGCACCCAGAGGAAACCCACGCGGACACGGGGAGAACATGCAAACTCCGCACAGAAAGGCCCTCGCCGGCCACGGGGCTCGAACCCGGACCTTCTTGCTGTGAGGCGACAGCGCTAACCACTACACCACCATGCCGCCCTTTTTTTATTTATATACTATCAAAATCTAAAGTCAAAATCTATAAATCTATAAAGTAAAATGTATAAATAGAATTAAGAATAGTAGTAGTGACATAGTTAGTTATATTCTCTTCTCACCTGTGACCCTGCATAATCATCCCTGTTGGCCTCTGGTCCACTGTCTCCTCTCTCACCCTGCTCTTTCTGTTGTGGCAATAAAGATTAAAAAATATGTGGAAAGCAACATTTTGAAATAGAATTAGGAATACAGTAATAATAATCAGCAAATTCATGTACTTTAAACTTTAACTACCACAAAAATAAATTAAATCTTTACAAAAATAACAAAGGAATACAAATACATTTATATTCTTATTTTCTACCCAGAAGTGAGTAATCTTAGAGTAGCCAAAATAGTAACATTACTCAAGTAAGAGTATTGTTACTTTAGAATAATATTACTCAAGTAAAAGTAAAATGTATTTTGCAACAAAACAACTCTTAAGAGTACAATTTATCCAAAAAGTTACTCGAGTAAATGTAATGGAGTAAATGTAACTAGTTACTACCGCCTCTAAGTTAGCTAGCTAGCTTAACTAACTAAATTGACATCTATTTGTCATCTTTTAGCTAAACATTATCTACATTCAACAGCATTACTCAGCTTACACAGTTTGTTTGGAAAAAACTGTCTAAAGTCTTTAGCCTCTTGGCTGGTTTGCTAAACATACAGAAGCACTGCCCAGATCTGAATCACACCAAAGATACTCATACAATATTTTCTAAAGCGTCTCTGATCACACACGACAGTGGTGTTTGTTTACCGCCTCAGCTCCGCCTGCTCATGATGCCTTTAGAGGCGGCTCAGAAAAACGCGTTTCCACATGTTAAAAATGAATTGAGTGGTTGTAATGGCTGTAAAAAGTGCGGGGGACAGAAGGCATAAATACGGGAAGTGTGGGGGACATGTCCCCCGTGTACTCCGCGTCCACTACGCCCATGACCACTGGTGTCTCAGGATCGACATGTAACTCAACAGAGAGGGACAGACAGAGGGAAGGGGTTAGGAGAAAACACAGGTTGTTAGGTATGCTCAATGTCACCTAATGAGTAAGAACAGTATACATTTTGCGCTGAGTGCAAGCAGGGACTCTGGCAAAACTAACTATGGCAGCATAACTAAAAGGGAGAGCCAGAAGGTAACCCAGTCATAGAAGTTATAGAAGTGAGTTATTTATAATCACACTATCTGTTATCACCCAAATGAGGATGGGTTCCCTTTTCAGTCTGGTTCCTCGCAAGGTTTCTTCCTTATATTTTCTTAGGGAGATTTTCCTTGCCATGTCACCTCAGGCTTGCTCATTAGGGATAAGTTTATTAACTCGTTTAAAATCGAAATTTTTCTGTAAAGCTGCTTTTCGACAGTGTCTATTGTTCAAAGCACTATACAAATAAATTGATTTGTTTTGATTTAGATCAAGTGCAAAGATGCAGACACACTTGTAATTATTCTACACTACAGCGAAGCTAAATGAAACAGATCACCAAGGAAGTTCATTAATACCTCAGGTGAGGCTCTGTCAACTCTCACACCTCTTTCTCTGTTCTCTTAAATGGACTTGGGCAGCATGGTTAACAGCACACCTGTTCCGCTCTGTTCTGTCAAACATCCTCAGAGGAAGGGGCTTTGAACTACATGTAACATTTCAGCAGAGCCATGTGCTGGTAGCATCTCGGAGAGCTAGAGTCTCTTTGCTGGAATCATTAAGCTATTCAGCACCAACTGTATTAAAGAAGTGTCAGGCAGGCATTGTGCAATAATGACTGTTGTTTTTTTTTTTAATTGTAGATATTAGACAGAACACACACTTGGTTGATCTAAAACAGCAAATTGAGCCATTTAAATTATCGAGCATGTTAGATTAGTCATCTAACCGAGCAAATGGGATGGGCAACTCACACCAAACTATGGTTCATACAGGGTCAATTTCACCTGATGTGTGGGGTATTATTATTATTATTATTATTATTATCCATCCATAGGGTTGGAACGTAGATTGACTGGTAAATCGAAAGCTTTGCCTTCCAGCTCAGCTCCCTCTTCACTACAACAGACTGGTACAATGCTTGCATTACTGCTGACGCCGCCCCAATCTACCTGTCCATCTCAAGCTCCACTTTACCATCACTCGTGAACAAGACCCCGAGATACTTGTACTCCTTCTTGTACTTACTTGTACTTAAGGCTTTAGCTCGTCTTTAAACAGCTGTCTCCTGTCCCAAAGATTAAACAATTTGTCTCCAATGTTGCCTATCGCTAGCTGATTCACAAATGATGGATGTTTGTTCTCGATACCATCTAGCAGCTCCATATCTTCTTTCCATCGCTTCAAGGTCTTCAGCGATAACTTTATTCCATGTCTTCTTTGGCACGTTTCTTGTGCATCTCCATTCATTTGGTCTCTTACTTCTCCAAGTCTCTTTGCAGAATGCACCATCTTCCATACGTGCCACATATCCTAGCCATCGCAATCTATTTTTTCTGATTATCACTTCAATGTTTGGCTGGTTGCAGCACATTTCTTGGATGTTCACATTTCTGATGTGAGATCGTAAGCTGATGCCGGCTATGGATCGCAGACATGCCATTTGAAAGACCTCAAGTCGTTGCGCATCAGCTTTTGTCATACACCACGTTTCTGAGGCATAAAGAAGGGTTGGCAGAACAGCTGCTTTATAGACTTTCATTTTTGTGGCAATAGAAATGTTGTTTCTTGACCAGAGTCCTTTCCTCAGACGACCAAACACTGCAGATGCTTTTGCAATTCGATTGGTGATATCCTCAGTCGGTGTTATTTGAGTGGCTGATATGACAGATCCCAGGTAAGTGAATGTTTCAACAACTTCGATTTCTTCATCATACACAGTTAAAGATGGATTTTCTAAATGAATCGACATTGCTTTGGTTTTGCTAGGTTTAATTCTGAGACCTAATTTCTCGGCGTGGTGGCATATTCTGTTAAGAAGAAGTTGAGTGGTTCTTTCATCTGGCTGTATTATGGCAATGTTGTCGGCATAATCAAAATCTGAGGCAACCAAATTTTCAGCAACTATTACACCATCATCTTCTTGAATTGACTTGAACATGATGTAGTCCAGCACAAAATTAAAAATCATTGGTGATATGATATTGCCTTGCCGCACACCAGAGGATATAACAAAGGGGGCAGAGGTACCATCTTCAGTTCGGACAACAGAGGATGCATCAGTGTACATGCTGGTCAGAATTTCAATGATATGTGTTGGTATACCAGCTCTTCTGAGGACTTTCCACATCGAACCCCTATGTACACTATCAAATGCAGCAGCAAAATCAATGAAGGTGATGATCATTGATTTTCCATGTCTCAATCTCTTTTCAATACATTGACGTATGCTAAAGATTTGGTCTACACATCCTTTTCCATTCCGAAATCCGGCTTGTTTTCTCAGGATTTTTTCATAGTGGTCACTTAGGGTGTATTCACACCTACGTTGTTTGGTCTGGACCAAACGACCAAACGAACCAAATTTCCCTTGGTCCGGACATTTTGGGTTGGTCTGAATACAAACCACCGAACTCTGGTCCGGACCAAACAAGCGGACCGAGACCGAGCTGCAAGGTCGGACTCGGTCCGGACCAAAGGAACCCTGGTGCGGACCTTTTGGAGGCGTGAAAGCAGACCGGACCTAATCCGACAGTTTTGCTTTTTTGTACCTCGGGAGCTTCCGTCGTTTGTCGAGCATTATGGGAAACAGAGTCTTGACACTCCACCGCAAAGCGCAAACACTGTTTCGGTTGTCAAGGGAACCTTACAACAGTCGTTCGGTCATTCAGGCTAGACTACAGAGTACAAAAAATGAGTAGGGGGCAAACGTGGGCCGAGGAAGAAACGTGTACCCTTGTGGATATATGGGCAGATGTCCACATATCTGAGCTTTTGGAGAGAACACATAAAAATGCCGACGTGTTTGCTGTATTCAGTGAGAAAATGAAGGAGAACGGGTTCACGCGCTCCCCAGAACAATGTTGGCTAAAAGTGAAGAAACTCCGTCAGACCTACATTAAAATCAAGGACATTCTTTCAAAAAGTGGCAGTACTAGTGACTTGCGTGAAGAGCCAGAACTGTTACAACATGATGTGCGCTCATCAGCACTATCCTCTGTGACTACTTTTGAACTTAGGCTTTGTGCGCGTGTCGTCTCTGACCAATAGCTGAATGACCTCAGGGCACATGGCTTTGTTGACAGATTTTGGTCCGCTTACTAAAATGTACAGTGTGAAAGCGAACCGCACCAAAATGAAAAAAAAAAAAAAAAATTGGTTCGGACCAAAGCAAGTGAACTATCGAACTATCCTGGTCTGAATACACCCTTAGACACATTCGAATGATTGTTGTTAGGACTTTTCCAGCAATTGATAGAAGGGTGATGCCCCAGTAATTTGCAAGTTTCGCCTTATCTCCCTTTTTATAGACAGGTACAATGATACCATCTTTGAAGTCTTTTGGTACATTCTTTTGTTGCCACATGCACATTAATAGCTTTGAGAACCTTTCAAACCCTCTGCCTTGTAAAGATTTAAGTACTTCAGGGGGAATATCACACACACCAGGTGATTTCTCATTTTTGAGCTTTTGGATAGCTTTTAGAATTTCATGATTTGTTGGCACCTCAATAGATAACTCCGTTTGAGGGATAATAGGGACAGCATTATCAAGTTCTGAGTCCTGTTCAAGTGGGTCTGGTCGATTATATAGCTTACTGAAATACTGTGTCCAGCCTTTAAGGCGATCTTCAGGAGTTTTCAGCAGACGGTCGCGTTCATCCTTCAATATTGCAGGCATTCTCGATCTTGTCTGCCCTGACACTTCATTTATGGTCCGGAATAGAGTCTTAGAATCTCCCTTTCCACCAGCTTCCTCCATTATTGCAGCTTTTGATATCCACCAGTTTTCTTCATCCTCAATAAGATTTCTTTTGATCTCTCTTTGCAGAAATCGCTTTTGTCTATTGTTTCTTGTAGTTTTATGTTTCTGCACATTATTTAGAGTGCGTGTAGATATCCATTTTTTCGACCTGATTGTCTTTTTTGGACAAACTTCCTTAACAGTCTCTTTCAGAGCATCCTTCATCTCCCTCCAAGCGGTTTCTATATTAGTGTCATCGTTTTCATTTAGGTCAGAAAGAGCAGAGAATCTGTTAGATAGCTTTAAATTAAATTGCTCCAGTACGTGTTCGTCTTTTAATACCTTGAGATTTCTTGCTGGTTCATGTTTAGAGGATCTCCTTACTTTCAGATGAAGTCATAGTTTTGCAAGTACTAGCTTGTGATCTGATAGAATGTCAGCTTTATGGTTGACTTTAACATCCTCTACAGTCGAACAATCTCTCCTTGACACAAGTAGATGATCAATTTGCTTAATTGTTCTACCATCATTTGATTCAAATGTGTGCTGGTGGTGTTTTTTGTGACGGAACCACGAGTTTGCCACTACTAACTGATTGTGTCCACAGAATGTTAGCATTCTTTCACCATTGTTGCTCAAAGTGCCATAGCCAAAGTTGCCGATGATATCTGCTATGGGTGCTACACCTGTTTCTGCATTGAAATCGCCTGCTATGAGGATTATGTTGTTTTGAGGTACTTTGGCTATTTCTCGCTGTAGGTCATTGTAGAACGTATCCTTTTCATTTGTAATGCTGACATCTGTGGGAGCATATATATAGAGAAGATGGAGATCGGTCTAAGTCCTGATACTTCTAAGACCGCTATGCGATCTGAGATTGGAAGAAATGAGGAAACGGCAGATTTAAACTGTGTACGTATTGCGAAAGCTACACCATAATGATGTGATTTTCCTCCTGAGTAGAAGATAGTGTAACTGCACATATGGTTAGACGACATTACAACCTTTTCACCGTATCCTGTCCAACGCACTTCTGATATTGTAGCAATGTCTATATTGTACTGGTCTAACTCATTGTGGCAGCGGGGGCGTGGTCGAGCACCGGTCTGTGACAGGAGGGCGGAGTCAGGGAAGGTAAGTGGCAGATTCACTTCACCTGAGGGCAATTAACCTGTGTTTGTGTGTCTTCCCAGGGACCGCGCCCTATTTAGGGAGGGAGAGCGAGAGCAGAGGGGATCTCTCCCGAACCAGACACCTGATGTGTGTGTGTGCGTGTGTCTGCGTGAAAGCTATTGTGTTCCCTGAAAAGTGGGACAATAAAACTGTTTGTTGAACCTGATCTCTGTCCTGCCGTCCTCTGTGCTCCACCCACACCTAGGGAAAGCTACACTCATCAACAAGAAGTTCATCTTTACCAACAAGATTTAGTGTTCTTACATTCCAGAAGCCTAGCCTCATGATTTTCTTAGGACTGAGTATCCTTCTAGCTTGTCTTGTGTTTGTTTCGTCGGTTTACCCGTACGCGGTAGCAGTTCTGTCAGTTCCCCTGTACGCGGTAGCCATATTCAACATATCTTGACAAATCACTTATTCTCGGATTGTTAGCTATGTTTTCTAGAAGTCGCCAGCCTCTAACACACTTTAGGATAGTGCGATCCTTTCCATAGTTCTCCGCTATCTGGAGCATTTGTGCCATCCCATTGCCAGGTATGGTCATCTGTGAGGCCACTGCATTCTCAACACCATATCATTGTTTTTTTAATGAACGCCACTGGAACTACTGCTACCCATGGAAAAGAGCAGGATTTTTGTTCAAGGTTTACTCCTCTAGAGCCGCTGTGTTTTGTCTATGCCCTTGCATATTAACAGGGTTACCTCGAGAAGGATGTAGCTCTTCACCACACACAGACGGTCATTCAATATGGAGAGGCTATAGTTTGGCACTTCACATATCACTGGGTGCAGGGAGACCAGTCGAGGATGCCACAGAAGGCCATCTCGGAAAGGTACTACTCCTCTGCAGAACCCCTTAACCCCAAAGCTATGTACATGTAGAAGGGTAAATATATGTATAGACAGCATGGTGCAAGGATGAATTAGTAGATATAAATATACAGTGTGCACAGAATGATGGTATGAGTGTGCAGATATTTCACAGTTGATGTTACTGATATTTGAGTCTGGTTTTAGCTGTTCATCACAGTCTGGTTGTTTTTGCGTACAGTGTTCTGTAGCATCTCCCAGAGGGGAGAAGTTTAAACAATTTGTGACCAGGGTGTGATGGGTCTGCAGAGATGTTACCTGCCCGTTTCCTGACTCTGGACAGGTATAGGTCTTGGATGGAGGGCAGGCTGACACCAATAATTTTCTTTGCAGACCTTATTGTCCATTGCAGTCTGTTCTTGTCCTGTTTGGTGACCGATCCAAACCAAACAGTGATGGAAGAGCAGAGAACAGACTGAATGATGGCAGAGTAGAATTGTGTCAGCAGCTCCTTAGACAGGTTGAGCTTCCTGAGCTGGCGCAGAAAGTACAACCTCTGCTGGGCCTTTTTGATGATGGTGACTGTGTTGGTCTCCTACTTCAGGTCCAGGGAGATTGTGGAACCCAGAAACCTGAAGGTTTCAACAGCAGTCACAATGTTGTTGGTGATGGTGATGGGCGGCAGGGTGGGGGGGCTCCTCCTAAAGTCCACTGTCATCTCCACAATTTTGAGCGTGTTCAGCTCCAGATTGTTCTGACCGCACCAACAGACCAGCCATTCAACCTCCCGTCTGTTTGCAGACTCATCACCATCTCGGATGAGGCCAATGACCGTTGTGTCGTCTGCAAATTTCATCTGCAAACTCCTTCACTTCGGGCAGCAACTCACTCCCAACCCGGAAGGAGCACTCCACCATTTTCTGGCAGAGAACCATGGCCTCAAACTTGGAGATGCTGACTCACATGTTTTTAGGTGCTCTCATTATTATTATTATTATTATTATCTCATTAGCCGCTTTATCCTGTTCTACAGGGTCGCAGGCAAGCTGGAGCCTATCCCAGCTGACTACGGGCGAAAGGCGGGGTACACCCTGGACAAGTCGCCAGGTCATCACAGAGCCGACACATAGACACAGACAACCATTCACACTCACATTCACACCTACGGTCAATTTAGAGTCACCAGTTAACCTAACCTGCATGTCTTTGGACTGTGGGGGAAACCGGAGCACCCGGAGGAAACCCACGCGGACACGGGGAGAACATGCAAACTCCGCACAGAAAGGCCCTCGCCGGCCACGGGGCTCGAACCCGGACCTTCTTGCTGTGAGGCGACAGCACTAACCACTACACCAGCGTGCCGCCCCATTATTATTATTATTATTATTATTATTATTATTAATAAATATTATTAATTCTTTTTTTAAGTTGGGATGGCAAAGTATTTACTAATTTATAATGTTGGTATTCCTTTTCACAACTCCAGACAGACCTTTTGGACTTGTTGCTGGTAACAGTCTGGATGGTCCTTTTCGTCTTTGGTCTGGAGCACATGGTGTCCATTTCTTACAAAAAAGACCTGGAATATTGATTCATCTCACCACAATACATTTCTACTGTGTGATGGTCCATCCCAGATGCCTCCGAGTCCAGAGAAGTTGATGACACATAAGGCTTCCTTTTTGCACGGTAAAGTTTAACTGGCATTTGTGGATGTAGCTCCATATTGTAGTGCTTGTAAAATATTTACCAAAGTAATCCCGAGCCCATGTGGTTATGTCATTTATAGATGAATAACAGTTCTTGATGCAGTGCCATCTGAGGGATCGGCGATCACAGATGTTCAGCTTAGGCTTGTGCCCTTTATGCACTAAAATTCCTCCACATTCCTTGAATCATTGAATGATCTAATGCACCATAGAGGGTGAAATATCCAAATCCTTCTTATCTTTCTTTGAGGATCATTGTTTTTAAACATTTTTAATAGTTTTCTCGCTTATTTGTTGACAAACTGGAGATCCTTGGCCCATCTTTGCTCCTCAAAGACTAGTCCTTTCCTGGATACTGCTTTTGTGCCAAATCATGATTACAGTCACCTGTTGACATCACCTGTTTCAAGTCACATCATTATTTAATTGTTTTACCTCATTACTAGCCCTAAATTGTCGCTGTCCCAGCCATTTTTTGGAATGTGTTGCAGGCCTGAAATGCAGGAATGGATGTATATGAACAAATGAAGTGAAGTTGACTGGACAAAACATGAAATATCTTGGGTCCATACTGTCTACAATGAAATCCAGGTCAAAGTAAATTTAGAAATCACTGTTTTCTTTTTTGTTCCATTTACATTTTCCATACTGTCCCAACATGTTCTGATTGGAAAAACACCAGGCAAAGCTTTTCCAATCTATAAATGTTTTTCAGTGAGTCTGTGCCCAACATCGCTTCAAAATCCTGTTCTTGGCTAGCAGGAGTGGAACCTGATGTGGTTATCTGCTGTTGTAGCCCATCTGCCTCATGGTTATAGCAGAGCTTTGGCCTGTGCGAGTGGAGCCCCAAAGGCATAGAGTGTGGATACATAAAGAAACCCATCAAGTTGTTTTCTGATGGTTTCGGTCCGTGCATGCCTGTCACCACAGGAAACCCAACAGCTGAGTAGTGAGTAACTCATCGAGTTGTTTTCTGATGGTTTCAGTCCTGTGCGTGCGTGCGTGCCTGCCACCACAGGAAACCCAACAACTAGTGAAGTGAGTAGTGAAGTGTGAAGTAAAGTAGTAGTCGGGACAGTATAATAGTGAGTAACTTGTCACTGTTGTCGCCCGACGTTTTGTACAACATAAGGAAACAGTATAGTAACTATAACAGTAAAAAAATAAAACAAAAGAGGCTGGCTATGATATAAGAAAATTCTACAACCCAGAAACAGATGGGAGCTCTGCTTTTAGGCAGTACGTAAATCTATATATTAAAAAGTGGTTATTTGAGCCTTCCTGTCAGCTTGAACCAGTCTGTTCATTCTCCTCTGACCTCTCTCATCAACAAGGCATTTACACAAACAAAACTGTGGCTCACTGGATAGTTTTTGTTTTTTGCACCATTCTGCATAAAATCTTGAGACTGTTGTATGGGTGAAAATCCTTGGCGATTAGCAGTTTCTGAAATACTTTAACAAACCCATCTAACACCAACATGCCATGCTATGGTTAAAGTTGTTAAGATCCATTCTGGTGTTTGATGTGAGCCAAAACTCAAAACTGAAACTGTTGACTTGTATCTACATGAGTTTTATGTTGCATTGATGCAACATGATTGGCTGATTGGATAATTACATGAATGCACTGATGTAAAGGTGTTCAATAAAGTGGACCTACATCTCTACACCTAAATACCTTTAAGATCAGGTAATGCAAACCATAAATGTAATAAACACAATGTTAAACAACAACAAAAGCAACAACAAAAATCTCATCTCATCTCATTATCTCTAGCCGCTTTATCCTTCTACAGGGTCGCAGGCAAGCTGGAGCCTATCCCAGCTGACTACGGGCGAAAGGCGGGGTACACCCTGGACAAGTCGCCAGGTCATCACAGGGCTGACATATAGACACAGACAACCATTCACACTCACATTCACACCTACGGTCAATTTAGAGTCACCAGTTAACCTAACCTGCATGTCTTTGGACTGTGGGGGAAACCGGAGCACCCGGAGGAAACCCACGCGGACACGGGGAGAACATGCAAACTCCACACAGAAAGGCCCTCGTCGGCCATGGGGCTCGAACCCAGGACCTTCTTGCTGTGAGGCGACAGCGCTAACCACTACACCACCGTGCCGCCCAACAACAAAAATAATAATAATAATAATAATAATAATAAAATGAGGGCGGCACGGTGGTGTAGTGGTTAGCGCTGTCGCTTCACAGCAAGAAGGTCCGGGTTCAAGCCCCATGGCCGGCGAGGGCCTTTCTGTGCGGAGTTTCCATGTTCTTCCCGTGTCCACGTGGGTTTCCTCCGGGTGCTCCGGTTTCCCCCACAGTCCAAAGACATGCAGGTTAGGTTAACTGGTGACTCTAAATTGACCGTAGGTGTGAATGTGAGTGTGAATGGTTGTCTGTGTCTATGTGTAGGCCCTTTGATGACCTGGCGACTTGTCCAGGGTGTACCCCGCCTTTCGCCCGTAGTTAGCTGGGATAGGCTCCAGCTTGCCTGCAACCCTGTAGAACAGGATAAAGCGGCTAGAGATAATGAGAGGAGATGTTAAAATGAAAGATAATGTGTTTTATATAATTAAACATGAATTATATGTATTTAAAATATTACATGAAACAATTATAATATTTTAATTAACAATGGCTGTTTTTACAATGTATAAAATGCAGTCATACCTTTTATTCATTTACTTTTAAAATACAGGACGCATTATGGTAGGCAGCCTCAGCCCAAACCACAAATATTTGAAAAGAGTCAATTTTTTGAGGGATGCCACAAAAGATTTTTTTTTTTGACCAGTCACAGGATTTATGAAATGTAGATGGCACACATACATCAGCACAATATGCAATGTCTTAATTTTTCAACAGCTTCATTTGCTAATTGGGAAGATGTCATTTTTTATGATCATCTGATACATTCAGCCATCCTTGAGTATATTGTGATTTAAACCCTTCAATGTTGTAAAGCAGCACTCCTTCCTGGTGATAATGTATTAAGTCACCACACTCTTACGTTGTGACTCTTATTCAGGTCAAATTGCCTTCATACAATTCTCCTCCAGGGATTAATTAAAGATAATTTTTTGTGTAGGTAGTATTTAGTATATAGTGTAACACAAATGACCAGCAATCAGTATCTGAACAAATACATTTTTTTAAAAAGTATAAGAAGTTGAAATATTAACAACATGTATTAACAGGGAAACAAAATGGCACAGACAACATCTTCCCAATTAGCAAACGAGCTGCCTCAAGCTGTCGCTGAGACTTAATTTGCCCCATTGTCCTGATGTTGGGTAATGTGTGTTCTACCTAGATAATTAAAATGATTAAGATTTATAAATATGACAGAATAATCTCACAAATCCAGTCACATCTTAGCCAGCTGGTTAGTGCAGGGAATACTGTGGACATTACTAATTACTTTAAAACCGTTTAGAAATCATGACAGGTTGTCTTATGTTAGCTAAACAAATGGAGTCAGTGAAGTGAAGCGTGTATAATTAATTAATTAATTAATTAATTAATTAATTAATTAATTATACCTGTTACCTGCTCATAGTTTTTAATGTTAACGGTAATCAGTTAGCTAAATTCTGAACATTAACTCTGTTATTGTCAGGGGTGAAAAAATGAGGTATAAGCAAAATAGCTATCACAAAGCAGGCACTCTGTCGTTAGCTAAGCTAATGCTAACTAGGCAAATGATAGAAAAATCTCACAAATCCAGCCACATTAGCTCATATTAGTGAGCTGACTGGACCTTACCGCTTACTTTAAAAACCTTTAAGAAATTATGCCAGGTTGTCTCATGTTAGCTACGGAGACAATGAACTGAAGATCTTATAAATCAATAAATGAATCATAAACTAATATGACAGTTCCCTGCTCATAGTTTTAAATGTTAATGCTAATCAGCTAGTTAATTCTGAATGTTACCATACCTCTTTTGTGGTTAGGGAAAAAATAGATATTAACAAATTGGCTAACAACAAAGCAGGCACTGTGTAGTTATCAATACTAATGCTAACTATTGGCAAACGATTTATAAATTTACTTCCAGGTTATGGAATAGTACTTTGCTGTATGGGCGGCACGGTGGTGTAGTGGTTAGCGCTGTCGCCTCACAGCAAGAAGGTCCTGGGTTCGAGCCCCGGGGCCGGCGAGGGCCTTTCTGTGCGGAGTTTGCATGTTCTCCCCGTGTCCGTGTGGGTTTCCTCCGGATGCTCCAGTTTCCCCCACAGTCCAAAGACATGCAGGTTAGGTTAACTGGTGACTCTAAATTGACTGTAGGTGTGAATGTGAGTGTGAATGGTTGTCTATGTGTCAGCCCTGTGATGACCTGGCGACTTGTCCAGGGTGTACCCCGCCTTTCGCCCGTAGTCAGCTGGGATAGGCTCCAGCTTGCCTGTGACCCTGTAGAAGGATAAAGCGGCTAGAGATAATGAGATGAGAGATGAGATGAGACTTTGCTGTACCTGTCTATAGATAAATTGCTTTATTTTATTCTGCCACTGGATATAGAACACACTCTCTTGGAAGAAGGAATTAGGGGAAAAAGTTTCATTTAGAGAAAAAAAAGGTTCAGTTACTCAGATAAATAAGAGTCTTTGTGATTGAACCTGTAACGAACCAACTGCTGCGTTACATGAAAACTGCCCAGTCCTCTGCAAGTGAACCTAAAGGTCCAACACAGTGTTTGTGTAGAAAAATAACCCGTCAGTTTTAGTGGATGAATGTATTTAATGTTTGAATGTTATATGTACATCAAACTTTTTAGCTCTTTGGCATTAAAGACATCAAAGCTCTCAACACTTCATCACTCAAATACTATTCCCTGATGTTTTATGTTTATGGAAGGTGCTATTTTTGGCACTCAGATGCCTGGCATGGTGGAAATCAAGGCCAGTGATTATGTAAGCCCTGTTTAGCATAACTGACTGCTTTTAGGTCAAACAGTGATGCAGAATATAGGTCATTTCAGACAGCTGACGAAAACAGAACGTTGGCACTGCTGTGATTATATATTTATAAATCAGAGGGGATGGGGTTGCAACACAGCAAGCATCTCTTGAGGTAATTACACATCACTCTGTGTGTGTGTGTGTGTGTGTGTGTGTGTGTGTGTGTGTGTGTGTGTGTGTGTGTCAGTCAGGGTGGGTCTGTTGAGGAAGGTTAATTGTGTATTCTAAAGATATGAAACACTCTAAAGAGGGCAGAGAAAGAAAATATGTAGGACTTGCCCTCTGCACAGCTTTCTAACAAACTCTGGCTGTGTGTGTGTGTGTGTGTGTGTGTGTGTGTGTGTGTGTGTGTGTGTGTGTGTGTGTGTGTGTGTGTAAAAAAGACCATGAGTAAGATGGATTAAGCTGTTTGTGCCTACTTTCAGGCATAATTATGCCGCGTTCCACACAAAAACCTAGCGTTATATAGAAAATTGATGTAAAAGCTAAACAATCAATTTAAGCATTGTGCACATGGCAACCAACAGGGTGCACTTCAACCCCTCATACATATACACTCTACAAAAAGTACAGAAAAGGGTTCAGAAATGAAAAGTGAAGCTGATTACTTATGTTATATATAGGCTACTAAACATTACCTGTGGCTGTGATTTTTTTCTGCCTCCAAAACACAAAAACAGGTGTAAATGAGAACCGTGTGTGTTGCTCTGAACTGCACAGGTTGCTACTTTTTTAGGGGCTCTGACACTCCCCCACCACACACACTTAAGCAGCACGGCTCCCAATTTGTGATGTGCAAACAATGAGGAAATAGAAATACCTCTGCACATAAATGCAAAATGAAATGGCTGCTTCTGTGTATATACACGTTTGTGTTGTTTTAGTATGCTTCTACATTATTTCACACCTCTTTCCAAAAGGAAATATGTAATGTTAGCTGGTATGGTAGGTTAAAAATGTGAGAGGTTTTAATTGATTAACATCATCTCATCTCATTATCTCTAGCCGCTTTATCCTGTTCTACAGGGTCGCAGGCAAGCTGGAGCCTATCCCAGCTGACTACGGGCGAAAGGCGGGGTACACCCTGGACAAGTCGCCAGGTCATCACAGGGCTGACACATAGACAACCATTCACACTCACATTCACACCTACGGTCAATTTAGAGTCACCAGTTAACCTAACCTGCATGTCTTTGGACTGTGGGGGAAACCGGAGCACCCGGAGGAAACCCACGCGGACACGGGGAGAACATGCAAACTCCACACAGAAAGGCCCTCGCCGGCCACGGGGCTCGAACCCGGACCTTCTTGCTGTGAGGTGACAGCGCTAACCACTACACCACTGTGCCGCCTTGATTACATTTTATTAATTCCAATATTATTTGCATATGAGACAAATTTTGTATGTAATAAGTATTGATAAATAAGTGCCCCTTGGGAGCATTGCCAAGATGGCAAGTTTGGTAGGATATTAAAGGATAATTACAAATTATTCACTGAAGGTGAAGTGAATATCAGTGAATAATAACCAAGACAAAGTCAAGGTTATTATTCACTGATATTCACTAAGCCTGAGGCGGATAATTGTTTTCCTATAAATATACAGAGGATTTTTTTTTAAATAATTGATTTCAAGCTTCAAAAGCACCATGCAAATGTACAGTAATAAAGGTGTGATGTAGACTTGTCACTTATCTGTGCTGATTCACATAAAATACTTTGTTTTGAAATGGATAAAATAAATCACAATTCCACCTTACCTTTGAATAGTTTTAGACCAAACCATTTTTAGTGCTTTTAGGAACAGCATTTTCTTTCATAATTTGTAATTCTTCATCACTTACAGTGACAAAGCGATTGGCCGTCATTTTGTCTAGTTACTAGAGGTGATTATTGAGAAATAATCCAAATTTTTTGACCAATCAGTGCGCACGATTTCCTATAATCACCTTCATATTTCTACTAACAGTTGTTATAGGGCACTGTGTATGTAGCACCCCACTGCACACTATACTATCGGGGTGATTTTGGGTTTGTTTTGTGTTAAGGTAGCTACCTGAAGGTTTACCTATGTTGAGTAAGCTGATACAAAAAATAGTCCAGGCCTAGACACCTATTATATCTTATTAACTGACATCAGACAACTTTTTTAAATAAAATAAATGTAATTTACTTAAAGTTTTACAGCAGTACAAATATTTACCCTTTAACCACAAAAAATATATTCCCTCAAATAACATAAATTAGATCCCTTTTAAACAAACAAACAAACTCTGGACTAAACCCAAATTTACCGTGTCCAAAAATCGCTCCCTACTCACTATACAGGGCACTATATAGTGAGGACACCATTTTAAAGTACTGTCCGAAACCTTAGTAAGGATTATTTACACCCAATATAGTGCACTCAAAGTATCCCACAATGCATCAAGAAAAGTAGTATACAACCAATGGTCACTAACCAAAGCAATATATCCCATCATGCATTGTGGTCACGCTGAAAGAAATCAAATTTAAAAAACTGAAATATGCAGGTACTTTATACTGATTAATGTGGGAAATATGCTCAGTGTAATATGTATTTATAACAAAAATACATGCATATATTTATTATTTTGAAAACCCACCAGCTGACTGATCTGGCACGTTTTAATTGTGTGACAGTAATGACATAAATATCAGCGCGACAGACTAGTGTCCAAAAGCATTTTTTCATTTTACCATTGAGCCCATTATATAGTCCTCTATATAGTAATTCCCTATATAAGGAGTAGTGAACAAGTGAGTAATTTCGGGCACAGGGTATATTTACCTCACTGAGCTAGGAAATCACCTCAAAAAAAAAAAATACACATCTCACTTGGCTTCTCACAAATATGTAACACGATTCCTTCAATGTCCTAAATTGTCCGTAATATATCCCTTATGTCCAGTTATTTAATACTCAAGAGCTGATATTGAACTAATGTGGGCCCACACTCGCAGTAACAGAAACCTCGTTGCAGGCCTGTATAATGCTTGGGGGCGGTGCGGCCAATGGAAATCCTCTTCTCTCGCAAAGAAAACGTACAGTAGACTCAGTTCAGATGGAGAAATCCTCTGCTCCACACCACCGAAGGACAGCCAGGCAAAATCACAGTTCAGCTGGAGAAATCCTCAGAGGGCATCAACAAAGAAACCAGGCCGACCGCAGCAGCAAACTCTTCGTCCTCCCATCCAACGTATCATCCTTTAACTTCACTTAACATTGCACAAACACACATGTACGAGCACTAGCCTCAATAAACTCACAGTTAATGAGGAAACATGTGGTAGTGTTTAACTATGTTTTCTTCTATTTACTAAACAAATACTTTGTTAATGATACTGCGCTCTTCTTGGTGCCAACTTAGCTGCTGCCTCATGCTATGTTCACTCAACTCTCCTCTGCTTCTGCGTTCCCCTCAATTAACACAGGTGAATCAAACTGGTCACATACCTGACCAATAAAACAACAGGACAAAACCACATGAATCTTGTGAATGTACTCTCATGACATTCAACTATTTACCTTCAAAATGAACTTAAAATACATTTCTATTCTTTTTAACTAAAATCTCTTGATTAATTTATTAATAATTATATTTGTGTCTCTATTAAGTGTTATTAAAACACTCGGGAGTGACAAGGTTGGACAGGATAAGGAACGAGCACATCAGAGGGACAGCACATGTGGAGAGCTTGGGAATTAAGCTAAGAGAGATGAGACTGAGATGGTATGGGCACATCCTGAGAAGAGATGCAGAGCATGTTGGAAGGAGAATGTTGAGGATGGATCATGGAGCTGCCAGGCACACAAAAACGAGGAAGGCCAAAGAGGAGATACATGGATGTGGTGAGAGAGGACATGAAAGTGGCAGGTGTGGTAGAGAAGGATACGGAAGACAGGGAGCAAGTGAGACAAAAGGTCCGCTGTGGCAACCCCTAATCGGGAGCAGCCAGAGGAAGAAGATTAAGGGTTATTAAAACAACCTTAATTTCATTTTATTTCTTATCTTATTAGGTTTTTCCTATTTTCATAAGGCACTAAATTTATTTAACCCCTCATTTTCTCATGGGGCTACATATATGTCAAATCAATTTGATTTAAACTCTACAATAGGTTAATTTCAAACTTTTACACAAAGTCGCTAAAGCTGTACATGTCTTTTTATTCAAACCAGTTAGTAATGAAATGTATTTAGTAATGGTGTCAGGTGGAGAGATGGCTACAGTTCCAGGTGAAAGGCTTTGTTTACAAAACTGGCAAACAATCCAAAACATGAGAGAAGTTCATTATCAAAAAACAGGCAAGAGGGTCAAGCGATCAGCAAACAGACAAAACTAAGCAAATCAAAAAGTCCAGAACACTGAACAAGATTTTAAAAAAAAAAATAGAATAACATACACAAAGATAGGGCGGCACGGTGGTGTAGTGGTTAGCGCTGTTGCCTCACAGCAAGAAGGTCCGGGTTCGAGCCCCGTGGCCGGCGAGGGCCTTTCTGTGTGGAGTTTGCATGTTCTCCCCGTGTCCGCGTGGGTTTCCTCCGGGTGCTCCGGTTTCCCCCACAGTCCAAAGACATGCAGGTTAGGTTAACTGGTGACTCTAAATTGACCGTAGGTGTGAATGTGAGTGTGAATGGTTGTCTGTGTCTATGTGTCAGCCCTGTGATGACCTGGCAACTTGTCCAGGGTGTACCCCGCCTTTCGCCCGTAGTCAGCTGGGATAGGCTCCAGCTTGCCTGCGACCCTGTAGAACAGGATAAAGCGGCTAGAGATAATGAGATGAGATGAGATGAGATGAGATGAGATGAGATACACAAAGATCAAGGTAAGTATACACTAAATGATACTTCATGACACTGGAGTGTTTGTGTGTGCTTATATAGTGTGTGTGTGTGTGTGTGTGTGTGTGTAATTGAGTCCAGGTGAGTGCAAGTTTGAATGCATGGCGGACATGTTTGGAGGCCACGAAGCAGTCTGGGAACTGGAGTTTGACACAATTCTCCCATTATTATAAATGGCAGATCCATCATAACACTACCCCCACACAGTTTACTTGTCCTAACATAAGAATATTTATTGAATAAGAGCTTCTTTTTTAACAAATTGTTTTAGTTACTGAACCTACAGTTCCTCTTTATAGAGTTTTTAGACAGCTCTATGTTTGATCATTACCATCATTTCACTGCAGCTTTTAAAATGCTGCTCTCCGAGCAGAATGTATTTAGCAGAGGGTTTCAGGAGCAGTTTACGTGATGAGCTACACCATTAGTAAATTAAGTGTTTATTTCAGATGAATTGCAAACACATTATGAAACCACATAAAGTTTTGATTTGTGTTGAGCTTCATGAGACACATGGGCTACATATGGCCCTATATGTGGAACAGTGCTGTATTTCTGAAAGTGGTTGTTGCAGGGTGTCTGTATAAACGATACTTGACTGGTTTAATACAGAACATTGTTGAGTTTTTGATTTGTTGCATTGAATTTGCCCATGGTTTCACAAAACACACACAACACAAACAATGCCGATGCAAAATTGCAAAAAACTTTATTTCATATTACATAGTGTCACTCCACAATTCATTTGGACCGTCTACTAAGGCATCTTTCACACTTTGACATTTACTTTTTCAGAGTCCAAATTTCCATGCACTCTGCATATCAAAATGGCCAACTCCTGTCACATCATACAGGGGCTGAAACAGACAGGGTGTGAAACAGACAGGAGGAATGCAACTGAAGCCAGACACTTTGCTCCACCTAATCAAAGGCAGTTCAGTATCTATATGCCGCCAGATCCCTTCCCTGTCCATATGTGTTGACATTTCCTGGTGCAGAAACATTAGTACAAAGATTTTTATGCTGCAATATGAATAATGTATACTGCACACCACTTTAATGCACACACGATGCATATGTCTTCACAATGGATGGGAGCACCAAGAGATGGACATGGAATTAAAAGTTTGAAGACTGAAAAAGGGCAATTAAAGGTGGCACGTTAAAGCCGGTTGTGTAATAAGTAGGGCTGGTTAATACGATGATATAATGTTATATACTTATAAATGATAATGTTGATATCCTGATAGTTTATGTCACAATGTGTATATATATATATATATATATATATATATATATATATATATATATATATATATATATATAAAACACACACACACACACACACACACACACACACACACACAGTGTCTTGCAAAAGTATGCATCCCCCTTGGTGTTTGTCCTATTTTGTCAAATTACAAGCTGGAGTTAAAGTAGATTTTTTGGGGGGGTCAGCACCATTTGATTTACATAACATGCCTACTGCTTTAAAGGTGCAAATTGTTGTTTGATTGTGACACAAACAATAATTAAGATGAAAAAACAGAAATCTGGAGTGTGCATAGGTAATCACCCCCCAAAGTCAATACTTTGTAGGACCACCTTTTGCTGCAATTATAGCTGCAAGTCTCTTAGGGTATGTCTTTATTAGCTTAGCACATCTAGCCACTGGGATTTTTGCCCATTCCTCAAGGCAAAACTACTCCGACTCCTTCAAGTTAGATGGGTTGCATTGGTGTACAGCAATCTTCAAGTTATGCCACAGATTCACAGCTGGATTAAAGGATATGGGACATGGATTTTTACCTGGGCATAATTATGTATAAAGGACATAAGAAATGCCATCTAAATCACTGCAGGGTGTCAAAAATGTGAAAATCATCACATTATTCAAGTTTTTTTATACATCAGCGTAAAACAAGGATTCGTTAATGAGCTAGGTGGTCACGTGACCCGTGACACAACAAAAACTTTCCAAGGAGCCAGCGCTTGGGAATCTAATGTAAACAGGTTACCGAAATGGACACCATCGACAGTGATATTCCCGATGTTTCACAGAGATGTGAAGTTAGACCCTATCAATTCGAACCGATAGCTGGAAATTCATATGAACATAGATCTTGTCTTTACTCTGACGGGTCAGATGATTCTGAGAGTGAGAGTTCATTCAGCCCTCATGAAACTGAAAGTGGTCGGTTCGATAACACTTCCTGGTAAGTTAAAAACAATTCTGCTCAAAGGCTAATGATCTGTTGAAAGAAGTATCATTTTTGTATCATACATTGAAAGTTCATCATAGATCTAGCTAAAGTCCGTTGCAAGCTAGGTTTTTTTGCTGATATTTTTCGAGATTGATTGAGATACAATGCTTCCAGAGTCCGAGATGAAAACATTCAAAATGGCGAAACGAGTCAGAATTATGATAATCAATAATTGATACACTCAAAATTATAATACTAATCCTTACCTCGGCTTTCATTCGCTTAGCGCAGAGGTCTTCAACAGGGGGGTCGTGAAATCGCACCGGATCACTCATATCAACAAAAATATTCCTGCCCTGTCCCCTGGCCTCCGTGCAGGGATGCAAACAGCGCGCCTTTCGGCGGATGCCGCCTTTTTCACGGCTGAATCGCGCAGATCCGATTTTTTTTTAAAAATAGCGATATTAATTCATGAAACATGAAGTGTAAGGATGAGGGAAAAAAACAGTTTAAATTGGGAAGCTGCACACATTTGTGCAGCCTGGCGCAAATGTGCACAGCTTCCCGATTTAAACTGTTTTTTTTTTTCTCATCCTTATACTTCCTGTTTCATGTTTCATGAATTAATATCGCTCAGTACCTGAGTATTAATGTTGAAAGAATCCTCAGTGAAATGGTCCGAACACAGTTTGTGGGAAACAGTAGGTGCAAAGTTTTTTCAACAGATGTTCTGTAAAGTTATCCTACCTCTTGGATTTGTCCTACCAAGCCTACTGCGCATGCGCGAAGCCTACTGCGCATGCGCAGGTGAGCCCACACTTTCCTCAGCTTCGGGTCCTTGGGGAATGCAAAAAAACTTACTCCAGGGCATTTCCCATTGGAATTATTGCAACCATAAGCAGCACAATACACCATGATGTCCAATGTACTTTAAAGACTATAAAAACAATTTTCTTGTCATCCACTTCTCCATTCATCTACCCGCTTATGCTGTGCCCGAAAGTTTTTGTTACGTATGATCACGTGACAGCGGCTCTTCCGGTTGCAAAAAATGCATATCGGAAGTCGAGCAGAAATGCCATATAATCATCACGAATATAACGATTTTGCTGAATTTAATAGATGATTTTGTATTTGTTGATGCAATTAATTCATATTTTTAATGGAAAGAAACTGATATAGCGTGCTTTTATGTTTCATGTCCCATATCCTTTAAGGGCTGGGCTTTAACTAGGCCATTCCAAGATATTCAAATGTTTCCCTTTAAACCACTCCAGTGTGGCTTTAGCAATATGTTTAGGGTCATTGTCCTGCTGGAACGTGAATATTCGTCCCAGTCTCAAACCTCTGGCTGACTCAAATAGGTTTTCCTCCAGGATTGCCCTGTATTTAGTGCCATCCATCTTTCCTTCAGTCCTGACCAGCTTTCCTGTCCCTGTGGATAAAAAATATCCCCACAGCATGATGCTGCCACCACCATGTTTCACTATAGGGATGGTGTTCTCAGGGTGTTGGGTTTTCGCCACACATGACATTTCCCATGATGGCCTAAAAGATCAATTTTAGTCTCATTTGACTAGAAAATCTTCTTCCATGTGTTTGGGGAGTCTGCCACATGCTGCTGGGCAAACTCAAAACATGATTTTTTAAGCAATGACTTTTTTTCTGGTCACTCTTCCAGAAAGCCCCACTCTATGGAATGTATGACTTAAAGTGATCCGATGGACAGATAATTCCATCTCCACTGTGGATCTTTGCAGCTCCTTCAGTGTTATCTTTGGTGTCTTTGTTGCATCTCTGATTAATGCTCTCTTTGCCTGGTCTGTGAGTTTTGGTGGGTAGCCTTCTCTTGTCAGGTTTGTAGTGGTGCCATATGCTTTCCATTTTGCTATAATGGATTTAATGGTGCTCCCTGGGATATTCAAAGTTTGGGATATTTTTTATAACCCAACCCTGATCCATACTTCTCCACAACTTTGTCTCTGACCTGTTTGGAGTGCTCCTTGGTTTTCATGTTGCTTGCTTAGTAGTGTTGCAGAGTCAGGGTTCTTCCAGAACAGGCTGATTTATACAGACATCATGTGACAGATCATGTGACTCTTTGATTGTGTTAGGACTAGGACTGTTTTGGCCTCTAGAGGCCGCTGTTATTTCCTTTTCGTGTCATGTTTGTTTTGGCCTCTAGAGGCCACCACTGTTCCTGTGTTTTGTGTTTGTGTTAATTGCCTGTTTAGTCCTGATTATTTTCACCTGTGTTCAATTTAGTTTGTGTATTTATACCCCCTTAGTTCAGTCCTCTTGTCACAGAGTCTGAGCTGTTATGTTTATCTCCAGTTTCCTCTGTACCGTGTTCTTTGTTTTGCACTTTGCTTTTCTTTTGGACCTTGTAGTTACTGTGTTTTTGGATCTTCTGAGCTTTGGTATTTTTTGCCTTTTTTTTCTGGTTTTTTGGCTTTTGTTTTGTACTTTTGGATTTTTTATTTTTTCCCTTATATCTTCTGAGCGTTTTTGGATTATTACTTTTTGGATTTTTCTTGTGTATATATTGTAAATAAACCTTTTGATACTTTTTCCTACTTCTGCCTCACGCCTCTGCATTTGAGTCATCCCCCTGGTGGCCTAGTGGGGGTTTGCTGGATTATCACACCAACAAACCAGGTTCGAATCCCAGCAAAACCCTAACAGAAAGACTCTGTCATGACCGACTCAGCAGAGGCTGCTTCAACTGTCTACCTGGCCAACCTTCAGGGAATTATGGCAGCTTTGACATGCTTCAGAGCGACCATGGACGTATGCTCACCAGCCAACGTGAGGCCCTTGCTCGCCACGAGGAACTGCTTCAGCAAATTGGGAAAACCCTGGCACAGCTGACATCTCTGCCTGCATCTCCTCATCCTGATCCAGCTCCTGCTCCAGTGCCTCCTGCCATGCTGCCTTCTTCACCTCGCGAACCCAGCCTTCCTGCACCACAGAGGTATGACGGCAAGCACAGTGAGTGCCGAGAGTTCCTTACCCAGTGTCAACTCACCTTTGAGCTTCAGCCTACCACCTACACTACGGATCGCCGCAAGATTGCCTTTGTGATCACCTTATTAGCTGGTAAGGCGCGAGCCTGGGCTACTGCTATCTGGCAAAGACAGGGACCTGAGTGCCTTGATTTCCAGCTGTTTTCTGAAGAGATGCTTCGGGTCTTCAATCAGACGGACATCAGTACCGACGCAGCCCAAAAGCTCATGTCCATCCGGCAAGGAGGAAGCGTCGCAGATTACGCCATCTCGTTCCGGACGCTCGCAGCAGTAAGTGGATGGAATGAGACTGCCCTGGTGTCAGCCTTCCACCATGGTCTGTCTGACCCCATCAAGGATGGTCTGGCCTCTATTGGATGCCCAAGTGACCTCAAAACCCTCATCTCACATGCTATTCGTCTGGACAACAGGATGAGAGAATGCCACCAAGCCTTGAGCCCCCCCAGCCTCCCTACCTCTACCTGGAGACCGTCTACCTCCTTCAGTGACTGTCCAGAACCCATGCAAGTGGGTCGTACTTGCCTCTCCGCATCTGAGAGGGAGCGCAGAAGGAGGGACAAGTGCTGCATCTACTGTGGCAAGCCTGGTCACTTCTGAGCATCATGTCCTGAACTCTTGGGAAAAGGACCGCCCCGTCCAGCCGAGGGAGGGTTGTGACAGGGCCTACCCTCTCTCCCGGACTCCCTGGCTAAGGAATCTACATCCCGGTCTCCATCTCCTGGGGTGAGTCTGTCCATTCTTGTCAAGCTTTGTTAGACTCAGGGGCGGCTGGGAACTTTATGGATATTCACTTCGCCCAAAGCATCAATATTCCGACTGCACCTCTTGAAGTCCCACTGTCTGTGTCTGCCCTCGATGGCCAAGCGTTAGGTGATGGAAGAGTCACCCAAGTTACTTCTCCAGTCTTCCTCCAGTCTCAAGGTCACAAGGAAGAAATATCACTGCACCTGATTCCTTCACCTGAGTTCCCAGTTATTCTAGGCCTTTCTTGGCTTACTCGCCACAACCCTCGCATAGACTGGGTAACTAGCCAGGTTGTGGAATGGGGCCCTGCATGCCATGCCTCTTGTCTGCTCTCTAGCTGTCCTGTGTCCCCTGCCGAGCCCCCTGATCTCACCGAGTTATCTCAAGTTCCCACAGAGTACTGGGATCTCAAGGAGGTCTTCAGCAAGAGCAGGGCCGCTGTTCTTCCTCCGCACCGGGCCTACGACTGTGCCATCGACTTGCTCCCTGGGACTACCCCTCCTCGTGGCAGACTGTTTTCCCTCTCTCAGCCAGAATGCAAGGCCATGGAGGAATACCTCAAAGACGCCCTGGTCTCTGGGTTCATTCGACCCTCCACCTCACCTGCTGGTGCCGGCTTCTTCTTTGTCGGCAAGAAGGATGGGGGGCTCTGACCATGTATTGACTACAGGGGCCTGAACAAGATCACTGTGCGCAACCGATATCCCCTTCCGCTGATGTCCACTGCTTTCGACCTGCTCCAAGGCGCCACCGTCTTCACCAAGTTGGACCTACGGAACGCATACCACCTCATCCGTATCTGACAGGGAGACGAGTGGAAGACTGCCTTTAACACCCCGTCTGGGCACTACGAATACCAGGTGATGCCCTTCGGACTCACCAACGCACCAGCTGTTTTTCAGGCCCTAATCAACGACATCTTAAGGGACATGATTAACCTGTACGTTTTTGTCTACCTCGACGACATCCTTATCTTTTCCAAGACTGTGCAGGAGCACCGCCACCATGTCTGCCAGGTTCTCCAGAGGCTGCTACAGAACAATCTGTTCGCCAAGGCCCAGAAATGCGAATTTCATGTTCCCAAGGTCTCCTTTCTGGGATTTATTGTACGGACAGGCCAACTCCAAATGGACCCTGCCAAGACCCTGGCCGTCCGGGACTGGCCTACTCCCAAGTCCGTTAAGGAGGTTCAGCGGTTCTTAGGATTCGCTAACTTCTACCGCAAGTTCATCAGGAACTTCAGTTCTGTAGCAGCACCCATGTCGGACCTCACCAAAGGGACAGGTGGATCTTATGTCTGGTCTCCTCAGGCAGAAAAGGCGTTCAAAGACCTCAAGGACCGCTTCTGCACGGCACCCATTCTGGTCCTCCCGGACACCTCCCAACCATTCATCGTGGAGGTGGACGCCTCGGACAGTGGTGTCGGCGCGGTGCTCTCTCAACGTTCGGAAGGAAAGCTGCACCCCTGCGCTTACTTCTCCCACCGCCTGAGTCCTGCGGAGTCCCGGTACGATGTGGGGGATTGAGAACTGCTAGCGGTCAAACTGGTCCTTGAGGAGTGGAGGCACTGGCTGGAGGGAGCACAACATCCATTCCTGGTTTGGATTGACCACAAGAACCTGGAGTACCTCCAGCAAGCCAAGAGACTGAACCCTCGACAGGCTAGGTGGGCCCTGTTTTTCAGTCGGTTTGACTTCACCCTCTCGTACCGCCCCGGCTCCAAGAACACCAAACCTGACACACTGTCCAGGCTGTTCTCTGCCACTAACAGGGAAAATGAAGTCGGGCCTATTATCCCTGTGTCCCGGATTGTGGCCCCTGTCCACTGGGGTATTGAGGAGGCTGTCCGACGAGCCCAACGCCAGGACCCCGGTCCTGGGACGGGGCCACCGGGCCTCTTGTACGTCCTACATCAAGCCCGGGCCAAGGTTCTCCAGTGGGGTCACTCTTCCCCTCTCACCGCCCACCCGGGAGCTCGGAGGACCCTGGACTTCCTGAAAAGACCTAACAGGTCTGCCTAACATGGAGAAGTAAGTAAAGTCATTTGTCCTGTCCTGTGAGGTTTGCACCAGAACCAAGAACCCACGACAGCATCCCCAGGGTCTCCTGCATTCTCTGACCATTCCCCGGCATCCCTGGTCCCACGTGGCAGTCGACTTCATCACGGGTCTCCCTGAGTCACAAGGTAAGACGGTCATTTTGGTCATAGTTGACAGATTCTCCAAGGCCTGCCGCTTCATACCACTGTGCAAACTCCCCTCTGCTCTTGAAACAGCGAAACTTATGTTTAATCATGTCTTCCGAGTCTTTGGTCTTCCACAGGACATCGTCTCAGACCGAGGGCCCCAGTTCTCCTCCCGAGTGTGGCACGGGTTCTGCAAGGTCATCGGAGCCACTGCCAGCCTCTCCTCTGGGTTTCACCCACAGTCCAATGGTCAGACGGAGAGGCTCAACCAGGACCTGGAAACCACCCTGCGAGGCCTGGCTATGGATAACCCGACATCGTGGAGCACCTGGCTGCCATGGGCAGAGTACGCCCACAACACCCTGCAGTCATCGGCCACCAAGCTGTCGCCATTCCAGTGCCAATTCGGGTTCCAGCCACCTCTGTTCCCAGACCAGGAGGAGGACGCGGGGGTGCCCTCGGTCAACCAATATGTGAGACGGTGTCGCAAGACCTGGAGCAAGGTCAGGAAGACCCTCATACAGACCTCCAGAACCAACCAGACTCAGGCCAACCGCCATAGAAGACCTGCACACGCTTTCCGCCCTGGGCAGCGGGTTTGGCTGTCCACTAAGGACCTTCCGCTGCGGGTGGAGAACCGCAAGCTTGCTCCTCGCTACATTGGCCCCTTCAAGGTGGTGCGCAGGGTGAACCCTGTCTCCTACCGGCTCCAGTTGCCCCGGACTCTGAGGATCAACCCCATTTTCCATGTTTCCCTGTTGCGGCCCATACTGACGTCTACGTATGCCCCTGCCCCTAGGAACACCCCCCCCCCCCGCATCTTCCAGGGACAGACTGTGTTCACTGTGCATCGCCTGCTTGACTCCCGCCGGGTCCACGGCGGGTTGCAATATCTGGTGGACTGGGAGGGCTATGGTCCTGAGGAGCGCTGCTGGGTTCCTGCTCGGGATGTCCTAGATAAAGAACTGTGTCGGGACTTCCATTCGGCCCATCCGGATCGCCCTGGGAACGTCAGGAGACGCTCCTAGAGGGGGGGGTCCTGTTAGGACTAGGACTGTTTTGGCCTCTAGAGGCCGCTGTTATTTCCTTTTCGTGTCATGTTTGTTTTGGCCTCTAGAGGCCGCCACTGTTCCTGTGTTTTGTGTTTGTGTTAATTGCCTGTTTAGTCCTGATTATTTTCACCTGTGTTCAATTTAGTTTGTGTATTTATACCCCCTTAGTTCAGTCCTCTTGTCACGGAGTCTTTGAGCTGTTATGTTTATCTCCAGTTTCCTCTGTGCCGTGTTCTTTGTTTTGCACTTTTCTTTTGGACCTTGTAGTTACTGTGTTTTTGGATCTTCTGAGCTTTGGTATTTTTGCCTTTTCTTTTCTGGTTTTTTGGCTTTTGTTTTGTACTTTTGGATTTTTTATTTTTTCCCTTATATCTTCTGAGCGTTTTTGGATTATTACTTTTTGGATTTTTCTTGTGTATATATTGTAAATAAACCTTTTTATACTTTTTCCTACTTCTGCCTCATGCCTCTGCATTTAAGTCATCCCCCTGGTGGCCTAGTGGGGGTTTGCTGGATTATCACACCAACGAACCAGGTTTGAATCTCAGCAAAACCCTAACAGATTGCACACAGGTGGATCTTAAATCAACTAATTATGTGACTTATGAAGTGAATTGGTTAGACCAGCTCTTATTTAGGAGTTTCATACGAAAGGGGGTGAATACCTATGCACACTCCAGAATTCTGTTTTTTCATCTTAATTATTGTTTGTGTCACAATAAATCAATTTGCACCTTTAAAGTGGTAGGCATGTTGTGTAAATCAAATGGTGCTAACCCTCCAAAAATCCATTTTAATTCTAGCTTGTAATGCAACAAAACAAGACATATATAATCTTGTAATAATTCTTTCAATTTAAAATGTACCAATTAAAATAAAGTGTGTGTGTGTGTGTGTGTGCACTTTCCAGTGTGAAAATAATTGATTTCTTTCGACATTACAAACAAAGAGGCAGTTCGGTTTTACACTTTTAATTGATTTTTTTTTTAATAAAGTGGCAGTTTGTCAGCAAGCCTTTATACAGTACATCGTGATAGATATGTATAAAATATATGACATCTTTATCAGTTGAAAAAGCAGTTTCAATAGCAACTGATTTCATGAAAAGGATTTCAAGCAAAGAATCCCAACAGCAAGGATGATAATAATTCAAGACAAATAAAAATTGACTACTTTTACAGAAACAGAGGAACTCTCTAGTAGTCTCAAAAGGCAAGGTTTGCTATAGAGTCATTTAATTAAATTGCATAATTAATAAATAAGGTATAGAAATGAGAACTATGTCCATGAAAACTATGTTGTTCTTTATAGCAGATTTTTCACTACATTCAGATTGACAAGCTTTTCAAAGTTAAATTCATTCAAACTTTTAATAGTCACACATTCATTCTATTTGAACAGTAATAGACCCTTTATTTTATTTTAAAAAGCTCATATATAATTTTATATTATTAGAAATTATTGTATTTGGATTATAAACTAGATAAAGAGTCCTCAATAATTTTGTTGCTATCTATCATCTCCAATTTAATGTTATCCTGAGCTGATGGGTTGCACACCCTGCCCAACTTTACATCTGTGACCAAATCTACACACAGAATTAAAGAAAATTAGTGACATATTATAAAAGGATTATTGTTTATGATGGGGAAAGTGTAATCAGTTTGATCATCACATCTCTCTCTCTCTCTCTCTCATATATATGTCACTTGAGGTAAATGACAGTTCACTCACTCATTCCTCTTCAATTATCATTTTACGCTCTTATGTGGTGAATAAAAATAACTGCTGATTAATTCAATAATTAATTTTGTTCTGTTGGCACTACTTTTCCCGTATGTTTACTAGAATTCATCCATTATCAATTTTTTGAACTCCAATCTCTACAGTGTCAGTGACAGCAAAAGTGCATCACAGATCATTTGACAGCTGCTTTTTTCCCATTTTAAAACTGAATCTATTAAGCTTATGTCCATTTTGCCATGGCACATATCCAAAATCTTGAGCTCAGCATGACCTGCATGAGAAAAGCACACAGCCAGCAAGCTAGCAATTAAAGTATTTTATTTATGCAGATGCCTGAACTGGCTTCTCATTTCTCCAGCATGATCTCTGGAGGCAGAAATTTTAGACAAGTTTATAAAGAAAATAAATATATTTAAAAATGATTTTTTAAGTAAATAAAGAAGCCATGACCTAATGATTAGAGAAGCAGCTTTGGGACCAAAAGGTTGCTGGTTCAGTTCCCTGGAGCAGCAGGACTGGCTGAAGTGCCCTTGAGCAAGGCACCTAACCCCCGATTGTTCTGGCAAGAGTGGTGGTGTACCTTGTGTCTGACTAGCCAAAGAAAAGCTGATGATGTGATCATCAGTTTGGGTGGTGCCCAGTGAAATATGCTCATGTTTTCTTAAAGCAGTGATGAGAAAGTGTGTAATAAGCAGGGGGGGAGAAAGAAAATTTTGGCCAGGACTAAAACCATCATTTTTAGCTGTTTGCAAGAATTCAGCCACAGTGATATTTGATGAGTTTTACACACATATGATGTACGTATAGTGTCTTGAAAGGAAAAAATGTTTGCATCTGTAATATTTAAACAGTGGTACAGTGGTTAGCACTGTCATCTCATCGCAAGAAAGTTCCAGGTTCGACTCTCACAGCTGACGAGGGTCTTTCTGTGTGGCATTTACATGTTCTCCCCGTGTCTGCATGGGTTTCCTCCCACAGTTCAAAGACATGCAGGTTAGATAAAAAAAAAAAAAAACACCCAGCTGGTGCATACTTAGCAGAGGTGGACAATGTACCCAACTTCCTTACTTAAGTCAAAGTACAGATCCCACTGGTCAAATGTTACTCCGATACAAGTGAAAGTTGTACACTCAAATTTTTACTTAAGTTAAAGTACTGAAGTGCTTGCTTTTAAAAATACTTAAGTATTAAAAGTACATTTTCTGTCAACGCATTGCTGTATTATTGCCACAATGCTTACAATAACTAATGCCTCTGAAGCAACCAACTGGATTTACTGACTAGCTTGTAGAACCTGTAGAATAAACACCTGGTAGACTGTTACAAAATGAAACACAACTGAACTGAAAAAGAGCTATTGCCATTTTCATTTTCTTTTAAATTGTAACACTCCTCCCCACCCCCACAAAGCAGCATGGTGGTGTTCTGACCCAGCTCTGATAGTGTTTGCACACATGTATGTGTATGTTAATCAGGAAGACAGTGGAATAGCTATAAATGCAGCTTGCTCAGAAAATAAAAATGGCAATCCAACCTGCTTAAAACCCAGGTCCACACTTCTAGCTTAATAACTGCCCGACAGCAACACTGCTTTAAGCAAGACAAAAAAAAAAAAAAAAAGCAAGACCATCATCTGACATCAGAACAAAAAATTCCAACAATTTGTTGTGACTAACTAGTACAATACTGTCCATCTCACAGGTCTCGTGTGTGTGTATTCATGCACATATGAATCTGCCTGTGGAATCATGATGGTTTAATGTTAACCTAGCTAGTCAGTGAAGCTCCACCCGACCAGCTAGCAAACTCTTTTCAAATTCAAAATCATATTGGGTAGCTAACGTTAGTAGAAAAGAAAGACTTCTACATTTTGTTTAATTGGCAAGATTATGCTAAAACATATTTATGAAAGTACTTCAGATAAGTTAACATTATTCATGTTAGCGTAACTCCATTTTTACATGCTAACTAACAGTGTCCAAGTTAACTAGCTATGTGTTAACATTAGCCATGGACAAAGCTACGGCAACTTGGCGGGCAAATCCATAGCGAGACATTTGACTACCCAGACTGCATAGCTATTGCAATGTTACCGCTAGCACTAAAAGCACATACAACTTCACTGCAAGCTTTCTCTTGGAGTAAAATGTTTACATACCTCAATATGCTTCCGCAGGTGGATGGCAAGTTTTTGTAGGCTGTGATGTGGTTCATTTTAGGCAAACAAAACAAACATCCATCCATCCATCCATCCATTATCTATAGCCGCTTATCCTGTCCTACAGGGTCGCAGGCAAGCTGGAGCCTCTCCCAGCTGACTATGGGCGAGAGGCAGGATACACCCTGGACAAGTCACCAGGTTATTGCAGAGCTGACACATAGATACAGGCAACCATTCACACTCACATTCACACCTACAGTCAATTTAGAGCCACTAATTAGCCTAACCTGCATGCCTTTCAACTGTGGGGGAAACTGGAGCATCTGGAGGAAACCCACACAGACACGGGGAGAACATGCAAGCTCCACACAGAAAGGCCCCCATCAGCCACTGTGCTTGAACCCAGAACCTTCTTGCTGTGCGGTGACAGTTCTAACCACTACACCACTGTGCCGCCCCCAAAACAAACGTTTAAAACAAAATGATTCTTTATTCCTTTAAGAAAACTGAAACATGGGTTCTTGGTAAAGCCATGGGTGCATGAATTCCCCAGAAGAACTGCCTCCTTCCATTCTGCCATCAACTGATTGTGTTAAATAATGCTGTGGAGAAATCATTAAACTTGATTTTATACAGTCTATGGATGTGACGTGACCCTAGTGATTTACTGATAGGCTGTCTCAGTGTCACCTGCGGAAAAAAACAATCACGTTTTAGAAAAGAAAAGAAAAAAACATCCACTTTCAAAGCCACTTCATAGTAACGAGTAACGAAGACCTTGATAGAAATGTAGTGGAGAAAAAGTACGATATTTGTCTTTCAAATGTAGTGAAGTTAAAGTCATAAGTTGGCAAAAAAATAATACTCAAGTAAAGTGCAGATACTTAAAAAGTGTACTTAAGTACAGTACTCAAGTAAATGTACTTCATTATTGTCCACCTCTGATACTTAGTGCTGGTCCCAAGCCTGGATAGATTGGGGAGGGTTGTGTCAGGAAAGGCATCTGGTGTAAAGACCTATGCCAAATCAGATATGTGGATCATAACTTGGGAAGGAGGATCTGTTGTGGTGACCCCTCAAGGGAGCAGCCAGAAGAAGAATATTTTAAAAAGTGACATGACCAAACTATCCGTGTCCATCAGGTTTCCAATTCAAACTGTAAAATGTTTTGTGATTTTATTCTTCATCCCCTATTTTTGGAATCCCTGAGTTAAGGGTTCATAACTTCATAACCCTTTGTATTTGGAAGCTTACTAGGATCCTTGGAACACTGCTGTATGGTTCTACATTAAACCTTTAAGAGTTTCCTCAGAGGGACACGTGAGGTACACTTAGGGTTATATATTTAACTTTATTCCCCTCAAGAGTGTAATATGCTGTAGGATGGCTATTGAAAATAAGCCAGGACTTTAAGGGCTTAATAATGTGTGTTACATCAATGACATAAAAATAAATCAGGTATAGAGGTTCTTAATAAGTATGCACAAGACAAAAGCAAGACAGAATTGTGAAATAAAGAACATAAAAACAATAACATGGTTATATTCCAACATGAACTTACAATAGGACAGGTTTTAAAGCATTAGTTGTGTCTTACCTTTTTTACCTCCTACTGCTTTAAAAATAAAACAAATTCTAACTCTAAAACAAATAAAGCTCTCCACATGGAGTTCATGTCTATCCATGTTTGAGAGGGAAATCTACGGCATATTCAGAGGCACATCTGGCCCTCACCTCTTCGACTGTGTATTTCCTCCCCCTATCTCCTCAGAGCAGCCCTGCTGCATGCCTCACCATGCCTCCTCTACTGGCTAAATTAGAAATCTCACATGCGCTGCATCCCGTGTGCATAAAGATTGGTGGGCTTCTATCTTAAAAGACCTGGACCCTTTTGAATAAGCAATGGTGCGTCCCTGTGGCCTTAGTCCCCCTATCTCTCACCCCAGTATCGTACTGTTTTCGATTCCCCACCCCTAGTTCCACAGATCAGTTAGCTTCTACACTTCGAGCCATCAGAGCTGCACTGGTGCACAATGCTACCCTAGGGCTTAGCCACCATATGATGGATATATTTTCATGACCATCACTGTTATCTCAGCCAAACAGGTTCCCAGCTCTATTCTCTATGCCCTCTCTTCCTCACTCCCTTTTACTCCCCCTACACCCTCAAGCAGTTTCTGCTCCCTCACTCCCATTTTCCAAAGGTCACTCATTAATACTGGTGAGCATTAATGCTGACCCTGTGACCCACTGGCCTGAGAGCTTCTGTTGTGATATTGGCATACAGATACCCTCATTCAGGGAAGGTTGTGTGCTAGGGAGGACATATGCTTCAAAACAATGCAAGGAGACCCCAACTGCTCATTTTCATAGACAAACTACAGCATGTACTCTTGGGATTGACTGCTTATGCAGCACATCTCCAAGTCAATCAGTGAACTTCATTTAATGATAGGAGCCATAGAAATCCATCAGTGAGTGACACTCCAATTTCAGCTCAGACCAGCAAATGGAGCTGCATTTAGGACATCTGATATCACATCTGTTTGCTTTTTTTATGGCTGACAGTTTGGAAAATTGTGACATGAGTACCACACTGAGAATGAAAGAAATCATAGCTGTGAAACCATAAAGCCCACATAACCTGTGAAGGAAATAAATCTAAGCTCACAGTGGATTGAAAGATGCTACAATTACAGCAAGAAGCCATCAGACTTATTCTATTACTTAGCTTGCTGGCTTAAATAATAGAAATGGTTGCAGCTGGTCTATGAAAATGGCTGTTGTTAACTCAAATGTAATTACATTCAAAACAATGAATGTGGCATTAAAAAATCAATCAATAAATAAAACTACAAAAGTCTTGTGCTTGGTGAATGCTCAGCAATGCAATAATTTGAAATGATGCTGGAAAAGTTTTTAACATTTTTTTCCCTGATAAAATAATATGCAATATACGGTGGTGTAGTGGTTAGCGCTATTGCCTTACAGCAAGAAAGTTCTGGGTTCGAACCCAGCGGCCAATGGGACCCTTTCTGTGTGGAGTTTATATGTTCTCCCCGTGTCTGCATGGATTCCTCTGGGTGCTCCGGTTTCCCCCCAAAGACATGCAGGTTAGGCTAACATGGGGCAGACTTAGGCTGAGGTGCCCTTGAGCGAAGCACCTAACCCCCAACTGCTCCCCAGGCACTGTTAACATGGCTGCCCACTGCTCTGGGTGTGTGTGTGTCCACTGCTTCAGATGGGTTAAACACAGAGAGGAATTTCACAAGTGTATGTGTTCGAACCCAGCGGCTGGCGAGGGCCTTTCTGTGTGGGGTTTGCATGTTCTCCCCGTGTCTGCATGGGTTTCCTCCGGGTGCTCCGGTTTCCCTCACAATCCAAAGACATGCAGTTAGGTTGATGTGGGGCGGCCTTGAGCTGAGGTGCCCTTGAGCAAGGTACCTGACCCCTGACTGCTCCCCGGGCACTCTGGTGTGGCTGCCCACTGCTCTGGGTGTGTGTGCGTGTGTTCACTGCTTCAGATGGGTTAAATGCAGAGGATGAATTTCACTGTGCTTGAAGTGTGCATGTGACAAATAAAGGTTTCTTCGTCTTCTTCTTCTTCTTATGAATAAAGTTGTTGTTGTTCTTCTTCTTCTTCTTCTTCTTCTTCTAGTCACAAAGGTATCAACAAATTTAATTTTATCTCAAAAGGAGAACTAAACTGACAGAGAACAGCAGAACATGATCAAAATGGTTTGTGGAAAAAAAAAGTTAATTCCTGCAAAGTGTGCATTTCAGGAGACTCCAATGTCCAGATTCACCAGTGGCTTTATTATATCATGTATCTGTCTTTTCAAGCTTGCTTCTTTCTTGCAGCTGAGAGGTCAAAGGGTGAAATAAAGCAAAAGCCATTTAAAGGCTGACAGGGCATCTGGAAGTCCGAAGCCAACATGATCCCTTACAGCCCTGCTTCAGCTGAGGCCCCATCCAACAAAGGTGCAGTTTGTCACAACCCTTGAAAAAAGTTACAAGAGAAGGGCTTATTGGGTTCTCCTCTGACCTTTTGGGCCCCAGGAGATGAAAAGTATTTCACTTTTTTCCACGATGGAATGTGACCGCATTGAGATCATGTACACAAAGGTGACAGTGCATCATGCAATGTACTGGAGACTTTAAACAAGGAGTCTTGCTCATATGAAACTCATAATGACATAATACACAAAAGTGCATGTGAAAGTCATACACCAACTGCAATCACTTATTTTTATTAAGCAATTACACAATATACAATGCATAGCAGGCTGCAAAAGTTTCACACTGTGCATGGTCAGGGAGGCTGACCATAACTAGATTAAATCCAGCTGTCACATTAAATCACTGCTGCTTGTGTGCAATGAGTGCAATACTAGTTGGCTTGAAACAGCATTTCATCTTACAGAAACATCTATCATTTACAACGTGTGGTCAAAAATCCATGTGCAAAGCACTTTTATATCCTGCCATTTGCAAAATACTGTATTAAAATGCTGCTAAACCTCCTTAATATTTGAAAGCTCAATTGTGTAGGCTAATTGTGCAAGGCATGAATAACATATTAAAGGATCAATAGTTATATTAAGATAAATGAACAAGGTACAAAAGGCCAAATTGAGTCTGTACCTATTCTCGCTCTTTAAATGGGAAGGCTAAAGAGAAACACTAAGAGAGGTTTTACTGTAATAATCTTAACAAAAATGCTAATGGTTTGCGCCCCAACCTGTTGATCAAAGTCGTAGTACAAATTATACTTAGGACTTAAGTTAAAGTACACTAAGGTAGTAAATATGAAAGCTGTGTGATGCAAAATGTGAGTGATTCATTAAAACAAGTAAAGCAATCAGATGTATTTGTGTTGGAGGAACAAAGGGATGTATTGTACAATACAGAACCAAAAGTGACCAATTAGCGCCGCATCAATCTTCTGTTGACATACACGCCAATCAGCTATAACATTAAAATCACTGACAGGTGACGTGAGTAACATTGATTATCTTGTTAAAATAGCACCTGTCAAGGGATAGGATATTTTTGGCAGCAAGTGAACTGAACAGTCAGTTCATGTCCTCCTGTAAGTTGCAAGGTGGAGCCTCCATGTATCACACTTGTTTGTCCAGCACATCCCACAGATGCCTCATTGGATTGAGATCTGGGGAATTTGGAAGCCAAATCAAAACCTTCATCTCTTTGTCATGTTCCTTGACCTATTCCTGAACAAATTTTAGAGTGTAGCAGGACACATGACCTTCTCACTAACGTTCTCTAGAGTCTCAATGTGAACATCCAAAGCTACAATCTTGTCCGTCAGAGAGCTAACTAATATACACTTATCACAAAAGAAGCTTTACTAATGACGGAGGAAGAATGACTAACCCTCCCGCACTCAACACTGAACAAGCTGAATGTTTGCTATGATAAATGATTTACATACCTTAGTTGAAGATTTGTTTATATTAAAGCAGGTCCGGACTTGGATGGCCTCTGCTTGCTGTCTTTGGACAGGAAAAAAGGGCATTTTTTGAGAAAATGAAAATGTGTCAGAAGGGAAATCGAAAAATGCAACAAAAATAAAACAACAGTGGAAAATTATTGATGAAAAACAGAAAAAGGTTGTAGTTTAAATGCTGACACAAAAAAAAGACATTTAAGCCTTTCAAAGGCCTTTTAAGCCTTGAAAGTCACACTTGGAAGATGCTCTGGACACTTACAGTAATGCTTTTATGGCTGAGGCTACAGTTGACTTGCTAACTTTAGGACTGCAGTTGTCATGAACAGTTTTGCACTCAAGTTTCCATCAATGAAGAGTTTATAACTTCAACAAAACTGACTTCGTGTTAAAACTGTTAAAAATGTTATAATCACTTTGTTTATCACCCAAATGAGGATGGGTTCCCTTTTGAATCTGGTTCCTCTCAAGGTTTCTTCCTCATGTCGTCTGAGGGAGTTTTTCCTTGCCACTGTCGCCACAGGCTTGCTCATTGGGGATAGATTAGGGATAAAATTAGCTCATGTTTAAAGTCATTAAAATTCTGTAAAGCTGCTTTGCGACAATGTCTATTGTTAAAAGTGCTATACAAATAAACTTGACTTGACTTTTAAGTCTGTTTCCTTGCAATGTTTCTTCCTCATGTCAACTTGCAGTTTTTCCTTGCCCACATCACCTCAGGCTTGCTCATTAGGGATAAATTAATTAGGGGTAAATTTATTAGCTCTTATGTTTAAATTATTTATTTTTCTGTAAAGCTACTTTGTGACAATGTCAATACCATTGCTATGAAGGGGTGTACTTGGTTTGCAAGAATCTTTAGGTGGGTTGTACATGTCAAAGTAACAGCCATATGAATGCCAGGACCCAAGGATTCCCAGCAGAAAATGCCCAGCGTTATCACACTGCCTCCACTGGCTTGTCTTCTTCCCATAGTGCATCCTGGTGCCATCTCGTCACCAAGTAATTTGAAGCACATGCACCTGACCATCCACATGATGTAAAAGGAAATGTGATTCTTCAGACCAGGTCACCTTCTTCCATTGCTCCATCGTCCAGTTCTGATGCTCACATGCCTAATGTGAGCTTTCAGCAGTGGACAGGGGTCAGCATGGTCCCTCTGATCAGTCTGCAGCTATGCAGCCCCATTCACAACAAGCTGCTATGCACTGTCTGTTCTTACACTTTTCTATCATAGCCAGCATTGTCTTTTTCAGCCATTTGTGCCATGTTAGCTCTTCTGTAGGATCAAACCAAATGGGTTAGCATTTGCTCCCCGTGTGCATCAAGGAGCTTTGTGTGCCCATGACCTTGTCACAGTTTCACAGATTGTCCTTCCTCAGACCATTTTTGGTATATACTATCCATTGCATACCAGGAACATCCCACAAGGTGTGCCATTTTGGAGATGCTCTGACCCAGTCATCTAGCCATCACAAATTGGCCATTGTCAAAGTCACCCAGATTCATTCTTGCCCATTTTTCCAGCTTCCAACACATCAACTTCAAGAACTGACTGGTTACTAGCTACCGTACCTAATACATCCCACCCCCGACACACACCTGGCCCACATTGTCACATCTGCGCATGTTAACGCTCAGAGCAGACTACTACTAGTATGCAGCACCACACTCAAGCTTATTAGAACTAATTGCCATGCATCTGTTCCTGATCAGAGTGCAATCACAGTGTGCACATATAAGGACTCTCACAACACATAGACTTTGCAAAGTATATGCTCTGTACCCTGTGTCTGACTTTACAAAGCTTTTGTAGTTTATAACACTTTTCTGGTTTTGACTCTCATTTGTGTTTTTGTATTTTGCTGTTCGTCTTTACCTTGGATATCCTGTTTTTGCCTCGCCTGAACTCTGCTCGTTTCTATTAATGCGCTTTGCCTCACATTTTGGATATATTTTCCTGCCTGCTTTTAATAAACTCTCTCCCTGTGATTACAGCTGTCTACCGCCCCTTACATGACACACATCATGTTTCTGAAATGTAACAGGGCTGTAAATAGTTGGGAATGATGGGAAATTTCAGATATCCAGTAAATACTAGTTAAAAGAATGTTTTAGAAATTATATAGTCGAAAGTTTCATTCAGTTTAAATGCACCAGCACATTTTGCCATTTTAATAAACCTGGGCACTAAAGAAAAAATTCTTAAAGGAGATACATAGAACCTTTATTTTTAAATACATTTCTGAGTGGATAGTATCTCCATCCTTGACTCTTGTATGCTGCATAAATGGGAATTTTAAAAAATATATATTTTTGAGAGTTAAAATCGACCGCAAAGTTGGCATTTGAGCTGCCCCGCTGAGCCAGCCAGCCCTGGGTGGGTGACGTCATAGCAGGAACCAGTTTTAAGGCCGAGACCTTTGACAGCTATAGACCAAAGTCATATAAATAAAGATTTATGGTAAAAGTAAGAAATACCATTACCGACTTGCTCAACTAAAACTGATTTGACTTCATTGATTGTGGGTTGACTCTCATTAAAACAGGATAGGTGTTATAACTTATGCAACATACATGTACATGCATGCATTTTCACTGATAAAACATAAAAGGCTAATTAAATAAATCAGATGAACTGAGACAATCACATTCTGAAGCAAATTAAATAATCTTATACTGGTAACTTAAACACACAATACAAATTACATGTATTAATCTAAATGCAGGTAAACAACGATTGTTGTTGTTTTTGTTGTTTTGTATCCAAATAAGAGTCGCATCTTACCCATCTGTATTCTCGCTTCTTGAAGGCCGACCTTGTGGCCACTTGTTTTGAAACAATCTGTCTTTCAGTTGTTCGTTCAGTTCTCCGTTCATTCGCTTCTTCCACGTAAGGGTGAGATATTGCTGCTGAGGCAAGCATATCCAGCGGAGAAAAGACGGCTGGTCCACTCATTCTCCATTTTCTCCATACTGAGTACTCCGCCATTACTGCTCGGCTCAGGCAATTACTAAAACCCGGGATGGGACAGGATGTCACCGGTTTTAGCAACAACCACGGGAAGGTCACTGCCCAAGCGATAATATGTCATGTCCTGTTCCATCCCGGGTTTTAGCAACAACTCTCAGCTCACACTCTGGGAGAACTGGTGCAACTGAACTTACTTTCCTTTTCTTGTAGTTTTCTTTTCCTTTAATTGTTGGTACTGCACCTTCTTTCAATACGGGCTTATAGCCAACACTCCTCAACAGATCAGAGGTTTCGTACGAGTCTTCAGTAAAATGTGCAGAGCAGAGGAGAGACCACTTCATAGGCGCCCAGTGTGCCCGTGAACTTCTTGCAAAACGCGTCCAAATCTTTGCAGTTTGAACATTCTTGGGCCATGAATGCAACGTAAATCCACCTTCTGTCGTGTTGCTGCACCCATCAGAAACACATCTACGTTACATGATGATAAATTAGCTCAAAATGGAAGCTTGAAGTTGCAGTCAGCTCTGTGTTTTAGTATAGTGGAAATGGCGATGAGACCGATAGCCTTCCTGCGGTGATATCACAGATGTCAGGGTCATTCACTCAGACCGCTACCTTTATGAATCACTTTAATCATAAAAATTACTACATTAGGGCGGCACGGTGGTGTAGTGGTTAGCGCTGTCACCTCACTGCAGAAAGAAGGTCCGGGTTCGAGCCCCGTGGCCGGTGAGGGCCTTTCTGTGCGGAGTTTGCATGTTCTGTCGGTGTGGGTTTCCTCCGGGTGTTCCGGTTTCCCCCACAGTCCAAAGACATGCAGGTTAGGTTAACTGGTGACTCTAAATTGACCGTAGGTGTGAATGTGAGTGTGAATGGTTGTCTGTGTCTATGTGTCAGCCCTGTGATGACCTGGCGACTTGTCCAGGGTGTACCCCGCCTTTCGCCCGTAGTCAGCTGGGATAGGCTCCAGCTTGCCTGCGACCCTGTAGAACAGGATAAAGCGGCTAGAGATAATGAGATGAGATTACTACATTAGATTTATTGTTAACACTTAAAACTATTCCTGTGCCATTCTTGAGGTCTCAAGGCATTTATAAACAAAAAGTGAGGCTATGGTTCTGCATATCTCCTTTAAAATTTTAATCAAAAGCAATTCTTGCTTTCTACTGTACAGTTTTCAACATTTTAAGAAAACCCCTTTTCACTCATTTATTTGTTTACTTATTTATTTTTGCCAGTACAGTTTTCTTAAGCTAAAGTGTTTACAAAATTTAACATAAACAATTTACTTATTGCATGAGGACACTTATTTGTGCTGATCAGAACAATTGTTCCCAGTTAAGTTGAAGAAAATCTCTGCAATGCCTTAGGAATCAGAAATGAAAGCAAAGCAAAGGGATTTACCTCAAGCTACAGTGTGTACGATACATTGTTTTATCGAACCACCTGGTAATTAAATGTGAAGAAATCGATAATTTACTTGAATTCTATAGAATTCCTTTGGAGATTCCACACTAATAATCAAAACCAGCACAGCAATGGGATAAAAGACAAATCTCCATTCAAAAGAGAATGAGTTTCTCAAGAACACTGCTGGATTTTCAACACACGTCTTATATTCCATGTCCAAGTAGGACAAGCGAGCATGAGTTCCTCTGCTGCTAAAGTTCAAAGGGGCAGCATGTGCTTTCATTAATACATTGCTATTGATCCGTTTCCTCAAGTGAAATCTCTGGTACTGGTTCCTTCTTCAAAAATACACTTTCAAGTTCTTACATTTTAATGCAAAGCATTATTATCAAGTGAAACTCTTGGCCATGTTCAAATAGTTTTCTTAAGTTCTCTGTAGTTTTTGTCTGAACCTGAAACCACTCCTACACTATGCTCTAACATATGATAAGACTTTGTGTTACTGTACATTGTGCTATAGTTCTGATGGTTTCAAGTTCAAAAATATCTGGAGAATACTTTTTTTTTCTTTCTAGGATGTGATCAAAATTCAACAAAACAAGCTCATCTCTGGCTGTGGAGCATACTACAGAAAGTTTTGCCTATCCAAAGTCAGAAGGAAACCAGTTGTCCAACACCCAAACAATTCTAAACTGTTGAACTGTCAAAAACATCTTAGCTGTGGCTGTTTTGAGCTCCATACTAACTTATGCCATATTCATATTTTAACAATCACTGGCCCGCATGAGCGGTACACTTGCACATGGACTGTCAGGTTTTTGACTGCACATGTTAGGTGAATGATAACCGTGACCAAATATCCTACCACAGCTGAGCACCCGGGCTCACCTTCTCCCATCTCAACCTGCATCTGAACTCCATCTCCCCCAAGTTTGTGTCAAATCACTCAACAAATCACTCAACGTCACATGCACAGAGAATGAATAAACCTCACAGATGAATTCCCTTATATTGTCATTTGCTTGGATTCAGACCACTGCTCAGATTTCTGCTCATAAGCGTGACTAGAATGCAAATACAATGAGAGAAAATATTGCTGAAATATTTCTTTATATATACACTGTATATATATATATATATATATATATATATATATATATATATATATATATATATATACAGATGGATGACAAATTAAAAGAAAAATATCACCTTACATTGTCTGAGTAAGGTGCTGGGCCACAGTGAGCAACTAGAACAGTGTTAATGCTCCTTGTAACTCCTTGTAATGCGCCTTTGTAACTCAACTGGAGTGATAATTGATAAATATAATTTTTCATCTGAAGTCAGCAGTCATTTTCATACTCATCAAAGCATTTAAATGAGGTGATCAGAAGCATTGTTGGGACCACACACATTTTGCACTATATTGAAAAGAAAAGGATCCAGTGGTTCGGCCATCTTATCAGGATGCCAACCAATCAGCCGGCTGGTCATGCCTACAATTCCAGACACCCAGGGGAAGACCGAGAAGGAGATGGATCGATGGGATAAAAGAGACACTACGAGACCATGGCATGTCAGACCTCCAAGCCTCCCGTCTTGCCGCAGAAAGAAGGTTACATCTCTGCGCGCCACTTCGGAGTGGAAGCAGATGGGGGAAAAAAAGTAAAAAATTTTAATCATTTAGTGAGCCCTTGGGCCCTGTGAATAGGGTATTGTAATCCTGGAGAAAAAAAAACCCACTCCTATCAGTATATTAATGTTAAAAGATAATCAGTCAAATTAACTTCGTATTGATTAGCAGTGATGCTTCTTTGTTGAACTTCAAAGGGGTAAAAACATTAAAACACATTAAACATAAAAAAAACAGGTACTTCAGCAAATTAAACAAATATTCATGTCTAATGCAATGCATAACTAAAATAATTACACAAATGTTCCACTGGAAAGCTTTTTTTCCCCCCACATCAAGTGTCATCACAGATCTTTTAGTATTTCTCATCTTGCATTTAACATGAAAATTTAATGCTGGGTATGTTATTTTGTATGTGTTGCATCTGTTCACTTATGCTAATCTAAAGGTATTAGGGAAAAAAATACTGCAAATGAAGCCTCATTATTTAAGCCAACTTGGGAAAAGAGCATGGTGCCTGCATCAGTGAATGTCATCTCAGTGGTTTGATGAATAAAACGTTCAGATGAACATGAAGTGCTTAGTTTGAAGTAGTCTGAAAGCCTCTTATACTTCTATTTACAACAAGTGCATTCATCCACTGTGGGCTTTTTATAATGAGTTCCTCTCTTCCTTTGCTCATTCTGCATCATACTATGCCCTGGATAATACAGTCCCAATTGCTCTGGCAGAGGCCTATCTAGCTTTTCGCTTTGGTTCATTATTTCCCTCTGTTTAGAGAGAAACATGGAGAGGCTGGAGATCATAGTGAAAGCCCAGAATCTGCATTTATTTGCCATTTTTCTTGGTCACTGGGAGAAAGAGAGCAAGCAATTACCACGAGGCTGTTCTGAAGCATCAACTTCACTTCAAAGAGGGGCTGAGAGCATGACACCATACCCAGATGCAGGGCTGGTAAGTGTGGGTAAACACGAAAGGATGACAAGCCTTCTAACAGAGGCCTCTGTCTCAAGATGTCCCCAGCTTCATCCTGCATTTTATATGCCAAAGAGCACTTCTCCTTTTAGACAACAAACGTGTGTGTGTGTGTGTGTGTGTGTGTGTGTGTGTGTGCGCGTTGTGTGCACATACACATGTGAAATACTCTTATGTAGATCTCAATCTCACCTCCACAGCCTCCATTTTGTAGACTCTTCCACAACAGCAAGCAGTATTCACAAAAACAATGTCGTTTATGCTGAGGTCATGTGTTGTGCAAATTACCACACTACTGAACTATGTGGGTGAAAATGTTTATTTAAGGAGGCATACATCACAGTTTTGTTCAGCGTTCTTAATGGGAAGACATTTGCAGGTAGTACTGCAGTATCATATTGTGTTTGGTTTGACCTCATTCTTACCTTTAGATTTAATTTCATAATTACAAAAAAGGATATTTAAAAACGATATACACGTTCATAATATGAAGCCATGGCCTAATTGTTAGAGAAGCAGCTTTGGGGCCAAAAGGTTGCCAATTTGATTCCCTAGACCAGTAGGAATGGCTGAAGTGCCCTTGAGCAAGGCACCAAACCACCAACTACTCCCCAGGCTGCTCTGGGTATGTTGTACGTCACTCTAGATAAGAGCATCTGTTAAATGCCATTAATCTACTGTAATAATATGTCCCCCAAGCCTAAAATATGATACATACAGTATAAATGGGTCCTTATTACTACTAATACTACTAATCATCATCATGGCTTGACTTCACTGGTGAAGATTAGTTGAAGGGTTGATGTCCACGTCGGCTGCAGGCTCTTTGGTGGCTCACCAGTCCAGAGGCTGCAAGTGAAGGTCTGGGTTTGGTGTGCTTTTTGGGTCACATGACCCTTCTTTCTTCTTCGAGTCTGACCCTGCGACTTTCCTCAAAGTCTACTACTTTGAGGAAAGTATTATTTTGAATAATAATAATAATAATAATAATAATAATAATAATAATCACTTCTCATATTGAGAAAAACCTCTCAAAATGCTTTGCATACAAAAGGACAATCCAAGGAAATAATTTTAATGAAACAATATACTGTACTCATTAAAATCATTCACAAAAACATATATTGTTGAGAGTTATTCCAAATAAAGAAATGCATACTTCACATAATACAACCAAAAAACCTACACAAATAATTTTTAACAAAACACTATTATGGAACATATAAGAAATAAAAACATCTTCTATAAGCTGAGCTGTGAGTGATGGTCAGTACCAACAGCAGGCCTGCCCCAGCTGAGTTACTAAATCTATATTGCTTTAGGAGGTTAGCAAGATATGTCTCAGTTCACCCGTTTAGAGATTTAACCATCGTAAACATCAATAAGGCTTTGTAGTCAATGAGGAACTATTCACACCTAGAAGCTATTACACAGTCATACACATAATAGGTTTCAAAAAATTAAATCTGAATTACCTAAATGGAGACCTGAAACATCAAAGCCATATGTCCTTACTGTACTTCCTGTAAATCCTTTATAGTGTTAGGACTTGTCAGTGAGTCGAGATGTAGATTCCTCAAGCTTGTAACTACTGACCTTTTACTGTGAGCTTCATTGTAATTACTTAAAAATTCATTGCCGATACTAAATAATACATCTCAATAATAAGCTTAATTATAAGCATCCGGCTTTCACATGTTTATCAAGAACAGTTTTATTATCGTGCAGTAAGCTCCATTGCAAAATGATGAATCTCTTACGCTGAACAGATGTCGTTAAGCTGGTGACTGAAGGTTAAGAACTGAAGTCCTGGCTGCTCTTGAACATGACACCTTGAGGCTATTCCTCCCAGCTGTGCTTGTCCATCACTGTGGAGATTTCAGCTCCAGAGAGAGTTTTGCCCTCCAGATGCTCCCACAGGACCTTCAGGTAAATAAATTGTCATCAGAGTCTTTACTGCTAACAGCACTTTGCTTTCCACAGGCAGGTCAAAGAGTACAAGGTGAGCTTCATCTGTCCTGTGGCCAGTGATGAATTCAGTGCTGTGGGGATGAGAGGAAAGAAAATGTCAAAAAGTGGCCTCCGACACTGCACTGGAGTCATGATATCTTTCACCAGTGGGTGGACTGTGAAGGACTTGGGAAAACATAAACCTGTCAGGCTCCACTAAAGTCTGACCTATACATCCATGTGAGTTGTCCACTCTAAGTGTTTCTTTTATGCTCTGTGTAGTGATTGAGCCAGCATTCTGTCACCCTGCATTACTTAGCACCTAATTTAGAGGCCACTGAGTAGCTGCCAAACTGCATCTCCATGCCTTTCCTCCTCTTTCACAACTGATATTGAGAAATATTTACTTTAGATTCCCCCAAATCACTTGCACTACTGAATTACTTGGGTGAGACTTAGGGAGGCATAAAGCCTGACATTGTTTTGGTATTATCAATGGAAAGCAATGTTTGCATTTATTATCAACGTGGGTGAGATAAGAACAAAAAACAGCAGTTTGTCGCTGCCTGATACAGCTTCCACTGTGGAAGAAAAGGAACTACTTATCTTGTGTGCTCGAGAAGATAAAAGGAGAATATTCCTAGAGGAGATCAATAGTGGTTATTCAGTCCTGACTCTCAGCACTGAGAGCAATGGTAGTATCCCAAGAAAGACACTGCCAGCATATTGATTCAAATTTATTTTTAACTTAGTGATGGATATGAGACAAGCCAAGAGAATCGTATTGGTTGGATAATTACCAACATTCATTAATTGGATGGTGACATGAGACACTCAATATCAATTTATTCTAACAACTGATTTGCAAATGCATTGCCATTTCAAAGAAATGCAATTCGCTGTGTCTTTCATGATTGTAAAGTTCAGACAAGAGCAATGTTGCTCTCTTGTTCCTAACCTTTTACTACATTTTTATGAAACTATTAACAGAATTTGATATAAAGAATTATATATAGTTGTGTACAGAATTGCCACTGCTGGTTAATACAGTGTAGCTGTTTTTAGAAATTTTTATTTACAAAAAACCCTCTAAATTTAAGTATTCGATTTCTGAAACAGGTGGCATGGTGGTGTAGTGGTTAGCACTGTTGCCTCACAGCAAGAAGGTTCTGGGTTCAAGCCCAGCGGTTGACAGGGGCCTTTCTGTGTGGAGTTTGCATGTTCCCCCCATGTCTACGTGAGTTTCCTCCGGGTGCTCCGGTTTCCCCCACAGTGCTCCGGTTTCCCCCCAAAGACATGCAGATTAGGCTAATTGGTGGCTCTAAATTGTCCATAGGTGTGAATGGTTGAGAGGAGAAAACCTCGATAATAATCCAGTATAAGGCAATGGGAAACCACTACTGTAATGTTCCCTAGACACTTTGATGACTGAAGCTGTCAGAGCGGCCACGCCACTGTAGTGATATGCCAAAATGGATGAATGGTTGGGTTTCTGAAACGTTTCTAGCTTGCAAGTTTAGATGCTTAGACATTAATCAGATCCAAAACAAGCAAAACGTCAAACCAGACAAAAACAAAATCAGCAATAATAAACATGGCCAAAGGGTAATCAAAAGAACAACCAATATAAACTTAGCAAGGATCAAAACATGACAAGGCAGTCAGATATATGAAAAGGCTCTAAACCTTCATTAACCTTTCTTATGACAAGACTTCACAATGATGCTGAGAACTTGGGCTGTTTAAATACATAAAACCAATATGTGAACAGGAAGTAAGAATTAGATATCATGCTAAGACTCTGGTGAGTACAACCTCTGCCTGCAGGGAAGAGAAATGTCCTGAGCTCTCAGTACGTGACTGATATTGCAACCTTAGTATTATAAAGTTCTACCTGGGTTAAGAATGAATGGGAAAATACAATACACTTGTGATATCATTCATACACTTGTTGGGTCACAAGCTTCATAATTACAAGTTACTTTACTGACAATAGGATACAACATTCTGACTTTATGGGTTTGAAGCAGTTTGTGGTATATAAAGAAAATAACCTTATATTTTCACTGCTCTGATGCAGGACATCACTCCCCAAAGATCAGTGGACATACCATCTGTAACACTTGAGTCAGTGAATTAAGTCCAAAAGTACATCAGTATTTATGTAGGGTAAGTTACATGTGCACAGATACAGGCCACGCACCTGCCAAAGTCAATTTTGAACGAATTATCTGTGTGCTGTTCCAGATTTTTCTTGAGTAGAAGTATCCTAGCAACACAAACCTCCTATTGTGTACATATACTATACAGTGGTGCTTGAAAGTTTGTGAACCCTTTAGAATTTTCTCTATTTCTGCATAAATATAACCTAAAACATCATCAGATTTTCACACAAGTCCTAAAAGTAGATAAAGAGAACCCAGTTAAACAAATGAGACAAAAATATTATACTTGGTCATTTATTTATTGAGGAAAATGATCCAATATTACATATCTGTGAGTGGCAAAAGTATGTGAGCCTCTAGGATTAGCAGTTAATTTGAAGGTAAAATTAGAGTCAGGTGTTTTCAATCAATGGGATGACAATCAGGTGTGAGTGGGCACCCTGTTTTATTTAAAGAACACGTATCTATCAAGGTCTGATCTTCACAACACATGTTTGTGGAAGTGTATCATGGCACGAACAAAGGAGATTTCTGAGGACCTCAGAAAAAGCATTGTTGATGCTCATCAGGCTGGAAAAGGTTACAAAAGCATCTCTAAAGAGTTTGGACTCCACCAATCCACAGTCAGACAGATCATGTACAAATGGAGGAAATTCAAGACCATTGTTACCTTCCCCAGGAGTGGTCGACCAACAAAGATCACTCCAAAAGCAAGGCATGTAATAGCCGGCAAGGTCACAAAGGACCCCAGGGTAACTTCTAAGCAACTGAAGGCCTCTCTCACATTGACTAATGTTAATGTTCATGAGTCCACCATCAGGAGAACACTGAACAACAATGGTGTGCATGACAGGGTTGCAAGGAGAAAGCCACTGCTTTGTAAAGTAGTGGCTTTCTCCTTGTGAGAAACCCACTTTGTGAACCCGATGTAAAGCCACTGCAATGGTTCAAAAAGAACATTGCTGCTCATCTGCAGTTTGCTAAAGATCACGTGGACAAGCCAGAAGGCTATTGGAAAAATGTTTTGTGGATGGATGAGACCAAAATAGAACTTTTTGGTTTAAATGAGAAGTGTTATCTTTGGAGAAAGGAAAACACTGCATTCCAGCATAAGAACCTTATCCCATCTGTGAAACATGATGGTGGTAGTATCATGGTTTGAGCCTGTTTTGCTGCAACTGAACCAGGACGGCTTGCCATCATTGATGGAACAATGAATTCTGAATTATACCAGCGAATTCTAAAGGAAAATATCAGGACATCTGTCCATGAACTGAATCTCAAGAGAAGGTGGGTCATGCAGCAAGACATTCAGTGCATTTACATGCACATCCAAATCGAGCTACTGTTGGTAATCGAGCTAAGGGTCCCAGCAGGGGTGCCAGAGAAATTCAATCCTACATGCACACAAGGAAATCGAGCTATTGTGTGAGGTACATTGTGCACCCGAGCCACAGGTGGCGCTACACGCCCCATCGTGTTGGTACACTTCCGGTTGTCGTCATGAAGAAGAGCTATTCAAGAGTATAAACAAAGTTATCAGCAGTGTTGCCAGATACTGCTGACGTTTTCCATCCCAAAACATGTTCAAATCCGCCAAAATGCACTTAAAACCGCCCAATCTGGCAACACTGGCAGTTCTGTGTTCACAAGTTCCGTGCTCAAGCTGTTAGGCTTGCTCTAACAGACTGTATGGCTACAAACTGTCCTGCGCAGACCACTGTTTTGTAAGACAACTTATTTTGCACAATTGTATATTTTTCTAAAGTCAATTTTTTGCTTACAATTTAACTTATGTCTTAATAAACACACAAAAAGTTCAATTGTTTTGTTTTTATTGACATTCTTCAGATGTTGGACATCTATATATACACACACACACACACACACACACACAAATACAGTGACTTGTTTATGTAGACAATTCACAGCTATGCAACAGCTGTACAGATGTATTTGGTGATACAGTAAGTGAGCTAAATTTTAACAGTGCAAACAGTGCCACAAAAAGAAAAGATTCATGCCGTTGTCATGCCAACCGAGGCTGTTGTGTTTCCCGCTTGTGGTCTCGTCACTCGTCACTTTCGGAAGGGGCAGTGCTGAAGTAAGTAGCTCGAATACGTAGCTCGATAGGGTTTACATGCATTAAGTAGCTCGGCAGAAATCGCATAATCTAGGTCGTGTAGCTCGATTCCGAGAAATCAAGTTTGGTTCAATTTCAGCCGAATTAAGGTGTATACATGGCATTTTGAACTTTGATTTCAGTCGAGCAGCGGCAGAAATTCGATTCTCTCTATGTGCATGTAAACGCAGTCAGTGACCCTAAGCACATAAGTCATTCTACCAAAGAATAAAAAGAAGAATAAAGTTTAAAGAAGAATAAAGTTAATGTTTTAGAATAGGCCCTTTGTAGGATTAGGTCACGTGCCTGGATACCGCTTAGCAATGCCATGTTGGGACGCAAGCGTTCCAAGCGCCAGATTGAATTCATACCGTGACGGAGCCATACTTAAAGTTATATATTGAAAATATTAGTGATCTGTTCACTTCTACATCAGTGTCAGTCAATTATTTTAAAGTTTTGAGTCTCTTGATTTGTTTTCTTCGGGATTTTCTATAAATATCCAGGTTCAGCGAAAAATTTATCTTGTGCACCCAGACATGGTTTTTGCATGGCTCTCGACCTCAGCAAAGGTAAAATCAGAAAAATTTCTCAGATCTTGAGTCGGAGTGTCAGCGGAACCTGATAATAGCACAAATAACCATAATCAATACGAACGTACTTGTATAAAGCTGTATAAACATGATGGTGTTGAACACCGAACTTTCTCGTTAGTCACAGACAAACAGCATACTTGTTACTCACAGAACGTTCAAATGGTATACTTCAACATTAAAAATAAAGTAAGAACAAAGGAAGAGATAAATAGAGCACCAACAATAAAAGGTTCATGAGGTTGCTTACCTGCACTGTTCGCCATGCGGTCCACTGGTCACAACATACAGCCGCCGGTTTTAATGTTGAAAAATCACCTTGTTTTTTGAAATATTTATAGAAAATCCCAAAGAAAACAAATCAAGAGACTCAAAACTTTAAAATAATTGACTGATACTGATGTAGAAGTGAACAGATCACTAATATTTTCAATACATAACTTCAAGTATGGCTCCGTCACAGTATGAATTCAATCTGGCGCTTGGAACGCTTGCGTCCCAACATGGCGTTGCTAAGCGGTATCCAGGCACGTGACCTAATCCTGCAAAGGGCCTATGGCCAAGTCAAAGTCTTGAACTTAATCCAATCAAAATGTTGTGGAAGGACCTGAAGCGAGAAGTTCATGTGAGGAAACCCACCAACATCCCAGAGTTGAAGCTGTTCTGTATGGAGGAATGGGTTAAAATTCCTCCAAGCCGGTGTGCAGGACTGATCAACCGTTACCAGAAATGTTTAGTTGCAGTTATTGCTGCACAAAGGGGTCACACCAGATACTGAAAGCAAAGGCTCACATACTTTTGCCACTCACAGATATGTAATATTGGATCATTTTACCACCTCAATAAATAAACGACCAAGTATAATATTTTTGTCTCATTTGTTTAACTGGGTTCTCTTTATCTACTTTTAGGACTTGTGTGAAAATCTGATGATGTTTTAGGTCATATGTATGCAGAAATATAGAAAATTCTAAAGGGTTCACAAACTTTCAAGCACCACTGTACAAGTCTACAGGTGGCTTATTATGTTCATACGTATTCATATGTCCGGTGACAATTTTGTGCTATTGACCACTAGGGTTGCTGTGCAGGATATTTTACAAATGCTGAAATTATCTGCCATTATGTTAGTGTATTTATAGCCCAAAACATACATTTCAGCATTTAAGATCAGAATTGCACATAACTGAGATGCACATCTGTTTTAGACAAACTCTGCCATGCACACAGACTTCTTCTAGTTCTGTCTGAATGTCAATGTCTACAATTTTGGTATTAACTATTCACTATGTGTGTGTAACTGAACTCTCAATACGACAATCTGTGACTAACCCTAAAGTGAATAAATTAGTGTTATAAGTGGAAATCTTAATCAGATCGTCTGGATGTCTGGATCAGCCTCCATCTGTCCAGTTCCCGCACATGTCTTCCAAAATAAATCATATACCATGTAAATTCTCTAGTATTCACAATTCCATGCTCAGAGGATTATTGTTTCCTTCTTTTGCATGCATTTGGGCAGGTGAGGAGTGGAGCAGTAACAGATGGTGTTTATGACGAGCATCATCAATGGCCTCATCAGAATGCAGGCCTTACCAACATTGCTGCCTTTCCCAAGGAGAACAAAAAGACATATAACCTAACAAGACAATTCTGACTACATCTCAGAAGAGACTGGAGGATCTTACTTTATACAAGGCATCATTTTGCTTGTCATCCAACACTTGTTGTGGAGGCTTGAGCTGCAATCAGTGATTGAACTGAGCAGTGCAGCGGCATGATTAAAAATGCAAAGTAAGGATCTGCCCTTCAAGAGTATAGCTATCAAACACCTGCCTGTCAGGCGGCTAATATCCTCGCCTCATTGGCTTTGCATGCATGTTAATAATTCAGTAAGTGAAAGATTAATTGTTGCTCATTCAATTAGCTTGGGTTCCTTTTTCTCCTTGGTTGAGCACTTTTATAATTTGAGTAAATTTAAAAGTTGTCCAGGACAACATGACATCTGTTGCAAACAGCTCTGTAAGAAATCTGGCTCTGTAAGAAATGAATTTTTAGTGAAGTTAAGACTGTGAAGTAAGATAAGGGAAAACAACAAGTCTAAATGACTCCCACACACACTTCTCATGTTTTGTCCATCTGCAGTTGAAACCTAGCAAGGTGCTGATTGTAGACTCAGGGAAGGCATGCAAAACAGAATGATAAAAATAGTGAAACCCACCAAAGTGTCAGTTGAAGTATGAGCTCTATCCAAGAAAGTATATTTCAGAAAAGAAAAAAAAAAGTGTGATCTGCCCACACTCTGATGATCCCAGCTTCACAGTGACACTGGACACTATAATGTTCTCTGTCCAACAAATACATGGGTGAATGTCATTCCCCCAAGGACAACTTTACTGTTCTTGCAACTAGCTGTAGTTTGTGAAAAAGGAAGACCTAAAAGTATTATTTCTCCATCCATCCATTATCTGTAACTGCTTATTCTGTGCAAGCTGGAGCCTATCCCGGTTGACTATGGGTGAAAGGCGGGGTACACCCTGGACAAGTCGCCAGATCATTGCAGGGCTGACACATAGAGACAAACAACCATTCACACTCACATTCACACCTACAGTCAATTTAGAGCCTCCAATTAGCCTAACCTGCATGTCTTTGGACTGTGGGGGAAACCGGAGCACCTGGAGGAAACCCACACAGACACGGGGAGAACATGCAAGCTCCACACAGAAAGGCCCCCATCAGCCACTGTGCTTGAACCCAGAACCTTCTTGCTGTGCGGCGACAGTTCTAACCACTACACCACCGTGCCACCTGGTATTATTTCTGCTCTCTGGTTTTTTTGTTTTGTTGTTGTTGCTGTTGTTTTTTGTGGACAGTTCACCTTATCTCATCTTATTATCCCATTATCTCTAGCCGCTTTATCCTGTTCTACAGGGTCGCAGGCAAGCTGGAGCCTATCCCAGCTGACTACGGGCGAAAGGTGGGGTACACCCTGGACAAGTCACCAGGTCATCACAGGGCTGACACATACGGTAGAGACAAACAACCATTCACACTCACATTCACACCTACAGTCAATTTAGAGCCTCCAATTAGCCTAACCTGCATGTCTTTGGACTGTGGGGGAAACCGGAGCACCTAGAGGAAACCCACACAGACACGGGGAGAACATGCAAGCTCCACACAGAAAGGCCCCCATCAGCCACTGTGCTTGAACCCAGAACCTTCTTGCTGTGCGGCGACAGTTCTAACCACTACACCACCGTGCCACCTGGTATTATTTCTGCTCTCTGGGTTTTTTGCTTTGTTTTTGTTGTTGTTGTTGTTGCTGTTGTTGTTTTTTGTGGACAGTTCACTTTATCCCAGCTGACTACGGGCGAAAGGCGGGGTACACCCTGGACAGGTCATCACAGGGCTGACACCAGGGGCGATTCTAGCATCTGATCTTTGGGGGTGCTTAGCCCCCAGAGCTGACAGAGGCACCTGGCTTGAACGACAGTGTTTCCACGTTTATTCCGCATTTAGACTAGACTTAACTAGACAAGAAGACTAGACTAGACAAGACTAGACTTATGCAATGTTTTAACAGAAGCTGACCCAATAAACTATGATATCTACACATTTACAACCACAAAGTATCTCGATATGGATGATAAATGTCGTTTTTATCATTCTGTTCATAGACCAGGGAACATCAATATTGCATTATGCATATTATTGTGTTGTGTTTAACAATTGTAACTCCAGTCCATACCTTCACATCTCGCTATGCCAGTAATACTCAGGTGCTACTTCGAGTTCCTCATCGGCGTGGAATCCAGTTAAAAAAAACACCATGTCGTAGCAAGCACTCGAGCGAACAGGCAACCCAATCAGAGGGGACACAAGGAGGAGAGGTATTTTACTGATCATAGAACTATCACGTAACAGGTGAATTCAAGAACACACACACGCCTGCGCACACATTTATTGCACAGTGCGCAAGGGCACTTATTTCTGAAAATTATGTCCAAAAGCAGTGTTTTTGAGGGTGCTGAGCTAGGGGGTGCTGAGCTCATTTTTGGGGGTGCTTGAGCACCCCCAAAAATAGGCTAAACACGCCCCTGGCTGACACATAGACACAGACAACCATTCACACTCACATTCACACCTACGGTCAATTTAGAGTCACCAGTTAACCTAACCTGCTTGTCTTTGGACTGTGGGGGAAACCGGAGCACCCGGAGGAAACCCACGTGGACACAGGGAGAACATGCAAACTCCACGCAGAAAGGCCCTCGTCGGCAGGGGTGGACTTACCATTAGGCAAACCAAGCCAGTTGCCTATGGCCCCCAAAATTTGGGGGCCCCTAACAGTCAGCCCCGTCACGGTAAACACCAAACAATATACAGTATATGTAATCTTAATTTGTCTCTGATATTAAGTAGTCAACGATATAAATGGAAAAACACACCAAAATAGCATCAGAATATCGAATTCACGTGTATGTAGTATTTGTCCCAGCACACACACACACACACACACACACACACACACACACACACACCCTGTTAGGACTAGGACTGTTTTGGCCTCTAGAGGCCGCTGTTATTTCCTTTTCATGTCGTGTTTATTTTGGCCTCTAGAGGCCGCCACTGTTCCTGTGTTTTGTGTTTGTGTTAATTGCCTAATTATCTTCACCTGTGTCCTTAATTAGTTTGTCTATTTATACCCCTGAGTTCAGTCCTCTTGTCACGGAGTCTTTGTGCTGTTATGTTTATCTCCAGTTTCCTTTGTACTATGTTTTTTGATCTTCTTAGCTTTTGAATTTTTGCACTTTGCTTTTCTTTTGGATTATACTCTTTGGTTTTTTTTGTCTTTTGTTTTGCCCTGTATATAGTGTATATAGTTTAAATAAACCTTTTGATTCTTTTTCTACTTCCGCCTCACGCCTCTGCATTTGAGTCATCCCCCTGGTGGCCTAGTGGGGGTTTGCTGGATTATCACACCAACGAACCAGGTTCGAATCCCAGCAAAACCCTAACACACCCTGGTTGTTTTACACTGGACTAGTCCATGATTTGACGACGTAGACAGGTGCGCAACGGAAATTCAAACCAAAGCAGAGGGAACTGTAAACAAGATGAAGCGCAGTTATGAGAGTGGTTGCGCTAAATGAAAAAAAGGGCACAAAGCAAAAAGAATGCACCTGCACTTCTGAACCTAACTACATTTTTCAAATTAAATTTTTTTATGTATAATCTGGAATATCAAGAGTAGTAGCTGAAGTAGCCTGTTTATTTATTTATTCAAATCAATCTAATTATTATAGCTGTCGGTCAAATATGCAACCTTTTTCAAGAAGCAACTTTAAAGCAATCTTTTTATTGTTGCAAGTTAGAGCATAAGTGGATACTGATTCAAACTGTGACTGAGGGGGAACAAGGTATCAGTCATAGCTTGACGGTTTTAGTTGCAGCGGCATCGTGGCAGCAGTTGACTTTCTACCACTTTTACGCTCTTTTCTGGAGACCAGAAAGACAATAACAATAGGATTATATAGATGATGAAGGCCAGGAGAAGTGCATGGAGAAGAGACAAGCAAGAAAGGCACAAAGGAGAGAGGGAGACCTGAAACATAAAGGTAAAACAGACACATAGATGAAGAAAAACAGGGGTACAGACAAAGAAATGGAAGACAGGGACAAAGAGAAGGTATTCATTTTAACAATACATTTTGGGTATTTATTTCTACTGTTCCATGATTGATTTGCTGTTGTCTTGTGTCACAGTAGTGAAAGATAATAAGAGACAAGACGGATGGACAACACCAACTTCTGCCAGTGAGCCCTTGCTGAACAAGGTATGTGATTTGACAAAGGATTACTTGTGTTCATAGATCATATCATCAAAGAAAAAAGTGTATTGAGTTGTTTTGTTATAATGCTGTGTTGTTTATTGTAGTTTGGGTTCCATACCTCTGCACACCACCTTTCTATGAAGACTTTGGAGAAGCCAGCAGCAAGTAGGACTTTCTTTCTCATATGATTATGATGAACATTGGACATTTGGAGATTAAGGACTTTTCAGTAATGTACTGGCTGCAACCTTTAAAAACTCATACCTCTCTCTTTCTCTACCCCCCCCGCTCGCACACACTCTCTCTCACACACACACACACACACACACACACACACACCTACACCCCATAATGGAATGGTGATGGAATACATGAACAATGGAATTTTGAAAATTAAGGACATTTCAATAATGTACTGGCTGCATCCTTTACAAACTCACAATCCCTCTGTATCTGCCTGTCACTAAATGGCTCTCTCTCTCACTCACTCCCTCACTCACTCTCTCTCTCACACACACACACACACACACAAACTCTCTCTCTCTCTCTCGTACATTTATCTTGGCATCAGTCTTCTCATCTCATCTCATTATCTGTAGCCGCTTTATCCTGTTCAGGGTCGCAGACAAGCTGGAGCCCATCCCAGCTGACCACGGGCGAAAGGCGGGGCACACCCTGGACAAGTCGCCAGGCCATCACAGGGCCGACACACAGACACAGACAACCACCCACACTCACATTCACACCTACGGTCAATTTAGAGTCACCAGTTAACCTAACCTGCATGTCTTTGGACTGTGGGGGAAACCGGAGCACCCGGAGGAAACCCACGCGGACACAGGGAGAACATGCAAACTCCACACAGAAAGGCCCTCACCGGCCACAGGGCTCGAACCCGGACCTTCTTGCTGTGAGGCGACAGCGCTAACCACTACACCACTGTGCCGCCCGGCATCAGTCTTATCCCATTGAAATGTAGAGGTTTCGATAGAGTAATATCCATTTGTGTTGTAGTTCTGATAACAGTAAGATAATTTTGTATCTCTGGTAATGTGTATCTGGTAATATGTATCCATTTGTGTTCTACTTCTGATAAGAATAAGATCATTTTATATCTGGTAATATGTATCTGTGGAGTAAAAATAATAATTGGATTTCAGATATCCTTGTTTTATTAAAATATGGAGATTGACTCTTAAAATTGGCTCTCTCTCTCTCTCTACTGTCTCTTCTGTTGTTTGCCTTGTCGCTCTCTCTCTTTCTGGTTTGATCTGAGCAATAAACACTGTCAGAATTTTGGCAAATGCTGGAGTAATCTCAAACCTGTTTCACTGTGGAGCTTATTTGGGGCACATTGTTAGTGGCAGTTTGCTACCTTTTTTTTTCCTGAATTTACAGCAAGGAGATATGGCATGTGCCAAGTAGGGATGACCATTATTCTGTATGTGTGTTTCAAGACTGACTTTTGAGGGCCCCATGTCTGTATTTCGCCTAGGGCCCCAAAATGGCTAGAACCGCCCCTGCTCGTCAGCCACAGGACTCAAATCCAGAACCTTCTTGCTGTGCAGCGACAGTTCTAACCACTACACCACCATGCCACCTGGTATTATTTCTGCTCTCTGGGTTTTTTGTTTTGGTTTGGGTTTTTTGTTGTTGTTGCTGTTGTTTTTTGTGGACAGTTCACCTCATTACAGTATATTTATATTCATATCTACAGTATATCTTATGATTTAAGTCAAACTAAACTGTATTAACCCCTTAAACTCCTGGGATCAGTTGGTCAGACCAGACTTACCTTCTGAACAAATATAAGCACATACATTTCCTGTTGAATTTGCCTTTGATTGCTTTGACAGTCACTGGCATGTTGCAGTGCTCTTTAATTTTGTAAAGCTATACAGCATGGCCTGTTTGTGTTCTGAGCAGCATGAAAGCACTGCCAATAAAGCATCCAGTTTTTATGTACGAGGACGTACTGCACATCACAGTGGTACACTCATTTCTGCAAGCCTGCCCCTTTTTCTATTGGACACTTTGGGATTTTGAGCAGCAAACTTCATTTCCTTACACAGTTTGACAGCATAATCTATTGATGAGCAAAAGCTCTCTGCACAGTAGGAGTTGTGTAAAAGACTGTGCCACAGTTCAATTTCCCAAGCACAGTTCTCTGACTTTCTCACTTCCACCAAAAGGATGTAAAAGATAGGACGAATGCCCTGGTTGAGGCTTTGTCCACACTGCTACATGGGGATTATATTCCAAATTCTTTCCAGGCGCAGAGTGGAAGGCGACTTATCTGCTTCTTTTGGCTCTCCCTAATGACAAAAAAACCCTTATACTCCGTGCCCTGACTACACAACATGCAGTACTGACAAGTAGGAGATTTAAAACGCATAGGGCTGTGATCTTCAGAGGGGAAAGGATTTAAAAAAAAAGAAATAGGGGGTTGAAAGCAAATATACATAAGTGAGGGAGAGAGTGCTGGTAGGGCAGGCGCAACTCACACACAGATGAGGAGGATAGAGAACCTATAAGAGATTGAATGCAGCAAAAGGAGGAAGAAGACCAGGTTTCTCTACCTCACTAATAGCCCACAGCACTCACTGGGAACTTAATCAATCAATCAATCAATCAATCGTGCACCATGGCTCTCTTACCCTCTGAATTTAATCAGAAAATTCAAGATCCGTAAAATAAAATTGAGTATATATTTAATAGTTCATTAATAAACAAACAAATACTTTTGTAATGTGAAGTAATCAGTCACATTAAATTACCTCTGTGCACACAAAATGTGTCACCTGTGTTGGAAACCACTTTAAGGAATAATTCAGTGAAGGCTTCTTATTGTATTACTTATTTATATGCTGTGGGTCTGTCGTGAATATTACAATATCTTCCACAGCAGTAAATGGCTTCCTGAATTGAATTATAAATAAATCAGTATGTTGAGTTATTAATTGTGGCATCATCAACACTGCCTGTGCCAATTTATTCTCTTTCTAAATGATGCTAAAAGGTATGAATGAATAGATGAGGTTGAAATGTCATTACTATCGTCACTCATTTCCTGAGGTTGAGATGGAGTTGCAAGAAGGTTTCTGAAAATCTATTTTTAGTTCTTTGTACAGATTTTTTTTTCAAAATGGAGAATACGCACACAAAAACACATACATTCAATTTAAAGTAGACACACAACCTGTGTTTTTAGAAAACCAGAGAACCAGGAGGAAACACACACAGACATGTGAAGAGCATGTGACATATCACAGAGGCAAGATCAGGACTCAGGTTCAAACCTGAAGTTGTAAGACATACAGTATATTTAACAAGATGCATATTGGCTTTGCTTCTTTCCTGAATATTTTAGAACAATGAAAGACTTTAAAGTGGATGAGCTTTTGTTTTGTATTTGTTTTGTATTTACTCCTGATGGTTTTTAAACAGAAAATGCTCTCATTCAATTCTGTGCATAACTGAAATAAATATTAGATGAACTAGAAAAGGTTTTCCAGTTCCTCTTGTGAGTTCTTTAGCGCACTGGTTGCTTACACAACTGACACCATGTGAGGCTGATTTTCACAGAAGCATTGCCAAGGAAAGATTATCTTCACAGGGAGAGAGAGTAATCTTTGTGCTGCGATGCCTTTATGAATCCTAATAAAGTTTATCACAGATGTAGATACTTATGTTTTTGGTAAAACGAAGTAAGTTTGTTCTCATGTGTGTGTGTGTGTGTGTGTGTGTGTGTGTGTAAAACAGTTATTCCATGAAATCGAGTCATACATGAGCTGATAGGCGATGAGGCACAAATCACCAAGTTGGCTATAAGCCATGTACAATGAGATTGAGTGGAATAACTCTTTTATTCTATCCACATTCACTTGATTTTGAGAAACAGAGCATTTTTATTTTTTGCCAATTCAATAAATAAAATCTTTATACAAAATGTCCAACAAAATAATTTCCGTTTAGAATGTAAACAGACCGGCAAAATGCCAGTAGCAATTTGTGGAAATGCAATAATATCAATTCTTGAAAAATAAAAAAAGATACATTCTCACCATCAAATACTTTTATTCCATATTTTGTTGCTTATTTTGTATTTTGGGGATTTTGTTTTCGAGTAGAGTTTTTATTTCATCCTCTGTTGGTTCAGTAACATGCTCTGCCATTTTGTTTTTCTCTACTCATGGTATATGAGCTGATATCCTAATAGTGGAGTAGCTAATCAGAGCGCACAATTGCTCATATCCAGTGAATATATATATATATATATATATATATATATATATATATATATATATATATATATACACACACACACACACACACACACACACATAGAGACAAACAACCATTCACACTTACATTCACACTTACAGTCAATTTGGAGTCACCAGTTAGCCTAACCTGCATGTCTTTGGGGGAAACTGAAGCACCCAGAGGAAACCCACACAGACATGGGGAGAACATGCAAACTCCACACAGAAAGGCTCCCGTCGGCCACTGGGCTCAAACCCAGAACCTTCTTCTTGTGAAGCGACAGTGCTAACCACTACACGATCGTGCCCAGTGGCGATCCTAGAGTGATTTACTCCCCGGGCGAAACCCTCTGCTGGCGCCCCCCCGCCCGTCTTTTTTTTTTCGGGGGGTTTTTTTGGGGGACCTTTTTTTTTTGGGACCGTTTTTTTTTTTTCGCGCCCGCGCTCGTGCCCCCCCCCCGCTGGGCTCTGTATTAGCCAACAGAATGTTAACAGCTTTACATGGTCGTTTAAACATTTCTCATCGTGTGTTGTATGTCGCGGACACGGCCCGTTATAAATTTGCTGTTACCAGAATGGCAATGATCAAGTCGTAATGTATTACTTAAGACTCTGTGTAATGTCATAGTAGTGTAGTACTATGGTAGTAAAGTCTTTTTGATGACTAGTACAACGTTCCGCTGGCAGGATTGTGCATATCATGGGGCTACGACAAGTTAGGCACACACACACACACTGATGACGTCACCTGCACAACTTTGGTATCGAGGGCTACCGCATGACGTCACTGCGCCGCGAGATTTTGTTAAGCACCATATTGGAAGACCAAGTACACATCTATGCAAGTACATACATTCATAAAACAAACTACACCTGAAATGTAGCCAGGGCCGGTTCTGCCCTAATCTGGACCCGGGTGCAACATCGCGCAACCCCCCCCCCCAAAAAAACCCACCAGTCTAAATCAGGACAACCATCACATAACTATAACTATAAACATTTTATATCAACTATTTTAACTAAATGGGCTATAATAAATGAGCCTGCAGGCAGCCACAGTGGGCTGCCTCAGAAAAGTAACCATTTGTCCTACCTTAAAACTCGTTTTGCATTTTCTGCCTCCTTTTTTTGTATTTTCGACCCTCCGTTTATTTTCTTTCCTTTTCTGAGAACCAGATTTGTGTCCAGACATTTTGTTCTGCTACCAACGAACTAACTCGTCAGGTCTCGTCTCTCGAGCCCGTGATGATTCCCGTGGGAAGGGCAACAATTGATACATTTTTACAAACAGCCAATAGAGATCTTGCAGTCATGTGACCGGAAAGTACACAACCGCCATCTTGTCGGTAAAAAACACCGCTGAATACTGCTGCACTCGTGTACAGAATGGATCAATTTCAACCGACGGACTACACGGCTCATTTTTCTAATGAACAGATAACTAGATATATGTCTAAAATAAACGATCTACAGATTTGTGACCCTTATGGCTTTCCGGACGGAGTTTTCACGACCGGATTTTGAACTGCCAGCGGAATACCCAGACGTGTATAATTACCTCATTAACTTTCCCTCGCTGTTCAGTGGTGAAGCACTGCGTGCTTATAAATCTCTGGACAGTTATCTCTACAGAAATTCAGGATTTGTCAGCGACTCAGATGTGGCATCTTGTAAACAAGAATCCTCATTGGATGGGTAAGTCACTTAAGTATTGAGTATAGCACTGACCAGCCGATTATAGAATAGAATAAGGTAATTCCAAATCGTCCGTGTTGTTTACATGGATCTGGTGTTGGAGAGGTAGAGGCTTGGCAGTGGAGATTTGAGTAGCTGTTTTCTGAGCTTAGTCAACAGGCCGGCTCTGCAGCCTCACTTTTGCTTCAGCTCCTGGCACCGCCTCCTTCGCTTTGCTTCCGATAACAATCCACGGAGACCCCGCTGGTCTCGCTATCTCGTCCGGAATGTTTTTTTTTTTTTCTCGTCCGGAATGTTGTGCATGCGATGGAAATCGCTACAAACCGTCATTTTCTGCTGGAAACCAATGTCCCGTAAGTCCATACGGTTGTAGTGGATATTGAAGTCCGGTACAGACGAACAACACGCAAAAATACACACAAAAAACATAAAAAACGTGCACAGGTAGGGAGAGCTTGTAGCCGCAGCCGTTGTAGTAGAATTGTATATAGTAGGGTTTTCCAGAAGAAAAGGTAGAAGTAAAAGCAGAAGTAGAACCAGAAGTAGAAGTAGAAGGCGGAATATGGCGCTTGACCGACAAGATGGCGTCTGTCACAATCTGGATCGGCTGTGACGTCACATGCAAGTGCTCCATAGGGAGGTTGCAACGTTCAGGCTCTCCTTTGCTCAGAGACACTCAGTAATGCACTTATTCTCTGTCTCCTGGCAGAAAGCTCCTTGGTTTGCTTGTGTCTCAATCACAGCTGGTATTCTGTAGAAAGACTTATTTTCACCTTTCCCATCAGCTTTGTTGGAACACCCTAACACAGCACAAAAGTTTACCATTGTAGGTTTATGATGAATCAAGTGTCTCGTGAGTTTAAATTCCGCGCGCTGCCGTTATTTCCCCCTAATCACGAGTTTGTTGGTCTTCCAATATGGCGCAGGGTATGTTCACACACACACACACACACCCGCCCGTCTTGTTTTTTTTTTTTCCGGGGTTTTTTTTTGGGGGGGGGACCTTTTTTTTGGGGGGGGGGACCGTTTTTTTTTCATGCCCACGTTCGTGCCGCCCCCCCGCGATGCCGCCCCGGGCGGCTGCCCGGTCGGCCCGCCCCCAGGACCGCCCCTGACCGTGCCACTTCTCATCTCATTATCTCTAACCACTTTATCCTGTTCTACAGGGTCGCAGGCAAGCTGGAGCCTATCCCAGCTGACTACGGCTCAAAAGGCGGGGTACACCCTGGACAAGTCGCCAGGTCATCACAGGGCTGACACATAGACACAGACAACCATTCACACTCACATTCACACCTACGGTCAATTTAGAGTCACCAGTTAACCTAACCTGCATGTCTTTGGACTGTGGGGGAGACCGGCGCACCCGGAGGAAACCCACGCGGACACGGGGAGAACATGCAAACTCCGCACAGAAAGGCCCTCGCCGGCCACGGGGCTTGAACCCGGACCTTCTTGCTGTGAGGCGACAGCGCTAACCACTACACCACCGTGCCGCCCACTGTGCCACTTATATATATATATACACACACACATACACACACCGTCTGTGCTTCCTTTCTTTTCATCCTTCTCCTTGCTGCAGTTCGAGTGTACAGATTTTATTGGTGAAGAAGGTATAATAGCTTTTTGAATTAAGAAACAAAACATTGACAAGAAACAGTGGGATTCATCAGCTAAGTAAGGAGTAATGCACTGCAGACCTTGCTGTTATTTGAAAATATTGCACACTGGGGGGAGAGGGAAAGTTAATATGGCACGCCGCGCTGCTAAAGCCAAATTACCACCACAAAGTCCCCCCCAACCACCTTCCCGTGTGCCCCAACAATTAATTTATTCTTTTGTCAGCTTTGCTCTCTCTCTCTCTCTAAAAAAAAAAAAACTAGAAAAGCGCTCGGAGAGCGCAGACCTCCACCAAGCCGCTAAAGAATCCTTTAAAAAAATCCGGGATCCAGAAGGTGATCCGGATCACCACCAAAACTTAAAGGGGTACCAAATATAATATATACAGTTGCTGATGTGATAAAGTAACGTATTCTTAAGTATTCTATCAAATTTATATACTAGAAAACAACGAAATATCTTGGTAATTGTAAATATAATACTTTATACGCTAAACCGCACAAGAGTCGCCATTTTTAAAAGACCGTGACGTCAGCGCTACCCACTGCACTAGCGGAACTCTCCGAAATAGAGGAGATAAGCATGTAATCATGGCGTCGGGCGCATCAAGTGAAAGCGACAGCTCTGTCGAATCATACGAAGAGATCCCGCAAGACACACTGCAAGCAGGCTATGGCTTAGAAGGGTACCAGTTTGAACCTAGGAGAGGTACTATGTAGTGGAAGTTCATTATGTCTAACTATTAAAGCTATTTTAAGTTCGTTTCTTAAGACAAGGATTTTTTAAGATGTTACCTTGTTGACAGTTTCGGCAAGAATCTTCCGCCTTCTTCAAAACAGTCACCAGATGTCGAGTGGTGACATGCCTTATCAGCTGATGTTATGCTACGGAGGCGTGAACGTCCCGCCCAATTTGACAGGTAGTTCACGCCTCCTGCTGTCAGGTCGCTCCCCCAGGACACATCTGGTGACTGTTTTGAAGAAGGCGGAAGATTCTCGCCGAAACTGTCAACAAGGTAACATCTTAAAAAATCCTTGTCTAAAGAAACGAACTTAAAATAGCTAGGAGAGGTACTCTCGACTCCGGTGATGAAATAAGAGAAGAAAGCTCGGATGACGGCTCGGATGAGACTGATGCTGACCATGGGCATGGCGAGCGTGGGGCAGAGCGTCTGCGTGCAGGCGACACGGCGTGGTGCTCATGCGGAAAATGTAACGTGGAGTTGCTCACGAGTCCAGCAGAATTTATTTGCTGCAATGAGATAGGTGCCACCCGTGGACTTGCGAAATCGTCGCAAGAGGCAGAAACAGGTATTTCACACGTGCTATTCCCAACCTCAATGAGCCAACACAACTGGGCACATACATACGTCATGAGTGTTACGCAGAGAAAATGAACGTGCATTCTGATTGGATAAAATTAATATCATGGAGGGCTGTTCAAACTGCGGAAATAGTTTGCTCGAGCTACTTTCAAAACACTATAACTTTCCAACCTTAGAACAAAAAACTTTTGTAAGTCTTGAATAAGGTTCGTTAATGTGTGTTTTATTGTTATATTTACTCTATATATTGCCCTCTGTTCCCCTTTAATGGATTGTTACTTGTGCCCAGTCACACCTCTGGAAAAAATTTCAGAGCAATCTGTTCATGACTTTTTCTGTAATGTTGCTAACAGACAAACCAACCAACAAACAAACAAACGCTACCAAAAACATAACCTCCTTGGCAGAGGTAATAACTAGAATGCATTTCCGGAAAAAAATGCGAAAGTGTGCTTGCTCAAGTGCGCCGCCATGGCGACCCGGCAAGAGAGGCAACCGGACGCCCACACAACAAGTTTTGTGTCAACACGCGAAAGTTTGGCCAAGACACAAGGCGGATTCTCATACGGAGATGACAGCCTGGCAAAGTTCTTTACAGGGACATCCCAGAGCATCACTAACATGAAAATTTAGATCTAATTCTAAATCTGTAAAGAAATATGACCCAAAACACGTTTTTGTTCATTGTGGCGCCCCCTAGTGGCCAAATGACACCAAATTTGATGAGGATACATGAACTGGTGCCGAAAGTCATCTCAACAAATACGGTCTTGATCTGTCAAAGCGTTTCTGAGATATGAGCCAAAATACGTTTTTGCTAATTGTGACGCCCCCTAGTGACCAAATGACACCATATTTGATGATGGTAGTTTGGATGGTGTCCAAAGTCATGCCACTAAATATGGTCTTGATATGTCAAAGCGTTTCCGTGATATGAGCTCACTTCCTGTTTGGTGGCTTCGCCATTGATTTTGATTGGCTGCTACGGGCGAATGCTTCAACATATGAGAGCAAAACGGATGTCATTCATTAGGCATGGAATGGAGATTATGTGTGCCAAGTTTCGTGATGATCGGACAAAACATGCGGCCAGGGTCACTCTACATTCACTTTGGACAAAATTCAAAATGGCGGAAAATGTAATGAGGATGAGAATGACGTCATAGAGTGCGTTGGAATCGTCTAGCTCCAAGGATTCCAAAGCCACCAGACTTATGAAAATCGGACATACGGATCAAAAGTTACGTGCATGAACGCATGGAAGAATGTGATCAGTTGGTGGCGCTACAGCGTGAGACCTACCAACATGAAACTTGATGAAATCAATCAGGGTCCACTCCTCTATCAGTGTACCAAGTTTCATTACTTTACACCTTACGGTTTGGCCTACAGAAGGAAAAACCTGTTTTTTGCGTTGCGCACCCATTCATTTCAATGGGGAAAAAATTAATCCTTTAAAAAAAATCCGGGATCCAGAAGGTGATCCAGATCACCGCCAAAATTTAATGGATTGTTACTTGTGCCCAGTCACACCTCTGGAAAAAATTTCAAAGCAATCCGTTCATTACTTTTTCCGTAATGTTGCTAAAAGACAAACCAACAAACAAACAAAAAACAACGCTACCGAAAACATAACCTCCTTGACAGAGTTAATAAAATGCAGCTGGTCAGTTTACTGAGAAACTGGAAACATAAATTTCTCTTTCCTGATTTTCCTGTGCTGATAAACTTTGCACAAGAACCATGGCTGTTACAAAGTGCATACAACTGAAACTCCTGCCATAAATATTAAATAAATGTCTTCTCACAAAAAAGCCAACACATCACTGATTATAGGTTTTACTTTTCTATAGGTGGAACTAATTATTATTATTATTATCATCACTACTACAAGAAAGTGCATTCCTTCTGACCCAACAGATTCATGCTTTCAACCACACTGTGGTATAAATCAGCAGTGAAATGTGGGTGGAGCATTTTTAACACAAAAGTCATCGTTTTCTCTTGAAAGTTGTCTGGCATGACAATTCTAGTCATATCAAATACTTGTGTTAGTAAAGCAGATATTAAATTGGACAATACCTATGGATTTGGGAGTCTGGCATTAGACAGAGAAAATTTTATTGACATCTTCTGGAATGTGTGAAGTATATAAATGTGGAAGTTCGTAGGAGGGGGAGGAGGACAGAAAACGGCAGGCCAGAATAAAGTTCCATAACTCTTTTTATTTTGCCCTTTTCAGATGCAAAAACACTCTCTTCCATACATATACACACACACCCAAGAATCTGGTTCAGGAGAGAGCTCTCTTCCTCTGCTCTCTCTCTCTTTACATAGGGCGCGGTCACTGGGAAGACACACAAACACAGGTTAATTGACATCAGGTGTAGTGATTCTGCCACTTACAGTGGTGCTTGAAAGTTTGTGAACCCTTTAGAATTTTCTCTATTTCTGCATAAATATGACCTAAAACATCATCAGATTTTCACACAAGTCCTAAAAGTAGATAAAGAGAACCCAGTTAAACAAATGAGACAAAAATATTATACTTGGTCATTTATTTATTGAGGAAAATGATCCAATATTACATATCTGTGAGTGGCAAAAGTATGTGAACCTTTGCTTTCAGTATCTGGTGTGACCCCCTTGTGCAGCAATAACTGCAACTAAATGTTTCCGGTAACTGTTGATCAGTCCTGCACACCGGCTTGGAGGAATTTTAACCCATTCCTCCATGCAGAACAGCTTCAACTCTGGGATGTTGGTGGGTTTCCTCACATGAACTGCTCGCTTCAGGTCCTTCCACAAAATTTCGATTGGATTAAGGTCAGGACTTTGACTTGGCCATTCCAAAAGATTAACTTTATTCTTCTTTAACCATTCTTTGGTAGAATGACTTGTATGCTTAGGGTCGTTGTCTTGCTGTGTGACCCACCTTCTCTTGAGATTCAGTTCTTGGAGAGATGTCCTGACATTTTCCTTTAGAATTCTCTGGTATAATTCAGAATTCATTGTTCCATCAGTGATGGCAAGCTGTCCTGGCCCAGATGCAGTAAAACAGGCTCAAACCATGATACTACCACCACCATATTTCACAGATGGGATGAGGTTCTTATGCTGGAATGGAATGTTTTTCTTTCTCCAAACGTAACGCTTCTCATTTAAACCATAAAGTTCTATTTTGGTCTCATCCGTCCACAAAACATTTTTCCAATAGCCTTCTGGCTTGTCCACGTGATCTTTAGCAAACTGCAGACGAGCAGTAATGTTCTTTTTGGAGAGCAGTGGCTTTCTCCTTGCAACCCTGCCATGCACACCATTGTTGTTTAGTGTTTTCCTGATGGTGGACTCATAAACATTAACATTATCCAATGTGAGCGAGGCCTTCAGTCACTTAGAAGTTACCCTGGGGTCCTTTGTGACCTCACCGACTATTACACACCTTGCTCTTGGAGTGATCTTTGTTGGTTGACCACTCCTGGGGAGGGTAACAATGGTCTTGAATTTCCTCCATTTGTACACAATCTGTCTGACTGTGGATTGGTGGAGTCCAAATTCTTTAGAGATGGTTTTATAACCTTTTCCAGCCTGATGAGCATCAACAACACTTTTTCTGAGATCCTCAGAAATCTCCTTTATTCGTGCCATGATACACTTCCACAAACATGTGTTGTGAAGATCAGACTTTGATAGATCCCTGTTCTTTAAATAAAACAGGGTGCCCACTCACACCTGACTGTCATCCCATTGATTGAAAAACACTTGACTCTAATTTCACCTTCAAATTAACTGCTAATCCTAGAGGTTCACATACTTTTGCCACTCACAGATGTGTAATATTGGATCATTTTCCTCAATAAATAAATGACCAAATATAATATTTTTGTCTCATTTGTTTAACTGGGTTCTCTTTATCTACTTTTAGGACTTGTGTGAAAATCTGATGATGTTTTAGGTCATATTAATGCAAAAATATAGAAAATTCTAAAGGGTTCACAAACTTTCAAGCACCACTGTACCTTCCCTGACTCCGCCCTCCTGTCACAGACCGGCGCTTGACCACACCCCCGCTGCCACATACCCCCACCGCCCGACTCAGGCCGGGCAGCCGTCTGGCCTGCAGCCGACTCCCCCCCCCCCTTGACGGGAGAGAAAGTCTGCCACAACCATCTGCGCCCCCGGCCTGTGGATCACCTTGAAGTTGAAGGGTTGGTGTGCCAGATACCAACGGGTGATCCGCGCGTTGGCATCCTTCATGCGGTGGAGCCACTGGAGGGGCATGTGGTCCGAACAGAGGGTGAAAGGGCATCCCAGCAGGTAGTAGCGGAGGGCGAGGACCACCCACTTGATCGCGAGGCACTCCTTTTCAATTGTGCTGTAGCGCCCCTCGCGTACTGACAGCTTTATGCTGATGTACAGCACTGGACGGTCCTCCCCCTCCACCTCCTGGGACAACACGGCCCCCAGCCCTCTGTCCAACGCATCCGTCTGTAACATAAAAGGGAGAAAAAAGTCAGGGGCGTGTAACAATGGCCCCCCGCACAGTGCAGCCTTTACCTCAGAGAAAGCCCGCTGGCATTGCTCCGTCCACTGGACCGGATCTGGTGCCCCCTTTTTAGTGAGATCAGTCAGCGGGCTGGTGACGTCTGAATAATTAGGTATAAACCTACGATAGTAGCCAGCCAGCCCCAGGAACTATCTCACCCCCTTTTTGGTCTTAGGCCTCGGGCAGGCCGCAATTGCTGCTGTCTTGTTAATTTGGGGACGCACCTGCCCGTTGCCCAAGTGGAAGCCCAGATACCGTACTTCCACCCGCCCAATTGCACACTTCTTTGGGTTGGCTGTGAGACCCGCTCGCCTCAGCGACCTAAGGACAGCCCTCAGGTGTTGTAAGTGCCGCTATCAGTCATTACTATAAATAATGATATCATCGAGGTATGCGGCCGCATAGGTGGCATGGGGGCGGAGGACCCTGTCCATCAGCCGCTGAAATGTAGCAGGTGCCCCAAACAGCCCAAAAGGAAGTGTGACAAACTGGTGTAAGCCGAACGGTGTGGAAAAGGCCGTTTTTTCTCGGGATAATGGAGTCAAGGGGATCTGCCAATAACTCTTTGTCAAATCCAGCGTTGAGTAAAAGCGAGCCGTGCCTAGCCGATCGAGCAATTCATCAATACGAGGCATTGGATACGCGTCGAATTTCGACACCGCATTGACTTTTCTGTAGTCCACACAGAACCGGACCGACCTGTTGGCCTTGGGAACCAAGACCACTGGGCTGCTCCAGTCACTGTGGGACTCCTCGACGATGCCCATCTCGAGCATGGCCTCGAGTTCTTCCCGAACCACTTTTTTCTTGTGTTCGGGTAACCTGTAAGGGCGGCTACGCACTACCACCCCTGGGGGCATCTCAATGTGGTGCTCTATGAGGTCGGTGCGGCCAGGCAGGGGCGAGAACATGTCCGAAAACTCGGTCTGCAACTGGGCAACCTCCGCGAGTTGGGTCGAGGAGAGGTGGTCTCCAAAGGGGACCAGAGAGGTATGCGATGCCAATGCTCCCTTTTGAACCTCCAGCCCCAGCTCCGCCTTCTCCAGAACCACCGACACCAACGCTACGGGGACCTCCTCGTTCCAGAGTTTGAGTAGATTGAGGTGGTAAATCTGTAGTGCCCCACCCCTGTCCGTTCGCCTCACCTCATAATCGACGTCCCCGACTTGCCGTGTGACCTCAAAGGGTCCCTGCCACTTGGCGATCAATTTGGAGCTCGATGTGGGCAACAGTATGAGTACTTTATCTCCCGGTGCGAAACCCCTGTCGTACAGGCGGGTTTGGCGTTCTTGGGCCTGCCGCAAATTCTCCTGGGTTAGGTGTGTGAGTGTGTGGAGTTTTGCGCGCAGGTCAATAACGTATTGAATTTCATTTTTACTTGGTGAAGGTCCCTCCTCCCAATTTTCTCACAGCACATCTAAAATGCCGCGCGGCTTATGCCCATATATTAATTCAAACGGGGAGAATCCCGTGGAGGCTTGGGGGACCTCTTGCACTGCAAATAACAAGGGTTTGAGCCATTTATCCCAGTTACGTGCATCCTCACTTACGAATTTTTTAATTATATTCTTGAGGGTGCGATTGAACCGTTCAACTAAACCATCTGTTTGTGGGTGATAAACGCTGGTGCGGATCGGCTTAATACCTAATAACCCATACAGTTCGTTCAGTGTTCATAACATAAACGAGGTGCCTTGATCAGTCAGAATCTCTTTCGGGATTCCAACTCGGGAGATGACGCGGAAGAGTGCCTCTGCAATACTGCGTGCTGAGATATTGTGGAGAGGCACTGCTTCCGGGTATCGCGTTGTATAGTCCACCAGAACTAATATAAAATGGTACCCTCGTGTTGACCGATCTAATGGCCTGATGAGATCCATCCCAATTCTTTCGAACGGGGTCTCGATTAATGGTAGAGGGCGCAAAGGCGCTTTTGGAATGGCCACTGGATTTACTAACTGGCATTCACGGCACGCCGTACACCACCTACGGACATCGCTGCGAATCCCTGGCCAATAGAATCGGGCCATTATTCGGGCTAGTGTCTTATCCTGCTCTAAGTGTCCAGCCATGGGATTAAAGTGAGCCGCCTGGAATACCAATTCCCGGCGGCTTTTTGGAATCAAAAGCTGTGTGATTTGTTCTTTCGTCTGAGTGTCCTGCGTCACTCGGTATAATCTATCTTTCATAATAGAAAAGTAGGGGAAGGATGGGGTGGGGTTCGGCGGGAGCGTTTGACCATTGATTACTCTCACTTGGTCAAACGCATGCCGCAGAGTCTCGTCTCGCAACTGCTCTAACGGGAAATCTACCAGGGATTCCCCAAGAGAGGGAGGAGGAGCCTGTGGCTCCTCACTCTGACGCGGAGATGACGTAGACGGCTCTGTGACAGCTGCTCCCGCCAAGGCGACACCGGGACCTCTCCCCGCTGAACGATGGCAGAACCCACTCTTCACTAAATGACTCATCAACTTCCCGAATCCCAGCCAATCAGTCCCCAAAATTATCGAGTGGGTGAGGTGAGGATTAACCGCCGCCTTTACTATCAATTTTTCCCCTCGGAAAAAAAATGTGGACCGACACCAAAGGGTAGCTGTGAACATCCCCGTGCACACACAACACCTTCACCCCCTGTGCTCCCCCCAATGCCTCACCTTGCACCAGGCTTTGGTGAATTGAGGTCTGATTACAACCAGAATCCACCAACGCCTAATATGTATCCCCTTGGATACTCACCGGTATGCGATACACTCCGGCCCGATTGAGGGCAGCACCTGGCGCATCAGGGATCCGAACCACCGCGCCCACTTCCATTGCCGAACACTGCTGTTGGAGGTGGCCCGGCTCCCCACAGTGCCAGCAAACCGGCCCGGGCTTCCTCTCTGCACCAGCGCCCTGGGGCTCACTCACCTGGGGGGGGAAGAGACAGACACAGAAGGGAAAAACGGGAGGGCACCGCGGGTGCGACGGGCCAGCTGGGGTGGGGCCAGCCCCTGCCTCCGCGGTGGGGGAACAGGGCGAGGACGAGACACAGGAGGAGAGAGGGGGAGAGAGAGAGAGGAGAGGAGAGAAGAGGATGTCCGCTGTCCTGCCATCGGAACAGCCGCCAAATGGTCCTCCACCAACTCGATGGCCTGATCCAGCAACGCCGGGCGGTGGCACTGGACCCACTCCGTGGTTCCCTCTGGCAGGCGGCCGATGAACTGCTCCAGCACCACCTGATCGAGGATTCCCTCGGTGTCGTGGTTGTTGGCCCTCAACCACCGCCAGCAGGCGTCCTGGAGTTGCTGGCCAAACGCGAACGGCCGGCCGACTTCCTCCAGCCGCAGAGCGTGGAAGCGCTGTCGCTGTTGTTCGGGGGTGCGCCCCACCCGCTGGAGGATGGCCCGGCGAAGGTCCGCGTAGGCCAGCCGGCAGTCGGCGGGGAGCTGTAGCGCAGCCAGCTGCGCCTCGCCCGTTAGCAGGGGGAGGAGGCACGCCGCTCGCTGTTCCACCAGCCAGCCCGAGGCCTCTGCTGTCTGCTCGAAGAGTGTGAGGAAGGCCTCGGGGTCGTCCTGCGGGCCCATCTTGGCTAGGGTGAGGGAAGAAGGGCCCGCGGCGGTGAAGATGGTGGACCCCGCCGACGCGAGGAGGTGCCGGAACGCCCGTCGATCTTACTGCTGCGCCAGCACCAGGGCCTCGAACCGGCGCTCTTGCTCCTTCCGGAGGGTGACTAACACCTGGTGCTGGCTCTGCTGGGCCGTGGCGAGGGCGTGGACCAGGTCTGCGAAGGGGGAGGACTCCATGGGGCTGTTCTTTTCCTGTGCTCCGTCCCGGGTTTCGGCACCACTGTGGAAGTTCGTAGGAGGGGGAGGAGCACAGAAAGACGGCAGGCCAGAATTAAGTTCCATAACTTTTTATTTTGCCCTTTTCAGATGCAAAAACACTCTCTTCCATACATACATATACACACACACCCAAGTATCTGGTTCAGGAGAGAGCTCTCTTCCTCTGCTCTCTCTCTCTTTACATAGGGTGCGGTCACTGGGAAGACACACAAACACAGGTTAATTGACATCAGGTGTAGTGATTCTGCCACTTACCTTCCCTGACTCCGCCCTCCTGTCACAGACCGGCGCTTGACCACGCCCCCGCTGCCACAATACATAAAAAAATCTGATTTAAAAATCCAAAAATCTCTGATCCTGCCGTATATTATAGTTTTGATCTTTCACAGGACATTTTCATATTATATCACATTTTGACCCTTTTTGAAAAACAGAATTGGTGCTTATTTGGAAATGCACTGTAATGGACTCAGAATAGGGTGCATGACTTTGAATGAAATGAAACCATGGACCAAATCATTCAAAGTTTACAAATAAGGTATATAGAAATGAGAGTGTTAGTATGCATTTGGGAATGAGGAAAATGTATCGTGTTGGGTTTTCACATCTATGAAACACATACTATCTTTATTTTTTTATTATATCAATATTTAACAATGTTATATTATGTACTGAAAAATTGCACTATCCTGGGTCCCCCACAAGAGGACAGGTTCCATTCTAAATCTGGTTCCTCTCAAGGTTTCTTCCAGATGTCATCTCAGATGTCATTGTTGTTGTTGTTGTTGTACTTTCCACTGGCTTACTCATTAGATATCTAGATTTCTGTTAAGCTTCTTTGTGGGATTGTCTATTGATGAAAAACATTCTACAAATAATCATTGAAGTGAATTGAAATGCATTAGTGCAAATATGTGTATATTCACAGGACTTATTGACAGAAGATATTGATACAGACTTTACTGATGTTTTGTTGAGAAAACCTACAGAATAGTAAAAGAGAAAAATCTGGTGGTTGAAGCCTTTGTTGTTTTCTGACCATATGAGCACTTTGCACAACAGCTGCACTGAATTGCAGGTGGATCATCATGAATAACTGTCATAGTGCCAAAAGCGTTATCATATTTCCAGTAGCTCATCTCCAGAGACTAAGGGAAAGCACTACTGTGATCAGCATGTTTTATCATTTACTGAAGATAAAGCAAAAGAAAATTAGGGCATTTGGATCATGCCATGACAGAAAACCAATAGCACCAAAGCTCTGTGACATCTATGGCTTGAGAAAAGAAAAATTAAGTAATTAATAAAATAGGGAGGGAGAGATGAAGGCAAAGAATTAATTACACATAGTATTCTGGTGCACTATATCATAATATGAGCATTTCAATTAAGCCATAACCTTGGTGAATAGCTTGTTCAATGATTTCACCATGAATAAATATATTTATTAGTCCAAAATGCCAAAGCACTGATTTGAGAGAAATGGCTCTATTGAAGTGTACTGCTAATTCGGAGCTTCATTGATCACTCACATGAAAAGGCAGACAAAGAACCAAGGTTGATTTGTTTAATATTTTCAAGAGCTTTTTTCTGAACCACTGCTGCCTGCTATTGCAATGGCTTCTGAGGAAGACAGGCAAGCCTGCCTGAAGTTCTGACCTGCAATCCCCTCATCATATTCATGGTGGCTCTCTGCACTTCTGCCTTTTATTTTCTTTCACTAGCTGGTGCATGTGTGTATCCCGCCAACATATCGATGTAAGCTGTACCTAATCCTTCCAGTCTGACAGCTTTGATGACAGAGGCGCAGCATCAGATAAGGGGTCATTGAACTGCAGCCACTGTCAGTTCATTCAGAATGAATGGTGTGCACAGAGAGAATGCACCTTCTCTGTGAGAGGTGCTGTGGCACTTATAATGAAAAACTAATGTATTTTGGGCTCCTGTCTACATTGCTTTTGTGTGGAACATTGAGCCATAATATTGTCAAGTGACATACTATATTTGTACTGATGAAAAAATGAAAATGGTTTCAGTATACCAAGAAACAGAAAGAAATAATAAGATGAATTTCCTGTGTGCATGTTGTGTATGCTGATCTCTCTTTCTCTCTCTCTTTCTCTATGTCTGTGTACACACACACACACTTATAGTACATTGCCAGTCAAAAGTCATTCATATATTTTTCTGTATTTTGACTATTTTCTACAAGTGGAACATATATGGAATTATGAGGTGAACAAAAAAAAAACATTTAAAAAATATTTTTCATATTTTAGATTCTTCGAAGTAGCCAGTGTTTACCTTGATGACTCTTTGCACACTATTGGCATTATCTTAACCAGCTTCATGAGGTAGTCACCTGGAATGCTTTTCAATTAACAGGTGCCTCGTCAAAAGTTAATTAGTGCAATTCCTTGCCTTCTTAATGCATCTGAGCTCAAACAGTAAACAGTAAATAATAAAAATACAGTAAATAGCTCTAGTTCACAACTGTAGTAATCCATGTATGTGTCCACTTTTGTGTCAAGAACCACTCAACTAAGTAAAGAGAAACAACATCCATCATTACTTTAAGAAATGAAGTGTTTTTTAATTGATAAAAAGAAAAAAAACAACAACACTGAATTAGAAAGTGTGTCCATAATGTCCAGGGGTGCCAATAATAGTGGTACATATGTTTCTGTTGAAAATAATTATTTCATTATTTTGGGGCGACACAGTGGTGTAGTGGTTAGCACTGTCGCCTCACAGCAAGAAGGTTCTGGATTTGAGCCCAGGGGCCAACGGGGGCCTTTCTGTGTGGAGTTTGCATGTTCTCCCTGTGTCTGTGTGGGTTTCCTCCAGGTGCTCTGGTTTCCCCCACAGTTTAAAGACATGCAGGTTAGGTTAACATGGGGTGGCCTTAGGCTGAGGTGCCCTTGAGTGAGGCACCTAACCCCCAATTGTTCCCCAAGCGCTGTGTGCTCATTGCTCACGTGTGTGTGCGCGCACGTGTGTGTTCACTGCTTCAGATGGGTTAAACGCAGAGAGGAATTTCAGAAGTGTACATGTGATGAATAAAGCTATTGTTCTTCTTCTTCTTCTTTGAGGGATTTGTTTTTCTCTGAATAAATTTATTTTAATTAAAGGTTGGATTTTTTCTCATTTTTTTAGTGTGAGATGAAGTTACTTCACCAAAAGGTGGATTTTTACTGTAAAATACTTCAAATTGGTTTAACTTGGAAATACAAGTTCACCTGCGGCCTTGAAAATGCAAGTTAACTCAATTTGACGATTATCTTCGTTTCAAATCTGAAATTAAATTTAATAGAGTTGATTTAACTACAAGGTTCTAGTTGTTTCAAAATGTTTTACCCAGTTGTCAAAGTTGATTGAATCTTTAATCACTTGTTGTTTCAACTTTATACTGTGTGTTAAAATAAAGAATTATTTCGCATTATCAGCACAAGAAAACTTTCATTACCTAGTTGCACAAACACACATTTCTGCATTATTGTAACTCAGATTTTCAAGTTGAAATAACTTTACTAAATTTATACAACTTTCCATTTCAAGTTCAGGGGATACAAATTCTAGATTTGTTTTAATTTACATGTATAAGTTATCCTGACTAATAACTGCAAGTTTGCATGTTCTCTCAAAAATCACACCAAATTCTTGAAATGTCAGAAATATGAGATTTTTTAACAGTACAAATGACCTTAAACATGGCAAAATGTGGGAATTGCTGAACTTCATAAAACCACATTTAACTGTGTGTAATGTGTGGGAAGTATCCTTCAACACAATTTAGAACACAATTCTAAAGCAATATTAGTTGATTAGTAGTACTTCAATGCAGAACAGTTACGTTTTTTTTTAATTTGTCACACCATACTTGTTTTGTGCAAACCAAACTGAAAACATGGGCACTTTTTGTGTGAAGAACAATGCAGGAGTCCTGAACAGCTTGCTCCTGATGTGCATACATAGGTTTAAAGGCGCCATCTAAGTAGTTTACAGTGGTGTTTGAAAGTTTGTGAACCCTTTAAAATTTTCTATATTTCTACATAAATATGACCTAAAACATCATCAGATTTTCACACAAGTCCTAAAAGTAGATAAAGAGAACCCAGTTAAACAAATGAGACAAAAATATTATACTTGGTCATTTATTTATTTATTGAGTCAAATGATTACATATCTGTGAGTGGCAAAAGTATGTGAACATTTGCTTTCAGTATCTGGTGTGACCCCCTTGTGCAGCAATAACTGCAACTAAACTTTTCCAGTAACTGTTTATCAGTCCTGCACACCGGCTTGGAGGAATTATAGCCCATTCATCTGTACAGAATAGCTTCAACTCTGGGACATTGGTGGGTTTCCTCACATGAACTGCTCACTTCAGGTCCTTCCACAACATTACGATCGGATTAAGATCAGGACTTTGACTTGGCCATTCCAAAACATTTACTTTATTCTTCTTTAACCATTCTTTGGTAGAATGACTTGTGTGCTTAGGGTCGTCTTGCTGCATGACCCACCTTCTCTTGAGATTCAGTTCATGGACAGATATCCTGATATTTTCCTTTGGAATTTGCTGGTATAATTCAGAATTCATTGTTCCATCAATGATGGCAAGCCATCCTGGCCCAGATGCAGCAAAATAGGCCCAAAACATGATACTACCACCATTATGTTTCACAGATGGGATAAGGTTCTTATGCTGGAATGCAGTGTTTTCCTTTCTCCAAACATAATGCTTCTCATTTAAACCAAAAAGTTCTATTTTGGTCTTATCTGTCCACAAAACATTTTTTCCAATAGCCTTCTGGCTTGCCCACATGGTCTTTAGCAAACTGCAGACGAGCAGCAATGTTCTTTTTGGAGAGCAGTGGCTTTCTCCTTGCAACCGTGCCATGCACACCATTGTTGTTCAGTGTTCTCTTGATGGTAGACTCATGAACATTAACATTAGCCAATGTGAGAGAGGCCTTCAGTTGCTTAGAAGTTACCCTGGGGTCCTTTGTGACCTCGCCAACTATTACACACCTTGCTCTTGGAGTGATTTTTGTTGGTCGACCACTCCTGGGGAGGGTAACAATGGTCTTGAATTTCCTCCATTTGTATACAATCTGTCTGACTGTGGATTGGTGGAGTCCAAATTCTTTAGAGATGGTTTTGTAACCTTTTCCAGCCTGATGAGCATCAACAACGCTTTTTCTGAGGTCCTCAGAAATCTCCTTTGTTCATGCCATGATACACTTCCACAAACATGCGTAGTGAAGATCAGACTTTGATAGATCCCCGTTCTTTAAATAAAACAGGGTGCCTACTAACACCTGATTGTCATCTCATTGATTGAAAACACCTGACTCTAATTTCAGCTTCAAATTAACTGCTAATCCTAGAGGTTCACATACTTTTGCCACTCACAGGTATCTAATATTGGATCATTTTCCTCAATAAATAAATGGCCAAGTATAATATTTTTGTCTCATTTGTTTAACTGGGTTCTCTTTATCTACTTTCAGGACTTGTGTGAAAACCTGATGATGTTTTAGGTCATATTTCTGCAGAAATACAGAAAATTCTAAAGGGTTCACAAACCTTCAAGCACCACTGTATTTCTGAGCCCATGGACTGTTGCTGAGCACTGATCCAGTTTTATCTTCATAATAACCCTCTGAATGAACTCAAAAGAGTATTTCATCTCACGAGGGTACTCAAGGTTCAGGCAGTAGATTGTGCCCATTAACATGGCAAAGTGCTGTGGGGACATCATGTAGATCATGTAGGATGATCGTCTCTTCCACTACCACAGCCAGGTTGAAGATTTCCAAAGGAAATGCATCATGCAGTGGGCCTTCATGTCCTATCAACAGTCCAACTTGCATTCCTTTCATCATCACATCAATAGTTTCTCCATGAGCCTAATGACATTTGAAGACATACAATACACTTCTTAACTGACATCTCCAAGTTGAAAACATCACTGCCATTCTAATAGACAAACATTTTTACTGGTAAGTAAGAACTAATTTCAAAGACATCTTGTAAGACATCTTACATGCCAACGTGTAAATTACAGCCTCCAAATTACCATTAAAATATATAACACCCTCTGTCAGATTCAGTAAAACTCAACATTGTAATGTTCAGTGTTTTGTTCTAGAGTAGGTGTGTGCCTGCGTGAGGGGACTGGTTGTGGAACCAAGATTCTCTCTATCTCTCTCTCTCTCTCTCTCACACACACACACACACACACAAACACACACACAAATACAGTGTCTTACATCACACATCCTGATTATGTTGGAGGAATCCTCTGAAAGATAGCGTGAAAGACCAATTAGGGCAGCTGATCTTCTGTTTTGGTTTGTATCCTAACTAAAAGCACAAAAGAAGCAAGAGTAGGTGACTGCAATACCCAAGCTAGAATCATAATTTTCACAACATAAGAAAAAAAAAATCCTAATTTAGTCCATACCTCCTTTTGAAGACACTGCAAAACGCTGGTCAGGGTCACCCTCCTGCTCGATGCGGCAGCTGCTTTGTACAGCTGTAAAAGCCCAGGCACCAAGGCATCTAGTCCATCCAGGAATGACTCCAACAGGTCTTTGGTGACAATTCTATTGAATTCAGCACTTAGCTGAAACAGAAAAATGGCAAAATGGCAAGGAAAGGGCATTAATGACAGAAAATTATAAAAGTATGGGTTTACAAATCATATCACATACAGTGGTGCTTCAAAGTTTGTGAACCCTTTAGAATTTTGTATATTTCTGCATAAATATGACATAAAACATCATTAGATTTTCACACAAGTCCTAAAAGTAGATAAAGAGACCCCAGTTAAACAAATGAGACAAAAATATTATACTTGGTCATTTATTTATTGTGGAAAATGATCCAATATTACATATCTGTGAGTGGCAGAAGTATGTGAACCTCTAGGATTAGCAGTTAATTTGAAGGTGAAATTAGAGTCAGGTGTTTTCAATCAATGGGATGACAATCAGGTGTGAGTGGGCACCCTGTTTTATTTAAAGAACAGGGCTCTATCAAAGTCTGATCTTCACAACACGTTTGTGGAAGTGTATCATGGCACGAACAAAGGAGATTTCTGAGGACCTCAGAAAAAGCGTTGTCAATGCGCATCAGGCTGGAAAAGGTTATAAAACCATCTCTAAAGAATTCGGACTCCACCAATCCACAGTCAGACAGATTGTGTACAAATGGAGGAAATTCAAGACCATTGTTACCCTCCCCAGGAGTGGTTGACCAACAAAAATCACTCCAAGAGCAAGGCGTGTAATAGTCGGCAAGGTCACAAAGGACCCCAGGTAACTTCTAAGCAACTGAAGGCCTCTCTCACATTGGCTAATGTTAATGTTCATGAGTCCTCTATCAGGAGAACACTGAACAACAATGGTGTGCATGGCAGGGTTGCAAGGAGAAAGCCACTGCTCTCCAAAAAGAAAATTGTTGCTCATCTGCAGTTTGCTAAAGGTCACATGGACAAACCAGAAGGCTATTGGAAAAATGTTTTGTGGACGGATGAGACCAAAATAGAAGTTTTGGTTTAAATGGGAAGCGTTATGTTTGGAGAAAGGAAAGCACTCCATTCCAGTATAAGAACCTTATCCCATCTGTGAAACATGGTGGTGGTAGTATCATGGTTTCGGCCTGTTTTGCTGCATCTGGGCCAGGACCGCTTGCCATCATTGATGGAACAATGAATTCTGAATTATACCAGTGAATTCTAAAGGAAAATGTCAGGACATCTGTCCATGAACTGAATCTCAAGAGAAGGTGGGTTATGCAGCAAGACAACGACCCTAAGCACACAAGTTGTTCTACCAAAGAATGGTTAAAGAAGAATAAGGTTAATGTTTTGGAATGGCCAAGTCAAAGTCCTGACCTTAATCCAATCGAAATGTTGTGGAAGGACCTGAAGCGAGCAATTCATGTGAGGAAACCCACCAACATCCCAGAGTTGAAGCTGTTCTGTACGGAAGAATGGGCTAAAATTCCTCCAAGCCGGTGTGCAGGACTGATCAACAGTTACTGGAAAAGTTTAGTTGCAGTTATTGCTGCACAAGGGGGTCACACCAGGTACTGAAAGCAAAGGTTCACATACTTTTGCCACTCACAGATATGTAATATTGAATCATTTTCCTCAATAAATAAATGACCAAGTATAATATTTTTGTCTCATTTATTTAACTAGGTTCTCTTTATCTACTTTTAGGACTTGAGTGAAAATCTGATGATGTTTTAGGTCATATTTATGCAGAAATATAGAAAATTCTAAAGGATTCACAAACTTTCAAGCACCACTGTAGATATGATTGCAACAAAGAATACATACTTTCTGATATCAGTGCTTAACTAACAAAATACAGGATTTCTATACTGAAGTTGAATACCTGTCTCTGACTAAACAATGCAGGCCATCTGTCTCTGACTGCAGAGATGAGTGGCTCATCCCCAATAATCTTTTTTCATCACTGTGAGAATGTTGCAATCATCAGTTCATCCAGGAGCTGTAAATCTGGATCTCTCTTCTGCACCTCCAGAAGCATGGTCCCCAGGGCTCTACACTAACTTTTTTTTTTCAGGAGCACACGTGCTCCTAAGTTAAAAATTTTAGGAGCACAGGGAAAAAAATGGGGGCACAAGCACAAGTAGGTTTTCATTTTAAAGGTTTATTGCAGCGCAAACCTTAGACACACCAACACATAAAACGCAAAATTCAACTGAGAATGAATGAATGAACGAATGAATGAACGAACAAACAAATGAATAACGAACAACTGAATGAATGAATGAACAAACAGTAGCTAAACAGAGAGCAGAGCTCAGCAGAGCTAACAACATCATCAAGGACAGCTCCCACCCTGGCTCTGAATTCTTTGACTTGCTGCCCTCAGGCAGGCGTTACAGGTGCATCAAAGCAAGGACCAACAGACTCAAAAACAGTTTTTTCCCACAGGCCATAACCACCTTGAACAATTAGCTTTTTTCACATTACGTCACTTGCAGGGGAACTCATATCCGTTTTCAGCCTTTTGAATGGAAGAAGAGGTATACGGCGGCAACATATGTTAACAAAACTGTGTCATTCACAGATAAGACTGATAATAATATTGTGCATTGTTGTTTATCATTACGTATTGTTAGCGACCATTCCAGTCACCTATCTGCCTTGTTTTGGAAAGGAAGTTTACTGACTTTCTATGGTTGCTACTTGTTAGCCAGCAGATTAGCATGCTGCCTCTTCTTCCATTCAAAAGGCTGAAAACGGATGTGAGGTTCTTCTGCAAGTGATGTAATGTGAAAAAGGCTCATTACATGCACTGACTGATGCCACTTCTGGCAGGTGCAACAATGCACCAACAAGGACCTAAAAGGACAATATTCTCACACTTACCTGATACAGTGCAATACTTATTACAGTGCAACCTCACAGAGCAACTTTTTAGTTTTTATAGCTTTTGTATATTTTATATTTATATTTCTACACTTTTACATCCATACCCAATACAATGCAATACCAAATACAGTGCAATATCCTGAGTTTTGTAGCTGAACTGAGTTTCTATAACTAATGTGCAATTAACATCTGCAACTCAACACGCCCAGTTGTATATATATTCTTTGTTTTTCTGCTGTGTTGTGACATGCACCATTTGTATATACAGGTGTACTGTATATTATTTGTTTTTCTGCTGTGTTGTATGTTCCCATCTAAATGTTTGCACTGGGGTGCGTGCTTTCCATCTCATTATATAATTTTCCCACACCTTCTCCCATCGTTCTAGCTTTCTTCACTACACTTTCTTCCTCGTCCATTCTTTTATTCTTGTTTCCACCATCATTGCTTTTAAAAAACGCTGTTATTCTCTGCATAGCGAATATATTTCTCAGCTTGGTCCGAACCAGCTCTCAGTTATCTCTCAGTTGAATGATCTGATGAATCCCTAAAAAGCACTTTTCCCACCTAATGCCACACCCACAACATACAACCGTGGGAAAGAGGGGCAATCACAGAAAGATGTGGCAGAACGGCAAAAAAAATGTAACTTTTTCACTCCCCCCCGGCTGCCATGGGAACCACCGGTGCAAGACAGGGGCAATGCACGCAACTACAGACAGGGAGCAAGGCGCAGGCAGAACACACACACTTACAACAATACAGGCTGTTACTCGTTACACTATATTAGGTAGGCTATCCAGCGCTGGATTTACATACTTTGCAGTAGAGCCCTGCACTCCCGCGGGAGTCCCGCGGGACTCGCAGGACCCGCCGCAAAGCAGTGCGGCGCGGGACAAATTTTGAAAGCTCATTGCGGGCGCGGGCGGGACCGGAAGTGCACATATGCGTGCGCGGTGATAAGCTGCAGTCCCGCAAAAATGTGTTTGCAATAAAATGCATAAATTATTAATTTATGTCTGCCACATATAATTTGTGCTGGATATTTTATTTGGCATTAATAAAAACATTTTAAAATGCATAAATTTGCAGAGAGAGTCAGATTGCCAGAGGAATAGCATCTTAAATTTGCCATTGAGCACTCTAATGACTTGCAGTTCACACCCAGCTAGCAAGAGAACCATGAGTGAAGTGATTTATAGCTTGCGTTAGTCTACAACTTTAATCAGAGAGACAGGTTACACAGTGACGGTAGGCTTGACTCAATGCTATCCCAGAAATCCTTCCTGTAATATGCAAATTTGCCTGTCCAATCAGAGGCGGCCAGATTTGCATATTACAGGAAGGATTTCTGGGGTAGCATTGAGTCAAGCTTACCGTCACTGTGTAACCTGTCTCTCTGACTAAAGTTGTAGACTAACTCAAGCAGTAAATCAATTAACTTCTCTTACTAGGTCTGCTTTGTAATTTAAAAAAAATAAAAATAAATACACACCCGTTGGTACAAAACAAGCCCATTCACTTTTTTTATGCTGATCAGAGAATTACAGTGGTTTCTCATTTGATAAAAATGTGTGATTCGCGATTAAATATTTTAATAATTTGACAGCACTAATTATTATTATTAGACATAGTACATGCTGAATTCTGAAATAAGGTAAATAATAACAACGTGAGCTGTAGATATTTATGCTGAAATCCACTCACAGTAGGGGGTGAGGCACCATCACGCTGTGTCAAGACAAGAACTTTCCTAAGAAATAACGCGAACGTCTGCATCATGCGGGAGCGGGACAAAATATGGCAGGCGCGGGCGGGAGCGGGACTGAAAATCATAATTTTTTTGTGGGCGCGGGCGGGACTGAAAATCATAATTCTTTGCGGGCGGGAGTGGGACTGCACAATGCGGGCGCGGGCGGGAGCGGGACTGAAAAAGACCTCTACTTTGCAGTTTAATGTTTGATACATTTTAGAATGTTAAACTCGTCGCGTCTGTGCTCAGTGCTTTCCTAGGCCGCAAGAAGCCCTGCGCGTGTTTTTTTTTCGTCGTTCGCATGCCGAAAAATTCGCTCGCAAATGCGAGTGAAACGTGTGCACTGTAGAGCCCTGATGGTCCCACGATCCTTTTCTGATTTAACAGCAGTTTGTCCCTCAGGTGGTTCCGGCAAGTACTGGATCTCTCCCTTTTTTGACTTCTTGATCAGCTTGCTGTTTCCTTCTCCACTTTTTCTTTTATTTACAAGAACTTCAGGGCATCCAGAACTTTTTCCGTTTCTGGTTGAGAGTATGTCGTGCGCATTCTGGCTGCCGCTTCTCACCAGAGCTTTTTTTTTTTTGTGTGTGTTTGTGTAGTTTGATGTTTGTTTTTGTTTGAGTGTTTTGTCCGCCAGTTGTGGTGTAGCTCCGGACCCAGATTTGGGCATCGGTTCCCTCCAGGCCTTGGTTCGCCGTGGGTGATGTCTGTGATCCTAGCTATAGACTGCAGTGAGCTCATTGCTCATTTTAACATCATGGTTGTCCAGCGCTCTCTGCAGCAGTGTTTTAGTGCTTGGCATGATGTTTTGAGCGATGTTGCTCGGTGGCGTCACTGCGGCTGTGCAGGCAGTTTGGGACATACCAGCACTCTGCATGGCAGTGCATCTGTGCTTGCTTTGTGGATCCATGGCTTGGTGTTCCAAGTCATGTTGCCCGGCAGCGTTGCAGTGGCTGTGCTGGCAGTGTGGGACTTTTTTTCATGTGCCTTTTGGTAGAACTGTGGCTGCTACACCATTGGAATGACATCCTGACCTCTACTTGGTGGACTTTTTTTTCCCTATAATTGTAAAGTGACCTTGGGTTTTGAGAAAGGCGCTATATAAATTATTATTATTATTATTATTATTATTATTATTATCCAGCTGCCATCATCTTCTGGCAGTAATTGCCCATCTTGACTCTCAAGCTGAATACCCAGCAATACCATCCTTTACCTGATCCTGGCTCCCTGAGACAGGGGTGCTTTGCAACAAGAGCTTTGGCTACGTTTTCACAATGGTCTTTACATGGATAGGCAGTGATTTTTGATATAGGCTAATATTGGCTAGTCTATCCAGTATTTAGCTCTTCACACCCTTTAAGATGACCATCACAGTTCCATCCTTGGCATAGGCATCATCTGCTACCCGCAGCTGAAACTCAACATCATGGGAGAAATCTGGAATAACAAAGGGATCAGGCCATTCTGATGAATCACTACTAGATGGTGATCCAAGGCTTGCAGAATCCAATGTTGAGTCTGAAACTGGTTCAGAAAACGTGAACAAAACTTTCAGTGTGGCTCATTCTGTTGGAAGATCCTTGATGTCTGTCAAATTGCAGAGCTCATTCCCAAAATCTGGATCTTCAAACTGTAATATGAAGTTCCCTCGGAGGCCCAGAGAGTTGCGCAATGCTACACATAGCTCATCAACTGATGGGGAAACATTTGGTAGAGTGACACAACTTCTTGAGGTGAGACAATAACTCAGAGAAGCATCATTGGGGAGGCGTCAAGAGCTGAAACACAGTCAGTACGTTTACATGCACATCCAAATCGAGCTGCTGTCGGTAATCAAGCAAAGGGTCCCAGCAGGGGTGCCAGAGAAATCCAATCCTACATGCACACAAGGAAATCGAGCTATTGTGTGAGGTACATTGTGCACCCGAGCCACAGGTGGCACTACACGCCCCATCGTGTTGGTACACTTCCGGTTGTCGTCATGAAGAAGAGCTATTCAAGAGTGTAAACAAAGTTATCAGTTCTGTGTTCTCCATTGCGCGTTTTTCTCCCGTCCATGAATTTTAATATATTCAACTCCTTAAGCTGAATGAGCATGAACTCTGTCTCCTCATTGCTCCAGAAGTGCAAGTTTCTGCTCGCCATTTTCTCTTCTTCGTTTGTTCCTCCTGACCTCTTCTGTTGCTCGCTACTACTGTTGTCATGCCGACCAAGGCTGTCGTGTTTCCCACTTGTGGTCTTGTCACTCGTCACTTCCGGAAGGGGCAGTGCTGAAGTAAGTAGCTCGACTACGTAGCTCGATAGGGTATACATGCACTAAGTAGCTCAGCAAAAATCGCATAATCTAGGTCGTGTAGCTCGATTACGAGAAATCAAGTTCGGTTCAATTTCAGCCTAGCTAAGGTGTTTCCATGGCATTTAGAACTTCGATTTCAGTCGAGCAACGGCAGAAATTCGATTTTCTCTATGTGCATGTAAACGCACTGACTGAACAAACAAGATAATATTTTACTCTTTTTTTTAAAACTCTAAATCTGTGAATTTAAAGGAAGTAAATAAAAAGTTAAAAACAAGCAGAGGCTAGATGCAAGAAAGCATATAATAAAAAAGGTGCCTGTTATGCAGTAAAATGTAGGTGATTGCATTGGTCAAGCAGTCATAATCATATACTTGGCCCTTTTCATTAGCAGCCATTTAGACATGTCACAGAAGGGTAACACAGGTGTAACTGATAGAATTATGGTCAGTCCTATTTAGTGTCATACATGCATTTCTGTGAGCCAGCATGCACAATATCAGAACCTGGATGACTTGAATGGAATAGGGCCATAATTCATTAAATTAAATCTGTTTATTTTGCAATGGAATGTCAGATTGGCTGCTATGAAAAAGGCCTATGTGGTCCAAAGATGAACAATGTGTTTAAATGTACGACAGTTCTCCTCATCAAATATTACCTTAATGTAACATGAATGTTCTTGGAGTGATGAGCAGCTTTCCTTCAACAGGATATGCAGCAAGGGGGATGTAGTCATTCAGATTGTCAGGATCAACAACCACAGTTACTGTAGGGTCCATTCTGGTGAGCTGGTAACACCAGAGATGTTCCAAGAAGACTGCTGTAAATAGTTCAAAATGAATGATATGCAACCATCCACTACACAGATAACCCTTTTTACTCTCATCATCTCTCCAATAATACAATCAAAAATACAATACACAACCCACAGAGAGAGAGAGAGAGAGAGAGAGAGAGAGAGAGAGAGATACACTGAATGTTAATACAAGCCCATAGCTGGAATAGTAAAGTGACATACAAAATCATAGGCATAGCTTGTAGTACAAATTAGCATAAATGTTGAGATTTGGTTGGACTTGTGAGCCTGAATAAAAAGCCTAATCTTTATAGACAGTACCAGACAAAAGTTTGGACACACTTATGTGGAAACTCATTCACACTATGAAGGAGTGTTTCCAGACTTTTAACTGGTCCTGTACATCTCACACTAACAGCTAAGCCCCTGAGTGCAGGCTTAAAGGGGATACACAGAACTGTGGCCTCACTTTCTTTTATAAATGCCTTGAGACCTCAAGAATGGCACAGGAATAGTTTTAAGCATTAACAATAAATCTACTATAGTAATTTTATGATTAAAGTGATTCGTATAGGTAGTGGTCTGAGTGAATGACCTTGATGTCCGTAACATCACAGCAGGAATTTTATCGGCCTCATCGTCATTTCCGCTATACTAAAACACAGAGCTGACTGCAACTCCAAGCCTCCATTTTGAGCTAATTTATTGCCATGCTACATAGATGTGTTATTTATAGGCATGCCATATAGATGTTGCTGGTGGGTGCAGCAACATGACAAAGGTGGATTTACATTGCATTCATGGCCCAAGAATGTTCAAACTGCAAAGATTTGGACACGTTTTGCGAGAAGGTCACAGGCACATTGGGCACCTATGAAGTGGTCTCTCCTCTGCTCTGCACATTTTACTGAAGACTCGCACGAAACCTCTGATCTGTTGAGGAGTGTTGGCTATAAGCCTGTATTGAAAGAGGGTGCAGTACCAACAATTAAAGAAAACTAAAAGAAAAGGAAAGTATTTATTTTATTTATTTATTTTAAAAAAGGAAAGTAAGTTCAGTTGCACCAGTCCTCGGAGTGTGAGCCGAGGGTTGCTGGTAAAACCCGGGATGGAACGGGACGTGACATATTATCGCTCGGGCAGTGACCTCCCCGCGGTTGTTGCTAAAACTGGTGACATTCCATCCCATCTTGGGTTTTAGTAATTGCCTGAGCTGAGCAGTAGTGACAGTGTACTCAGTATGTAGAAAATGGAGAATGAGTGGACCAGCCATCTGATTTCTCCGTTGGATATACTTGCCTCAGCAAGTATAATTGGTCTATAGCTGTAAAAGGCCTCGGCCTTAAAAACCGGTTCCCCCTGTGACATCATGCACTCAGGGCTGGCTGGCTCAGCATAGCAGCTCGAATGCCAACTTTGCGGTTGATTTTAATTCTCAAAAATAGATATTTTTTATTCCCATTTATGCAGCATACAAGAGTCAAGGATGGAGATACTATCCACTCAGAAATGTATTTAAAAATAAAGGTTCTGCGTATCTCCTTTAAGAAGCATCTCATTACAACAAAGAGCATTCAGAGTTCACCCTAACACTATTGATACACATCATCACAGAAAACACAGGAGAACTGATTAAATGTAGATCTTTTTTTATGTTACTCACCTACATAATCAATCATGAAAATACAGCAAAGAAAGGATTCCTATCATAAAATAAAGTATTGAGACAGGCTTCTCGTTGCTTTTTCATTACATCACTAAAATGTAGACAAACACAACCATGCCATTACAGGCCTCACTATTAGAATGTTCAGAGACATTTCTAGGTCCCTCTGAAGACTCTTTATCATTAAGCCTCATCTTTATTGTTATCATTAAGGGGCAATTTAAACCATTAGGAGGTAGCATAATGAGAATCACTCTTAACAATGCTTAGCTGTGAAGATATATGGCAACCTCTTTTGTTAAGCATTTCAAGTGACAAAGTAATGATGAGAGGTGTGCTGAGCGATGTGTCACTCGCTGAACAAAGAATCACGATATGCAGAGGTCAAAACAGCTACCTTAAGGTGGGAGTTGGTTTCGTAACACAAAACCAAACTTTTTTTTAACCTCATATATACAGCAGCTTGTGTTCTTGTCATAAAACCATCTAGCAATGTATAACCTGAGGATTGAGAAGCAGGAATGAGCTGTCTTTTTGTTCTATCATATGAAAAACAATTCTTGTGATTATGAACACCAAAGAAATGGTCATTTATTGTATAATATATGTTAACTAAGTAATAAAGGTATGTGTATCTCTAGGAGTTTTAAGTTTTCATTTGTTACACTATATTGTTTACAGTAATTATGTTCACAAAAAATGATGTGGGCGGCACGGTGGTGTAGTGGTTAGCACTGTCGCTTCACAGCAAGAAGGTCCGGGTTCGAGCCCCGTGGCCAGCGAGGGCCTTTCTGTGCGGAGTTTGCATGTTCTCCCCGTGTCCGCATGGGTTTCCTCAGGGTGCTCCGGTTTCCCCCACAGTCCAAAGACATGCAGGTTAGGTTAACTGGTGACTCTAAATTGACCGTAGGTGTGAATGTGAGTGTGAATGGTTGTCTGTGTCTATGTGTCAGCCCTGTGATGACCTGGCGACTTGTCCAGGGTGTACCCCGCCTTTCGCCCGTAGTCAGCTGGGATAGGCTCCAGCTTGCCTGCGACCCTGTAGAACAGGATAAAGCGGCTACAGATAATGAGATGAGAAAAAATTATGTACATTTGGATAATATTCTTAAGGACAAGGGAAGGAAACCAAAAGCCCACAATCGCTTTCTTTTACAGGGTATGATTTATGATAATAGAAAGCATACTATATAAGTCTCTATATGTAAATATAACACTTGCAGTGAAATTACATCCAATTTCAAAGGCACTGTCATTATAGTACAAACTGTTGAAAAAATCATAATAGTTATGGAGTTACAGTACCAACTAATAAAGGAACAAGCAGGAGGTAACAGAAGGTTAAGTTAAAAATAATATTGATATACAGCCCTGATTCCAAAAAAGTTGGGACAAAGTACAAATTGTAAATAAAAACGGAATGCAATAATTTACAAATCTCAAAAACTGATATTGTATTCACAATAGAACATAGACAACATATCAAATGTTGAAAGTGAGACATTTTGAAATTCCATGCCAAATATTGGCTCATTTGAAATTTCATGACAGCAACACATCTCAAAAAAGTTGGGACAGGGGCAATAAGAGGCTGGAAAAGTTAAAGGTATAAAAAAGGAACAGCTGGAGGACCAAATTGCAACTCATTAGGTCAATTGGCAATAGGTCATTAACATGACTGGGTATAAAAAGAGCATCTTGGAGTGGCAGTGGCTCTCAGAAGTAAAGATGGGAAGAGGATCACCAATCCCCCTAATTCTGCACCGACAAATAGTGGAGCAATATCAGAAAGGAGTTCGACAGTGTAAAATTGCAAAGAGTTTGAACGTATCATCATCTACAGTGCATAATATCATCAAAAGATTCAGAGAATCTGGAAGAATCTCTGTGTGTAAGGGTCAAGGCCAGAAAACCATACTGGGTGCCCGTGATCTTCGGGCCCTTAGACGGCACTGTATCACATCCAGGCATGCTTCTGTATTGGAAATCACAAAATGGGCTCAGGAATATTTCCAGAGAACATTATCTGTGAACACAATTCACCGTGCCATCCGCCATTGCCAGCTAAAACTCTATAGTTCAAAGAAGAAGCCGGAGCTAAACATGATCGAGAAGCACAGACGTCTTCTCTGGGCCAATGCTCATTTAAAATGGACTGTGGCAAAGTGGAAAACTGTTTTGTGGTCAGACAAATCAAAATTTGAAGTTCTTTATGGAAATCAGGGACGCTGTGTCATTCGGACTAAAGAGGAGAAGGACGACCCAAGTTGTTATCAGCGCTCAGTTCAGAAGCCTGCATCTCTGATGGTATGGGGTTGCATTAGTGCGTGTGGCATGAGCAGCTTACACATCTGGAAAGACACCATCAATGCTGAAAGGTATATCCAGGTTCTAGAGCAACATGTGCTCCCATCCAGATGACATCTCTTTCAGGGAAGACCTTGCATTTTCCAACATGACAATGCCAAACCACATACTGCATCAATTACAGCATCATAGCTGCGTAGAAGAAGGGTCCAGGTACTGAACTGGCCAGCCTACAGTCCAGATCTTTCACCCATAGAAAACATTTGGCGCATCATAAAATGGAAGATACGACAAAAAAGACCTAAGACAGTTGAGCAACTAGAATCCTACATTAGACAAGAATGGGTTAACATTCCTATCCCTAAACTTGAGCAACTTGTCTCCTCAGTCCCCAGACGTTTACAGACTGTTGTAAAGAGAAAAGGGGATGTCTCACAGTGGTAAACATGGCCTTGTCCCAACTTTTTTGAGATGTGTTGTTGTCATGAAATTTAAAATCACCTAATTTTTCTCTTTAAATGATACATTTTCTCAGTTTAAATATTTGATATGTCATCTATGTTCTATTCTGAATAAAATATGGAATTTTGAAACTTCCACATCATTGCATTCCGTTTTTATTTACAATTTGTACTTTGTCCCAACTTTTTTGGAATCAGGGTTGTAATTCTATATTATTTCCAATTTTAGACCAGATAACTTGCTTGCTTATTTCCAGTTGAATTTTTAACTTGTTACTGTTTGTTGAATTACAAAGAAATTCAGTAAAATTCTCCAACCCCAAATCAGAAAAAGTTGGGACAGTATGGAAAATGCAAATAAAAAAAGAAAACAGTGATTCCTAAATCCTAAATGTCCTAAATGTATTTCATTGCAGACAGTATTTCATTTGTTAATATACCTGGCCAAAGCCAAACACCCATGATTCCCGATCACTCAGATGGCACTCCATCAAGAACCGTCATTCATCTAGCTGATATATCCACATAGGCTCGGGATTACTTTGGCAAACCTTTATTTATCACTATAGTATGGAGTTACATCCAAAATGCTCATTAAAACATTACTGTGCAAAAAGGAAGTCTTATATTAACTGTGTCCAGAAGCATCGCTGACTTCTCTGGGATTTGAGGCATCTGGAATGGGCCATCATACAGTGGAAATGTGTATTGTGGTCAGATGAATCAGTATTCTGGGTATTTTTTTGGAAGAAATAGATGTTGTGTGGGGTGGCACAGTGGTGTTGTGGTTAGCACTGTTGCCTCACAGCAAGAAGGTCCTGGGTTTGAGCCCAGCGGCCAGCAAGGGCCTTTCTGTATGGAGTTTGCATGTTCTCCCCATGTCAGTTACCCCTTTTCCACCAAATCAGTTCCAGGGCTAGTTCGGGGCTGGTGCTGGTTCACAACTCGTTCAACTTGTGAGCCAGCTGAGAACCAGTTTGCTTTTCCATAGCTCGGGGTGCTAAGGGGAGCCACGTCATTACGTCACTGTATACGTCAGTTACGTCACTGCGTTTGCATAAACCTTGGGGCAACCATCGAAGCAACAACAACACGGAGAAGAAAAAGCAGCAACAACAATAATAATGGATGACTTCGCGTTTGTACAGCTGCTGCTTCTGGCTTTACGGTGCTTCATTGGGATCAGAAAACGGCAGATCCAATATGTTTGTGTTGATCGACAGGTTTTGAGTGGATGGCAATTAAGTTCTAGGAGACAGGTAATAACCTAATAACATTTTGACTCTTACTTACACTGAATGTGAGATGGTTATGTTAGCCTTTGTTATGAGCTAACGTTAGCCGGTGTTATGTCGGCTTTGGCGGTCTTGCTATTGTTGTTGGTCTTAACAACTCCCCCCCCCCCCACTGACATAAGCCATTCTTTCCTCTGACCCAGCAAAGAGCTGGTGCTAGCCTGGAACTGTTTTTTCTGGCCCCAGAGCCAATTCTTTGTCAGTGGAAACAGAAAACCCGGTTCCAAACTAAGCACTGGCCCCGAACCAGCCCTGGAACTGATTTGGTGGAAAAGGGGCATGTGTCAGCCCTGAGACAACCTGATGACTTGTCCAGGGTTTACCCTGCTTCTCGCCCATAGTCAGCTGGGATAGGCTCCAGCTTACCTGCGACCCTGTAGAACAGGATAAGTGGCTACAGATAATGGATGGATAGATGTGCTCTGGACCAAAATCTAAAAGGACCATTTAGATTGTTACCAACAATAAGTCCAAAAGCCAGGGTCTGACATGGTATGCGGCTGTGTCAATGCCCTTGGCAGAGGCAACTTACATTTCTGTGATGACAGCATTAATGCAGAAAAGTATATTGAGATTTTGTAGCAACATATGTTGCCTTCAAGATGACACCTTTCCAGGGATATTTCACCAAGACAATGCAAAACCACATTCTGCTCACATTACAAAGGCATGGCTGTGGAAGAAGAGGGTGCCTGTCTCCTCTGTCCCCAGTAGAGAATGTGTGGCAAATTTTGAAATGAAAAGCATGACAATGACGAACCTGTACTATTGAACACCTTAAGACCTGTCTGTAGGAAGAATGTGACAAAATAACACCTGAAACACTGCACCACTTGGCCTCTTCAGTCCTTAACCATCTTTTAAGTGTCGTGAGAAGGAATGGCAACATTATAAAGTTATAAATGCTTTACTGTCCCAATTTTTGTTAAATGTGTTTATTTTGAAAAAAATAAATAAAATTTATGAGGTAAAAAATCAAATAATGCTCAATTGTATTGTTGTGGGTGCAATACAGGTCATTTATTTTCAAATCATTGTTTTCAGCTTTAATTTCAATTTCATCATACCATCCTGACTTCTGATTTGGGATTGTACTTACTTCCTTGTTACTTGTCATTTAATTTACAAGTACAGCATACTTGTCTGAGATTTAAGTGTAATTTTGTTATCTTGGCACCATCTTTAACCCAGTGTTATGTTTGTATCCCACACTTATTTTAAAAGAACTTAGAAGACCGTTAAAGAAAGTGTTACCCCTCTTGCATACTTTGGGGGAGAGTCTACAGTGCAGCTTTTTTTTCTGAATGCGTTCTTTTCTGTGGTTCTTTTAAATGCTGAAAAGGCCACTGACTGTTTGTGCTGACTAAAGAAATCTGAATGGGCAGCTTAATCAGGGCAAATGTTTTGATTTTCCAGGCAGCAAAACACAATGAAAAAGCAGCTCAGCTTCAAATGTGCAATCACTCATCCAAAACTTTGCTCACAGATCAATACATTCCAGCTCAAAAGGGGCTCTATGGTATTGTGAGATTGACCACTAATGCAAACAAGCCAAAAAAAAAAAAATCCAGTTACTTCACTGCCACTTTCAGACTTTGATTTTGTCTTGAGAGTTTATCTGGCATAGCTCTTGCTTAGAATATTAAGCTGGTTAAATGGATTCCTTTTGCTCTTCATGTTCTCATCATGATCTTCCATAAATATACTTTGTGTTACATATAGAATTACAAAAGTAATGCATGTTTGCCTTTGGCAGTGATCATGCAACATACCCTCATCGCCACAATTTATCATGTTCCAACAGACCACAAAAATATTGATATATACCGTAGACCCCCTACAGCATACCCTCTGTTTCACTTCCTTGCTTTGCACATTCTCTCTAATTAATAAAGAACTCTGGGATTATATGAATGTTAGCTTGCATAGTCACAAGGGAAAACTTGTGTTGTAACTAGCCCAAAACACAGGGGTTCGTTTGGGGAAACTTAGAAAATATGCAGTTTGGTACAGTACCTGCATGTCCCCATGGGAAGAAAAAAAAACATTGCCTTCCACAAGTCCATTTCCATCCATCCATTATCTGTAACCACTTATCCTGTGCAGGATCACAGGCAAGCTGGAGTCTATCCCAGCTAACTATGGGTGAGAGGTGGGGCACACCTTGGACAAATTGCCAGATCATTGCAGGGCTGACACATAGAGACAAACAACCATTCACACTCATGGTCAGTTTAGAGCCACCAATTAGCCTAACCTGCATGTCTTTGGACTGTGGGGAAAACCAGAACACCCAGAGGAAACCCACACAGGCACAGGGAGAACATGCAAACTCCACACAGAAAGGCCCCTGTTGGCCACTGGGCTTGAACCCAGAACCTTCTTACTGTGAGGCAACACAGTAAGACCACTACAGTGCCGCCACTGTAGCACTCAAGTGGGAACCTGATAGCTTTGATGTAATAACCATGTGCAACTTTCACTACATTTAAAAATAAAGGAAAAAGTTATTCTTGCAAAACAATGAAACACATGCTTATAAATATGCCAAAACTAACATGACCTTCTGTACTTTTGAATGGAATCTAAAAAAATAGTATCAGAGTAACATCACTTTTCCCCCACTACTTAAAAATACATGCAAATATTCAATGCAAAAGATACAGCTAGCGTAATACAAAAGAACAAAATCAAGCTTGTTCTTGGTGAATTGAGCAAATCCTAACTGAGCCATACTCCTTTCCCTCTATGTCACACCCCATGCTTTTTTTTTTTTATTGTGCTCAGGCATTTCATTCATGAAGCAGCAAAAGGCCTCAACCCCACTTCTCCATCTTTCATCTCCTCCAAGTGCAATGCATGACTTGCCTTCTTTGAGATTACTGTAGCACTCGAGTGGGAACCTGATAACTTTGATGTAATACCATGTGCAACTTTCAAGTCAGAACAGCATCAAAACAGATATCACTTTTCAAAATTTCTAATCTGCCAATCTGCTATGAACAATCACTCAGTGGCATTGTTCTTTAGGAATGAAATGTGACAGAACGTGTTTTATTCTGCTTCCTGATTATTCTGTACCATGACACAATCAAAAACTATAGGTCTATTGCAATAGACCCCTTCGCGGTAAACGTCATTCATATGTAAGAGGAAATTGCGCGTGCAGCCTGGACCCAAAAAAGACTCAGCGACAGTAGAGACGAGAAGAAATATTTGGAAGAAATGCCTAGTTGTTGTGTTGTCGGGTGTCAGAATCGTAGCAGTGATGGGGTTAAAATGTACAGAATTCCAGCAGGATCTCACCCATTCCAAAAAAATCGCCGACGTCTATGGCTACAAGCCATCAAATGTGTAGACTGGGATGAAAGCACCATCAAAAATGTGCGGGTTTGCAGCGCCCACTTCATCACAGGTAAGATCAGGCTATTTATTAAATCTTTCTTGTTTATTCTTTCTAGTCTTCGTTTATTGATGTAGCAAAATACTTTGGTAAAGTTTGTCTGATTAGCTGGGTCATAGTTACACAATGTAATGAATATTGTTAGCATGTTAACTTAGCTTTGCATGCAATTTTGTTTGTAGGAGAGGTCTCGCTTGACTCAAGCAGTCCAGATTTTGTGCCATCATTATTTGTGTATGCCGAAAATCACAATTTTAAAGCAAGGATGGAAAGGTAAAATTGTGTGCCCTCACTCTAAATGCCAACTTACGTTGACTGCTCTAACCTAGCTCCCGCCCCGTTCAGTTTCATTTCTGCTCTCTGCCTCTCGCTTTTTATGCAGCTCTGATTTCTCTTAGCTGCACTCTTTACACTATCATTCCTTTCATGCCATTACCTCCTGCAAATTGCTGTTTAGTGTTGGTATTTGCTGTTGTAGCTAAAGCCACATTGCCATCACATCACTGGCATAATTTGATTAAAACAAAATGAATATGAATGTCCCATTGTTAATCAAGTTGTAGTCTCGCTGTAACCAGAATGTTGATGGCAGGCTACTTTTGTAAATAGGTTTTTTTTTTTTGAGTTTGACATTTTTTGTAAATAGTATGACTGCCTTCAGGTATCAGGAAAATGAGGAGGGAACTTACTAATATCGTCCATCCACTCTTTAATTAAATACGGATCCGGTAGGCGATGTCCACTTGTTAGAGTTAACTTATTTATGTAGCATTCTCGATCTTGTAACGACAATTGTTTTGCATAATCTGACAGCTAATAATGCCGGTCTATGGGCAGCGCCATTGTTTCTGAGTCCAGGCTGCGCGCGCATCCTGGCAACTGTCGGTTTGTTTACAAACATGCGAAGGGGTCTATACTTTTCATGAAATTCTCTTTAAGAAAACGTCTCCCAACACTGGTCCTAAAGTACCACCTGTTTTCCCTGCTCTAACCCACCCACTTCAAATGATAGACAGTCCACTCCAAGAGCAGGGGTGGGAACCGGGAGCCTGAGTTTCTGGTTCTCTGTGTTTAATAGATAATATGTGCACAGTCTATAGACTACCAACTCATCACTTTTAATTTTCACTGAGTTGGATAATCCAGTTTATGTTAAATTTTAGTAGAACATCTATAAACTAACAATAATCATTTTTCTTTCAATTTATTTGGGTAGCCCATTTGATGTTTAGTAGATCATCTATCATCTTGCTCCTAGTCCTATTAAAATATCAAATTCCATTTGTGTAGAATTCTATTGATACATTTTATGGCATGTTGTTGAATGATAGTTACATTTTATATGTTGTGAATTAGTTGCTAGGTTGCTTTATGCTAGTCGAAATTGGGCTGTCCAAATAAAGCTGTCCACTAATGTTTATTCCATTCATGACCAAAATTAAATCCAAATAAAGCTGCAAGCAGCTACTGAGGGGTCAAGCAATAAAGAGCACCACTTTCAAGTCAAATGACACCAATGTTTTGTCCTTCTTCAGGACATGGTCCTCAACATAGCTTTCAAATTTGTTGATGATACAATGATGCACTGCAGATTATGATCTCACTTTTTTTTTGCTATTTCACTCTCATTGTCTGCCATATTACACTGCAGAGTTCAACATATTAAAAACAAAAATACATGATTTTAAAGTTGCAGTCTAAGAAACCGCATGACAAATACATTATGATTTTATATCAAGCAATTGATCAGTTATGAGAACATCTCATCTCATCATCTGTAGCCGCTTCATCCTGTTCTACAGGGTCGCAGGCAAGCTGGAGCCTATCCCAACTGACTACGGGCGAAAGGCGGGGTACACCCTGGACAAGTCGCCAGGTCATCACAGGGCTGACACATAGACACAGACAACCATTCACACTCACATTCACACCTACGGTCAATTTAGAGTCACCAGTTAACCTAACCTGCATGTCTTTGGACTGTGGGGGAAACCGGAGCACCCGGAGGAAACCCACGCAGACACGGGGAGAACATGCAAACTCCGCACAGAAAGGCCCTCGCCGGCCACAGGGCTCGAACCCGGACCTTCTTGCTGTGAGGCGGCAGCGCTAACCACTACACCACCGTGCCGCCCCCGTTATGAGAACATTTTAAATTATTTTACAAACAGAAATTATTCATTAATATAAGCATTTTATTGCTCACTGTACAATTGTGTACAATATTTTTATGCCAATCTAAAGCATATTTAATGTGTGTATGTCATGTCAATGCCGGAATCATCATTCATATTCTTTAGGCCTAGAAAGGTTTCAAAACACTTTTATATTAGTAAGAGAGATCTATTACAGCAGTGTTCCTCAACCACTGGACCCCAGTCAATTAGTGGGCCGCAAAGCGCCATCTAGTGGGCCGTGAATTCTTTTCAAGTTTGAAGCCAAATACTAAATACAGTAGTTCAGGATGCCGTAGTAACCCAAATCCATTAGCTGGTTTGCCAAAAACTTTTCAAGTGGAATAAATACATTTATGGGTAAATTAAGAAGAAAAAGCCTTTATTTTTGTCACATTCCTCCTCTACATTTAACCCGCACGTGTGCCCACACACACACACACACACACACACACACACACACACACACACACACACACACACACACACAGCGCGCATGCAGTGGGCAGAATAAATAAATACGTTTGTGGGTAAATTATATGGATCTGTGATGCTTGCTGGAAGAGAAGAGCAGAGAGGATTGGGAATTGAGCGGCTGTGGTTTGTTTACACCCAATACTAAAACTTGTGGTGTCCTAGCAATCATCACAAAGACGCAGACAAAAAGCCCAGAAATTCCTCCTTATCCAGGCATAAATGATATGGATTTATCTTGTAGTGTTTTGATCCCCAGATCTTTAACCCAGCCACATATAAAAAGTTGTATGCCTCCATGCTCTTGTTTGTCTGTGTAGAACAATGTCTGCAGCACCTGGTAGTTTGAGATGTCAGGGAACGCAACAGATGGATGATCTCATCTCATCTCATTATCTCTAGCCGCTTTATCCTGTTCTACAGGGTCACAGGCAAGCTGGAGCCTATCCCAGCTGACTACGGGCGAAAGGCGGGGTACACTCTGGACAAGTCGCCAGGTCATCACAGGGCTGACACATAGACACAGACAACCATTCACACTCACATTCACACCTATGGTCAATTTAGAGCCACCAGTTAACCTAACCTGCATGTCTTTGGACTGTGGGGGAAACCGGAGCACCCGGAGGAAACCCACGCGGACACGGGGAGAACATGTAAACTCCGCACAGAAAGGCCCTCGCCAGCCATGGGGCTCGAACCCGGACCTTCTTGCTGTGAGGCGACAGCGCTAACCACTACACCACCATGCCGCCCTACACAATCTTATAAAAAAGATTAAAATCTATTAATTATCTTCACATTAAGTTAATTAATAGTATGCATAACTATTGTATTTGTATTTAGTTATGGCTACAATATGATCTAAATTTATTCTACTAATGTCAAATTCTCATCTCATTATCTCTAGCCGCTTTATCCTGTTCTAAAGGGTCGCAGGCAAGCTGGAGCCTATCCCAGCTGACTACGGGCGAAAGGCAGGGTACACTCTGGATAAGTCGCCAGGTCATCACAGGGCTGACACAGACACAGACAACCATTCACACCTACAGTCAATTTAGAGTCACCAGTTAACCTAACCTGCATGTCTTTGGACTGTGGGGGAGACCGGAGCACCCAGAGGAAACCCACGCGGACAACATGTAAACTCCGCACAGAAAGGCCCTCGCCGGCCACGGGGCTCGAACCCGGACCTTCTTGCTGTGAGGCGACAGCGCTAACCACTACACCACCGTGCCACTCTACACAATCTTATAAAAAAAATTAAAATCTATTAATTATCTTCACATTAAGTTAATTAATAGTATGCATAACTATTGTCTTTGTATTTAGTTTGGCTACAATATGATCTAAATTTATTCTACTAATGTCAAATTTAGCTAGTAAATTTTTCTTTCATAGGAAAAATCCTTCTTTGTTAGCGTGTATGGATCTATCTCATTGAGGGGTTTCTATATCCACTACTTTTGAGTGTACTTCTTGGTTTTAATAACTTGCTTATTTGTTGTACACAAACGTGGCAATAAATTCTTGTGTTAATGGACCAGGCTCCACTTTTGGATCATTAATCCCTTTTGACTGAGAAAGCCCTGCATGCATGGTTTTATGTTGGCTTCTGGCACATCCATACAGTTTTAAATACAATACCTACAATTAAAAACAGTTTGCTTTTATTGCATTTGTTTAATTCTGGGCTCCCATCTGTATCAGGGAGTGATGTTGCATCCCATTAATACATGTTACAATAGATTATTAGATTCTAATAGAATAGATGAGACAAAATAACTGGGGATCTTTTTTAATGGGCCCCGACTCGTTACAAGTACAAATAGGTGGACCTTAAAGTAGAAAAGGTTGAGAACCCCTGGATTACAATATCAGGGTTCAGGGATCAATGTGCTTTGTTTTTTTTAACATTCTAGCATGAAAGGCATGGTACGCTATGCACACGTGTTAGGCCTGAACATTGCTTTTTTTTTTTTAACTTGTGCGTCTACAAGCATGTATGATATAATGTTGGATTCAGTTTGATAAAGTAAATGCTATTTTTAGATGTTTTAGCAAATAATTTATTACATTAATGGCATTTAGCAGACACTCTTATCCAGAGCAACATACAACATACCCAGAGCAATTAGGAGTTTGGTTCCTTCCTCAAGGGCACTTCAGCAATTCCTGCTGGTCCAGGGAATCAAACTGGCAACCTTTTGGTCCCAAAACTGCTTTTCTAACCATTAGTCCATGGCTAATTAATATGTGCATTTTCAAAATATCACCTCACATCCTGTTTTACATCTTCAATGTCAAATGTGTTTATACCTTCAATGTCAAAACTCCCAATGTCAAAACTCCATCTGATAACTTTTGTGCACCTTTATCTGAAGATGATCTGAGCCAAAAGTGAAAACTGGACAAAAATTGAAGCCTATAAAAGGGTTTAAAGTGTTTTCAAGAAATTCCAAACTGTTCATAAAATACAAAGGTGGCCATTAAATGTTTTACATCAGCTGACCTTAGCAGCCTCCAATAAATCATGGAAAACAAGAATCAAGATGCTAACCCAAATCATTTGGTTCAAGTAATGCAGAAAATCACATGTATTTCCTTATTCTACTGCCATCTAGCAGTCAAATGGTGTGAAACTAAATAGGGTCTCTCAAGACATCATTCTTGAGGTATCTACCAAGTTTGGTGCAAAATATTTCAGTGGTTCTGAAATATAGTCAGACTTCCAGTGGAAATTTAGAAATGGTGGATGGAAAATGTTTGCATTGACATGACTCAGCATCATGTCAGAAATCAGATGACACCATAATTATGAAGTGATTCCAAATAGTTCCAGGCAAAAACATAGGTTGTCAGATTATAAAGCCCACTAGTTCTCAAATGACATGAAATGAAATGACCTAGGGGTGCTGTCCCAATAAGGATTCTCAAGTTTCATGTTGATCCATCAAGCCGTTGTCAAGATATGGCCTTACTAACTATTTGGGGGCTTTGCTGTCAAATTTATTTGTGTGTTAAAGATGAAGGCATTTGAATATGTTTTTTTAAAAAACCTTTCAGGTAACTTTTGTGGACATTAGTTGCAAGATCATCTCAACCAAATGTTATAATGATTAAAAAAAAAGAAAAACAATATGGCAGAAGGGGCAGCACGGTGGTGCAGTGGTTAGTAGTGTCACCTCACACCAAGCAGGTACTGGGTCCAAACTTGTAGGTTAACCTGGGCCTTTCTATGTGGATTCTACATGTTTCCTCCAGGTGCTCTGGTTTCCTTCCATAGTCCAATGACGTACAGATTTGGGTCAACTAGCTACTCTAAATTTGCTATAGGTGTGAAGCCCAGAGCCGGCCCGTGGCATAGGCAATATAGGCAAATGCTAAGGGCGCTGCGTCCATCCAGGGGCGCAGAAACGGGGGGAGAAAAATTATGACTTCCACTATTCTGAAAACGAGTCAGCATTATAATGTCTTAGCCTAATTTAATTGTACAGCAAAGCATGTAGTCAGGGTGCGATTTGTCAAAAAAAGCGGGGTGTGGTGGTGGTTGTTAATCATGAAACAATAAGCGCTCAACAGTCTTCGGGCATGCAAGTGCGCATCCGCGGCTATTCTCTGTTTTGGCCATGTAATAGCCTAAGTGTTGTTGGCTAAAGAGTGTTTTTGCATAACGTAGATAACTGACTTAGATCTGTTGCTTGTTTTGAATATGGCTGCACTTGGAGCAATCTGTCGGTGTCGTTGAGCAGTCTGGGCTGAAGTAAAGGTCTTTTATGTACCGAACATGTTTCGCAGTGAGATATTCCAATGGTGCCTGGCACGTTTTTTTTTTTTTAATAAAACAAAGTTGCTTTGTTGATCTGTGTTCTCATTAAAATGACAGTTTAGCAGCTCATTCAAGCAACCATGTTGCGAAGAGCTTCCTGGAGGAAAATATAATAAACGCGTTGAAAACAAGAAACAATCTCAGTGCGTCAAGACTGCAGGGAAACGAAACAAGCACTCAGATGTGTTCTCTTTACAAATAGCGTAAATGGCACGCTTTCTCTCCTGTAAAGGAAGAAGACACAAAAGCAACTCACCGAGCGGGTGGTGAGGAATTCAGTAAATAATAATTATTATTATTATTATTATTATTATTATTATTATTATTATCATTAATAGACCTGTTACTTTCCCAAGGCGCCCCCTCTCGTCCGACCAGGCTTTACATATGCTAGACTACTACTTGGGGAGGATGGTCGTGCTTTAATGCAAGCTGAAAAAATGTCAAAACGTCCAAAATTGTCAGGAGCCCAGGGGAGAAAGAAAAGGAAAGAAGAGGAGGAAAAACGCGACAAAGACAGAGGTAATGTCACACTCAGTAAAGATGATGTCGATATTATTTTTCTGTTGCAAAACCATGGTTGATAACGTCATTAACCACTTGTTTTCTAGGCTATGCAGCAAAGCAATGGATAACATTATATCAGTGTACATAATTAATGTTAGAGCATAACTTGGCATTCTCACATGCTATATTATACTGCAGTTAACTAATTCTTTGCCTTTTGCTAATTTGCATTTTACTGTAATAAACAATTAGACAATACAATTGATAGCCTACCATTACTAATATACAGTATGAATTACTAATATAATTTGCATAATAAAGAGTGCACTGTATATTAGACACAGTACAGTATAGTCTATATCCTGCATGCATTTCTTAGGTTTTTCATTTATATTATTTCATTTTATTTTATTCTTAAAATCATGTGGTTATTATAAGACTGGTGTTACTCCTCTTCTCTCTTCAGATGCACTGCTGAGATTCCTCAGTCCTACACTTGTAAGTCCTACACTTTTAAATAAAAGAATGTTTTAAGACAAAGCTATTCCATTTCTTGTTAGTATAGATACACTATCAGTGGCTTTAACTGGTGTTGGGGAGGGGGCGCCACCTAAAATCTTGCCTAGGGTGTCAAATTGGTAAGGGCCGGGCCTGGTGAAGCCCCTCGATAAATTGGTGACCTATCCAAGTTTATCCCACATCTCACACAAAGTCAGCTGAGATTATCTCCAGTCCATCTGTAACCCGCAATGGATAAGTGCTTTAGAAAATAAGCGACTTAATAAATATGGCAGAAATGACATCATCCATTTAATTTTGTTCCTAGATCAATTTGTTCAAAAGTTAAAGCTATACCTTACACTTTGACCCAATGGTGGCACTAGAAGCATTGAGGGATGGAGCCCAAAATTGGTGAAATAACTATTGGCACTATGACCAATGAATATGCCAGATTTCACAATTTTGTACCATATATTTCTAGGAGCTGCCATAGATGTCCAGAATAGAAGAAGAAGAAAACTAATAGGGTTCCAGCATCTTAAGCCCAATATGAACTGGTGCCTTAAATTAATCCACCATTGGTGGTTACTTTGTGGAAATGAGACTGAATCTCTGGCTCCAGTGGTTATACTCAGTGGCCTTGCTTCATCTATGGTCAACTCTGATTGGTAAAAGAGTATCAGTTAGAGTGTGTGGTGCAGAGTTGGGGGCAGAATGTATACAGTTAAAAACCGCAATGCCAGGGTATGTCAGGTGAGTCATTGTGTATTGTTTATAGTTTTTTACTGTCAGCATTGACCTTGAGGTTTGCCTGTGGGCTCTAGATATCTGTCATCCACATGACCACTTCTGTTCATTCACAGAGAGAGCTCAAGGGGTGCTGTACTCACACAGCTGCCATACGATCATCACAGTCAAATTCTAACCATCAGCTCATGCCAGCTTCCATTTGGGCTTTTCAAAGTATAATGTTTCTATAGCATCACTGCGGCCAACTTTCCCACAGAGACCTTTCAGATAGCTACCCAGCTAGAAATATAATAAAATAGTTGCATGATTGAAGGGTTTGTTTCTAATGTTGTGAGTTTGGGAAACACAAGGTGTGTTTCTTTATGAATTCTACTATTCTGACCTTGTTCCAAGATGAAATATGTGGTTTCAAGTCAGAAAAAAATGGGATGTTTTACTTGAAAAGCCTGTTCTGGATCATGCCACATCCATCCATCCATTATCTGTAGCCGCTTATCCTGTTCTACAGGGTCGCAGTCATGCCACAGTATTTCAATTAAATTAAGTTCAATACAATGACTTCTGTTTGTTTGGACTTTATTTTTGCTTAATTTACTCTAATGTGCATTCTAAAATCTCTTTTAACATTCATTACTTTTACTTTTGAAGCTCAGAACATATTTAAAGATGTCTTCCTCCAGATAAAGAAATAAATGAAAAATTAAAGGGAAAATCAACATACAGTGTGTCAGTAAGGTGTTGGGTGAAGAGAAGCCACCAGAAAACCTTCACTGTGCTATGGAATAGATTATACAAGTTTCTGGAACTGTACTGGAGAGAAAGAGAGAGAGAGAGAGAGAGAGAGAGAAAACAATTCTCTCAGTTGATGTTTTGATAGTGGTGCTAGAAAGCACTGTCCAACAAGTCAGTCCAAAATCTCCCATAGGTGTTCAGCATGTAATTTACATCATCACCAATCCCCCCACCCCCAGAAAAAAGGCCACTGGTCTTTCCTTTTCTCTTACTCATCTTTTAGTTTTCCCAAAGTTTAGACTTGTTTAGACTTGTAGGGCAGAACACCTGGTGAATAATCAATATAGTGCTCATATATATATATATATATCATCTCATTATCTGTAGCCGCTTTATCCTGTTCTACAGAGTCGCAGGCAAGCTGGAGCCTATCCCAGCTGACTACGGGCAAAAGGCGGGGTACACCCTGGACAAGTCGCCAGGTCATCACAGGGCTGACACATAGACACAGACAACCATTCACACTCACATTCACACCTACGGTCAATTTAGAGTCACCAGTTAACCTAACCTGCATGTCTTTGGACTGTGGGGGAAACCGGAGCACCCGGAGGAAACCCATGCAGACACGGGGAAAACATGCAAACTCCACACAGAAAGGCCCTCGCCGGCCACGGGGCTCGAACCCAGGACCTTCTTGCTGTGAGGCGACAGCGCTAACCACTACACCACCGTGCCACCCCATATATATATATATATATATATATATATATGAGAGAGAGAGAGAGGTTTCTTCTGGATCAGTTCTGATTATTCACCAGAACAATAGAACTAAAGATCATTAGTGTTTATGTAGTTTCCTGCCTGCAGTTTGCTCCTGTTGAGCTAAATGGCATTTGTCATGTTTACTTTGACTGTATATAATATATATGAGATCAGTTCTCTGGACCTGAGAGATATTTTCATATCAATACTAGCTAATTGGTCACTGTTAAGCACAATAATGCCAATAAAATAAAGGTGGTAACTTTGTAAGAAAATGTCGTGCGCCTCAATAACACTCGTGACGACTTGGATGCATTTCAGATCTTTACTGAACTCAACTCAACTCCACGCATCTCATACATACACAATATATGTGTAGGGCCTAGAGTGCCCCTAGTGACATGGACAGGTACTGCACATTATGCATGTTATCTGGTCTTACTATAATAACCATATTACATTACACCACATCCCCCTTACTGAAAGTTGAAGAGAACATTAACTGTTACCCCTTTAAAGTTACTCTCACCATAAGTTCAATACAATCCAAATATTCCTTAAACTTATAGACCTTTCTTTTACGTATCCAAATAAAAGACATATAATATTCTGTAACAGTGTGGCCTCTTACTTAAACATTCAACATTTAGCCACATAACTAAACCCAACATTAACTTCGTGTTTTCATCATACAAATGCGTTGTCCTTTTTTTTTCCACATGTATTTCCCTTTTTTTTTTTCTCACGGGATAAGTCTGTCCGGTTTCTTTATTTCTCTGCCAGACCTGGATCTCATTATGGTAGGTGTGCGTACAGGTGTTGTGACTGGTGGAGGAGTCTCTACACTTCTGTCTGTTTCAGGTGGCTGCTCAGGTTGTTGCTCACACTCTAACTCTGATTCGGGCATTGGAATCAAGTGACAACGATTCTGCCGCAGTGTCCCTTGTGGTCCCGTGACCAAGTATGATTGTGGGGTGCTGTGTGCGGATGTCACTGTACCTGGTTCAGCTGCATCAGAAATCCAGACGTCATCTCCTGGTGACAGCTTACCCAGGTCTCGTGCTCTGTGTCTGCTGTTGAAGCATTTTGCATCTGCCCACCTCTTCTCCCTCTCCTTCTGCTGAAGAACTTGAAGGTCTGGGAGTGCCGGCTGCAACTTCTCTGGCAGGATAGGCAGTGTGGTGCGCAGGCGCTGTCCCATGAGTAGTTCGGCAGGGCTATAGCCATTGCTCAGAGGCGTTGCTCTGTATGCCAACAGAGTTCGATAGGGATCACTGGCCTTCTTAAGCAAGCTTTTGACCATTTGAACGGCACGTTCGGCCTCGCCGTTACTCTGGGGATATTTGGGACTGCTGGTTATATGTTCAAAACAATAGTCACTTGCAAAGGCTTTCATCTCGTGTCCAGAAAATTGTGGGCCATTGTCACTAATGAGAGTCTCTGGAATGCCGTGACGTGCAAACATTGACTTGAGATGAACTATAACATTCGTAGATCTTGTAGGGCTGAGCTGGGCAATCTCAACATAACGAGAGAAATAATCGACAACTAAAAGGTAAGTCCTTTCCTTTAACTGGAAAAGGTCTGCACCTAGTTTTTGCCAAGGCCTATCTGGAAGTTTGGTTGGCATCAAGGGTTCTCTTGGATTGACCCTCTCTTTGATGCATTATCTGCATTTGAGTACCAGCTCTCTTACCTGGTTGCTCAGTCCAGGCCACCATACAGCCTGACCGGCCCTCTCCCTACATTTCACTACACCCTGATGGCCCTTATGTATTTTCTCAAGCACAGTGTCTCTCATAGTAGCAGGTATGACTAACCTTGAGCCACGCAGGAGTAGTCCGTTGTGCACACTCAGGGCTGCTCTCTCGTGCCAGTAGTGTTTGATGGGCCCCTGCAGCTGGTTTCTGTCTGGCCAGCCGTCCACACAGTACTTCATGACCTGTGCGCAGACACTGTCATCCTGAAGCTGTTCACGGAGCTCAGTCAGGTGTCTGTTGCTGGTCGGTACTGTAGGTTTTCCAGCAAAGACTCCACGTATATATTAGTGTCCTCCAACAAGTCATGGTCACTTCTGGTCACTGCATTTTTCAGTGGGGCACGTGAGAGAGTATCAGCTGAGGTTAGGCTTTTCCCAGGTGCGTGGACGATTGAGTAGGAGTACCTCATTAGACGCATCCTGAACCTCTGTATTCGTGGTGGCAAAGCATCCAGAGCCTGACCTCCAAGCAGACTCACTAGAGGTTTATGGTCAGTTTCTAGTTCGAAGTGCAGTCCAAGAATGAAATCACTAAACCTCTCACAGGCCCACGTCAAGGCTAGTGCTTCTTTTTCTAACTGAGTATATCGCTGTTCTGTGTCAGTCAGCGACCTGGAAGCATACGCAACAGGTAACCACACCTCTGTCTTCTTCTGCAGCAATACGGCTCCCAGCCCATAAGACGAGGCATCCGCTGATATTTTGAGTGGGCGGTTGGGATCATACAGCTGGAGAACTGGCGTGGAGGTGAGTTCATGCTTGAGACTTCAGAATGCTTTTTGCTGGTCGTGACCCCAGCACCATATGTTCTTCTTCGACAGGAGCTCTCATAACAGTTTGTCTTTCTCAGACAGGTTTGGGATGAACTTCCCAAGCTGGTTCACCATTCCAAGGAAGCTACGCAGCTCACTTATGTTTGTTGATTCTCTCATGTCTTGAACCACTTTTGTTTTGTCTGGGTCTGCTTTCACCCCTTCTGCCGAGATAATGTGTCCTAAAAACTTCACCTCTCGTCTCCCGAACTCACACTTTGACATGTTCAGCGTAACACCTGCCTTTTCTGCCCGCTCCAGGACTGCATGCACTCTGGCGTCGTGCTGCTCCTTCGTTGCTCCCCAGACGAGGATGTCGTTGACATGACAGACAACACCATCCAAGCCTGCCGTGACCTCTGATGTCATCCTATTCTGGAAGTGCTCTGGGGCAGAGCTTATTCCAAAGGGAAGCCTGTTGAAGTGGTAATGCCCAAATGGCGTGATAAAGGTAGTGTACAGAGCTGATTCTTTCGACAGTGGTATCTGCCAAAAGCCCATGTTCGCGTCGAGTTTGGAGAAGTACTGGGCCCCTGTCAGCATGCCTAGTGTGTGTTCAACAGATGGCAAGATGAACTTTTCCCTGCACACTGACTGGTTCAAGGGTGTCATGTCCACGCAGATTCTCACTTCCTCTTTGTTCTTTTTAGGAGCTACCACCATGCCGCAACACCAGTCTGTTGGTGCCTCGATACGGCTGATGACACCCAGACTCTCCATCCTCTCCAACTCCTGTTTCACCTTGCCCATGAGCGGCAATGGCACTCGTCGTGGAACTTTGAGAGAGAAAGGTTTCGCGTCTGGTTTGAGTTTTATAGTGTAGGGCTTCTGGACCAGCCCAAGTCCATCGCAGAGCCTAGGGTAGGTCGTCCTCACTGTCTCTTGGTCTATAGTGTCCACTCTAGCTACCAGTTTGAGTCTCACTGAAGCTGGCCTGCTCAATAGACCCATGTGCAGATCTTTGATGATGTAAATTTTTTCTGTGATGCTCCTCCCTTTGTACATGAGTGTTTCGGTGACTGACCCCCGGACAGTCAGTTTCACACCACCAGGACCATACAGTTGTTTCGGGGCTCCTTTTATCTCTATATCTCCATGCATGACACTTTTGCGCTACGTTCACACTACAAGGCTTAATGCTCAATTCCGATTTTTTTGTGAAATCCGATTTTTTTGTGAGGTCGTTCACATTAACAAATATATGCAACTTGTATGTGATCCTCAGTATGAACGAAAAGCGACCTAAAAGTGTTCCGCATGTGCATTGCAGGATACGACGACGTCACACGCAGTGAGCATGGCCAGTGTTTACGGAAGTAAAACCGCCCGGTTGCGGTATGACCCATCCAATTTAGCTTGAATAGCTGTATCCCCCCAAATGGAAATCAGCTCCCTAACCTCTGCGTCCTTCCATTGAGAAGATTCAGAACCTTCACAGCCCGAAGCGTCCCTCGCATTGATGTTATGCGCAGGGGCGCAGACACGTTTTTTGAACTGGGAGGACAAAGCTGCCAGCAAACCAACCCCAACCCCGATATGCCTGTCAAACTTGTGGGTTACCATAGCAACCAAGCTCGAGCTCGCAACCTGTGCAGTCTGCGCAGCTCAACCAACCGAATATCAGTCTTTGTTTTGTTTTATGTGAGTTGTTGCAACTATGTATACACTGCTGTGCACCTCAATAAACCGAATGGTAATTAGTCTTTTGATTTTTCTGTGAGGTTTGCCTTATGCAAAGAAAGACAGCATAGACGTTTTTTCCTTCCTATAAGTGGGGGGGACCGAACGAAGTGAATTTAAATCTGGGTGGGACGAGTCCCACCCTCTATCTGCGCCCGTGATTATGCGCCATGTTGTTGTAACTTTTTTTGAGAGACCCGCCGCCTACTTCAGCACAGAATAGTGACGTTTGTGGCTTGTTGATGACGTGTAAGTCGGATGAATGCGACCTGGCGGTTCAGACTGAAGTCGCATATGAAAAGAGCGGATAGGAATCGGAATTAGGACCACATATCCAAACGGCCTGGGTCGGATTTGAAAAAATCGGATCTGTGTCGTTCATATTGTCAATAAAAGATCGGATACAGGTCACATATGGGCGAAAAGATCGGATTTGAGTCACTTCAGCCTGCAGTGTGAACGTAGCCTTGTATACCTGCTCTGGTATGACTGTTACATGGGCACCAGTATCTATTTTAAAAGTGACTTTGCTGCCTCTTATGTCAATCTCAGCCATCCATGGCTCTTTGCCAGAAGACACCTCACCTAAGAACAGTCCATCTGTGTCCTCAGCAAGCTCGTTCACTGTGTTGGCGAATCTGCATACTTTTCCATAGAGTCCTCTTTTGCCGCAATTGTGGCATTCAGCAGTCTTTGCAGGACACTGGACAGCAGGATGGGGTGGCGATTTTCCACATTTGTGACATGCTTTTTGTTCCGTCGCCGTCTGCGTCGTTTTCTTTATTTTTGGATTTCCCTGTGTCTGTCTTTTTGCTTTGAAATGCTTTGCGTTCGGTGTTTTCCCTTTATTTTTGTGCAGTGCATCCACAGATACTTTGTTAGCAGCGCTCAACTCTCCCCTCAAGTCAGTCTGCTGGTGCTTAACTTCCTCCGACTGCCTAGCCATAGTGATCGCTTTCGTGAGAGTGAGCTCTCTGTCGAGTTGCATTTTCTCAGACAGTGATGAATCTTTAAGTCCAACCACCAATCGGTCTCTTATAAGTTCATCATGCAATTGACTGTACTCACAGCTCTCTGCTAGGGCATACAGTGACGTGAGGAATGCATCCACTGATTCGGAAGGCTGTTGCACTCTTTTATTAAATTTGGCCCGTTTGTAAATTACATTTTTCTTAGGGACAAAATAGTTATCGAATCCCTTCTTAACTGCACTGTATTGCTGACGTTGCTGGTCGTTTAGCTCAAGCCCACGTAGCACATCATCTGCCTCATCCCCCATACAGTACACTAATGTGTTCACTTGATTTTCCTCAGAAGAATTGTTTAAGTTACTTGCCAGTCTGAAACGCTCGAACCGCCGAATCCATTTCTCCCATTCGTGTGGTTTGGCGAAGTCAAAGGCTTTGGGAGGCTTGATAGTGAATGTTGCACTTGGGATAGCGTTAGCAACTCCTTGCCCGCCCGGCGCCACAGCAGCTTGTTCGTTTCGGTTGTCCTCACTCATACTTTTTATTCTTTTTGTTTTCTCCTTCGTCGTCGGTTACGGGATCTTGACATTACACTCTGTCTCGTGTCCGCAGCTCGTGAATGTATCCCACTTCTGACACCATGTCGTGCGCCTCAATAACACTCGTGACGACTTGGATGCATTTCAGATCTTTACTGAACTCAACTCAACTCCGCGCATCTCATACATACACAATATATGTGTAGGGCCTAGAGTGCCCCTAGTGACATGGACAGGTACTGCACATTATGCATGTTATCTGGTCTTACTATTATAACCATATTACATTACACCACAGAAAACAACAGAAAGCACCAGAAATTATCCATTGTAGGCTACTGTCTCTTGAGTTACACAATATTGTAAGTGGTGAGGTTTCCAATTCTTTTGACGATGCAGTGATGACAGTTAAAAAAAAAAAAATCATGATGATCTTGCCCTAGCATCCATAGTTGCCGGTGGCAGCGGTATCCGGTTATTTAGCACAAAACTCTTTTAACACAAATCTCAAATCTTTCAGCACAAGTTCTAATGTTTCTTAGCACAACTCTATGTTCTTTAGCACAACTCTGGATTAGGGTCACAATAATTGGGAAAAAAATACTCATCTTGATATAGGAAGGGGTTTATTATGATTGTTTAGGGACTGGAAGTTGGAATTTCTGCCGCTGTGCATGTTAAGGATCAGTTGTTGATCCCTGAAACGTGGACTGAAAATCCAATTCTTTTGCGTCTTTGGATATTTGTAGTTAAGCCATAACAAACCTTGAATTGCGGGCACCTTCACAGATAACTTCAGTCACTTCTGATCCTATCACAAATTCAACTGACTGTCAGTAATTACTCTTTATCAAATTAGCAAATTATAAATAATAAATATGATATAATTTAAGCTTAGCACTTTAATAAAGACAAAACAAACCTGGATGTTGGCTGTAGCGGTGTACTGTGTCAGAGTACATGATATGTTAAATAATTTGGAGGGAGGATTGGTGACTAACATATGGGATACATCAAACATGGTGGTTTCAAGATGGTGGAGTGGGGAAATACAATCACTCATTTTCGATTGGAATCTCGGCAACTTTCATTAAAAAATCCATCAAACATCTTTAAACATGATCAGTAAGTATTCATAATAAAGATTAAGTGTTCTTCGATCTTGTGCTAAAGGACTTAGAGTTGTGATAAGAGGCTTTAGAACTTGTGCTAAAAGACTTTGGATTTGTTCTAAAAGACTTGTGCTAAAAGACTTTTGTGCTAAATAACTGTAAACTATGGCAGCTCATTTGGCAAACCTATCCACTAAACTTTGTTTACCTTGTAAACTATTAACTCATTAATAGGGGTAGAACTGAATACAAAAGATTCCCAGGGAATTTGGCTGAGACAAGAAGTCCACATCGGGACTGGGATGCTACAGGACACAGCAAAAAAAGTCATATCACTGGGGTGTTTTTACTTTCATACAGGCATGTGCAGTGATTACTGTACATATCAAGCCCATAGGACAAACAAAGACTGTATGCATTAACATACAATAACAGAATTTATTTATGATATGCTGACATGCTGGCATTTCTACCTCTGGGCTTTATTCTGGTGTTTTCCAGTGTTTTTCCAGGGACATAGCATTCATGTTGAATTCTGAAACCCCTCATTTGAACCCTGCTGAAAACCTGAATTGAAGAGAACATCCACATGCACAAGCCAAAGAATATAAAGGAGCTTTCTGCACCAATGAGTGGAAGAAGGTCGCACTAATGCCCCTTTTCCACCAAAGCAGTTCCAGGGTTGGTTCGGGGCCAGTGCTTAGTTTGGAACCAGGTTTTCTGTTTCCACTGACAAAGAACTGGCTCTGGGGCTAGAAAAACCGGTTCCAGGCTAGTACCAACTCTCTGCTGGGCCAGAGGAAAGAACCGCTTACATCAGCGGGGGGGCGGAGTTGTTAAGACCAACAACAATAACAAGACCGCGAAAGATCGCCATTTTTAAGCGACGAGAAGCAGCAGCTGTACAAATGTGAAGTCATCCATTATTATTATTGTTCTTGCTGCTGCTGCTTCTTCCGTGTTGTTTTTGCTTCGATATTTGCGCCAAGGTTTATGCAAACGTAGCGACGTAACTGACGTATACAGCAACATAATGACATATACAGCGACATAATGACGTGTCTTCCCTTAGCACCGCGAGCTATGGAAAAGCAAACTGGTTCTCAGCTGGCTCGCAAGTTGAACGAGTTGTGAACCAGCCCTGGAACTGATTTGGTGGAAAAGGGGTATGAGTGTCTCTCGTTAGACATGAGAGAAAGACACTCTGTCCAGGGCAGGAATCACAAAATATTGAGGACACTGAATTTTGAAACTAGTGTTTTTGTATGAAAAATTGCATTACATAAAATATGTTTGTTTTTTAACTATACAATGTTTGAGCGCAGAATATCACTTCTTGCACATTATTCTTTCTATATAGTATTAATTTTTGCTGATTTTCATTAAGTGTGGCAAACAAAATTTTGGAGGGCTCTGATATATTTTTACATCATATACACTGATGCTTGTTTATAAGGCACTAGGTATGTGTACAATATTAAACTTCAGTCACAAATGCCAAACTGGAAAAATTCTCTCATGAATACCAATACAGTCATTTACTGTGTCTGGGAGATGAGAGGGCTTAAATAGTGCAGACATTTGGGTCACATAGAACCAAGTGTTAAGCAAGGCATCCACACAGCCAAATACCACAAGGGAAATAAACGTCTTGAAATAGGCAAGGGGAAAGGAAATGTCACTTACTGAAGAAGTAATCAAAAGAGCCATTTTAGTAGGGCTCAGTTTAGATTCTGATTTATCCTTGCTGGCATCAGGGTTATCATTTCAGCTCATGCTGGGCAATGTAATTTGATCCTTGATGTCCACCCCAGAGACAGAAGGATGTTGTGCAGAACTATCTGAGCCTTATACTGACAGTTTAGTTTAAGAATATGTAGGCCAACAACTATCCAGTGTTGAGGTTGGTTTCATCAATAGGTTGATATTTGGAGGTTTGTTTAACACAAGGTGCAATTTATCAGCCTAAAACTGAAGCATTGTTTAAAGTTGCTGACGGAGGTAAAGATTCTGAGGATGGAAAGTCTTAAATCTTAACCTTAATCTTTTCCACACATCACTGTGAACACTGGATGGCTATTAACAATAAATCAACACAAAGAATAGTTCATGAAAAGTATATTGTCCTACTTCATCTACACACAAACATATTAAGGCTAACTCTTTAATAAGATGATCTGCATTCTGTGTTTCTGGCTCACTGGAACAAAATTTTTAGTGGGAATTTTAAAATCAATGCAGGCACAGGTCCAAACTGTAGCATTAGCGCCATATAGCACTCTTGTTTATGCTACATACCAAGAAGAGAAAATATATACATATAATATTATTTTGCTGATCTCTGATTCACTCATTCTTATTCACTTGTCTGTTTTGCCATTTAAAGTTGATTTTTTTTTTCAGCATCTGGTCTGTCTTAACCTAATTTGGCCTGTAATCATGTTGGCAAAAGACATCAGGTTTCAGCTATAATCTAGGCTAATCAGAGTATCTCAGTCTCTGCTTGGACTGCAGCTTATTCACAGATTTTAAGGAGACACTGCCAAATCGTACATTCAGATTTAATGTTCCCCCTTCTGTGCCACTGGAACCTTTCTGAAAATGACTACAGCTGAATTCTGAAACGCTATTTTAACAAATTATTGAAGTTCCTGAAACGTGCTGCAGCCTGATTATGATTTTGGAACACATTTATAATTACAAATCTGAACAAAACTCCTGTAACACCTTCTAAGTTCATTATGCATACAATAGTAAAACATACAGATTGTACCATTTCACCCAATGGCTCAATATTAAATAATGTACTACAGTATATATATATATGATCAAACAATATCATCAGTCCTAAGTTGGGCAGCACTGTGGTGTAGTGGTTAGCACTGTCGCCTCACAGCAAGAAGGTTCTGGGTTCAAGGCCAGCAACCGACAGGGGCTTTTCTGTGTGGAGTTGCATGTTCTCCCTGTGTCTGTGTGGGTTTCCTCCAGGTGCTCCAGTTACCCCCACAGTTCAAAGACCTGCGGTTAGGTTAACATGGGGCAGCCATGGCCTGAGGTTGGGCTGAAGTGCCCTTCAGTAAGGGCACCTAACCCACAGCTGTTTGCCGGGCGCTGTAGCATAGCTGCCCATTGCTCTGGTTATGTGTGTGTGCTCATTGCTCACTTGTGTGTGTATGTGTGTGTTCACTGCTTCAGATGGGTTAAATGCAGAGGTTAAATTTCACTGTGTGCTTAAGTATGTGCTTGAGTGTACATGTGACAAATAAAGGCTTCTTGGCTTGGCTTCTTGGCTAAAGTAGAACATCAAAATATGATTCCATACTAGCCATGTGTTCATCAAGACATACAATACATATGGCCATGAATGAAGGAAATGGAAGAAATACGTTTAGAATTAAATCTATTTAAAACTACCATGTGTTACTGTGGCTAGTCGTGTTGAGATCAAGAGCAATGCTTTTTTTTTTTAGTTCAGGAGGTTTTTCTAATCTCATTTATGCACCAGCCAAGACTTCCTGATGCCAAATACCATCAAAAGAGGGGCCTTTGATCCTTGGGCCAAGGCATTACAAATACTGAAATATGGTATTGCATGCATATGCCAGGTGTATACAGCACTGTAATTAGGTCTGAATCAAATTACAGAATTATATAAAAAATATATTGTACCTCATATTAAACTAATATTTGTTATGCCAGCATCACTACTCACAAGCTTCACAATAACCCAGGTCATGGGCTTCTCATCATGACTATAAAAGAAAAGACTTTATGGTCAGGTACAAGTCATGATTTTCAAATTATTTTTCCTTACTTCAAAGAGCTTGGATCAAACTCTTACCCCTTGCAGACTATCCAAAAGAATTAAATGTACACTTTACTGTTTACACATGTTCAAGTGTGTTACATTAAGGCCTTCTCTTCCACTGTATAATGACTTGAGAAAGGATTTCTTTTTTTTTTTTGGCTTGCTCCTGGACTATAGTGAAGTAACAAGAGAATTACTTTATTCCATGTGTCAGAATCCTATCATAAGTCATGTGTTAAGCTGTAATTTAACTAATACACTTTAAAGATGGTTTCTGTGTTTCAAATTCGTTTTCCATTTTTAAGACTTCATGTGTCTAGTAGCAAGCAAAAGCACTTCATGTTTAATATATTAAACAAAGCAGAAGCCTCTGGAGGTAATTGGTTACAGCAAAGACAGTATACCAATTGTCTGTATAGCTGTTATATAATGCTGTTTTTACATGAAGATCATGTGAATGTACATTTAAGTAAGCTCTTGTTTATTTAGAACCCATCAAGCACCAAGCTCGATGGGTTCATCATGGGGTCAGTCTTTTTAATGTTAGGGTTAGGTTAGGGCTGTGATATCCCTTCCTGAATGGGAATATACATGGCGACAGATACAGTCAAATTCGTAGGTTCACATGGTGAAAGTGGAGTTACCCAGCAGGAGAACATTGAGGTTATACCTTTTTCTTGTTTTTTTCACCTCTTGGAGACAATGGATTATGATTTAAGTTGAACCTTGAGTCTGTGATGGTGCAGTGTCAAGATTGATTTGGATATTTGGAATAGTAATTTCTTGGAATTTGGAGCAAACGCTATGGTTTTCACTGGTAGGATTTAGAGTCCAGGATGACATATACGGAGCTAGTCACATCTGAGTACACCTGAACACTGGAAATTGAGACTTTTTGTGAGTACTAATTGACCTACTAAGCACCAGCTGGCCTCATGGAAGCACTGCAATTGAGTCTATTGTGGTATACCAATCGACCTACAGAGCACCAATTATCCTTTTGAAAACACACCAGCTCAACCAAACATAATGAAATTAATAGAGGTATTGTAACTATATGTGGCCTAGGAAGCTCTCAATAGCCATGGGAGTTGACCAGAAAGACTTCATCAAAGCGTTTAAACTCGCTCTCAGTGATGAAAGTGTCATTAGCAAGTTAGAAGAGGCAATTACGGGTCAACTTTATTTTGAGATCAGTTCTCTAAAAGATGTCAACAACGAACTTAAGAAAGAACTCAGTAATTTTGCGGAGATGAATAAAAGACTACAAAAAGAAGTGACAGAACTCAGGGAGATTGTGAAGAAGGATGGTAAAATCGATACTCTGCAGAAACAAATCAAGGAAATTGAGCAGAAATTAGATGACCATGAGCAGTATAGCCATAGAAATACCCTGAGAATAACTGGAGTTCTGGAGACAGATAATGAAGACATCTCCACAAAAAATGCTGAACTTGTTTAATCATTGCTTGAAGTTGGAGCCTCCTGTCACTTTCAATCACATTGATCGGATGCACCAAGTTGGATGACCCCAGGATGGTGTGTCACGCCCCGTGTTGGTGAAGTTTGCTACATATGGAGTTTGACAGAGAGTGATTAGTAACCGGAAGAGGCTATGCTCCCAACCTACGAGGTCATTAGCAGGTCATGAGGAGGGTCTACACACGGAATTAGCTACTAAAGATCCACAGATAGCCACAGACCAACCTACCCAACAGGAGCATTATGAATTTTCAACTATGAATGTTTATATAAACGAGGATCTCACCAAGTTTTATACTGCTCTACTTTGGAAAGCATGCTTGATGAAGAAAGACAAATTGATTAAAGGATGCTGGTCCTCAGACGGCCGGATTATGGTTGAGAACCGACATGGAAGGGTTGTGCCTATTTCTTATCTGGAGGATCTGAACAATGTGAACAAATAATTTCTTCTCGGACCCATAAATGTTTATGTCAAATACGTTGTTCAAGGTATGAGTTATCTATTTCAGTTATGTTTATGTTAATGATATGATCAACACTAGCTAAACTGCACATTGCAGCATTCTGTTACACCATGGTAAATTTAACATTTATCCATTGTATATATATATTTACTTTAATTGTTAAGTGTATTAAGTTTCTCTTTTGATGCAATTTTCTTCATTAATCTGTAATGGTCTGAAGTTTTTTTTCAAAGTCCTTCCCACACCATTCATGGCGTGTTTGGTGACGCCAAATCTCTATTTCATAGCCCTCGGCCTCTCGCCTATATTACATAGCTAGGGTTACAGTGGGGGGCTAGTCCTCTGGTAACTGCGAGAATTTGACTCCCCACTTGCATCTGTATTGTAGCGTGCCTTGCCAGAAGGCACCATTTTTATGATGGTCTTTTGTATGACCCAACCGTGAGTAGAACTCATGATCTCCTGATCGAGAGGCAGACACGCTAACCACTAGGCCACTTGCTGGTATAGTTGAAGTTGCTAAAGCGGAATGTCTTGGTTTTGGGTATAGAACTATTGGTCATTGTTTATGATGGCTAATCTATGTAACCAATGTAGTAAACATATTTTACAACATGCATATCAGTTGGAATGTTCATACTGTAATCGGAGCGATCATATTAATTGTTTACCAAATGTATCAAGGCAGGATTTAATTTGTAATCAGGATGTAAATGTGAATTGGCTTTGTATTTGTTGTACAGAATCATTGTTCCCCTTTAATCATTTTGATAGTGATTTTTTTAGATACAATATCTGAAAGCAATATTCCATTGGACAATCTACGACAAAAGGTTTTGAATCCATTTCAATTTAACAAAGACAGAAGAAATATGCCACTTGATGATATTGACCCAGATTTACAGTTTTTCAATGATATGATGGTAGGAAATGCCTTTAATAATTCTGATTATTTTTCATAAGACACTTTTGTTAAAAAAATGTGATTATCTGTCAATCAAATCCCAGTGTTTTTCTTTAATTCATCTGAACATTCATAGTATCCCAAGACAAAGTGAGTCTGATTTTTATTTTTTTTGGACAGCTTAGATTTGACTTTTACAGTTATTGCATTATCAGAAACATGGTTTAATGATTGTACTGTCGGGCATTACACATTACAGGGTTATAATTATGTAAACATGTATAGAAATGAAAGAAGCGGTGGGGGTATTTCTCTGTTTATCAAAGAGGATTATCAATACATTAGACGACCAGATTTAAGTGTCTTTAATTCTAACTTGGAGTCTTTATTTGTAGAAATCACAATGGGCCATAAGAATAATTTTGAGCAGTACATAATAATAGGAGTCATTTATCAACTCCCAAATACAGATGTATTAGAATTTAACAATGTTGTTAGTGATATTTTAGATAAATTAAAACCTGAAAATAAATCTGTCTATATTTCTGGTGACTATAACATAAACCTCCTAAATTCAGATAAACATTCACCCACATCAGAATTCCTGGACACTATGTTTTCATATTCAGTTCTTCCTTTAATAAATAGACCTACCAGAGTGAGAGCAGGGTCAGTGACAATAATCGATGACATTTATTGCAATGTCTTAAAAAGAAATATAATTAGTGATATTTTCTACACAGCAATATCTGATCATTTTCCTATTTTTTTTTTTTTTGCATCAACAGTGATCTCAAGTTCAGTGAAAAACCTAATTGTGATGGAAAGACAATAGACTGAACAAAAGATGATTTTTAAAGATAAAATAAACAATTCGAATATGGATGCAATACTTTATTGTAATGATGCACAGAGTGCTTTCACATTATTTCATAATCTATATTTATATGATAATCATTATCATATCAATATATGATTATATTAATCATATCATATTTTATAATATGAATATGCATAGTGAATGTTTCCCTTTGAAATACATATGACAGAAACAGGAAACCTTGGCTTTCAGCTGTGGTTAAGAATTCTATTAAAACTAAGAATAAATTATATGCACGCTCAGTTAAAAATCCAACTGTTGATAATGAGTATGTGGCAGCGGGGGCGTGGTCAAGCGCCGGTCTGTGACAGGAGGGCGGAGTCAGGGAAGGTAAGTGGCAGAATCACGACACCTGAGAGCAATTAACCTGTGTCTTCCCAGTGACCGCACCCTATATCAGGAGGGAGAGCGAGAGCGGAAGGAGCTCACCCCTGGACGAGACGCTGATGTGTGTGTCTCTGTGCGTCCGACACATATTGCTAAAACTGAAAAGTGTGGCAATAAAAGCCTTGTTTCACCTGATCTCTGTCCTGCCATCCTCTGTGCTCCACCCACCCACAGGGAAATTACTACAGTGGTGCCGAAACCCGGGACAGTGGAGCACCAAACCAGCAGCCCCATGGAATCCTCCCCGTTCGCCGATCTGGTCCACGCCCTCGCCACGGCTCAGCAAAGCCAGCACCAGGCGCTCGTCACGCTCCGAAAGGAGCAGGAGCGGCGCTTCGAAGCCCTGGTGCTGGCCCAGCAGGAAGATCGCGAGGCGTTCCGGCATCTCCTCGTGTCGGCGGGGTCCACCAGCGCTCCGGCCGCGGGCCTGTCACCAAGATGGGCCCGCAGGACGACCCCGAGGCATTCATCACGTTGTTTGAACAGGTCGCCGAAGCCTCGGGGTGCCTCCTCCCCCTGCTCACAGGAGAGGCACAGCTGGCCGCGCTACAGCTCCCGCCGACCGCCGGCTGGCCTACGCGGACCTCCGCCAGGCCGTCCTCCAGCGCGTGGGGCGCACACCGGAGCAACAGCGCCAGCGCTTCCGCGCGCTGCGACTGGAGGAAGTCGGCCGTCCGTTCGCGTTCGGCCAGCAGCTCCGGGACGCCTGCTGGCGGTGGCTGAGGGCCAATAATCGTGACGCCGAGGGAGTCATCGACCAGGTGGTACTGGAACAGTTCATCGCCCGCTTACCAGCCGGAACCGCGGAGTGGGTCCAGTGCCACCGCCCGGCGTCGCTGGATCAGGCAGTCGAGCTGGCGGAGGATCATCTGGCGGCTGTCCCGGCGGCAGGACAGCAGATGGCATCGTCTCTTCTCTCCTCTTCTCTCTCTCTCTCTCTCTCTCTCTCCCTTTCCTCCTGTGTCCCATCCTCGCCCCATTCCCCCACCGCGGAGGCGGGGGCCGGCACCACCCCAGCCGGCCCGCCGCACCCGCAGTGCCCTCCCGTTTCTCCCTTCTGTGTCTGTCTCTCCCCCACCTCAGGTGAGTGAGCCCCAGATCACCGGTGCAGAGGGAAAGCCCGGGCCGGTTTGCTGGCGCTGCGGGGAGCCGGGCCACCTTCAACAGCAGTGCACAGCAATGGAAGTGGGCGCGGTGGTTCGGATCCCCGATGTGCCAGAGGCCGCCCTCGATCGGGCCGGAGCGTATCGCATACCGGTGAGTATCCAAGGGGCTACATATCAGGCGTTGGTGGATTCTGGTTGTAATCAGACCTCAATTCGCCAAAGCCTGGTTCAAAATGAGGCATTGGGGGAAGCACAAGGGGTGAAGGTGTTGTGTGTGCACGGGGATGTTCACAGCTACCCTTTGGTGGCGGTCCACATTATTTTCAGAGGGGAAAAATTTATAGTGAAGGCGGCGGTTAATCCTCGCCTTACCCACTCGTTAATTTTGGGGACTGATTGACCGGGATTTCGGGGTTTAATGACACGCCTAGTAGAGAGTGGGTCCTGCCATTTGACAGGGGGAGGTCCCGGTGTCGCTTTGGCGGGAGCAGCTGTCACAGAGCCATCTACGTCATCTCCGCGTCAGAGTGAGGAGCCGCCGGCTCCTCCTCTCTCTATTGGGGAATCCCTCACGGATTTCCCATTAGAGCAGTCGCGAGACGAGACTCTGCGGCATGCGTTTGACCAAGTGAGAGTAATCGATGGTCAAACGCTCCAGCCGAACGCCACCCCGTCCTTCCCCTACTTCGCAATTATGAAGGATAGATTATACCGAGTGACGCAGGACACTCAAACTAAAGAGCGAGTCACGCAGCTTTTAATTCCGAAAAGCCGCCGGGAATTGGTATTCCAGGCGGCTCACTTTAATCCCATGGCTGGACACTTGGGGCAGGATAAAACACTAGCCCGAATAATGGCCCGATTCTATTGGCCAGGGATTCGCGGCGATGTCCGTAGGTGGTGTACGGCATGCCGCGAATGCCAGTTAGTAAACCCAGCAGCCATTCCAAAAGCGCCTTTGCGCCCTCTATCGTTAATCGAGACCCCGTTTGAGAGAATTGGGATGGATCTCGTCGGGCCATTAGATCGGTCAGCACGAGGGTACCGCTTTATATTAGTTCTGGTGGACTATGCAAACACGATACCCGGAAGCCGTGCCTCTGCGCAATATCTCAGCACGCAGTATTGCAGAGGCACTCTTCCACATCATCTCCCGAGTTGGAATCCCGAAAGAGATTCTGACTGATCAAGACACTACGTTTATGTCACGAACACTGCGTGAACTGTATGGGTTATTGGGATTAAACCAATCCGCACCAGCGTGTATCACCCACAAACGGACAGTTTAGTAGAACGATTCAACCGCACCCTCAAAAATATTAAGAAATTCGTAAGTGAGGACGCACATAATTGGGATAAGTGGCTCGAACCCTTGCTGTTCTCAGTGCGAGAGGTCCCCCAAGCCTCCACGGGGTTCTCCCCGTTCGAATTATTATATGGGCGTAAGCCGCGCGGCATCCTGGACGTGCTGCGGGAAAATTGGGAGGAGGGACCTTCACAAAGTAAGAACGAAATTCAGTACGTTATGGACCTGCGCGCAAAACTCCACACGCTCACTCACCTAACTCAGGAGAATTTGCGGCAGGCCCAGGAACAGCAAGCCCGCCTGTACAACAAGGGTACGCGCCTTAGAGAGTTCACTCCGGGAGATAAGGTACTCGTACTGTTGCCCACGTCGAGCTCCAAATTGATCGCCAAGTGGCAAGGACCCTTTGAGGTCACATGGCGAGTCAGGGATGTCGACTATGAGGTGAGGCGAACGGACAGGGGTGGGGCGCTACAGATTTACCACCTCAATCTGCTTAAACTCTGGAACGAGGAGGTCCCCGTGGCGTTGGTGTCGGTAGTTCTGGAGAAGGCGGAGCTGGGGCCGGAGGTTCAAAAAGGAACATTGGCATCATGTACCTCTCCGGTCCCCTGTGGAGACCACCTCTCCCCGACCCAACTCACGGAGGTCGCCCAGTTGCAGACCGAGTTTTCGGATGTGTTCTCGCCCCTGCCCGGTCGCACTAACCTCATAGAGCACCACATAGAGACGCCCCCGGGGGTGGTAGTGCGTAGCCGCCCTTACAGGCTGCCCGAACACAAAAAAAAGGTGGTTCGGGAAGAACTTCAGACCATGCTCGAAATGGGCATCGTTGAGGAGTCCCACAGTGACTGGAGCAGCCCGGTGGTCTTGATACCCAAGGCCGACGGGTCGGTCCGGTTCTGTGTGGACTATAGGAAAGTCAACGCGGTGTCTAAATTCAACGCGTACCCAATGCCTCGTATTGATGAGTTGCTCGATCGACTCGGCACTGCTCGCTTTTATTCGACACTGGATTTGACGAAGGGATATTGGCAGATCCCCTTGACTCCACTATCCCGAGAAAAAACGGCCTTTTCCACACCGTTTGGTTTACACCAATTCGTCACCCTTCCGTTTGGGCTGTTTGGGGCGCCCGCGACGTTTCAGCGGCTGATGGACAGAGTCCTCCGCCCTCACGCCACGTATGCGGCAGCGTATTTAGATGACATAATCATCTATAGCAATGACTGGCAGCAGCACCTCGAACATCTGAGGGCCGTCCTTAGGTCGCTGAGGCAAGCGGGGCTCACAGCCAACCCAAAGAAGTGTGCGATTCGGCGGGTGGAAGTACGGTACCTGGGCTTCCACTTGGGCAACGGGCAGGTGCGTCCCCAAATTAATAAGACGGCAGCAATTGCGGCCTGCCCGAGGCCCAAGACCAAAAAGGGGGTGAGACAGTTCCTGGGGCTGACTGGCTATTATCGTAGGTTTATACCTAATTATTCGGACGTCACCAGCCTGCTGACTGATCTCACTAAAAAGGGGGCACCAGATCCGGTCCAGTGGACGGAGCAGTGCCAGCGGGCTTTCTCAGAGGTAAAGGCTGCACTGTGTGGGGGGCCACTTCTACACTCCCCTGACTTTTCTCTCCCCTTTATGTTGCAGACCGATGCGTCGGACAGAGGGCTGGGGGCGGTTTTGTCCCAGGAGGTGGAGGGGGAGGACCGCCCTGTCCTGTATATCAGCAGGAAGCTGTCGGTGTGTGAGGGGCACTACAGCACCATAGAGAAAGAGTGTCTGGCCATCAAGTGGGTGGTTCTCGCCCTCCGCTACTACCTGCTGGGGCACCCTTTCATCCTCTGTTCAGACCACGTGCCCCTCCAGTGGCTCCACCGCATGAAAGATGCCAACGCGCGGATCACCCGTTGGTATCTGGCGCTCTAACCCTTTAATTTCAAGGCCGGGGGCGCAGATGGTCGTGGCGGACTTCCTCTCCCGTCAAGGGGGGGGGGGGAAGTCAGCTGCAGGCCGGACAGCCGCCCGGCCTGAGTCGGGCAGTGGGGGTATGTGGCAGCGGGGGCGTGGTCAAGCGCCGGTCTGTGACAGGAGGGCGGAGTCAGGGAAGGTAAGTGGCAGAATCACGACACCTGAGAGCAATTAACCTGTGTTTGTGTGTCTTCCCAGTGACCGCACCCTATATCAGGAGGGAGAGCGGAAGGAGCTCAGCCCTGGACGAGACGCTGATGTGTGTGTCTCTGTGCGTCCGACACATATTGCTAAAACTGAAAAGTGTGGCAATAAAAGCCTTGTTTCACCTGATCTCTGTCCTGCCGTCCTCTGTGCTCCACCCACAGGGAAATTACTACAGAGTATAACTATAAAGAGTATAAAAGGATGCTGAACAATTTATTTAAAAAAACTTGAATATAAGCATTATGATGAATTATTTAATGAAAATGTTAATAACTTGAAAAAATCATGGGCTATTATTAAAGAAATTATTAATAAGATACCAGATAGAGTTGCCTTAAATGAGGAGGTAGTTTCTGATAAGAAACAAATTTGTAATGGATTTAATAACTTTTTTACTAATATTGGACCAAGTCTTGCAAAAAAAATGAATTTTTATAAATCCCCTATTTCTTATATTATAGAATCAAGTCAATCGTCCATGTTTGTTGATCAATTTACATCAGATGAAATATTAAACATCATTAAATCTCTTCAATTTTCTAGTCCAGGCATTCATGCTAAAGTTGTCAAGTCTGCAGTTAATGTACATCTTCCTGTCTTATGTAATTTATTTAATCTATCATTATTTCAAGGAGTTTTCCCTGATGAACTTAAAATAGCTCAAATAACACCTTTGCTTAAAAGTGGTAACAGTATGCTTGTTAATAATTATCGCCCTGTATCTATTTTACCATTGTTTTCTAAGGTGCTTCAGCATTTAATGTATAATTGCTTGTTATCATTTTTAAATAAGCACAAGTTGTTATATGACCATCAGTTTGGTTTCATAAAAATCATGGAACAAATATAGCATTAATTGCACTTGTAGATAAAATTATGTCAGCAATGAATGAAGGTGAAATGGTTTTAGGTGTCTTCTTAGATTTAAGTAAGGTGTTTGACACTGTTGGTCATGAAATATTATTGATGAAAATGTACAAATCTGGAATTAGAGGTATAGCTTATGATTGGTTTAAAAGTTATTTATTTAACAGAAAACAGTATGTTTCTTGTAAGAATTCTGATTCACTTCAAAAAGTTATATTGCATCGGGTCCCTCAGGGGTCAATTTTGGGATCATTATTATTTTTATTATATGTAAATGATATGATTTATGCTTCCTCTGTATTATTCCCCATCCTTTTTGCAAATTATATATATATTTGTGACATCACGAGAGGTTGGCTGGCTCTCAGTGGGACCCTTCAATCAGTGCAAGGACACAAAGGTTAAAATGAATCAAGATTTTTAATGTTATGCCAGGAGATTAAACAGAAAAGGTATCTCAAAGTCCAATGTTCAAACGAAGATGGATTCCCAAAAGTCAAACTCAAACAATGTCTCTGGCTTTAGAATAACAAAATCATAGGCAGGTTTCCTTCAGTCCAATATCCTTTTCACAGAACAAACAAAATCTTCTGCCTTACTTGGAGTCCAGTCAACAATCCCTGTAGTCTTCAGCCTGGTGGCAGTCCAGTAGCAGGCGTCCATAACACAGGCAAGTCTTTCAGTGAAAAATCCCTCAGGTAAGAACTCCAGATAAGCATTTCGATGAATACTCCGCCCAGCAGGATCCACTCAGCAGGAGAGTCCATGAACCTCGCTCCTCTCTCCTTCACACTGAGAGTTTTGAGCTCTCACAAAGCCCTCTTACCCATTAGGCCCTCATTGGCCACAGGTGTGTTGCCGTGTTGTGTGCTGGGGGGTGAAGTTCCCAACTCCACCACCAGATGGAGTTATAGCTGCCAGTGGTTGGAGCCATCTCCGTGGAATATAGCGCCCCTCCAAGACGCAGCCAATCGGGATGTCACACATCCCCCCCCTCAGGACCGACGTCCTCATCGGGCTGAAGGTTGTGAAGAGGGCATCTCGCCGGGACAGGCCGTCTGCATTGCCATGGCGCCTGCCAGCCCTGTGGACAACAGAGAAGTTAAATGCTTGCAAGCTTAAAAACCATCTGGTAACCCTACTGTTTGTCTCCTTGTTCTTGGCCATCCACTGCAGAGGGGCATGGTCAGAGATCACCGTGAACTGCCGGCCCAGGTGGTAATATTGTAGGGATTCCAGGGCCCAGGTGATGGCGAGACACTCTTTTTCAACCGTTGAATAGTTCTTCTCTCTTGGGAGTAGTTTTTTGCTTAGATATAGGATGGGATGTTCCTCACCTTCATGTACTTGAGCGAGTACAGCCCCCAGCCCACCTCTGAAGCATCTGTCTGCACCACGAACTCCCTCTTGAAGTCTGGTGCCACCAGAACCGGACTGGAACAGAGGGCCTGCTTCAGGTTGATGAAGGCTGCCTCCGCCGCGGGATTCCACTTCACTATTCTTGAGTGCCGTTTGGTTGTCAGATCTGTCAGGGGTGCAGCTATGGAAGCAAAATTGGCAATAAAACGCCGGTAGTAGCCAGCTAGGCCCAAAAACGACCTCACCTCCTTCTTGGTGAGAGGTTGCGGCCAGTCCTGTATGGCCCGCAGCTTCGCTTCCTGGGGCTTGACCAGTCCCCGGCCAACGGTGTACCCCAGGTAATTGGTTTCACTGAAGGCTAGCCTGCATTTTTTCGGGTTTGCCGTCAGACCTGAGGGAATCAAGCACAGCTTGTACACGGGGTAAATGACTGTCCCAATCTGGACTTTGAATGACAACATCATCTAAAAATGCAGCTGCATACCTCTTGTGGGGAGCAAGGACCCGATCCATTAAGCGCTGGAACATGGCCGGCACTCCATGCAGACCAAATGGAAGCCGTGTGTATTGGTAGAGACCCTCTGGTGTGGCAAAGGCCGTCTTCTCCTTTGACGCTGGGGTCAGGGGCACCTGCCAGTAGCCTTTTCTAAGGTCCAGAGTGGTGAGGAACCGGGCATGTCCTAAGGAGTCTACTAAGTCATCGACACGGGGCATAGGGTATGAATCAAACTCTGACACCTCATTCAATTTGCGATAATCATTGCAGAATCTCACCGACCCGTCTGGTTTGGGAACCAGGATGATGGGGCTTGCCCAGGCACGTTTGGACTCTTCGATGACTCCCAGCTCTAGCATCTTTCTCACCTCCTCCTGGATAGCCACCTTGCGAGCCTCCGGCACACGATAGGGACGCTGGGTCACTGTTCGTCCCAGGATGGTGCGGATCTCGTGTTCCACTTGGAGCCTTTCTTTTTGCTGCCGAAGCCAAACTTCGAGTCCTTGTACGTCCTCTTGGCGTTCAGGCCTTCCTTGTTAAGGTGTGGTTTGGACGGTGCTGCTGCTTTCTTCCCCTCACTGTCTCCTTCCAGGAAGTCCAGTTTATCAGTCATACCTTTCTGATATTTCTTCACCGCCATCATCATGGATTTCTTCTCCTTCTGCCTCTTCTGCAGAACCTCCACCTGGACCTTCTTGCCGAACTTCCTCTGTTCTCTCAGCTTCTTGGCTTTCTCAGATCTCTCCATCACCATCTGCTTCTGGATCAGCTTCTTCCTGATCTTCTGCATGTGCTGATCTGATTTGGCCATCTCCGCAAAATAATCCTCCAGCCGTTTTGTAGGAATCTGTAACTTCTGTAACTTGGGTAGCGCCTCGAGAACAGTCGCCTGGGCCTGTCGATAAAAGTGCATCTCCCTCTGAAAATCATCATCTGTGTTGACCTCAGCTCCGCCCTGGCTCGGCTCCGCCCTCCCCTCCACTTTAGCCATGACGTCGATGGTGGGCGGAGTGGTGAGGTCCAGCCTCTCCACCCAGGCCAGATTCTTCTTAAACTCCGCCAGGCATTTCTTCAAACCCTCCATGTTGTTCACGGTTTGTTTAGGTTCTTCTAAAGGAATGTTCATGCCGGGTTTCAGGAGTCCTTTGACGAAAGCTTCTTGAAGCTTTCCATCTGAGAGCTCACAGTCCTCCTGTTCAGACTCCGCTCCCCACTGAGGATCCGCTTCTACAGCCCACATCTTCAATAAACAACAAATATTATTATTATTAACTTTTTTTAACTTCTCACGTGTGTTTCCAAGTCGTTGCTTGCTGAATGACTTTGTGCACGCACAAAAAAAGTCCGGGTAGCGCATTACCCGTGATGAGCAAAGGTTCCGGTTAGGATTCCCTGTGATGGTGACACCCAACAATGCTTCCAGTGTGGGGGCAGGGGACACATGTCTTGGCAGTGTGGGAAACCGGTGGACGAGCCTATGCCCACTGCAGGGTCCTCCAGCTCACCCTCCGCCCAGCTGTTTGCATCACTCGTCGGGGCTGCAGACAGGCCCCCAGATCGACCTCCCACCTGCCTAGTGACTGTGAATTGCCGTGATGTCGAGGCATTGTTAGATTCGGGTAGTCGGGTCACCTTGGTGCATAAGGACCTGGTGGATCCATCGTGTCTGACCACGGACAAAGTTCTCCCAGTTTCCTGCGTCCATGGGGACACCAAAGAGTACCTCATCACTGAACTAAAAATGACCACCACCAGGGGGACTATACACACGAGGGTGGGAGTGGTTGATTCCCTCCCTGTTCCTGTTCTGATTGGGCGAGATTGCCCAACCTTCCACCTGCTGTGGAGAGAGACCCAGCAGAGGCCAGCCTGGGTACCCCGCAGTCAGAGAGGTAAGACTCATCCTGCAACCACACAAGTGCAACCCGCACAACCCCGCATCCCTGCTTTTGCCCTCGCAGGGATGACAGGCACCCAGGCTGACACAGAGACTGGCTAAAAAGGTGCTCCAGTAATCAAGCCTTCTTACATTATATTACAGTTTTATATATCCATATATTACATATTGTATCGAAGTATGGGGAGATGCATGTGATAAGTACTTGTCCTCATTATTTAAATTACAAAAATTTTCTGTAGGCAGCACGGTGGTGTAGTGGTTAGCGCTGTCGCCTCACAGCAAGAAGGTCCGGGTTCGAGCCCCGTGGCTGGCGAGGGCCTTTCTGTGCGGAGTTTGCATGTTCTCCCCGTGTCCGCGTGGGTTTCCTCTGGGTGCTCCGGTTTCCCCCACAGTCCAAAGACATGCAGGTTAGGTTAACTGGTGACTCTAAATTGACCGTAGGTGTGAGTGTGAATGGTTGTCTGTGTCTATGTGTCAGCCCTGTGATGACCTGGCGACTTGTTCAGGGTGTACCCCGCCTTTCGCCCGTAGTCAGCTGGGATAGGCTCCAGCTTGCCTGCGACCCTGTAGAACAGGATAAAGCAGCTAGAGATAATGAGATGAGATGGGAAATGTTCTGTACTCCTCATTAAATCTGTCCCTTTTCACACACCAACTAGACCACTGTATTTATCTTTAGAAATGCTGACTTTGAAAACGGTATACATTTATAAATTGACTTTATTTATGTTTAAAATATCAAACAAAAGTTTGCCTGATTGTGTTGCTAAGTTACTTGTGAGAAATAGTGACATATCACCATGTAACGTGACAATTCCATAAATTGCATGTTCCATTTACTAAGGTACACTCACTCACTATCCATTTTGAGTCAGTTGACACGTCAGACGTGTGTATGACTAGCAGTCTTCAGCAGAGCTCTCCATTCAGCACGGTCTTGAGTTGCCTCCTCTGCAATATTTCTTAGTTTCAAGTCAGCACGGATAGATTCTTTCCAGCTTTTTTGAGGTCGGCCACGGTTGTTCACTCCTTCAACTTCCAAGGTAGTACATCTGTTGATCCAAGAATTACTGTGTTGGACGTGTCCAAACCAATGGAGACGACTGCATCTGAGGACAGTGTCAAAGTTAACCAGCGTAAAAAAGTCAGTCAGATTTTTGGTGTTAAAGTATGGAACATATTAATTGACAAAATAGATACCAACTGCTCTATATCATCTTACAAATGTAACCTTTAAAAATATTTATTTAATGAAGTAATCGACTAATAATTTAAACGAAATAGCAACTGTTTGTCTAAGGAATATTTGTTGTTGTTGTTGTAAAGTTGTATTTTTCCATTATTTTTATTTTCTTGTTCTTTTTTGCTGTTTTGCTATATTTTCTCCTGCAGCCTCTGTTGTGCTGAAAATGGTGTTTATGTAAATAAGTATAGGACACATACACCATTAGGCGTCTAGTCCTCATTTTATATATATATATATATATATATATATATATATATATATATAAAATATATATATAAAATTCATTCATTCATTCATTCATTTTATTGTCAAGAATATTATATATATATATATATATATATATATATATGGCGGCACGGTGGTGTAGTGGTTAGCGCTGTCGCCTCACAGCAAGAAGGTCCGGGTTCGAGCCCCGTGGCCGGCGAGGGCCTTTCTGTGTGGAGTTTGCATGTTCTCCCCATGTCCGCGTGGGTTTCCTCCGGGTGCTCTGGTTTCCCCCACAGTCCAAAGACATGCAGGTTAGGTTAACTGGTGACTCTAAATTGACCGTAGGTGTGAATGGTTGTCTGTGTCTATGTGTCAGCCCTGTGATGACCTGGCGACTTGTCCAGGGTGTACCCCGCCTTTCGCCCGTAGTCAGCTGGGATAGGCTCCAGCTTGCCTGCGACCCTGTAGAACAGGATAAAGCAGCTAGAGATAATGAGATGAGATGGGAAATGTTCTGTACTCCTCATTAAATCTGTCCCTTTTCACACACCAACTAGACCACTGTATTTATCTTTAGAAATGCTGACTTTGAAAACGGTATACATTTATAAATTGACTTTATTTATGTTTAAAATATCAAACAAAAGTTTGCCTGATTGTGTTGCTAAGTTACTTGTGAGAAATAGTGACATATCACCATGTAACGTGACAATTCCATAAATTGCATGTTCCATTTACTAAGGTACACTCACTCACTATCCATTTTGAGTCAGTTGACACGTCAGACGTGTGTATGACTAGCAGTCTTCAGCAGAGCTCTCCATTCAGCACGGTCTTGAGTTGCCTCCTCTGCAATATTTCTTAGTTTCAAGTCAGCACGGATAGATTCTTTCCAGCTTTTTTGAGGTCGGCCACGGTTGTTCACTCCTTCAACTTCCAAGGTAGTACATCTGTTGATCCAAGAATTACTGTGTTGGACGTGTCCAAACCAATGGAGACGACTGCATCTGAGGACAGTGTCAAAGTTAACCAGCGTAAAAAAGTCAGTCAGATTTTTGGTGTTAAAGTATGGAACATATTAATTGACAAAATAGATACCAACTGCTCTATATCATCTTACAAATGTAACCTTTAAAAATATTTATTTAATGAAGTAATCGACTAATAATTTAAACGAAATAGCAACTGTTTGTCTAAGGAATATTTGTTGTTGTTGTTGTAAAGTTGTATTTTTCCATTATTTTTATTTTCTTGTTCTTTTTTGCTGTTTTGCTATATTTTCTCCTGCAGCCTCTGTTGTGCTGAAAATGGTGTTTATGTAAATAAGTATAGGACACATACACCATTAGGCGTCTAGTCCTCATTTTATATATATATATATATATATATATATATATATATATATATATATATATATAAAATATATATATAAAATTCATTCATTCATTCATTCATTTTATTGTCAAGAATATTATATATATATATATATATATATATATATATATGGCGGCACGGTGGTGTAGTGGTTAGCGCTGTCGCCTCACAGCAAGAAGGTCCGGGTTCGAGCCCCGTGGCCGGTGAGGGCCTTTCTGTGTGGAGTTTGCATGTTCTCCCCATGTCCGCGTGGGTTTCCTCCGGGTGCTCCGGTTTCCCCCACAGTCCAAAGACATGCAGGTTAGGTTAACTGGTGACTCTAAATTGACCGTAGGTGTGAACGTGAGTGTGAATGGTTGTCTGTGTCTATGTGTCAGCCCTGTGATGACGTGGTGACTTGTCCAGGGTGTACCCCGCCTTTCGCCCGTAGTCAGCTGGGATAGGCTCCAGCTTGCCTGCGACCCTGTAGAACAGGATAAAGCGGCTACAGATAATGAGATGAGATGAGATATATATATATATATATATAATATTCTTGACAATAAAATGAATGAATGAATGAATGAATGAAAGCTCTGTCCCCACATTCACCACATGCATCTTACTCTGCATGCATGATGCATAATCACATTATTCCACTGGGCCTCCTGTATCTCAAGGAATGAGACTATTAACCATTCTGTTCAACTCTTCAAAGTTGTGAGCACTGAGACAACGCAAGCATTCCATTTCAATCCTTCAAGGTTTTGGCATTTTAACAGGTGCTAGAGGACAACATCGAATTTAATCAAAAAGAGCAATATCTACTCTCTATGCGAAGCAATGTTCGATGTAAAATGCCTTCTGGAGGTCTCTCAGATTAGAGCCCTTAGAGAAGGATACTTAATCAGACTGTTCTTTACGTCTGCTGCCATGTAATTCAGATCTGTGCAGCAGAAGAAAAAGGCCATAAGCCATAACAACTTTAAACTTATTTTTGCATTATTATGGCGGATTTACATAAAGTATTCAGTGGATCATATCCGACTTTAATATTTGTAGAACAAGAACTGAAATACTGTTTAAATGATTTTATAGCGCTCCAAGCTGTGATTATATTTGAGTAAAGAACAAGCTTAATCTTATTTGTTTTGAGATGTAATGTAATATTTGCAGGTAAAGCTCTATAGATAATAACACCTCACTATATAATTTGGAATTTTAAAAAAAATCTAGAATTTCTGTAATGATTCTGCAATAATTACACTGAAGAGCATTCCTGTTTTGTTCTGAGAAATATATTACCTATCATATTTTCAGTGATCTTCTGCATGGCACGGTGGTGTAGTGGTTAGCACTGTCGCCTCACAGCAAGAAGGTTCTGGGTTCGAGGGGCCAATGGGAGCCTTTCTGTGTGGAGTTTGCATGTTCTCCCCATGTCTGTGTGGGTTTCCTCCGGGTGCTCCGGTTTCCCCCACAGTCCAAAGACATGCAGGTTAGGTTAACTGGTGGCTCTAAATTGACCATAGGTGTGAGTGTGAGTGTGAATGGTTGTTTGTCTCTATGTGTCAGCCCTGCAATGATCTGGTGATTTGTCCAGGGTGTACCCCGCTTCTCACCCATAGTCAGCTGGGATAGGCTCCAGCTTGCCTGCGACCCTGTACAGGAAAAGCGGTTACGGATGATGGATGGATGGATTGTACAACTTCAAATCAACATATTTACAGAGCCTTATTATACCATGAGAGTTATAGCCTGCTGTTTTCATGAATGAACTATGTAAAACCTTACAACTGTACATTGTCCAAGTTGGCATTCTGACTTCACCAATCCACCTCCAAGCCTAACTCCAACAGTCAACCTATAGACCCCTTGCACTGACTTCACACTTACATTGGCAACCATTGCTACCCTTGTCCTGCGGGAGAGGTGAACTTTGTTTACATACTAAAGACAAGCGATATTGAAGATGTTGGATGTCTGGAGTTCGAAGAAAGCTACAGTTAAAAAAGCTTTACTAAATGATTATTTTTATAATCTAAGTCAGAAAGAAGCAAAGGATAGATCTCATCTCATTATCTCTAGCTGCTTTATCCTGTTCTACAGGGTCGCAGGCAAGCTGGAGCCTATCCCAGATGACTACGGGCGAAAGGCGGGGTACACCCTGGACCAGTCGCCAGGTCATCACAGGGCTGACACATAGACACAGACAACCATTCACACTCACACCTATGGTCAATTTAGAGTCACCAGTTAACCTAACCTGCATGTCTTTGGACTGTGGGGGAAACTGGAGCACCCAGAGGAAACCCACGCAGACACGGGGAGAACATGCAAACTCCGCACAGAAAGGCCCTCGTCGGCCACAGGGCTCGAACCCGGACCTTCTTGCTGTGAGGCGACAGCGCTAACCACTACACCACCGTGCTGCCGTAAAGGATAGATATATGTGGAAATTAGAGTGTATTAGAGGTTCCAAAAGGTTGTCATAGCTGGGGGTGGCTGTGGGGATAAGCTCCCACATCCCAAATTCTTATAAAATACTCCCATACAGCATGCATCTCTAATAGCCTCTGATAACCAAAGTCCAACTCCTGGCCTGCTTGTGTGACTTAGTAATTAAGTCTGGCGGAACTGCTTCTACTGACAGAAGAAGGGGCGAAGGTGGGTCACTGGCGCCTTAAAACCAGTCGCTTCAGGTAGGTGGAGCTCGATAGCCTTGGCTGGCAGTCCACCTAGGAGAAGGAAAACTCTGATTCCAAACCTCCGCTGCCTTGCGGCTATACCCAATCTGGGAAGGCTTCAGGTGTAAACCTCGAGAAATCACAGAGGCAACTCAAACAAGGTACCATAGCACCTTGTGAGTGGAGGGGCCCGTTGTGCATGTCTTCACTCATTCACTCATCCTTTCAAGGATATGGGCTTAATGGTCAGCTATGAAGTTGTGCTGGTATACCACATTTGGCAGATGAGGGGAGACTCCTATGGCTTGGTTTGTCCCCCAACGGTGTATACCAAAGTCAGTCCCAGCCTGGGTCGGCCCACTGACTTCAACCACCTGACTGCCTTGTGTGTAGAAGTGAGGTGATTTGTGTCTCATCTGAGTCCACTCCTAGCATCTCTCCACATGAGGAACGCAAGTATGGAAGTGGGTCTCCTACTTGCCCACAGCCAGAGGCCAGCACCCTCCTGCTGTGTGATTTCATACCCACTACAGACTCTCATATTAATACATCTACTTCTACATGTCGGCGAGCAACGTCTGTGCAGTGTCACCACATGCATGATGGAGCACAGGTAAAGCCATATGGACCCCGTGGTCCTGATTTGCCCAGGCATGCTCGAAATTTTATGAAACAGATCAAGCTAGCCTCCTGGAATATAAGAACAATGTTGGAGACCCAGAATCTCAATCGTAATGCCCCAGGATGCAAATCTGCTCCAGTGGCAGCGGAGCTCGGTCGTTTCAATATCGATATAGCCTGCCGAATCCCTGAAGAAGGCAAGTTTGAGGATGGTGACTACACCTTCCCTCACTCCGGTAGACCATGCGACCAACCAAAACTTGAAGGCATGGCAATAACCCTTAAAACATCTTTGAGGCCATCAGTTGTGAATTGGAAAGGGCTAAACTCGCGCATCATGTCATTACGGATCAAGCTAGATAATACTTGCCATGCCACAGTCATAAGTGCGTACGCACTGACCTTTAAAAGACCAGTATAGGAGAAAATTCTATTCTACGACCAGCTCTCGGACGTACTATCAAATGTTCCACGTGGAGATAGGCTATTCCTTCTCGGTGACTTCAACGCCAGAGTTAGTTCTGGCAACTCAGTCTGGCCCGAGGTTATCAGTCTTTATGGGTTAGGTGAGATGAATGAACAAGGCCTCCTTTTGTTGGAACTCTGTACTCGTTTTGGGTTAGCAATTTCTAACACCATTTTCTGCCACCCGGACATTCATAAAGGTACTTGGATGCATCCTCACGCACAAAGATGGCACCTGATCTACTACATCATTGTGCGCCAACATTACAAATCGGATCTACATGATTCTCATGTTAGATGTAGCGCGGACTGTTGGATGGATCATCTTATGGTCTGCGCCAGACTGAAGCTGCATTTCCACAAGTCAACTCACATGAGACTTAAACCTGGCCCCAGAAGGCTCAACATTTGCCGTCTCAAACTACCAGAAGTCACTGAGCAGCTGCAGCAGTGTATCACTAAGAATCTGCATCAGGTAAACCATGACTCCATCAAAGATCACTGGAAATCTCTTAAAGAAGTTTTGTATGACTCAGCCAAAGAGACTGTTGGAGTTAAATCGAGACACCATAAAGACTGGTTTGATGAGAACAACAATGCCATTAAAGCCCTGTTGAAACAGAAACATGACAGTTTCCAGGCCGTTCTCAGTGACAACACATCTCGGAAACACCCGCACTACAAAGCTATTCGGAATAAATGCCAGACAGAGCTACATCACATGCAGAACCAATGGTGGGTTGATCGCACCCACAAAATCAAGAAATATGCTGAGCGCAACGACCCAAAAAGTTTCTCTGAAGTTATAAAGTTCGTGACGCAGCGCCGATCATCCGGCCTAACTCCCATCAATGACCTGGCCGGCAACCGCCTCACAGAAAAAGAAGACATCTTGAAACGCTGGAAAGAACATTTCACTACCCTGCTAAACCAAAAAAGTGTCATCAATGCATCAGTCCTGGAAGACATCCCTCAAGAGGTGATACAGTGGTGCTTGAAAGTTTGTGAACCCTTTAGAATTTTCTATATTTCTGCATAAATATGACCTAAAACATCATCAGATTTTCACACAAGTCCTAAAAGTAAATAAAGAGAACCCAGTTAAACAAATGAGACAAAAATATTATACTTGGTCATTTATTTATTGAGGAAAATGATCCAATATTACATATCTGTGAGTGGCAAAAGTATGTGAACCTCTAGGATTAGCAGTTAATTTGAAGGTGAAATTAGAGTCAGGTGTTTTCAATAAATGGGATGACAATCAGGTGTGAGTGGGCACCCTGTTTTATTTAAAGAACAGGGATCTAACAAAGTCTGATCTTCACAACACGTGTTTGTGGAAATGTATCATGGCACGAACAAAGGAGATTTCTGAGGACCTCAGAAAAATTATTGTTGATGCTCATCAGGCTGTAAAAGGTTACAAAACCATCTCTAAAGAGTTTGGACTTCACCAATCCACAGTCAGACAGATTGTGTACAAATGGAGGAAATTCAAGACCATTGTTACCCTCCCCAGGAGTGGTCGACCAACACAGATCACTCCAAGAGCAAGGCATGTAATAGTCAGTGAGGTTACAAAGGACCCCAGGGTAACTTCTAAGCAACTGAAGGCCTTTCTCACATTGGCTAATGTTAATGTTCATGAGTCCACCATCAGGAGAACACTGAACAACAATGGTGTGCATGGCAGGGTTGCAAGGAGAAAGCCACTGCTCTCCAAAAAGAACATTGCTGCTCGTCTGCAGTTTGCTAAAGGTCATGTGGACAAGTCAGAAGGCTATTGGAAAAATGTTTTGTGGATGGATGAGACCAAAATGGAAATTTTGGTTTAAATGAGAAGAGTTATGTTTGGAGGAAGGAAAACACTGCATTCCAGCATAAGAACCTTATCCTATCTGTGAAACATGGTGGTGGTAGTGTCATGGTTTGGGCCTGTTTTGCTGCATCTGGGCCAGGATGGCTTGCCATCATTGATGGAACAATGAATTCTGAATGATACCAGTGAATTCTAAAGGAAAATGTCAAGACATCTGTCCATGAACTGAATCTCAAGAGAAGGTGGGTCATGCAGCAAGACAACGACCCTAAGCACACAAGTCGTTCTACCAAAGAATGGTTAAAGAAGAATAAAGTTAATGTTTTGGAATGGCCAAGTCAAAGTCCTGACCTTAATTCAATCGAAATGTTGTGGAAGGACCTGAAGCGAGCAGTTCATGTGAGGAAACCCACCAACATCCCAGAGTTGAAGCTGTTCTGTACGGAGGAATGGGCTAAAATTCCTCCAAGCCGGTGTGCAGGACCGATCAACAGTTACCGGAAATGTTTAGTTGCAGTTATTGCTGCACAGGGGGATCACATCAGATACTGAAAGCAAAGGTTCACATACTTTTGCCACTCACAGATATGTAATATTGGATCATTTTCCTCAATAAATAAATTACCAAGTATAATATTTTTGTCTCATTTGTTTAACTGGGTTTTCTTTATCTACTTTTAGGACTTGTGTGAAAATCTGATGATGTTTTAGGTCATATTTATGCAGAAATATAGAAAATTCTAAAGGGTTCACAAACTTTCAAGCACCACTGTAGATTTCGACCTTGAAGCACCTCCAGTGGAAGAACAGCTTGCCAAAGCTCTCAAACAACTAGTGCCAGACAAAGCCCCAGGTCAGGATGGTGTCCCTTCAGAGGTCTTGAAAGCTGGAGGCCCAGGACTGTTTGCTGAACTATTCAGGCTATTAAGAACCATCTGGCACCAAGAGCATGTCCCTCAAGACTTTAAGGATGGCGTCATCATTACCCTCTTTAAGATGAACTGCAGATTTACCTGTGGTAATTACAGAGGTATTACCCTTATGGCAAAAGCAGGGAAACTGTTTGTGCATGTCATACTGAATAGAATTTGGCCTGTGATGGAACAGTACTTGCCAGAAGCTCAAAGTGCATTTAGAGGAGGCAGATCAACAAATGACATGATGTTCGCTCTTCGTCAGCTTATTGAGAAATGCCATGAACAACACCAAGAATTGCACATTATATTTGTGGATTTGGTCAAGGCATTTGAAACAGTAAATAGGGACATCTTGTGGAGCCTCCTACTGAAAATTGGCATACCCAATAAACTGGTCAACATCATCAAAAGCTTCCACACTGGCATGCATACTCGCGTTTCCATAAGTGGGGAACTAACGGAAGACTTTGAGGTATCCAGTGGCCTATGCCAAGGCTGCATCTTGGCCCCGACACTGTTTATCCTATTTTTCACCTATGTCCTGTGACATGCTCACAGATCCTTTCCTGACTTCAGAACCATCATCTGCCATAAAATGGACGGTAAACTCTTCGATCTGCGACGTCTGAAGTCGAAGTCAGCACCATCAACTAAGCAAGACGACTTCTTGTATGCAGATGATGCAGCCTTAGCGATGCATAGTGCTAGTTCTCTTCAGTATGGAGCCTCTGTCCTCAATCAGTCCTGCAAAGAGTAGGGTCTTACCATCAGTAACCCTAAAACTGAGGTGATGCACGTTGGTTGCCCTGATCCGCCACCTATAAGGATTGATGACTACACCTTCAAGCGTGCCAAGAAGTTTACTTACCTCAGTGGAGTTATGTCAGAAGATGCCTCTCTAGAATCAGAAATCAAACAGAATCTCTCGTGGTGCAGCTACCTTCAAGTCACTAAGTTCAAGAGTATGGTATCATGAAGGACTCACCTTGTCCACTAAGCTTACTGTCTACAAAGCTATTGTAATTCCCTCCTTGCTGTATGGCAGTGAGACATGGCCAACGCTTTCACACCACCTCAGAAGCTTGGAAGCATTCCACCAGCGATGCCTACGCCAGATTTTGAACATTAGATAGTGGTACAAGGTAACTAATCTGGAAGTCCTTAACAGAGCAAAAACTTCATCCATCGAGACTATGATCTGCCTCAATAGGCTCCGTTGGCTGGGCCATGTTTGCCGCATGGAGGACTGCTGTATCCCAAAGCAGCTTCTCTTCAGCAAATTGGCGTTCAGCAAGAGAAACAGAGGCCGCCCGAAGAAGCGCTGGAAGGACTGTATCAAGGAGGACCTGAAAGCCTTCAGATTCAACCTTTTCTCTTGGTTCAATCTCTCTAAAGACAGGGATGCCTGGTGCAGCAGACTGAGAGGTGGCCGCCAATTATCCCAGGATGCACTAGCGAACCGTTCCAAAAGGTGCCGCATGCAAAGTCATATGAGAGCCTCCATTCATCACACGTGACGCGGATCATAAGTAGTAAGTAAGTAGTAGTGCTTATGATCCGTACAAAATTCCTCAAAATGATTAGAGTAATGATGTAGATTTTTGGCCTACCATTCCCTACATAGATGTTGGAATGTCCATTCTCACTGCATTTTCTCTGTTTTGATTTAAAAAAAATATCATTTGCTGGAAGAGAAGAGCAGGGAGGATTGAGAATCAAGCAACTGTGGTTTGTTGACACTTGATACTAATTCTTGTAGCATCCTAGCAAGCACCAAAAAGATGCATACAAAAAGCCCCAAAATGGCTATTTACCCGGGCCTAAACGATACAGGATTCATCTTGTAGGGTCTTGATCCCCAGATCTTTAACCCAGCCTCATATAAAAAGTTGTACACCTCCATGCTCTTCCAGGTTTTTATCTGTTTGTCCATGTAGAACGATGTCTGCAGCACCAGGTAGTTTGAGATGTCAGGGAACTTAACGGATGGATAATTTTTCAAATCATTGGAAAAATCCTGGTGACTTCCTCTGTCAAATGAAGATCAAAGGAATAAATCCTTCCCTTGAATGCAAAAAGAATCCTCTAAAGTCTCATTCCAAAATTCAACAGAGTTCTGTGGAGTTCCCAAAGCTCACTAATTGGATTAATGCTGTGGCAGAAGCCCAATTTTTATTATCTTTTTCCTACCTTTATCTTTATCCAGTCTCAGATAGAACTTTGGAGCCAACTCAGGGTTTTAGCCCCCAATGGATTAAGGTGAAACACCTTGACCAATTAGGCCAAGGGTAGGTGTCCTGCTGGTTCTGAGAATATTGCGATTTTTTCCACTGCCTGCCTAATTCTTGCTCATTACCAGACAGCCACATTCATATGCCATGCAATGAATTCTTTTTGTTCTTTGCAATCTTTTCCCCTGTGGGCCATAACCCAAGCTGACTTTCCTTGACCTCTTCTCTTCTGAGAGCTAATCACACTCACCTGGGTACTTTCCCTTGTGGACACAGAGGCCTAACTCGGCAGAGGTTCAGAGAGTTGTGATTTGAAAGCAAACCTGAGTGCTCCATCTTCTGTTTCAGAAGCTGCCTCATCCTAAGTTGTATACCGTAGGACTATGGACAGACCGGATAACTAGTAAATAAAATAGTCTGAGTAAATTTTAAAAAATTGTAAATAAAATAAATTTCTTCACAAACCTCTACCTGATCCAGTTGAATGAAAAGTGTACTTTCCTATTTCATAAATACTGTAAAGTCTGAAGACTGTTTTCCATGGCTTTTCTTAGTTTTATTAAATTAGTGTAATAAATGCTAGAACATAAAGTAATGCTTTTTTCCCATTCTAGGTCTCTTAAACAGCAAATGTGTTGAAACAATACAAGGCAAAGTTGCTTAAAACCAGATGCCCTGAAATTGAGGCTAAATCATAGAGTGGGTTATGCGATTTTTACAACTACAAGTTTAATGAAAGACAAACTTGTTTGTATTTGTGTAGACTGATCCAGCATTCACAAAGCACAGTACTTTTATAATTTTATGTATGTATATGTCAATTAACTTGAAATGAGTGTTTTAGTCATTTTGTTACTTAATTTTCAAGCTTTGCTAATGCCTATACTGCACATCAATACCCTTGCGTACACTTTCTCCAAGCAAAAAGCACTTACTGAAGCTCACAAAAAGCCAAAGTCTGACTACACTGGCAACAAATAAAAGAATGCCATGCTGCTTCCAGCACATGGGCTATATAAATTCATTTAAGCTCGTTATTATTTTAAACTCATCTGTGACAACACAGTTTGTTTTAGACAGGAAATCAATACAGATGGAATCAGTGAACACGCCAGCACAGATCTCATAAACACCTTCAACAGCAGTTTAATGAAAGGCAAGCTCATGTAAAGTATTACACACAGAGACGTTCTTCTCTTACTTTTGCCTCTAAAGATTATTTCCATGCTCAACACAAAGCAATAATGGTAACAACATTCTTCTGATTTTGAAATGTTAGATTATTATAATTTTGCCAATGGCATATAATAATGCAACTACCGACATTCTCATTTGGTCCACTATAAATAGTTAAACATTGATCTATGGTTTAATATTTGCAATCCAACAGAGATGACAATGGGTTATTACCTTGACAGAGGACCATAATGTGTTCCCACATGCAAGCATGTAAATGATTATTTAAATAGAGGCTGGCAGTGTGTGTGTGTGTGTGTGTGTGTGTGCGCGCGCACGCGTGCATATGTGTGTGTGTATGTATGTGTGTATATATATATATATTATATATATATATATATATATATATATATATATATATATATAATTTAACAGTTATTCCATGAAATTGAGTCATACATGAGCTGATAGCTGACGAGGCGCATAGCACCAAGTCGGTTATAAACCATGTACGATGGGATTGAGTGGAATAACTGCTTTATTCTATCCACACTCAGGGGCGTCAGAAGCATTTTTAATGTGGGGGGGACACACTGGCAGGGGTCCTCCCCCAGAAAATTTTTAATTAATTAGATGCCATTTCCTGCATTCTGGTGTATTTTTAACAGGTTGTTAAACACGTAATTTTACCTTCAAAAGTCACTTAATTCAGTGACTATTTTCGAGACTCAACAATAAGTCCTCATTTAACTAGTCCATATATTCATCAGCCTGTTTTTAAACCCACTGCTCTGCCTAAGATAATGAGATGAATGTGACACAATTTATCATCAACAATGACTTGCCTGCGACCCTGTAGAATAGGATAAAGTGGCTAGAGAATGACTTTATGGGTGCATTTTACTTTTTATTTTGTGTTTCCTTTTTTATTTAGTTTTAGATGTAACATAACATGCCACTGTGCCAAGCAATAGTGACACTCAACTGTATGTTTAAAAATAAGAATATTCATAATTTCACACAATGAACAGGCATGACATAGCATCATACAAACTTCATAACACAAAATCACACTGTGTCAAGCAACGGTGACACATAAAAAACAACTTCACACAATGAACAGGTGCAATTTTGTTAACTACCAGCAGTGACTTTAGTGGGTGCATTTTACTTTTTCACACAAAATCACACTGTCAAGCAATGACACATAAAAGAGAACTTCACACAATGAACAAGTGCAGTTTTGTCAACCTACATGCAATGGTGGTACTACAGTAACATTTACAGATCAGTATAACAAATAGATTTATAGATATAACTCCTTACATTGGTGCCACCACAATTTCTACCACTTCATAACTTTTATCCCCCTTTCCTTCACAATCCACCTGGAATAACATCCATCTCTCTCCATTGCTTTCCCTTCTACTATTCCTTCCCCATACACTGATTTCCCATGTTACTTTCCAGAAAACTGGCAAAGACCAGACAAAACAAGTTCTTCAAATCACAACAGGGAATCAATAAATATCATCAGAGCAGACTTGACCTCATTCTTGGCATTACAATAAGGTAGGCATACTGGGGTTGAATTAAATGATAGCTAACAATAAGCTAGCTGATACATCTCCTAACCCCCTCCTAGAACTGCCACCTTATTGTGGTGGAGGGGTTTGTGTGCTTGAATGATCCTAGGAGCTATGTTGTCGGGGGCATTATGCCCCTGTTAGGGTTTCCCAAGGCAGACAGGTCCTAGGTGACAGGCCAGACCAAGAGCAGTTCACCAAAAAACCCCTATGGAGAAAAAATCCAGGACCGTGACGTCGCCCGGTAGGACGCAGCCGGGGCCCCACCCTGGAGCCAGGCCCGGGGTTGGGGCTCGTATGCGAGCGCTTGGTGGTCGGGCCTTTGCCCATGGGGCCCGGCCGGGCTCAGCCCGAAGAGGCGACGTGGGCCCGACCTCCTGTGGGTTCACCACCCACAGAGGTAGCAGTAGGGGTTTGGTGCAGTGTGGATTGGGTGGCAGTCGAAGGCAGGGGCCTCGACGACCTGACCCCCGGACACAGCGGCTGGCTGTTGGGACATGGAATGTCACTTCGCTGGGGGGGAAGGAGCCTGAGCTTGTGCGGGAGGTTGAGAGGTACCGGCTAGAGATAGTCGGGCTCACCTCCACGCACAGCTTGGGCTCTGGAACCCAGCTCCTCGAGAGGGGCTGGACTTTCCACTTCTCTGGAGTCGCCCATGGTGAGCGGCGGCGGGCTGGTGTGGGCTTCCTTATAGCTCCCCAGCTCAGCCGCCATGTGTTGGAGTTTACCCCAGTGAACGAGAGGGTCGCCTCTCTGCGCCTTCGGATTGGGGAGAGGGCTCTTGCTGTTGTTTGTGCCTACGGGCCAAATAGCAGTATAGAGTATCCGGCCTTCTTGGAGTCCCTGGGAGAGGTACTGAGGGGTGCTCAGACTGGGGACTCCATTGTGCTACTGGGGGACTTCAATGCTCACGTGGGCGATGACAGTGACACCTGGAGGGGCGTGGTTGGGAGGAACGGCCTCCCCGATCTGAACCCGAGTGGTGTTTTGTTATTGGACTTCTGTGCTAGTCACAGTTTGTCCATAACGAACACCATGTTCGAGCATAGGGGTGTCCATAAGTGCACGTGGCACCAGGACACCTTAGGTCGGAGGTCGATGATCGACTTTGTAGTCGTGTCATCTGATCTCCGACCCTATGTCTTGGACACTCGGGTGAAGAGAGGGGCTGAGTTGTCAACTGATCACCACCTGGTGGTGAGTTGGATCCGCTGGCGGAGGAGGAAGCTGGACAGACCTGGCAGGCCCAAACGTATGGTGAGGGTCTGCTGGGAACGTCTGGCCGAGCACTCTGTTGGGGAGGTCTTTAACTCCCACCTCCGGGAGAGCTTTTCCCAGCTTCCGAGGGAGGCGGGGGACATTGAGTCTGAGTGGACCATGTTCTCTACCTCCATTGTGGACGCAGCTGTTCGGAGCTGTGGCCGCAAGGTCTCCGGTGCCTGTCGTGGCGGCAATCCCCGAACCCGGTGGTGGACACCGGAAGTAAGGGATGCCGTCAAGCTGAAGAAGGAGTCCTATCGGGCCATGTTGACCTCCGGGACTCCTGAGGCAGCCGACGGGTATCGGCAGGCCAGGCGTGCTGCAGCTCGGGCAGTTGCGGAGGCAAAAACTCGGAACTGGGAGGAGTTCGGGGAGGCCATGGAGAAGGACTATCGGTCGGCCTCGAAGAAATTCTGGCAAACCGTCCGGCGCCTCAGGAGGGGGAAGCAGTACTCTGCCAACACTGTTTACAGTGCGGGTGGGGAGCTGTTGACCTCGACTGGGGACATTGTCGGGCGGTGGAAGGAATACTTTGAGGATCTCCTCAATCCCACCGTCATGTCTTCCACTGAGGAGACTGAGGCTGATGACTCAGAGGTGGACTCGTCCATTACCCAAGCCGAAGTCACTGAGGTGGTTTGCAAGCTCCTCGGTGGCAAGGCACCGGGGGTGGATGAGATCCGCCCTGAGTATCTCAAGTCTCTGGATGTTGTGGGGCTGTCTTGGTTGACACGCCTCTGCAACATCGCGTGGCGGTCGGGGACAGTGCCTCTGGAGTGGCAGACTGGGGTGGTGGTCCCTCTTTTTAAGAAAGGGGACCGGAGAGTGTGCTCCAATTATAGGGGAATCACACTTCTCAGCCTCCCAGGGAAAGTTTACTCCAGGGTACTGGAGAGGAGAATTCGACCGATAGTCGAACCTCGGATCCAGGAGGAACAATGCGGTTTTCGTCCTGGTCGCGGAACACTGGACCAGCTCTATACCCTTCATAGGGTGCTCGAGGGTTCATGGGAGTTTGCCCAACCAGTCCACATGTGCTTTGTGGATCTGGAGAAGGCATTCGACCGTGTCCCCCATGGTATTCTGTGGGGGGTGCTTCGGGAGTATGGGGTTCGGGGCTCTTTGCTAAGGGCTGTCCGGTCCCTGTACGAACGGAGCAGGAGTCTGGTTCGCATTGCCGGCAGTAAGTCAGACCTGTTCCCAGTGCATGTTGGACTCCGTCAGGGCTGCCCTTTGTCACCGGTTCTGTTCATAATTTTTATGGACAGAATTTCTAGGCGCAGCCAGGGGCCGGAAGGAATCCTGTTTGGGAACCACAGGATTTCATCTCTGCTTTTTGCGGATGATGTTGTCCTGTTGGCTTCTTCAAACCAGGACCTTCAGCATGCACTGGGGCGGTTTGCAGTCGAGTGTGAAGCGGCTGGGATGAGAATCAGCACCTCCAAGTCCGAGGCCATGGTTCTCGACCGGAAAAGGGTGGCTTGCCCTCTCCAGGTTGGTGGAGAAGTCCTGCCTCAAGTGGAGGAGTTTAAGTATCTCGGGATCTTGTTCACGAGTGAGGGAAGGATGGAGCGTGAGATCGACAGGCGGATCGGTGCAGCCTCCGCAGTGATGCGGTCGCTTTACCGGTCCGTCGTGGTGAAGAAGGAGCTGAGCCAAAAGGCGAAGCTCTCAATTTACCGGTCGATCTACGTTCCGACTCTCACCTATGGTCATGAGCTTTGGGTAATGACAGAAAGAACAAGATCGCGGATACAAGCGGCTGAAATGAGTTTCCTTCGCAGGGTGGCTGGGCGCTCCCTTAGAGATAGGGTGAGAAGCACAGTCACTCGGGAGGAGCTCGGAGTAGAGCCGCTGCTCCTCCACATCGAGAGGAACCAGCTGAGGTGGCTCGGGCATCTTTTTCGGATGCCTCCTGGACGCCTCCCTGGGGAGGTGTTCCAGGCATGTCCCCCCGGGAGGAGGCCCCGGGGAAGACCCAGGACACGCTGGAGGGACTATGTCTCTCGGCTGGCCTGGGAACGCCTCGGTGTTCTTCCCGAGGAGCTGGCCGAGGTGTCTGGGGAAAGGGAAGTTTGGGCTTCCATGCTTAGACTGCTGCCTCCGCGACCCGGTCCTGGATAAGCGGAAGAAGACGAGACGAGACGATACATCTCCTAACATTGACTAACCAGCTAACTGAACTAACATTTCCATTGTGGGGAAATTTTGTCCTGTGGGGAAATTTTGACTTACTTTCCACTTCTTTGTAAAGAATGTCCTTATGTCCATTGTGTCTGGGGAGGAGCAAATACTGCAAACAATTCATCATCAACCAAGAATACCCCATTAGGCTAAGCTTATTTCATTGTTTAGTTGAATATTAATTTAACATGGCCTAGGGTTAATTTTGAGGGCATATCACAAAAGAATAAGGTTTTAGCAAAAGCAAGACATTGTGAAGTGGCAATGGGGCTGACGTCACCTCCTCCACTTTCGAGCAGCTGCACCAAAAATGTCTCCGCTCGCGCTGAGATTCACTCGCGCGCGGTGAGCTGTTGTAGGGACCGCCCGGAAAACCCGGAGTGGATTTTCAGTGGTCTGTGTATTCTCTTATCGATCAAGTGGAATGGATTCTTTCACGAAGCAATAGAAACGGCGCTGGGTGAACTCATATTTTATGTTAAGTGTGTGTGTGTGGGGGGGGTCCAAATGAAGAATTATGAAATGTGAGGGGGACACGTCCCCTTCACATTCAATGGTGGCGACGCCCATGTCACTGGATTTTGAAAAACAGAGTATTTTAATTTAAATTTTTTGAAATGTGATAAAAACTTTATATAAAACATCCGACAAAATTATTTCTGCTTAGAATGTAAACAAACCAGCAAAATGACAGTAGCAATTTGTGAAAAATGCTATAATAATAATAGAATAGAATTGAATAGAATAGAATGCCTTTATTGTCACTATACACATGTACAATGAGATTAAAGTATCTCCAATAACAGTGCAAACAGCGTGTAGAGAGAGAGAGAGAAAAAGGGGGGGGGGGGGAGAGTGTAAGGGGGGTAAGGTGCACAGTCCTGAGGTGTATGTGTTGTGTTACACATTATGGAGTAAGGTATTGCGCATTGCACATTATAAAGTATTTCACAGAGAGAGTCACATTATAAAGTATTGCACATTATAAATTATTGCACGAGAGAGTCACATTATAAAATAAAATATTACACATTATGAAGTATTGCAAGGTAAGGTAAGGTGCACAGACTTGAGGTGAATGTGTTGTGTGTAAGGTGTTGCATTTCACATTATGGAGTGAGGTATTGCACATTATAAAAGTATTGCACAGAGAGAGTCACCTTATAAAGTACTGCACATTATAAATTATTGCACGAAGAGAGTCACATAGTAAAATAAATAGACTATGAAGTCAGAGTATATCCGAGTTCAGGGCGGTTATGGCTTTTGGAAAGAAGCTGTTTTTGAATTGATTTGTCTTTGTTCTGATGCACCTGTAGCGCCTCCCTGAGGGCAACAGGTCGAACAGATCAAAGCCAGGGTGGGAGCTGTCCTTGATAATGTTCTTAGCTCTGTTAAGGCAGTGGGAGGTGTAAATGTCCATCAGGGAGGGGAGAGGGCGGCCAATGATCTTCTGTGCTGCCTTAACTACCCTCTGGAGCCTCTCCCTGTCTACAGCAGTGCAGCTGCCATACCATACCGTAATACAGTACGTCAGCAGGCTCTCGATGGATGAGCGGTAGAAGGTCAGCAGCAGGTTGGAGTTTAGGTTGTACTTCCTGAGGACTCTCAGGAAGTGTAGCCACTGCTGAGCCTTCTTAATGACTGCTTTAATGTTTACTGACCAGGAGATGTCGGCGGAGATGAGGATGCTGAGAAACGGGAAGGTGTGGACCCTCTCCACATACTCGTTGTTGATGTAGAGGGGGGCTAGGTCGGTGCTGTGCTTCCTGTAGTCAACAATGAGCTCTTTGGTTTTCTTGGTGTTCAGAGCAAGGTTATTTTCTGAACACCAGGCTGGCAACTTCAGGACCTCCTCTCTGTAGGCTGCCTCGTCTCCCTTTGAGATGAGTCCGACCACTGTAGTGTTGTCAGCAAACTTGACGATAAGGTTGTTGTTGTTGTGGGTCGGACTACAGTCGTGGGTGTAGAGGCAGTACAGGAGGGGGCTCAGCACACAGCCCTGTGGAGAGCCGGTGCTCAATGTGCGGATGGAGGAGAAGTGGGGGCCAAGTCTCACAGTCTGGGGCCGGTTGGTAAGAAAGTCCTTTATCCAGGCACATGTGAGGGGGGGAGGCAGAGAGTGTCCAGTTTACTGATAAGAATGTCCGGGATTATTGTGTTGAAAGCAGAACTGTGATCCACAAAGAGTATGCAGACGTAGATCTGCTGCTGCTCCAGGTAGTTCAGTACAGAGTGTAGAGCTACGGCGATGGCATCCTCTGTGGATCTGTTCGCATGATATGCGAACTGGTAGGGGTCGAAGTCTGGGGGGAGGTGGTCCTTGATGTGCTGAAGAACTAGTCTCTCGAAGCACTTCATGATTACCAGAGTGAGGGCCACAGGACAGTAATCATTCAGGCTGGTGACGGGAGACTTCTTCGGCACCGGGATTATTGTAGCTGATTTTAGGCAGGGCGGGATGACTCCTGAGCCAGGGAGAGGTTAAAGATCCTGGTGAAGGTAGGGGCGAGCTGGTGGGCACACGCTCTGAGCACCTTATCACGTACTCCATCTGGGCCGGCAGCTTTCTTGGGGTTCACTGCCAGGAGCACCCGTCTGACATCGTGCTCCTGTACAGTGAATGGAGTGATGTACGAACTGTGTGGCGGTGGGGGCAGGGCTGGAGCAGATGAGTGCTGCTGAGATGTTTCAAAGTGAGCAAAGAAGCAATTTAGCTCCTCTGCCAGTGACGCACTCCAGTCTCCTGTTGACGCATCACAGTCTCTGAAATTCGTGATGTCTTGTATGCCCCACCACACCTCCCGTATGTTGTTGCTGGACAGGTGGGACTCTATACACAGCCTATGGTCCGCCTTGGCTTTTTTTAATTTCTCTTTTTAGATCAGCTCAAGCGGCACTGTACAGAGCTCTGTCACCTGACCTGAAGGCAGCGTCGTGAGCCCTGAGGAGTGACCGGATCTGGCTGGTCATCCAGGGTTTCTGGTTTGGGAAAACCCGGATGTTTTTATCCATCGTCACTTTTCCGATACAGAACTTGATAAAGTCCAGTACCGTTGCTGTGAATGTCTCCAGCTCCTGGTGTTCAAATAAGTCCCAATCTGTCCATTTAAAGCAGTCCTGTAGTCTGGAGAGTGCATTGTCAGGCCAGGTTGTGATAGTCCTTGTGGTGGGCCTGGCTCTGCGTCTGAGGGGGGTGTAGGCTGGGGAGAGCCGGAGGGAAAGATGGTCTGACTGGCCAAGGTGGGGGAGGGGTATGGCTCTGTACACGTACTTGATGTTAGAATAAACATGATCCAGAGTGTTCTTCCCTCTAGTAGAACATTTAACATGTTGGTAAAACTTCGGCAGTACAGTCTTCAAGTTGGCCTTATTAAAGTCTTATTAATAAGACTTGAAAAATAAAAAAGATATGTTCTTACCATCAAATACTCATTTCATCTCATTATCTCTAGCCGCTTTATCCTTCTACAGGGTCGCAGGCAAGCTGGAGCCTATCCCAGCTGACTACGGGCGAGAGGCGGGGTACACCCTGGACAAGTCGCCAGGTCATCACAGGGCTGACACATAGACAATCATTCACACTCACACCTATGGTCAATTTAGAGTCACCAGTTAACCTAACCTGCATGTCTTTGGGGGAAACCGGAGCACCCGGAGGAAACCCACGCGGAGAACATGCAAACTCCGCACAGAAAGGCCCTCGCCGGCCCCGGGGCTCGAACCCAGGACCTTCTTGCTGTGAGGCGACAGCGCTAACCACTACACCACCGTGCCGCCCCCATCAAATACTCATCTCATCTCATCTCATTATCTCTAGCCGCTTTATCCTTCTACAGGGTCGCAGGCAAGCTGGAGCCTATCCCAGCTGACTACGGGCGAAAGGCAGGGTACACCCTGGACAAGTCGCCAGGTCATTTCAGGGCTGACACATAGACACAGACAACCATTCACACTTACACCTATGGTCAATTTAGAGTCACCAGTTAACCTAACCTGCATGTCTTTGGGGGAAACCGGAGCACCCGGAGGAAACCCACACGGACACGGGGAGAACATGCAAACTCCGCACAGAAAGGCCCTTGCCGGCCACGGGGCTCGAACCCAGGACCTTCTTGCTGTGAGGCGACAGCGCTAACCACTACACCACCGTGCCACCCCCATCAAATACTTTTATTCCATATTCTGTTGCTTTTTTTGTATTTTGGGGGGTTTTGTTTTCGAGTAGAGTTTTTATTTCATCCTTGGTTGGTTCAGCAATACGCGCTGACATTTTCTTCTTCAATTGGCAAACTGAACAGGAGATATCGGGGGGGAAGACACATGATATTATTTTAGCTATTTCTGTTTCTTTTAAATGTTAAATACTTCATAACAAAGTGATATATCTGACTTGATGCTCTCTGCCATTTTGTTTTTCTCTAGTCACAGTATATGAGCTGATATCCATTTAGTAGAGTAGCCAATCAGAGCATGTGATTGCTCATATCCAGTGAATGTGGATTTATACACACACACACACACAGTGGTACTTGAAAGTTTGTGAACCTTTTAGAATTTTCTATAGTTCTGCATAAATATGACCTAAAACATCATCAGATTTTCACACAAGTCCTAAAAGTAGATAAAGAGAACCCAGTTAAACAAATGAGACAAAAATATTATACTTCGTCATTTATTTATTGAGGAAAAATGATCCAATATTATGTAGGCCATGGTTCTGCGTATATGCTTTAAATAAAAAAGAAAACATAATGAAGGTTTTGGTGCAAAATGAAGAAGTGAGTGTGACAGTCAAAGTGTCCAGAAGAACTGTGGCTGGTTCTGTAAGATGCTCAGTAAAACCTACAGCTCATTTCCTTATAAAACTGCACTCATTGTACCTGAGACTACTCATCTCATTATCTGTAGCCACTTTATCCTGTTCTACAGGGTCGCAGGCAAGCTGGAGCCTATCCCAGCTGACTACGGGCGAAAGGCAGGGTACACCCTGGACAAGTCACCAGGTCATCACAGGGCTGACACATAGACACAGACAACCATTCACACCTACAGTCAATTTAGAGTCACCAGTTAACCTAACCTGCATGTCTTTGGACTATGGGGGAAACCAGAGCACCCGGAGGAAACCCACACGGACACAGGGAGAACATGCAAACTCCACACAGAAAGGCCCTCGCCGGTCATGGGGCTCGAACCCAGACCTTCTTGCTGTGAGGCGACAGCGCTAACCACTACACCACCGTGCCGCCCACCTGAGACTACTATTTTTTTTAAAGCAAAGGGTCGTCTCACACCAAATAACAACAAATTGACTTTGTTTCATTTATTATGGATTACTGCTGTTTATAATATTTTTTAATGTTGAAACATTTAATTTCATTATTTTTGAGCCATTTTTGGTCTACAGCATTTCTTTACGTGTGCCCTAGATTTTTGCACAGTACTGTATGTATAGTGTTTTCTCTGAAAAAAAAAATGTTGTTGTTCCCGGTATAAGAAGAAGAAGAAGAAGAAGAAGTGGTTGTTGACCTACACAAACCAGGTCATGTGTATAAAAATACATAAAGCACTTGAAATACCATTAAGTACAAAAAAGACCAGACCAAAAAGTTTTACATGTCTGAAACAGGGTGCACAGGCTGGTGTAGTGGTTAGCACTGTCGCCTCACAGCAAGACCGACGGGGGCCTTTCTGTGTGGAGTTTGCATGTTCTCCCCATGTTTGTGTGGGTTTCCTCCAGGTGCTCTGGTTTCCCCCACAGTCCAAAGACATACAGGTTAGGTTAAATTGACCGTAGGTGTGAGTGTGAATGGTTGTTTGTCTCCATGTGTCAGTCCTGCAATGACCTTGCAACTTGTCCAGGGTGTACCCCGCCTCTCGTCCATAGTCAGCTGGGATAGCTCCAGCTTGCCTGCAACCCTGCACAGGATAAGTGGTTACAGATAATGGATGGATGTCTGAAACACTTGGAAATTTGACAGGGGCATAGAGAAGATGATCATGAAGGAGAGAAAAGGGGAATAAATATTAATTTCTGCATAGTTCCATGAAATGCCGATAACTCTGAAGGGCACTATATATTAATTTTAATTACACTACATCTACAAAGTGGCAGTTGAGTTATAGGGGTTTTGCCACTGCTTATTGGTCTTTTTTTTTTTTGCACACATGTCTGTCGTATTACATAATAATATGTAAGAGCATGTTTCTTAACATAACCACTTGGAAGACAGAGAACATATTCTCATCAGACTGAGAGCTGATGCTTCTTAAACACAGACACTCATTATGAGGAGAATGGTTGAAATATCACTCGGCAAATTGCTTATGTGAGGTCACATGGGTGAAAGGCACATATGGACTAATGATCCATATTGGCTTTTAAGGCTGTGATATTAATCTCTGGCATCCCTCACTCCCTTCTCTATGTAGCTCAGGTCAAAACTGATTGACCTTCCATTGAAGAAAATGAATTATATGTCTCTTTTTTTTTTTTTTTGCCATGCACAAACATTGCATCGCTAGTGAAACATTTCCCCAAGTGTCAGCATTTTCTTTACTTGCATGAACCTAAATGCATATGTGTCTTTTTTTTTCTTTTTCTTTTAATTCCAGGTGGGTTTTGTTACATTTCATGTAATACCCATTAACCAGTGACAAAGTGAACCTGAGTTCAGCAATATTTGTGAGAGTTAATCAACACGCAATTTGCTAAGTGTACAAAAGTATCATTTTTGCTAGCATGGCATTTTTGGATGGCAAATATTGCATCCTATAGTATATTTAGTTTTCTATAAGACCTGAGAGACCCTTAACACTGATTGCGTCCGTAAGCAACAATGTCTACAGAAATTGCAGGTTTACTGAGCAGATTAAGCCTGATGATTAATACGCAAAATAAATCTTTCAGAAAAAAAACTTTGGATTTTCACTCACTTATACTTAATATCACCTTGCAATACATTTTCATGGGTATGCATTTATAACATACCTTTAAAGTATCGAATGAAGCTGAGTCATATTCAGACACCATCATGAATGTCTGCTGCTTTTTGCCACCCACTGAGGGAATTCTGACATATGAGCTGCACCATATTTATTGAAGCTAATGAAAGTGTGGGCTCCACCATTAACCTCCAAGAGGAAGCGAGAGGCTATTTGGTGCAGTCAGATTGGCAATGACGAATATTTCACCATGACACACACATTATAAAATGAATAATTAAAGTATTTAACTTAATGGTCATATTGGAAATAAAAAGAGAGGAAATATGGAAGGGAAGGTGGCAATAAATCTGTAATCGATTGTCTTTAAAACTAATCCACAGATATTACACCACTCCCTGTAGATAAAACATTGAAACAAATAGGTTTTTGATGGCAGTCCCAAAGTAGATACAGCCATTAGGTTGGAGAACTCTTGTGATGGAAGTGGCATCCTGGAGTGAAAAGATCATGAAAATTTAAGTGGGAAATTTGCACGAGAAAGCCACTGGCAGTGGAGGGGGCTTATCAAGGGACATGTGTGCTTTTGACAGCAGGAACACTACACTAGAGATTAATCATGAAATACAAACTGGCGATGTTTGTAGGCTGAGAGCTGCTATAAAGCTTTCACAGTTTTAAAGTTATTATTAAGAAAAGAAAACCTGTGCAATGACCCATGAGAGTACACAAAGTACCTCATTCACTAGAAAAGGGGTTTTTTTTTAGCTGCAGTGATCCTCAAATTATAATGTCCATGTTAAAAATCCACTTAGAGGCTAACAACATCAACTCAGCCATACAAGTCATTATTTCTAATGCCCCCATTGAAACATAGCAGGCATCCTGAAGATCTATTGGAAATGAGTTTATTATGACTTTGAGGTTTCATGAGAATTCATCAAATAATTACTTCTGAGTTTACCAACCCCTTTTCTCCTTTTCATGGCTCAGGAGATAAGAGCTAAAACATAAGAAAGGAAAAAAATACATAACCTGATGCTCTATAGCCCCATCCTTTGACCACTGAGGGTCTGTTAACTCATTTGATGTTGCACCTTTTGGCCATATTTGGTATTTCTACACCTTATGGCTTTCTCTCCTTATTGCATCATATCAGAATATAGCAAGAGAATCCTACCAAATATAAAGATGCTCCAACATTCTGTGCTCAGACTCTTATAGAAGAGAACGAGCAGTCTTTACATGCATATACAAGTCTGTCACTAATCCTTGTCCTCCTTGTGTTCAGGCTTCATCCACTCTTGTTTATGAAAAACTCATTTTGTGCCATATGTGTAAAAAAATTGAACCAGTATTATTCTAATTTTTCAAAATCAAAAGTAAAATCTGTGAAGTTGTGTACACTAATCTCTATGCAAACTGTTAGCATAGTTTTCAGACATCTATTATAATTATATAGAATTTTGCTTAGGAGTAGCAAAAGGTGGCAGCACTGAGGCAGAAAGAATGCACACACTCCTTTCCAACCATGTAATAATGAACTGCAATCAATGCAAGGTGCAGAAAGATGTCTTCTTTATAAATAAATAAATAGGGCGGCATGGTGGTGTAGTAGTTAGCACTGTCGCCTCACAGCAAGAAGGTTCTGGATTCGAGCTCAGTGGCTGACGGGGGCATTTCTGAGTGGAGTTTGCATGTTCTCCCCGTGTCTGCGTGGGTTTCCTCTGGGTGCTCAGGTTTCACCCACAGTCCAAACACATGCAGGTTAGGCTAATTGGTGACTCTAAATTGACCGTAGGTGTGAATGTGAGTGTGAATGGTTCTTTGTCTCTATGTATCAGCCCTGAAATGACCTGGCAACTTGTCCAGGGTGTACCCTGCCTCTCGCCCATAGTCAACTTGGATAGGCTCCAGCTTGCCCGTGACCCTGCATAGGATAAGCGACTACAGATAATGGATGTAATAATAATAATAATAAAGGCTTGAAATGGCTTTAGCTGTGCTTGTTCCATCTGTCTGGAGCATGTCCATAACATATTGCATGTTTGTTTGGTGTACACACCCTTACTGGTGGTTCTCTGTTGATGAAATATTCAACACTTTAAAGCATTCAATTATCCTCCTCTTCCAAAAAACATTCTGTCGTGAGAGTGTGACTCTTAACTACTGGCCACAAAACATGGCACCTCTATAAATTAGGCAAACATAGAGTGTATTATGAAAGCATAAGCAAAAGAAAAACGTGAGCAGCTGTTGAGTGAAATGGAAAGCACATGTGAGAATGCCATTGCACACTGGCATGCTGCTCTTCTTTCCACTTGGATAATCAAGAGCAGTGTGTGCAGTCACTTGGTAAACACTAGTATAGGACAGAACAAACTAATTGCAATGCTTTATTGAGTTCAGCCATGGGATGATAAAATGCAGCGTAGAGATCTGTGTTTATTCCTGTACACTGATGACTGATGATTAAAAAGTAAAAATTTTAATTACTTTATTTAACAAGCAAACAGAGCCTTGGATGTGTGAAGATATGCTCTCAGAGGTATGAGCTTTTCTTTTATACACTGTCTCAGACACTGATATGATGTCCCTCAAGGCATCATGCTTCTTTGATAGCCAATGGAAGGGTGCTATCAGTGAAGCTTTGGATGAGGTTTGAGCATATGCTGTTTTCTGCTGGGACATGATGGCTGTAAAACATATGTACAGCAATCAATTCTTTGTGGAAATGGTGTTAATTTTGTTTTAACCCTTTATAGCTCCAGTTTATCATTCACTTATTCATTTAAACCATCTTATTCAGTAATTACCAGGAATGATTCAGGAACAGTGAAACTAATAGGAAAGATATGTAGATATAAGAGTGAGGTCTGGACACAAGGGTTAATTAATGATTAAAATACATCGGGCATGCTGTTATAGAAAAATAATCAACTATGAGTTGTTAATTCAGTCTGATGGAAGTTGTTTATTTTCCAATAAAACAATGAACAATGAACATCACTTACATTCTAGCAGTTATAAACAGTCATTCCTTCACCAGTCTCTCTTTTTTCACTTTCTTGAAGTTAATAAAACACAAACAAAAATTATAGCTTTTTCTGTTGCAGAGAAGCCACAAAGCATCAAGTCCTCTCTCCTGAAGATTGCTGTAACAGAAAAAAATTCTGTGGCTGTGACTATAGAAAAGATAAAATATCAAAATGCGGACCTTTTATTGTAAATCCAACCCCAAATGAGGAAAAAGTTGGGACTGTAAGTAAAATGCTAATTTAAAAAAAAGAAAAGAAAGACAGCCAGATTTTCTAAATTTACTTTGACTTGTATTTCATTGCAGACAGTATGAACCCAATATATTTCATGTTTTTTTTTTTTTGTTTGTTTGTTTGTTTGTTTGTTTTTCTGGTTAGCATCATTCCGTTTGTTAATATACAGCCAAGCTGTGTTTCAGACCTGCAACGCATTCCAAAAAAAGTTGGGACGGGCAATTTAGGGCTCATAATGAGGTAAAATAATTAAATAATGAAGTGATGGGCGGTGCGGTGGTGTAGTGGTTAGCACTGTCACCTCACAGCAAGAAGCTTCTGGGTTCAAGCCCAGCCACCAGCGGGAGCCTTTCTGTGTGGAGTTTGCATGTTCTCCCTATGTCTGTGTGGGTTTCCTCCGGGTGCTCCAGTTTCCCCCACAGTTCAAAGACATGCAGTTAGGTTAACATGGGGCAGCCTTGGGCTGAAGTGCCCTTGAGCAAGGTACCTAACCCCCAACTGCTCCCCAGGCGCTGTAGTGTGGCTGCCCACTGCTCTGGGTGTGTGTGCATGTGTGTTCACCGCTTCAGATGAGTTAAATGCAGAGGATGAATCTCAATGTGCTTGAAGTGTGCATGTGACAAATAAAGGTTTCTTCTTCTTTTTCTGATTTGAAACAGGTGATGTCAACAGGTGATTGTAATCATGATTTGGTACAAAATCAGTATCCAGGAAAGGCCTAGTCTTTGACGAGAAAAGATGGGCTGAGGAGCTCCAGTTTGTCAACAAATGCATAAGAAAATGCAGGGATTTGGATATTTCAACCTCTATGACACATAATATCATTAAACGATTCAAGGAATCTGGAGGGATTTTGGTGCATAAAGGGCAAGGGCACAAGCCTAAGCTGAACTCCCGTGATCTCTGATCCCTCAGATGGCACTGCATGAAGAACAATCATTCATCTATAGCTGATATAACCACCTGGGCTCAGGATTACTTTGGCAAACCTTTGTCAAGCTCTACAATACGGCTTTGCTATAAAAGTGATGAGAAGTTTTAACTGTTAAAGGGTTTTTTAAATATATACAGATATGCACATCATATGCATAATGATTGTCAATAACACATAAAATGGTTTCTTTTATCCATCCATTTATTATTAATATCGCTTATCCGTCAGAGTTGTGAGGAAAGCTAGAGCCAGTCTCAGCTGACTTCAGACAAGAGGTAGAGTACACAGTGGGCAGGTTGCCAGTCTATTACAGGGCCAGCAGAGAGTCAAATAAATATTCACACCTATGGGCAATTTAATGGAGGTAGTTGCCCTAATCTGTATGTCCTTGGAACGTGGGAGGAAACTGGAGCATCCAGAGGAAACCTCCACAGGCACAGAAAGAATATACAAACTCCACACAGAAATGTCCTAGTTGGCTGCAAGGTTCGATTCCAGAACTTTTTTGCTGTGAGCAAGGGAGTAACTTTGATTTTGACATTGGTGGGGACACAAAAGTGATCCAAGGCAGAGTTTCCGAAAGGTGTTTTTTTTCCATTAGCAATCATAATTTCATGTCATGCAGATCTTATAGGTTAACAAGGGCAGCCATGGCCTAATGGTTAGGGAGTTGGTCTTTGGATCCCAGAGTTGCAGGTTCAAATCCCACCCTTACCTCTCCCTACATCTCCATCCATGGCTGAAGTGCCCTTGAGCAAGACAGTGTTGCTAATACAAGTAAAACACATTTCACCACCAGTTGTCCTAGCACAAGAAGGCATGTGGTAAAATCTTGAATTTTCATTTGTGATTGTAAATGCACCAGAATTAGTCACTGACCAGTTTTCATCCAGTCCCTGGTAGGTTAATACATAAAATGTAACAACAAAGTCACAAACTCAAGGTCCATGGGCTATCAAAAGTCAAATAGTGCAATTGTGACGAGGGTGGGCAAAGTTGGGGGGCCCAAAATTCTAATCTTTCATGGGGCCCAAAATTTCTGGCAGTGCCCCTGAAGGCACCTAACCCAACATTGCTCCAGGGACTGTAACCAATACCCTGTACCAAAATAGTAACAGTAAGTCGCTTTGGATAAAAGCGTCAGCTAAATGTAATGTAACGTCATGTAATGAAAGTCAAGGAGGCAACTTCAGAGTTCTCAGCTTTACTTATGCAGGATGTTAAGGGCTGCAAAAGACATACTGTCAATTACTGTCATACATCAAGAACATTGAAACACATAACTACAACATGTAACATGTAAGTACACATAAATGAAATGTAAATGTGTTGGTTACTGATACTCAAACATAAAAAGCAAAATTAAAGCAAATTAGTTTACACTGGTTGCTCCTATTTGAAAGAACCAAACATGCTGCAGTTGCCAATATTCGTCTGTAGGTAGCAGTAAAGGACCATGGATTTGTTGTATCTAGCCTAGTAGTAGTAGAAAGAGTTCTCTGTAAAACGGTGAAGGCAGCAGACTCAGCGGCTGTCACGCTGTTGATTCTGAAATGCAAGTCGCACATCTGCATGGCCATGCAGTAGCCTACATCTGACTACTTACATTCTGTAAAACCATTAGGTCTATAAATTTAACATTCATTCATCGAGGATATTATCTAACACCAAGTTACGTTGCTCCAGCATTCCTTTTCTCTGCAGCTATGCAGTAGCCTACCTCTGATGCGTCCTGTCACGTTGCTAAACCTGCCTAAGGAGCCGCAGCAATACTTTTATGAAGGGTTTCCATACATCAGAAGGATTTTGTTGAGTTTTTAAAGCTCTACGGAAACCCTGCACTTACATTCTTGACTTTGAAGAAGAATGAACGAATGTCTCGTTTCTTGGGAGGGGGGCCGTCATCCATGATACTCAAGTTAGTATGCGAGTCGTAGGGCAAGCATGCATGGACATCAAAGTCCAACTCAATTTGTAGGCTGACGGAGAGTGGGGGTTGCGTGGGGTAGGTCAGGTGTGTAGTTGTGAGATACGGGGGGTTGATGGGCGGGTAGTCACGGCTGCTGTGGGAAGTGTGCTGCTTTTACAGCAGATGGAGTGACAGCTGGGATAGCCAACCATGTAAGTTAGCGAGAAACAGGTAGCTAATCAGAGAATGATATCTACGTTAGAGGGGGGGATTATTAGCAGTGTCATACATTTAACCCTTTGTGTGCCATATAATCATTGCTCAGGTTAGGACATCGGTTTTATTGATCGTGATTACACAGTAGCGGCTGAATATTGGTAGGGACACGTCCCTAGCGTCCCTACCCAAAATTACTCCCTAGGCCATGAGGCAACAGTGCTGACCCCTGCACCACATCTTTCTTTCACCCAGAAAAAAATAATTATTTGGTTCCCAGCTAAAGAGGCTGAATATCTGTTGGTTACAGACCCCACATACTTTTTAAATTACTATTTAATTATCTAAAATTATTTATTTGTTAGCTAGCTTATAATCATAGCTCCTCATTTACATTTACTTAATTGGGCCAGGAAGCAACACTTTAATGCCTTCAAGAGCTAACACATATAGTTAAGGTTGTAAAAATAAAAATGTATAGTAATTAGCACTCTCCAGAATTGAGCCAGCTTTAAAATTACATCTGACGGAGGTCAAGATCTGTAGGGCTCAAGGTCTGCGACACAGCTAAAGGGAGCATGTGCACTTGTCTTTGACATTGGTGCCGTCAGCTTGATCTGGACAAATTCCGCCTGGTCGAACAGGTGTTCCACCTAAACTAGGCCATTAATCTGCCCACAGCTGTCTCTGTAGGATTCAGGGTTAATTATCATTAAATAATCCATTAGAAAGAGTGATGGAAAGGGAAAATGGAAAGAATACAGGATATACACAGGGGATAGTGATCACCGGACACTGACAAGGCTAGGCAGGTTTTACTCACACTGTTGCAATAACTGGGTTAAATATACAGTAGCTCACCATGGATGGGACCAAAAGAAGGTTTCAGAAGAAATGCTAACATCCATCATCCATAGCTGCTTATCCTATGCAGGGTCTCAGGCAAGCTGGAACCTATCCCAGCTGACTATGGGTGAGAGGCGGGGTACACCCTGGACAAGTCACCAGGTCATCACAGGGCTGACACATATAGAGACAAACAACCATTCACACTCACATTCACACCTACGGTCAATTTAGAGCCACCAATTAGCCTAACCTGCATGTCTTTGGACTGTGGGTGAAACCTGAGCACCCGGAGGAAATCCACGCAGACACGGGGAGAGCATGCAAACTCCACACAGAAAGACCCTCGTCGGCCACTGGGCTTGAATCCAGGACCCTCTTGCTGTGAGGCAACAGTGCTAACCACTGCACTACCGTGCCGCCCAAAATGCTAACATGTAATAACAATAGTACCTTATATAGTACCAGTCAAAAGTTTGGACGCACCTTCTAATTCAATGGTTTGATTCTTGAAGAATCCAAAATAAGAAAGTTATATTGTTTTTGCTTTTTTTAACATGATTTTGTTTACTACATAATTCCATATATGTTCCATGTGTTATTTCATAGTTTTGATGCCTTCAGTACTGTTCTACAATATAAAAAATAGTCAAAATACAGAAAAAACCTATGAATAAGTAAGTGCTTCCAAACTTTTGATTGGTACTTTATAAAAGCTTTAGTTATTTTACATTTATTTCTCTTTGATACTAAAGATCTTATCATTCCCTTTCCAGATCATTTTCCAACATAGTTTACACTTTCATGTCCTCAGCATACTAGAATGAACATTTCACCACCCTTTAGATGACACCTGACCTGTGCTTAATTTTACACCAGGCTTAGAATGTATCTGTCCAACACCACTATGAATTTAAGGAGCCAATTACAGGCCAGCTCACCCACAGAATCACAGTTAGTGCTGGGAAATGAAGTAGAAGTAATGGGCTTAGCAAGGATCTGAAACTCTTTCAAACAGTGTTTGTAGTGCAGTACAGCAGTCTCATAGTGACTTTCTCAATTTTTATATTATTAATCTGGATTATGAACTAATAAATGAACTCGTGTGTGTGTGTGTGTGTGTGTGTGTGTGTGTGTGTGTGTGTGTGTGTGTGAGAGTGAGAGAGAGAGATCATTTTAATTATATTAAAAACTACAAGAGATTACTGTTTTGTTTTTTCATTATCACATTGATCATTATGATGAAGGTACCACAAATACCATTTTTAATGTACTGTAAAAAGCCATTTTACACAAGGGATGGATATACATAGAGTGGCCAAGCCTATTATGTAAGACTTATTTGTATAAGTTTCCTATTGCCTCAAGGCACAAAGGTTCTGGGTTCAAACCTCGTGGCCAACTGGGACACTTCTGTGTGGAGTTTGCATGTTCTCCTCGTGCCTGTGTGGGTTTCCTCTAGGTGCTCCGGTTTCCCCCACATGTCCAAAGACATGTTACATACCTGCAAACTAGTCGCTTTTCGGCGAAATTCACCGTTTTGCAAACAAAATATGTCATTCTCGTGATTCATCTAGATCCGAAGAGGGTTTTTTTTGGGGGGGGGGGGGGGGGGGGGATCAGCGGTGGATGGGACTTTCAGTAAAATGGGATTGCCATCTTCACAAGAGTCATTTGGCTAATCACACGCTACTCATTTGGCCAATCACAAACATCCAAGTCAATCCATCTTTCCCATAGCGAACTAAGCCTTTGCCTGACTAAACCATAGACAGTAAACATACAATCTGCATCAGAGAGTTCAGAGATCTATGGACACTAGTGACAGACTTGAGGTAAGTCTCGTTATCTGCCAACAATGTAATCTCATCTCATCTCATTATCTCTAGCCGCTTCTACAGGGTCGCAGGCAAGCTGGAGCCTATCCCAGCTGACTACGGGCGAAAGGCAGGGTACACCCTGGACAAGTCGCCAGGTCATCACAGGGCTGACACATAGACACAGACAACCATTCACACTCACATTCACACCTACGGCCAATTTAGAGTCACCAGTTAACCTAACCTGCATGTCTCTGGACTGTGGGGGAAACCGGAGCACCCGGAGGAAACCCACGCAGACACGGGGAGAACATGCAAACTCCGCACAGAAAGGCCCTCGCCGGCCACGGGGCTCGAACCCAGACCTTCTTGCTGTGAGGCGACAGCGCTAACCACTACACCACCGTGCCGCCTTGTTTAATGTTATACATAATGTAAAGTTTTTCAGCTTGTATGCTAACGTTAGCTAGGATGTCAGCTAACATCAGTGAATTATGTGTTAACGTTAACCTTTCATGCCAGTCGGTTCAGTTCGCATAATTTTTGTGAAGGCTATCTCTACTGCATCCGTACTGTTATCTGATGATAATGCGACATTGTCACAAGATGAGGAATGAAAACGAACACGTAACATTAACGTTAGTACACCGGCGTTTTTTAAGTGATTGAAACACCTTCTCTGGCGGATCATTTAACATGGATGGATGTAGTTAGAGTTAGCCTTTACAAACGTTTATGGTAACAAAAAGGAGCCCTGACCCAGCCGATAATATTTGGTCAATTCTTTTCCAGAATGACGGAGCTTAAAGAGGAAGACGCTGTTTATGTAGCAAAGCTTGATGCAGGTCTGAGGTGCAGGTGGAGCTGGGCCTGGCTAAAAATTGAGGTCAAGACCGAAGTGAAGGGAGTTCAGCACAGCTTCCCGCTGTCACAGTTTTTTCATAAGATAGACAAAGCCGGGTATTCAAAATGCAGCCTTTGCCAAAAAGAAATAAATTACAGCAACAAAGGCTCTCATGCTCTTTTGGCACACTGCCAAACAGAGGTGCACCATCAAAAAGTGTGCACTGTTATGACCACATCCAGTGTCCTTCCAGTCCCAGAGCAAAGTGCTTCCAAAGGGCCTGATGTTATGAGGGAGCAAGTTAGGGTGCCTGTACCTACATTTCAGCGAGTTGCCAATGCAGAGGTATGTATAGATTAGGCTAAATAGGCTAGGCTTGTAGTTTTCTGTAATTCTACTGTACCATTTCGCTGTTTAACAGGTTACTTGATATTTGCCAGTAGGCTAATGTTAGGCAAAATAGGAGTAGACTAGCCTACATTACCAAAAAATATTGTACATTGTATGTTTAGTTAATTTAGAGATTAACTACCGTAGCCTAGATCATGTCTATTGGAATGAGGATCCAGTCTTAACAACTTTGTAATAGCAATGGAAGTTTGTGAATATTAAACCAGCTTTAATAATATAAATCTAATAATATTTTCTTTGTTTAGGCAATGGTTCTGGCTACTCTTGCTGAATATTCACTTCCTTTCACCTTTGCACCAGTGATGGTGAACCTGGCCCAAGTGCTGGCTGAAGACAAAGTAGCCCTTAGTGGGCTGAAGCTATGTTGCCTGAAAGAGACACATGGCAAAGCAGAGGAAACTGGCCATGGAACGGCTTGTCCAGGCCAAAAAAATGAAGAAATGAGATTTACTATTAGTAAATTACTCAGCTTGACATTGTTGTTACTTGATTGTGGTTGATTTTGTTGATTGACCATCACCCATTTTGCACTGATTGACCAAAAAACAAGGTTATGTTAATAAACAGGTTTTTTGTTTACCTGTAGCTTTGTTGCACCTTTTTTCGGAGAGGGGGCAGGCTCAGGTTTTGGTTTACGTCGGGGGGAGTTTGTCACCTTTTTCAGACCTTCTGAGTTTGCAGGTATGCATGTAGATTAGGCTCACTGGCTACTCTAAATTGCCCATAGGTGTGAATGTGAGTGTGAATTATTGGTTCATCTCTTCCCATAAAATGTTGAAAGGACAGTACAGCGGTCCAGGATCCCTGGTTTGATCCTGAACTCAGTTTAGTCTTTGTGTGGAATTTCACATGTTCTCCCAGTGTCCTTGTGGGCTTGCTCTGCATTGTTTTGTTTCTTCCCACCTCACAAAAACATGATTGGAGGCAAACAGGAGGTGACTCAAAATTGCTCTGTGTGCCATAGACAGTGTTTTCTAGGATGCACTGGCACCAGATCCACCATGACTCTGACCAAGATAAAAACGTCATTGAAGATGAGCGAACAAATGAACATGTCGACAAAACATTGCAAATGACTTTCTGATGTAAGCTAGTTATACCATTGTGTCTTGTCTTAAAATTCATTTAAATAATTTACATTTAAATTACTTTAATCGCCCCATCCAGTGCTTTCAAACACTTGCCAAATCTTATAATTCAGCACTTTATAGTGAACTCCTTAGCCCGACTCCTTTAGGTAAGGCAAAGAAAGAGAAAACATTTTCAGAAACTGGCCACAACTCAGACAGACTTGACCTACAGACCCCTTTCACTGATGTCACACTTATGTTAGCAACCATTGCTACCCTTGTCCTGAGGAAGAAGAAACTTTGTTTACATATGGAAGACAAGCGATATTGAAAATGTCAGATGTCTGTAGTTCAAAGAAAGCTACAGCTAAAAAAGCTTTACTACCAAATTACTTGGATAATTGAAGTCAGAAAGAAGCAAAGTATAAATATTTATGGAAATTAGAGTTTCTTAGTGGTTATGATCCATACGAAATTCCTCAAAATGATTGGAGTGACGATGTAGATTTGTGGCCTAGCATTACCTACATAGGTGTTGGAATGTACCTTCTCACTGCATTTTCTCTGTTTTAATTTAAAATAAAACTTATCATTTGCTGGAAGAGAAGAGCAGGGAGGATTGAGAATCGAGTGGTTGTGGTTTTTTTTTTTTACATCTGATACTAAAACTTGTAGCATCCTAACAACCACTGCAAAGGTGCATATAAACAACCCAAAAGTGCCTACTTAGCCAGGCAAAAACAATACAGGATTTATCTGGTAGTGTCCTGATCCCCAGATCTTTAACCCAGCCTCCTATAAAAAGTTGTACGCCTACATACTGTTCCAGGTTTGTCCATGTAGAATGACGTCTGCAGCACCAGGTAGTTTGAGATGTCGGGGAACTCAACAGATGGATAATTTTTCAAATCATCGGAAAAATCCTTCTTTGTTAATGTGTAAGGATTTATCCCATCATAAAGAGCAACTTTCTGAAGGTATCTTGACCATGCATTGGCCTCTAAACTGCGAAAGTAAACTTGTAAGCAAAAGTCACATGACTGAATACAACCTATATTCTATTCCAGGTTAACCACTCACAAAGAATGACCCAAAATCCTTTAACTCTGTGGACTGTCAGTGGGAAAAAATGGTAAGATGGTGGCTGTGCACTGCGACTGTATGGCAGGCCTTGGAGAGAGCTGTTCTCACATAGCATCGCTGTTGTGGGCTCAAAGCTGGAGTGAAACAAAGGGATTCACTTACTGTTACAGATAAAAAGGTGTACTGGGTTCTTACTTCTGTGAAAAAAGAAAAAAACTCCTACTCCCAGATCAGAGATATTTATTTTCTAAAAAAATGCCTAAGTCAAGTTCCTAAGCCACAGTCAGAAATTCAAGACAAAGTTCGAGGGAGACAGTAGTACCTTTTATCTTTTTCTCTATTTGAACAGTTGGAACAACCAAAAACAGTGCAAAAATTAGCCATATTTAAGACAGATTAAGCCTTGCTTACAGGAAAGACGGTGTCTGGTTGTCTCCCAGGAGAAACTGTCATGTGATGCGTGACATTATGCGCAAGGGGTCTATACACAATGTGCCTCCACCTCTTTCAAAATTAGACCCATTTCCAAATTTTAGGTTTGGGGAAAAACAAAATTTCTGGGTAGGGCACTATTATTATGGCAATCATTCCCCTTTGCTTTACGTATTGATTTAAACATATCTCTAAAGCACAGTGGGGCATTTCCAAAACCACTATCATCTTACACAGACTGTGATCTCCACATCTTTGTTGGACATGTGTGCTGTAGGAATAGAAACTAGGCACCTATCTCGTGTGTGTATGCTTTTTAAAACTATGGTCTGCTCTTCTACCAGCTAAGCATATGAAAAGTGAAGGCAGGTACCCAAAACACATGGCATGGAGGCATAAATGGGGGACATATATTACACCTTGAAGACTTCAGAGACCAATAACCATCATCCTTATCAATGTCATTTCAGTTATTACTGTCATCTGGCAAATCTCTGGTTTATATGACTGGCCAATAATGAGTATGTCTGGTAGAATGGAACGGAGATCAACGCAAGTCTGAGCCCTGTCTTTAGTCAGCTTTTTTTTAATTAGCAATGTATGCAATATGTCTGAAAATGGACAGACAAAATATGATTATACATAGTGACCATTCAGAAGGTAGTTCAACAGTAACCATATATTAAAGACGGAGGTATTTTGACAAAGAAAACCATTTTAGGACTTTAGTTCTTTTGAGCCCTTTCTCTTATATCTTTAATGTGAAAAATAATAGGAAAATATTGATTTTTCATGTTCTTTAGAGAAACTGAGCGAAGTGCATGTGTTTAATATTGGAAAATATGTTTTCACAAAACATTTAAAATGGCTCATTTTGACCTGAACAGAGCATGAAGGTTCTACAATTATCTAAAGGCATAATTAACATTTCCCCATCAATTACAAAGAATGAAGAGGGCTCAGCGGATACACTTCAATCCATCTTCAATTACCCTGCCCTATTCTCCAAGCTATTTACAGAGCCTGGCTGCAGAGCTCTTATTCCTTACACCAGTCCAACCATCCTTGCCTAACATGCAGCTTTGATCAGGAACATTATTAGTCATAAAAGCTGAACCCATCACACTCCTCCTGATCTTTTGCACTATTTCCTGTTCCTGTCTTAATCCAGAAATGCACAGATTTTTTTTTTTTTGAGAGCAGCTAAATGATCATGAAAATAGAAAATGAGTTGGATTGTGTTTTGCCTTGATTTCACCTATTTCCTGGTGTGCCATTACTGTGGCATTGAGGCTGAATGAGCATCCATCCCCCTCTTGTGGTGACTCGTAATATAATTCATTTTCAAACTTTGGCAGCAGTCACTCATTCATTCTCAGACCCTCCCCCATCTCTGGCTGAACACCAGGGGGTCACCGTCCATCATTAACATATAGAGTCTTTATTTAAATCCCAGTCGCTCTGCCATCCATTTTAAAGAGTGATGTTACCAGGCAATAAAGGCGGTGTGGCGTGTGGGCCGAGTGTGCCCTAATCTGATCATTTGATCCGATTGCGGAGTAAACAGTTGGATGATGGATACCATCTCATTACAATGGGAACGTGAGAGTTTAATTTCCTGTATGTGTTCGATCTTTATTAATGTCAGGAACAGCAGGTTGTCAATTGCATTACGGTTCAGCTTGCTTGCTAGGGAGCCTGCATGACACAAACAAGGTCTTCTCACAGAGGTTAGACAACTTAAACAGCAATGCAGCAGCTGTCACTCTCTTTCTCTCTGCCAGAACACCATGCATTAGCATTGTTCCCCCTGCCTAGACTTATAGGTAAAAGATTATGTTAAAGCAAAGATTTAGACCCCTAGGTCTCCTGGACACGTGGAACCAAGCAAAGGAGATTTTAACTGAAATATTGAGGAGGACATCATCTTTGCCTGTATATACACACTGCTCACTTATAGGACAGGATTACAGTGATACTATCCACAAAGGGGACCTGAAACTAAAACGCTTAAAGAACCATTGATTTAGGATACACAGTACATATGGAACATTTTTCTTTAAACCACAAGAAAAATGTGGGTGTTATGGAATGATCTAATCTAGAGACAGTTTAATCCAGCACAAGGCAAACCTGCATCTAGAAAAATAAATACTGGTTACTTCTAATAAGAATTGCATTACATGGCAAAAAAATAAAAAATATGTGCACACCTGACTATCACACCAGTTTATCCCAAATGTGTTCAGTGGGGTTGAAGTTAGGGCTTGAGCCACTTGAATTTTTCCACAGCAACCTTGGCAAACCATGTCTTTTTGGCCCATACTTGTAGCCTGGGCCCGCCCATCCTAAGCGTGAGGCAACACGAGGGCCTGTTCCGAGCTTAGTCTGGCCAGGCAGGCTATCTACAGCATTTCCAAGCTCCCGAAAAATCGGGAACCAATCAACTTTGAGCATCTCCAACGGCCCTGGGTAGAGGCGTGTTCAAGGCAGTGACGTAGTAGAACTGCGACTGGAAGCCATAGATTGTTTACACAATCTATGCCGGAAGCGCTTCATTCACATCACGAACATGGAGCAGCGGCAAGCCTTTAACACAGCGGTAGATGCTGTATTGAAAGCATTCAACGGGAAGTTCTCATTGAAAATGGAGCAAAGAGCAGCCCTGGAGGTATTTATTGAAAGGAATGATGTTTTCGCCTTGCTCCCGACCGGCTTCGGTAAGAGTTTAATCTACCAGTTAGCCCCGTCGCGTCACATACGTCAGAGGAAAGAGTGATGTGATTGGTTTAAGCTTCGTCACAGCCTTTTCTGGCTTCGACCAGTAGCAAACTGAGGCATTTCAGGGAGGCGGGTCAACCACGGGCTCTGGGAAATGGTTTGGCTTAATAGCTTGGCCAGACCAAATGCTCGGAGAGCTTTGAAGTCGCGTTAGCCAGGCTACCATACTTGGTGCACAGGAACACTGTCATGATGAAATAGGTTTGGGCCCTTCAGTTCCAGTGAATTTGTGATTCAGGATTGTCAGGGCAGAGTAGAGATGGGCATTGGGACCAGGATCCCAAGCAACCCAACAAAAAAGGTAGGTTTTATTTTCATGCAGACGGGAGCAAGCGGTAAGATATGAACCTTGCAGAACAAAATAAAAGGTCACATTCATTAATTCATGCATTTAAGGTATTCATTCATCTTTAGTAGCTGCTTTATCCTGGCTAGCACGACTGTGGTTTAAATTATTAATTTGTTTATACTTTTGGAAACAAAACCAACTAAGTTCATCAGAAAATTTTGCAAGCAGGTGAAAACAAAAAATAATAAGTGTGGATTGGTCAAATGTTCTGCATGAGCAGGGTAGTTTGGTCAAGAGTGTCTGGGGTCAGAGTTCCTTCAGGAGTGGGCTAGAGTGGGATTAAGAAAGTCCTGTGCACAACTCTAGTGTAAGACACACTGAGTACTGTTGATAGCATGAGTCACACAATAGAATTCTTAGCAGCTGCTGCAGCAGTGTAAACAAATGTTAATTCTACGCCTCAAATACAATTTAGCAGGGCTTATGTTTATACTCTAATGCCAAGGTGCACCTGTTAAAAAAGAAAGATGGCAAATAATCAGGGTTGGTAGGTATAAAAGGGCTAGCAGTGCTAAGCCCTATCTCAATTTCAAGGAAAAAAAATACAAAAAAAAAGCCAAATAAAATTAAAGAGGATTTTTTTTTTAACTTTTTTAGGACCAAGAGCAATAGGATATATTCAGTCACATGACTTTTGCTTGCAAGTTTACTGCCGGTGAATGAAATGGTGGTCAGGCAAACTGATTTGGCTGCTGTTATGCAGAGAGCTAGTGAAACCATCGCCAATGATTTTTGCAGTTTAGAGACCAATGCACAGTCGAGATACCTTTAGAAAGTTGCTCTTTGCGATGGGATAGACCCTTACATGCTAGTAAAGAAGAATTTTTTCCTATGAGTTAGAAAATTATCCATCTGTTGAGTTCCCCAACATCTCAAACTACCTGGTGCTGCAGTCATCATTCTACACAGACAAACAGGTGAAAACCTGGAAGAGCCTGGAGGCGTACAACTTTTTATATATGACTGGGTTAAAGATGTGGGGATCAGGACACTACAAGATAAATCCTGTATCATTTACAGTGGTGCTTAAAAGTTTGTGAACCCTTTAGAATTTTCTATATTTCTGCATAAATATGACCGAAAACATCATCAGATTTTCACACAAGTCCTAAAAGTAGATAAAGAGAACCCAGTTAAACAAATGAGACAAAAATATTGTACTTGGTCATTTATTTATTGAGGAAAATGATCCAATATTACATATCTGTGAGTGGCAAAAGTATGTGAAACTCTAGGATTAGCAGTTAATTTGAAGGTGAAATTAGAGTCAGGTGTTTTCAATCAATGGGATGACAATCAGGTGTGAGTGGGCACCCTGTTTTATTTAAAGAACAGGGATCTATCAAAGTCTGATCTTCACAACACATGTTTGTGGAAGTGTATCATGGCACAAACAAAGGAGATTTCTGAGGACCTCAGAAAAAGCGTTGTTGATGCTCATCAGACTGGAAAAGGTTACAAAACCATCTCTAAAGAGTTTGGACTCCACCAATGCACAGTTAGACAGATTGTGTCCAAATGGAGGAACTTCAAGACCATTGTTACCCTCCCCAGGAGTGGTCGACCAACAGAGATCACTCCAAGAGCAAGGCGTGTAATAGTCGGCAAGGTCACAAAGGACCCCAGGGTAACTTCTAAGCAACTGACGGCCTCTCTCACATTGGCTAATGTTAATGTTCATGAGTCCACCATCAGGAGAACACTGAACGACAATGGTGCGCATGGCAGGGTTGCAAGGAGAAAGCCACTGCTCTCCAAAAAGAAAATTGTTGCTTGTCTGCAGTTTGCTAAAGATCACGTGGACAAGCCAGAAGGCTATTGGAAAAATGTTTTGTGGACGGATGAGACCAAAATAGAACTTTTTGGTTTAAATGAGAAGCGTTCTGTTTGGAGAAAGGAAAACACTGCATTCCAGCATAAGAACTTTATCCCATCTGTGAAACATGGTGGTGGTAGTATCATGGTTTGGGCCTGTTTTGCTGCATCTGGACCAGGACGGCTTGCCATCATTGATGGAACAATGAATTCTGAATTATACCAGTGAATTCTAAAGGAAAATGCCAGGACATCTGTCCATGAACTGAATCTCAAGAGAAGGTGGGTCATGCAGCAAGGCAACGACCCTAAGCACACAAGTCGTTCTACCAAAGAATGGTTAAAGAAGAATAAAGTTCATGTTTTGGAATGGCCAAGTCAAAGTCCTGACCTTAATCCAATCAAAATGTTGTGGAAGGACCTGAAGCGTTCTTGTGAGGAAACCCACCAACATCCCAGAGTTGAAGCTGTTCTGTACGGAGGAATGGGCTAAAATTCCTCCAAGCCGGTGTGCAGGACTGATCAACAGTTACCGGAAACGTTTAGTTGCAGTTATTGCTGCACAAGGGGGTCACACCAGATACTGAAAGCAAAGGTTCACATACTTTTGCCACTCACAGATATGTAATATTAGATCATTTTCCTCAATAAATAAATGACCAAGTATAATATTTTTGTCTCATTTGTTTAACTGGGTTCTCTTTATCTACTTTTAGGACTTGTGTGAAAATCTGATGATGTTTTCGGTCATATTTATGCAGAAATAGAGAAAATTCTAAAGGGTTCACAAACTTTCAAGCACCACTGTATGCCTGGGTAAGTAGGCATTTTGGGGCTTTTTGTACGCATCTTTGCGGTGGTTGCTATGACACTACAAGTTTTAGTATTGGGTGTAAACAAACTACAGCTACTCGATTCTCAATCCTCCTTGCTCTTCTCTCCAGCTAAATCATTCACAAAGATCCACAGAAACCCCTTTAAAGATCTGAGTATTGGCGAAACAAGACGGAGAAGTTATCACAGCTCACGGTAACTGCATGGCCAGGGAAGCAGTTTTGTGCTGTTCACTCGTGAGCTCTGCTTTTGTGTTTACGTGGATCGTCTCGATTATCTTATCAGTGTCGGAGCCCAATCTACATCATCGTCTTTGGAAAGATTGCTAGGACATACTGATAAATAAAATGAAAACATATGTTAGTTTACAATATGGTGACCGTGATCAAACAGTAAACAAAAACACATCTGAGGACTGAAGCATCTCCTGAACTTCAAAACATCACAAAATAACAGAAAATTATGGAAATGTGATTTGTGAATCCAAATGAAATAAATCAGAGGAATTTACAAACCTATGACGAAGTGATCACTGAAAACTGGAGTGTTCTTCAACTTAGCTCCCTTTGAGGTTCAAGAGCCACCTTTCTCATTGTCTTTTGGTGAAATTCTTTGCTTTTCCACCCTTTATTATCACTTCACAGGGAACCCAGAAGAAACTTTTATCAGTTTCACAGTTTGTTTGATTCAAACAGCCCAAAAAAACCGCAAGCATAGGGCATTTTAGTGACTAGCAAGGTGTCCCAGTGATAGTAACGCTTTGTGAAAAGTGAGTTTAGCTGACCACCACTTCATATTTTGTATATCTAATGAGGCGTATGTGACATCAGATGCAACCCACCTACAGCACCACTAATGATCATGTGTAAAAAGACACAGAATGGTATGAAGCAGAGGCAGGGGTTATTTTGTTTCTTGCCCAGACTGTAGATTGTTGTCTGCTGTTTCAAGTGATTATATTTAGTGATACATATCCTACATTTTCTGTGAATTGAGGCTAATTTATTTAAGTCATATTCACATGTATAAAACATCATTAGCAGTGATTCATAGAGAACAGCAATAGCGGGTGTAATAAACATGATCAAGGATGACTTTCTCAAATTTTCATTTTTCAAAATGCACATGGAGGAAAAACTAGAAGTAAATAGACTGACCAAACATTGTGCAATCATAGTACAAATTACAAGAAAGGACAAATGACAGAATCATATGTTTTGTGTGGTGTGAACAAAAGAAGTAGCTAATGGCAAGCATTGGTTTTCCATTAATTTGCTGTTTAGAAGTGACGTGGCATGATTATGGATTATGCTTAAAAACAAGAAACACGAATCCATTTTCCATAACCACTAATCCTGTGCAGGGTCATGGGCAAGCTGAAGCCTATCCCAGCCGACTATGGGTGAGAGGCGGGGTGCACCCTGGACAAGTCACCAGGTCATCACAGGGCTGACACATAGAGACAAACAACAATTCACACTCACGTTCACAACTACAGTCAATTTAGAGCCTCCAATTAGCCTAACCTGCATATCTTTGGACTGTGGGGGAAACCGGAACACCCAGAGGAAACCCACACAAACACAGGGAGAGCATGCAAACTCCACACAGAAAGGCCCCTGTCACCCCCTGGGTTCAAACCCAGAGCCTTCTTGCTGTGAGGTGACAGTGCTAACCACTACACCACCATGCTGCCCAAGAAACATGAATGCTGTTAACTATCTTTCCATGAGTGAGTGAACCTCTATTGAGGCTCCCTGCTATAAGACTCAACCAAACCATGGTTTCACAATAGTGACCAGTCTTCACTGCAAGTACAGTAATTATATTGTACATTTGTGTTTTAGTACTTGAGACCGCGCTCAAGACCACTTTTTGAAGGTTTCAGTCACACCTCGGAATCCACCACATTTTTACTCGGTCTTGTCTCGGTCTCAGACATAGAGGACTTGGGATTTTATTTCAAGACCGGTCAAGACCACAATGCAGGGATATCACTAAATTACCTGTGCATTGTCTGATTTTTTTTTAACATCGTTACTGTGATTGGATGTAAAATTTCCTGCTTCAAATGTGACCAATAACGTGATTCATTGCTAGTTTGAAAGTTTTCCTTCCTATTAACGGCTGTCACCCCTCCCCGATCCCCTTCACACACACTGGTCTGGTTCTGGTCTTGACTCTGTCTCGCCTTGCCTTAGTCTTGGTCTTGACTTGATCTCAATCCCTCAAAGTCGGTCTTATTTTGATCTCGATACACTTTGGTCTTGGTCAGAACTTGGTCTCGGTTTAGTTGGTCTTGACTACAACACTGTAAATAAAGTAATTACATAGACAGTACAGCTGCAATAGATATTAAGTACACGTTTAAAGAATTAATGTAAAGAATATTTTATAAATGTGAGCATTATGAATGGCCTACAGATGGTAATGGTATTAGAATTACACATGTATAGAGGCCAACCTGCTCAAAATGAATGTCTTTTTATAAGTTTCTTCAGAAACAAATAATAGACTTAATTTCTCTCAAAACTCCTCTTTTCGATATCATTGCATTGCAGAAAATTGACTTCATGCACTTGTAACACTGATCTCACTGTCTCACAAAAGATCAAGGTTTTAGGTGAAAGGAATTTGTTTTCATGATACAAATCCCGCAAGAGTCAGACAGCAGCAGAGAGAATAAATAATATGAGAAAGACTAAGAGACCGAGTAGTTCCTCTTCACTGGCTGAGCAAGTCTGTGCTAAAGCTTTGCTCAGCTGGTCTCCAGAGTTATACTCAGAGTGCATGATCATTACCATGCTAAATTTGTATTGATTGCAAGAGCCTAAGAGCTAAATGTGAGCTTTTCCCTGGACACAGCCACAATATATGGTCTGAAGTGATCTGCTAATCCAACTGCAACATGTGCAGCATGTTCTTCATTGCAGAGCACATTTCAGCCTCAGTATACGATCAGCATGTCCCTCTGCACTCTGAGCTTAAGTGAACAATTTGCCAAGCTCAAGGGTGTCTAATTAGACCATGTGTAAGGTTGTAGTGGTATATCTTTTATTTTTGCCCCTGTATTAGCAATGTGTGCAAAGCTGTGTTGGGCACTGCATGGGCATTTCTTGTTGTGTATAGAGTTTATAATTACTCTTGACATTCTGAGTAGCATGATGAATCCTTGAGGCTAAAGTAGGACTCCATCTTTAGTTCTCATGCAGGAGGACTCTCTGAAATGCAAGTTGATTTACACGCTATTTTTGCGATTATACTCCTCTCTGGGTTAAGGTGCAGTGTATAGACTCATCAGTGATTTCTGAGGCCTTGCTCTTTAAAGCTTTCTCATTTCACCACATGTGAGCTCTAAAAATGACCCTAATATGCTCAGAGTAGGGCAGCACAGTGGTGCTGTTACAACTGTTGCCTCACAGCAGGAAGCTTCTGGGTTCAAACCTTGTAGCCAACTGGGTCATTTCTGTGTGGAGTTTGCATATTCTCCTCATGCCTGCGTTGGATTCCTCCGGCAGTCCAAAAACATGTACCGTAGATTAGGCTCACTAGCTAGTTTAAATTGCCCATAGTTGTGAATGTGAGTATGAATGGTTGTTCATCTCTGTCTTAGCCCCGTGATAGATTGGCGTCCAGATTGTTCCCCGTCTCATGCCCAAAATCAGCTGAGATTGGCTCCAGTTTCCCCCATGACCCTGACAGGTAAGCAGTATAGATAATAGATGGATGGATGTTCAGGGAAGCATTAACATTAGCATTAAAGTGGAAAAGCTCATTTCATTATTTTATATGTATATCTTAAAAAATAAATAAATAAAAACTTAAAAACTTTTTGTGATCCAACTTGACTGTGGTCCTAATGACATAACGTTTTCTTTCTACAAACAATGACTAATCTTGCAACTGAGATCTTTATTATATAGTCTGCATAAAAACATACTGTAAGTCAAATTAAGCACTGAAGGTTCTTAAATAATCATTTGAGTCCTCTTGTGGCTAGACCCTCCCAATGTACTGTATATTACAGATTCAAAAAGTTATATGGTGTATGGATAGATTATAGCAGTGCTTTAGAGTGGGAGCTACTTGTAAGGATGCCTTTAAGATGACAGTTATTGATTTCATGCTCAGTGAATGCAAGCGTACAAAAAGTCTAGCAAATGAAAGGGTTATACAAGACTCAGCAAACTGATGTGCTTTAAATATGCTGGAAATAAACAGCAGTCAGATGCTGTTCAAAGCTACACCACGTTCAGATACGTTTTTCTGAGTATCATTAGGTGTTGGTGTCTACTTATTTTCCTCATTAAATACAGTTTTATTTATCTGTTTGTTTGCTTGTCATTTTTAAAAAATAAAACATCTCTGAAATTTATCGTTTCTCATATCATTCCACTGTTTTGTTGGTACTTTTTAGTAAACTTGATCAAAACTAAAATCTAAAAGCAGATACTTTTAAACTTTATATTGTTTTTATACTTTTAGTCAATATTTTGGTTTTAATTCTATTTATTTATTTAATTTTAATTTTTTTTTTGGGGTGGGGGGGGTCAGATAGCAGCAGGTATTAGCTTATAATTCCAAGCTTTCCATAATGCGATGCATTTTGTTTATCATAAAGATGTCACAAGTATCATGATATATACAGGGTGTTTCAAAAAATTTGATATTATTACCTCCGCCAAGGAGGTAATGTTTTCGGTAGCATTGGTTTGTTTGTTTGTTGGTTTGTCTGTTAGCAACATTACGGAAAAAGTAATGAACGGATTGCTCTGAAATTTTTTCCAGAGGTGTGACTGGGCACAAGTAACAATCCATTAAATTTTGGCGGTGATCCGGATCACCTTCTGGATCCCGGATTTTTTTAAAGGATTCTTGGCGGAGGTCTGCGCTCTCCGAGTGCTTTTCTAGTTTGAGATGTAAATGTCCCAGAAACTATGCAGTGTAGACAAATGAAATTGAACAGGCTTAATGTTGAGCAATATAAGATTTATTCCTCAAAATTTGAATGAGAAATTCAAAGGTATGTGGATTCCATGAATGATTTCGCAAATTTTCAATATGCGCGCCACCTGAGACACAGACACACAGACAGCCTTCCTCTTTGAACTTTTTGTGCCATGTCCAAATCTGTATTGCATTGGTGCATTTTTAGAGAATTCTCTCATAAATGCACGCTGCACAGTCTTGTTCGACTGTGTTCGAGCATACTCTAACACACAAAACGCCTTTTCTTTTCCAGTGAATGGCATTTCTATACCTAAAAAGATTTTTTAAAAAACATTAAACATAAAATTTTGACCTGTTTCCACACATGCTGTTAAAATTTGAGGTCAACTGAACAAGAATTGGCAAAGTTATTAGATTGTGAAATGATATCAAAATTTTTGAAACACCCTGTATTTTGTTATATTGCTCATCCCATCATGATTCTCCTATCATGACCAAGGACAATATTTGCTGTATGTGTTTTCTGTCGATTAGTAAGCCATGGAGACAGCAGAAATTGGCTCCCACTCTTTACTTCAGAGAGCAAACGAAGGCACAACTCAATATTGCCAAGAACCAGGAAGCCTTTAAAACAGAAAAAGGTCCCAAAGCTCAGTGTGCCTGTGACATAGTTTAGGGAGGATGCCATGCCATAATGGTGCCAGGCCAGCTGCACTCATCATCCTTGACATTTAGCACAACACACAGCACTGCTTTTTCTTCTCTTCCTATAGCTCGAGCCTGATTCCTATCAACTGTGTAACAGCACTTAAAGTCTGGGACTTTGTGCTCGCAGCAGCAGGAAAGCTGATCCGAGTGCACTGCAATATATCCTGGGTATCTGAGACTAATCTCTGAGGAAGGCTGTCAAGTCCATGCACGTAACGCTCTGATGGAACGGAGCGGTAAATGCTTCATAAAGCTTTCATAAATATGTAATCGGTGGGCTAATGGCTGTTGCTGAAACCTGTTTCAGCCCCGCTGGGATTTTTGGTGGAACAGGGGGTTGGGGAATAACTTTAACATTTGCCTCTGTTAAATTCAGCCTTTGATCTAGTGCCAAACTAAACTACGAGGAGCAAAGCAATTTACAGAAAATTGGGACAGGTTTTGTACAAAGATGCAACTTCCATATGGAACAAACTGTAGGAAAACAAAGAAATAAATCACAAGCCGAATGAAACCAATTAACCTTCACGTTCTCTTCCTGCCTTAGCAATGGATGTGCCAGAGTTCCCCTGCAATTCAATTATAACATTTTCAATCATGCACAAACACAAACACTTCATCACAAGCTTTAGATTAAACTCCAAGAATCCGTCTGTGATCTTTCTGTACTTGGCCTGTTAAAACAGACAGTAGATCAAAGTGCCCTTGGTTATCAGAGAGTAATGCTCATTTAAATGGCTGTATTTATTCAAAACCTTAAGTCTCACACACACTGAGAAATAGTGAGATAAGGGCCCAGAGAACATTTCTCTTGACATTCGCGACAGCAAGCCCATCAGTCATGCTGTCAGAGCCAGTGGCCTGGGCTGGTTTAGGATTTATGAGGAATAATGATGGGTTGAAAATAACGGTAAAGCCTTGCCTGTACTTCTGCTTTGGGGTGTTATTACTTCAGAACTGCTGTGGGCTAAAATGGGCCTGGCTTGAGATGCTATTTCTTTTGACTACTGACTTTTAACATATTGTATGCCACATATTTGTGAGTTATCATAGCTAGGAGTGCATAACATATTTAAGACAACACAATTTCCTTTTAATGCAATTGTTTCTGGAAAACGTGACCATGTTGCATAGAAATGAAAAATATTTCAGAAAGCAATATAAATGGAAAGAAGGCACACATTTTGGTTGCTTCTGGGGATTTTCTGGATCTAATAGAGCAGCGGCTACAATTTTCGACAGTCCATAATTATTGACACCTATTCAGATTTACCAATAAAAAAACAATTTTACAAAGGTGAGTTTCAGTTACAACAGTCATTATTGGCTAATTCATCAACCGGAAGACCCCACCCTTTGATTTTGTTGTCTGATGACACAGATGTGTAAGACCTGAGATGGAATATTTTTTTAGCATGATCAGCAAGTTGAGAAAAACCCATATGTTATCATCGCAGGTAAGCATGGTGGAAAGATCATGGACATGTTTTTACTTATCAAATTCACCAATATTTCATGATCTCTTTGTCGAAACCTACTTTGTTTCTTACTCTTTCATTTGACAGTCACCATTTTGTATCTAAACCCACGTTTGAGAAGTCAAGTGATGTTTTGATAATAGTGATCACTTTCACCGGTGTCCACCATTATCAACACCCTGTGGAATTAAATGAAATTTACAGCTGTTATGGATTGATCTTTGTGTAACATTGTTGAAGTAGATGAAGTACTTAAAAAAGTGTTGTGATTTATAATAATAATTTTTTTTCTGATTCATAACAGAATGGAATGATTATAGAGTATTTGGAATCCTACTGCAATAAATAGAATTAGACCAGAATTAAATTCCTAGCACATAAAAAATTACATGTTTGAAATATTCAGATTTTTCTTTTCCTTTCAGAATATATATATAAATTTTTTTGTTTTGTTGCAGTTTGTTGTAAATATCTACCACATATTACAATATCAGTAGACATTTTATATTTTGGTTTGAGAAATGACATGTGACCTTTGACCTGGATTTTCATGTGGTTACAATGTCAATTGCCTATTGACATTTATCAAAACTAGAAATTAATGCAAACAACAATGAATGATTAACAAAATGTGATCTATGAAAATACTTAGAAAGTGGGTAGAAAGTGGAACAAAAAGATTTTCTGACACAGGTTAAACATTATCAGTTCATTTGTTTACAAACATTAGAATTACTTCCTCATTTACATAAGTACCGACATCGATATATTTATATAAAAGAGATTTTGTATGAAATATAAATCTATGTAAAACAAATAAAAACTATGTTTTGTTAACTTAATACCACATACCAATTATTTTTTTTATAAATAATCATCTGGGTGTCGATAATTGCGGAACGGTGCTGATAACTGTGGACAAAGGTGTCAATACTTATGGAATGGTGTCACGTGATGTGATACGCTAAGTAATTGGGAATCAATTCATTTTTTTCTAGTGGAAGTTTAAGTAATTATTCATCCACAATTTACGTATTGAAAGTCTTTTCTACTTTTGCAATGGCCAAAAGATCATTAAGGTGTCGGTAACTGTAGCCACCGCTCTACTATAGATGGTACAGGGATAATGAAGTATAGACCCCTTCGCAGTAAACATCATTCATACGTAAGCCGAAATTGCGCGCGCAGCCTGGACCCAAAAAAGACTCAGAAATGCCTAGTTGTTGTGTTGTCGGGTGTCAGAATCGTAGCAGTGATGGGGTTAAAATGTACAGAATTCCAGCAGGATCTCACCCATTCCAAAAAAATCGCCGACGTCTATGACTACAAGCCATCAAACGTGTAGACTGGGATGAAAGCACCATCAAAAATGCGCGGGTTTGCAGCGCCCACTTCATCACAGGTAAGATCAGGCTATTTATTAAATCTTTTTTATTTTTTCTCGTCTTCGTTTATTGATGTAGCAAAATACTTTGGTAACGTTTGTCTGATTAGCTGGGTCATAGTTACACAATGTAATGAATATTGTTAGCATGTTAACTTAGCTTTGCATGCAATTTTGTTTGTAGGAGAGGTCTCGCTTGACTCAAGCAGTCCAGATTTTGTGCCATCATTATTTGTGTATGCCGAAAATCACAATTTTAAAGCAAGGATGGAAAGGTAAAATTGTGTGCCCTCACTCTAAATGCCAACTTACGTTGACTGCTCTAACCTAGCTCCCGCCCCATTCAGTTTCATTTCTGGTCTCTGCCTCTCGCTTTTTACGCAGCTCTGATTTCTCTTAGCTACACTCTTTACACTATCATTCCTTTCATGCCATTACCTCCTGCAAATTGCTGTTTAGTGTTGGTATTTGCTGTTGTAGCTAAAGCCACATTGCCATCACGTCACTGGCATAATTTGATTAAAACAAAATGAATATGAATGTCCCATTGTTAATCAAGTTGTACATGCCCGCACATAACAATCATATGCGTCTAAAGACTTGTAGGCACGAAGTTTTTCGTGGGTGTACACTGAAGTCTTGTCAATAAGGTACGAGTATATATCTGGCCATTGTATACCAGGGAACTTACTAACATCGTCCGTCCACTCTTTAATTAAATGCAGATCCGGTAGGCGATGTCCACTTGTTAGAGTTAACTTATTTATGTAGCATTCTCGATCTTGTAACGACAATTGTTTTGCATAATCTGACAGCTCGTAATGCCGGTCTATGGGCAGCGCCACTGTTTCTGGGTCCAGGCTGCGCGCGCATCCTGGCAACGGTCGGTTTGTTTACAAACATGCGAAGGGGTCTATAGATACAATAGAATTTTTACTTGCAGTCTCTCAACTTTGTAACACAGAAAGGCAAAAGAGCAGACAATAGTACAATATTGTACAATACAATACAATACAAGGTCTAACAATATACAGCACAAACAACAAATATTTACAGTCTACATAGGATACACCGGGGGCGGCACGGTGGTGTAGTGGTTAGCGCTGTCGCCTCACAGCAAGAAGGTCCGGGTTCGAGCCCCGTGGCCGGCGAGGGCCTTTCTGTGCGGAGTTTGCATGTTCTCCCCATGTCCGCGTGGGTTTCCTCCGGGTGCTCCGGTTTCCCCCAAAGACATGCAGGTTAGGTTAACTGGTGACTCTAAATTGACCGTAGGTGTGAATGTGAGTGTGAATGGTTGTCTGTGTCTATGTGTCAGCCCTGTGATGACCTGGCGACTTGTCCAGGGTGTACCCTGCCTTTCGCCCGTAGTCAGCTGGGATAGGCTCCAGCTTGCCTGCGACCCTGTAGAACAGGATAAAGCGGCTAGAGATGAGAGATGAGATAGGATACACCTAATAGCACAGGATACAATGCATTATACCATATATAAATTGCACAACACTGTTTGTAGACATATACAGTATGATATATAGGATAATATACAAATACAGTATAAGATGATATACAAGGTGATATACATTGTGATACAATACATAGTACAACACACCACTATGTGTAATATGGAATGTGTAACATTATTGTTAAGATAAAATAAGCATGTACATGTGTGTATAATTGTGGGAAGAACAATGTATTTAACTGCCTGTGTGCAGATTTTACTGCAATTTAAAAATTTGTCTTCTACATGCTTAGGAAAATTTGATCAGTCATCACAGGCCCGGCGCCATGGGGGGGCGAAAGGGGGCGTCGCCCCCTCGTGGCTACAGCCCCGCCCCCTCAACAGAGACTCAGGTCACTTAATTGTTTTCTTATGAAAATAAAATGTATTATAGACGTATTAATAATTTGCATTTTCAAATACGAAATATTAAGTGGTTGCGCATTGCACAAAAATACATTTCACATAAATCACTACTAAAACTGGCACGGTAGAACAAATCTGATTGGTTGTTATGATTCTTACGTTGCAATCATAGAATTCAACTGTATTAAGGTAGGATTATTTCAAAAAGCCTGAATTTAATATTAACCCTGTTTAGACATATGTATCAATCCTAACTACTGGGGACTACTAGTTATTGTGGGTGTATGTGTGAAATGCTGACACAGCCGCGCACACACAGACCTGTGATAAGGACAAGGGGAGGGGTCGTGCGGGCGGGGGTTTTACATGTACACTTACAAGTGCACTGTCTCTGCAATATCCTGTAATATGCAGTCAGTTTACGGGAGTAGTCTTTCCCCCTCCGAATTAAACGAATTCAATTACAATATTGTGAATCCATTTTCTTTCTTTGTAGGCTAAGTTTATCTCCGTTTATGTCGGTGTATGTGTTCATATATGGTCCACTTTGTGCGCAAATAGCGTAAGAATATGTGTCGTTGACGTCACCCCCCATGCAGCGGGGGTGAAAATTCATCACTTCAGAGTGTTTTGTCCCCTACACGCCTAAACTGGGATCGCGGATTAAGTGGTTAGCGTTGACTCGGTGCGAGTCAGGAAGGCTATTACTGGTGCAGCCGCGGGGTCTGTTGATTTTTTTAAATTATGATTTTGGCTGCCGAGCCAAGTACTTTACTTGCATTGACGTTTTGTTTTCATGCCGCAGAGCTATTTGTATGTATTTTAAATTTAAAGGACTTGCCTGTAGGTTTGTGTGTGTTGTTTTATGTTTGGCATCTTTCCGGTTGTAACGCGTGTCTGTGAGAAAATCGGAGGGGAGGGTTTAACAGGTGAGCACGGGAGTTGATAAAGCGCAACTGCCCTGGTAATATGTCACATGATTTTCCCGTACTAAAGCAACCTTCGGGGCCGTGGTTTTGTGGTTGGCGCAGTTAATTGTTTGAAACACGTTGTCAGACCGCCATCACTACTACACACTATATGAAAAATATTTGCCCCCTTGCGATTTCTAATTGCCCCCTTAGTAAACTGTTTCTGGCGCCGGGCCTGACTATTACTATAGGTTAACTACATTAGAGAGTGTAAAATTCGGTTGATTCATGAGAGAAGCCATGGCCAAATGGTTAAAGAAACAGCTGTGGGACTAAAAGGTTGCTGGTTTGATTCCTTGAACTAGCAGGACTGGCTCAAGTGCCCTTGAGCAAGGCACCTAACCCCCAACTGCTCCAGCAAGTGTGGTGGCGTACCTTGTGTCTGATTAGCCAAAGAAAAACTGATGATGCGATTATCAGTTCAGGCAAGAACCCAGCCATAACTAAAATTCAGTTTAAGCCTGTCATATTTACATTCATGTACTGTAATATAATGTGTCCTGTTAGGCAACACAGTGCTGCAGTGGTTAACACTGTCACCTCTCAGCAAGCAGGTTCTGGGTTTGAACGTGCCGGTTGACTGGGGCCTGGGAATATTAACTGGGAACGTGAGTGTGAATAGCTGTCTCTCTCCGTGTTAGCCCTCTGATAGATTGGCGACCTGTCTAGGCTGTACCCTTCCTTTCACTCAATGTCAGCTGGGATTGGCTCCAGCTCACCCACTACACGTGATGGATAAGTGGCATGAATGAAAATGAATGAATGAATGAATGAATGAATATCTCCTGCTACACTTTTGTAGTACCAGTAATTATGCAATAGCGACTGGTGTAAAATACATGCACAGTAATGCTCATTAAATGCTTGTTGTCACATGGCCAGAGGAGAATCTGTAACATTAGACACAGGTAACAACTCAATCAATTGAATTTTGCTCTAGGATTGATAAGAACTGCAAATTACTCAGTTAAGATCAAGAGTGAAATTCGAGTTTGCTCTGTAACAATTCTAAAGTACAAGTTCTACAGAGCCTCTGAGACTTAAAAAAAAAATAGATGTTTGCCTTAAATGACCTTTGTAGAGAACATACATATTGAAGTTTGATGAGGTTTGTTCACAATTCAGTAGCCAGGCATTAGTGGCTTTTAGCTTGATTTAAAGTGTCACAACAGGCAAGTTTCCTCAAAATATAAAACTTTTTCAGTACATAGTTCCTGTTCACTCATATAGCTATAGCACAGCAAGAATGCTCGGCCTCTCTTGATCTGTCACCTTGCAGAAGTCAGATGAGGAGCTTATCTGATTTCCTTGGCAGTTGTATGGTTCACCATGCAATAAAAAAGAAAGGATTATATTTTCATTCACTATGTGCAATATTTTTCACAACAAAATAGCATAAAAATTCAAGGCAAACACAGATAGATGGGCTGCCGCCATGGATTTGATGAAGGACTTGTCAAAGAGACTAATAAAACCACACTATCTGAACACTCTTATTGAAGCCTTGCTGCTTGCTTCTGCTGCTGCTGTTTTCTCAGAGTTCAGTGACACTGTGTTGTCTGGCCACAGACTAACCTTAAGAGCCAAGTCGGCAAATCTTGGTGCAAGCACACAGCAGGCACCTCCTTTGCCTTTTCAGCAGGAAGTACACGGGAGAGAGTGGTATTTTCAATGCATTTAGATGAGACCTTTAACAAAAGGTCTCTAATGCAGATATCAGTGATTCCTGAGAGAGGCTATCGGAGTGAATTTGGCTGACAGCGATGTCACTGCTTGCATGAAAAATGATGGATCCAATTTTTCCGCTCCCATGCTCCATTTCTGCAGGCATTACTATGTGCCTGCGCTGGCGGTCATTAAAGGAAGAAGGATACATCTAACGAGTGAACTCCTTCAATTGCCACTTTATCTGCCATTTCATTTGGCTGCCAGGGAAGAAAGGTGGAGGAGTTTAGAGTGTCAGTCATGACAACCTTGAAGCAAAATGCTGGAAAATAATAATGACCTTTGGTTTCATCTAGTCTATGTTGGGCTTGTTCTCTAAAGGGCAAAAGAATGTATGATAAATATCCTGTACTACAGCTTGCGTCCCAAAACAATTTCCCATAATACTGTGCCATATACAGCACTCATATACTAAGAGCACAATTTGGCAAGAGGTTTTCTTTTCAAGTCTAGTTGATGATAGAGTGCAATCATCTGGCTCCTTTAAGGCCATCACAGTGGATAGCAAGGTTTTCTTTTCCTTTTTTTTCAATTTCTTGAAAACAACACTGACAGAATCCTACAAACTGGCCCTAATGTCTATGAAAGGCTGTATGGGGCTGAAATGGGGCTTTGTTTAATGAAGTAGCTTGGGGAAGTACAATGTAATGTAGTGTTCAGAGTACTGCCCTTGAGGGGAAAGGTAAATTTGCTAAGTTAATCACTTAATGAGGCCAATTAAGCACGGGGAGCTCAGGTGTAATGAGTGCCACCTCTGCTCTGAGCCTGCAGCAAATGAGCATGATTTCTCTCTGTGGGCAAGAAGCGCATGGCCGGACCTAATCTGTTATCTACTCCCAGGGCTAGCCACTTAGGTCGTTTAGACATGGAGATGATAAGTGCCATGTAAACTGTGCCAATATTCTCTGCACAACAATAAAACAGCAATGAATGCAATAAACAAATAAAAGGTCAATGTTTAAATCTATGTTTGTCAAGCATAAAAAAAGCAAGAGAAAATTATAACAGCACTGCAGTCTTCAGATAATAATATTCTGATGGTAAAACTTTAAATTACAGCTGACTAATTACAGGGTAAATACCAGTTAAGTCAGGCATAGGGGAAAATAAGTAAAGAGTGAGAAAGGGCATGAAGTGGTATAACTAGTCGGCAATTTACAAACATTTTACACATAAGAAACCTATAACTATGATTTTGTATTCATTGGACTTCTAAACATAATTAGAGGTTACTTAAAATTCCTGAAGGGTATGATAGTAGGAGTAAGTCATTATTACTGGGCAATTTACGCGTTTTATAAATAAGGAACATATCTAAGATTTGTGAGGCAGTACGGTGTTGTAGTGGTTAGCACTGTCACCTCACAGCAAGAAGGTCCTGGGTTCGAGCCCAGTGACCGGCGAGGGCCTTTCTGTGCGGAGTTTGCATGTTCTCCCCGTGTCCGCGTGGGTTCCCTCTGGGTGCTCCGATTTCCCCCACAGTCCAAGACATGCAGGTTAGGTTAACTGGTGGCTCTAAATTGACCGTAGGCATGCAATGATTTGCAAATCCTTTTTGACCTATATTCAATTGAATACAATACAAAGAATTGATATTTAATGTTCAAACTGATAAAAAAATGTATTGTTTTTGTTAATATACACTCATTCTGTCTGTATGACCACATCACCCCTCATGGCCCTCATGCCTTACCCACACTGCATTGGCTCCCAATCAAATTTCATATTGTTTATAAAATACTACTATTGACCTTTAAAGCACTGAATGGTCTCGCGCCACAGTACTTGAGTGAACTTCTGGTCCTTTATGACCAGCCACGCCTACTTAGATCAAAAGATGCAGGCTATCTGCTGGTACCTCGTATAGTGAAGGCTACATCAGGGGGCAGAGCCTTTTCTTACAAAGCCCCACAGTTATGGAACAACCTTCCAAGTAGTGTTCAGGAATCAGACACAGTCTCAGTGTTTAAGTCTAGGCTGAATACATATCTTTTTAGTCAAGCCTTTTGTTAATAGTGTTTATGAGGTCAAGGAGTAGATCTGGAGGGTCCTCAGACATAGAATGTTTGGTAAACTGGGATGTATGGATGCTGTCAGTCCCCCACTCACTTGCTCACTCGAGTTTGTTGACGGTGTAGTGGCTGGCTGCTTTATATCCCAGGGCGCCCTCATGCCTGTGTTACCTTCTGGCTCTCCCCTTTTAGTTATGCTGTCATAGTTAGTTTTGCTGGACTCCCTACTTGTACTCAGCGCAAAATGTACCGTATACTGTACCTACTCATCAGGTGACATTGGGGATACCAAACAACCTGTGTTTTCTCTCTCTTTCTTGTCCCGTCCCCCCACCACCATCACCACCACACACACACACACGCACACACACACACACACACTCTGTCTGTCCCTCTGAGTTACATATCAATCCTGAGATCGAGATGCTGACCTCTTCTGTTCCTCGGACCTGCCTGATCCATCCTGGTGCCTGATGTCTGGCTGGAGTCTCATCACATCACTCCTGTGGAGGATGGCCCCATATGGACAGTTGAAAGTTACACTTGGAAGATGCTCTGGACACTTACAGTAATTATTTTATGGCTGAGGACTACAGCTGACTTGCTATCTTTAGGACTGCAGTTTTCATGAACGGTTTTGCACTCAAGTTTCCATCAATGAACAGTTTATAACTTAAACAAAACAGACTTCATGTTAAAACTGTTAAAAATGTTATAATCACATTGTCTGTTATCACCCAAATGAGGATGGGTTCCCTTTTGAGTCTGGTTCCTCTCAAGGTTTTTTCCTCATGTCGTCTGAGGGAGTTTTTCCTTGCCACTGTTGCCACAGGCTTGCTCATTGGGGATAGATTAGGGATAAAATTAGCTCATGTTAAAGTCATTAAAATTCTGTAAAGCTGCTTTGTGACAATGTATATTGTTAAAAGCACTATAAAAATAAACTTGACTTGACATTCTGAATTTGATGCCTGCAGCACATTCCAAAAAAGTTGGGACAGGGGCAACAAAAGACAGGGAAATTTGTGGAATGCTCAAAAAACACCTGTCAGGAACATTCTACTGGTAAACAGGTTAATTGGTATCAGGTGATATTATCATGATTGGAAATGAAAGGGGCATTCTCTAAAGGCTCAATGGTTCACAAGCAAGGATGGGTGAAGTTCACCACTTTTAGAACAACGTATCTTAATGTACGTACAATGCAAAGAATTTGGGCATTTCCCCATTGACAATATTATCTATGCAAATGCATGTGTTCATCACTGCATCTATAAATGCAAAGCGAAAGCCATATATCAACGACGTCCAAAAATGCCACTGAATTCTCTGGGCCCGAGCCCAACTGAGATGGACTGATACAAAGTGGAAAAGTGTGGTGTTGTCTGACGAGTCCACATTTTGAATTGTTTTTGGAAAATCATAGATGTTGTGTCCTGTGGGCTAAAGAGGAAACAGACCATCCAGACTGTTACCAGCACAAAGTTCAAAAGCCAGCATCTGTGATTGGCTGGAGGTGTGTCAGTGCCCATGACATGGGCAAGTTGCACATATGTGAAGACATCATTAATGCTGAAAGGTCCATACAGGTTTTGGAGCAAAATATGCTGCCATCCCGACAGAATCTTTTTCAGGGACATCTCTACTTTTTTACAGCCAGACAATGCCAAGCCACGTTCTGCACATGTTACAACAGCATGGCTTCATAGTAAAAGAGTGCGAGTGCTAAATTGGCCTGCCTGCCTCCCATTGAAAATGTGTAGTGCATTATGAAGCACAAAATGTGATGATGGAGACCCCGGACTTTTGAGCAACTGAAGTCATATATCAAGAAAAAAACAGGAAAGAATTTCATATTCAAAACTTCAACAATTAGTGTCCTCAATTCCTAAACACTTACTGAGTGTTGTTAAAAGAAAAGGTGATGTAACACCGTGGTAAACATGTCCCTGTCCCAACTTTTTTTGGAACCTGTTACAGGCATCAAATTTAGAATGAATGAATATTTACAAAAACAATAAAGTTTATCAGTTTGAACATTAAATATCTTGTCTTTGTATTGTATTCAACTGAATATAGGTTGAAAAGGATTTACAAATCATTGCATTACGTTTTAATTTGTTTTACATTTTACACAGCAGCCCTTTTTTTATCGGGATTATAAATCAAACTAGTCTTCTTTGAAATGTATGTAACTGTTTTATATTACACATTTCCAACATGTCAAGTATAAAACAGCACTCTCAGCTTAGCCATAAACTACCCATACCAGACTACTACCAGCATGTACTACTGTACATGCTGAATATTACAATATATCACATATTATAGCTCATGTACAACTTTTAATCTTTTTTTTCCTCAAGTGATTTCAAAGAAAATGACTCTTTTGGGAACTCAAAAAGGTCACAGACAGTCAAAGTATGTTAACAGCAGAGTCAGACAGTTCCCAATTTACCCCTAAATTACCCTAAAATACTTATATGACCTGAAATATAATTGTGTACAAAATAGTCTATTTCTATTTTAAGGGAAAATGCTGCCTGCTCTGTTAACTTTTCCTCTCAAGCCTTCTCACAGTAGCCGTACACAAAACAATTATACACAATACAGCACATTAGAAGATATTAATTTTTACTATTTCACACACATTACAAAATTACATCTGATTTTTTTTTGCCTGTGATTAAAGCACTATTCCAATTAGACCTTTTTTGTCACTTTTATAACATTGAGATGACTTTAGTGAACATGTTCCCACAGTGACCCCCACAAAATCTAATATCTTCTCATTAAGCAGACAGGAATGAAGCTCCGATCATCAGAAAGACTTTGACCAGCTACCATAAGCCAGAGCACTAAAATTATGTTCTCTTTAATCAATTACTGTCACCTTTGGAGTTATATATTTGGCAGGAACGTGACAGGAACAGATAAAGGACAATATTCCTTCCACATGTTCTGATTGAGACAAAGTTAATCATAACATCAAGTCTGCAGCAGACATTTCTGAGAATGTCATGCCTTCAATGGATTTACAAAGGCATTAAGCAGAGGAGATGCAGTTGGCACCTACTCTGGTTCAAAGACATCATTCAGGTTGTAGGAGATTTATTAGAACATGATCACAGCCAAAATCCCCTAAAGAGAGCTACATGTGTGGCAGGTAAATGATGGTCTTCATAAAATTTTATAGCATGGCACTGAAACAACATAAATCTTTCATAAAGACACTGGATCTTCTTTATATTCTAAGCAGATATTACTTTGGGGAAATAATAAGGAGGACAACTGAATTTGGATATGTACAGGAAAGCATCGTCATCACAACCTCAAACACTATAGGCTGTTTTTTTGTTGTTGTTGTTGTTGTTTTTGTTTGTTTTTAATCGGTACAGCAATAAGAAGTTATATCTGCATACATTCCCTGTGCATTTGTGATGCACTCATCTTGTCATTAAGACTTAATACAAGGAGCAAAATGCTCAAGTTTCTCTAAAGCTGTACCAATAAGAAAATAAACTGACAATAATTCTGAGTTGTTCCCAGAGCTTTTAAACAAAACTGTTTTTCAGCCAATATTAACTGTTACAACTGTTCAGCTGTCATCTAAATCAAACCTGAAACTATGTGCATCATTTTACCATATTAAGGATTGTTCAAGTGGCATTTGTTAGATGTGTTGGAAGCCCAAGTGATCATGTCAGCATTAGTGAATACTGCAGGAAAAAAAAAATTGATCTGATGCAATTCCCCATTGCAAATGAAGCTTGAAAAGTCAGCATACCGAGAGCACAAAGAAACATTTAATATTTTTAAAAACTGTGATGCTGGGCTTCTCATCATTATCATCATTATCATCACCATAGATATACATAGAAGACTAGATGCCTCACCGCGTATTCCAGAACGTCCGCACAGGGCGGCCATCTTACCACAGGCAAGCTTTTCCACAGAATTTGCGGTACACTGAGGTAAGACCATTGAGATGCTTAAATGTTTATACTCTTATCTCGCTGAAATGTTGACGTATATACAAATGGTTTGATTTCTTAAAACATTATTAATGTGGTTGTAATTCTGGGTGCTTGAACATGCTAAAATCGTACCTTTTCTCTTCAAAAACGACTTACTGCAGCTTTGTCAAAGTTGTGTTTCATGCTAGGCTAGCTCGTAGCACCAAGTAATTTTACATGGAAGGTCATGAGATAATATTTTCAATAACTGAAGTTGCACTTGCACATGGTTTTCATTTTCGGATTGGTTAATTTAAAACAACTTACATTATGATTTCTAGAGGAAATTAAATTACTGACTGTGACGAGATGGCAGACTTCTGCGCGGCTTTTGGTTGCTCGAACTGGCGATGTCTGGAAAGTAGGGCACGCAGGATCACCTTTCACCAGTAAGATAATACATCATTTTTTTTAAGGATAATCGGTAGCGTTATTTACTTAGTGAAATAATGTCCAATACAGTTCCTGATATGAGCAGCCGGGCTTTTTTTGTCACAAACTACCGTGAATCGCTGTCACTGTTTTATACTATTACTTACTCGGGCAGTGCATTTGTTATTATGCTATGATGTGAGTTTACATTTGTTATTACTATGCTATGATGTGAGTTTACAGTACATTTGTTATTATGCTATGATGTGAGTTTACATTTGTTATTATGCTATGCTGTGAGTGCATTAGGTTTTTGAGGTGGATGAAGTATTTCTGAAGTTTCAGAAGTGAGTAAGCTGTTTATTTAACTTTAGCTTCCCCTACGGCCCTATCACATGTAAAAATATTTTCACTAAAAATTGGAAATAAATTTTATGGTTATTTGTCCTAAGGCCGCAGTTATCCATAAGTATGCAGTGTTAGGCTTCTCACAGCACAGGAATTTCAGCATGCATTTTTTTTTAAAACATAAAATGATTATTCATCATTAATATCATAAATACATACTTCCGTTTGTTTTTTTTTTATATAACAAACCAAACCGTTTGAATATCGATTGAAATTTGAGGAAGTTACGGTCATCTGAAAAGTACATATCGCTACCAACACAATGTAATGGGTAAGCCAGCTGTCTGAGGTAAGATGGCCGCCATGTGCGGACGTTCGACTTCGTTGACGGGCAACGGGGACGAGGCATCTAGTCTTCTATGTATATCTATGATCATCACACCCAACACAGCTGCAATTGCATGTGCATCAGATACAAGCATGGTCCTAATGGATGATAATCATCACAAGCCTGTCAGCTTACATAGGGAAGAACAAGAGAAGTATATGTGAAAGGAAATGTTTTTCCCCTGAGGATCTTCTCTAGCTTGGTGCTGAGTCACCAATCCCTCTACACGCTTACTATTCACATCACCTTGCCATTTTCAAACATCATATCATCAGGTCTCTCTCTTTCACCCTTTTCTGCACTATATTTAGAGACTACAGTTCAACAGTTCCATAAAAATTGCATCAAAATTCACTCTGGCTGCCCTGCCAATGATGCTATCAAACCTTCTGAACTCTTTGACATAGACAAAATGAGAGGTTACAAGTTCGTTTGGAATACTTTATCTTGCAAACTTTATTTAAAGGGGCCATAAAGCAAATAGACATGTCAACCAGTGTCTTTGTGCCTACTGATTAGTTCACGTCATGAAATCTTTGAAATGCAAAGATAAGAAATCATTAAATGAATGAAAATAATGAACAATTATGATTACATGTTTGATAAGAAAATAAACTAATGACATAAACTAATTAGAAGCCAGCTGTGTTGTGTGACTTTTGTTTTCATGCTAACTGCTAAGCCAAATTTCAATATGCCATTTAGTAGACTTGGCCTTTAATTAACATTAATGTTACTTTGTCTGTAGCCTACATTAAAATAACTCTGGTCCTAGTTGAAGTCCATCCATTATCCGTAACTGCTTATCCTGTGCAGGGTCGCAGGCAAGCTGGAGTTTATTCCAGCTGACTATGGGCAAGAGGCGGTGTACACCCTGGACAAGTTGCCAGGTCATCTCAGGGCTGACACAGAGAAAAACAACCATTCACACCTATGGTCAATTTAGAGTTACCAATTAGCCTAACCTGCATGTCTTTGGACTGTGGGGGAAACCGGAGCACCCAGAGGAAACCCACGCAGACACAAGGAAAACATGCAAACTCCACACAGAAAGGCCCCCATTGGCCACTGGGCTTGAACCCAGAACCTTCTTGCTGTGAGCCGACAGTGCTAACCACTACACCACCGTGCCACCCCCTAGTTGAAGTTTAGTGGCTAATAACTGTAATTGGTCTAATCAGTGTTGTTTTGAGCCAATGAATTGCATTCCTGCTTAAAAACAAGCATTTTAGAGTGAAAATGTTGCCTATAAATAGTGTTGCAAACAGGGACACATCATAAATAATGGGGAAACCCACCACAACAATTATTAATTTCTCCTCAATTGTACTTGGGAACAGTTTGAACGGAACCAAAATTCACACACGTGTTCTCTAGTATTCTTTATAGCAGAGCATTTTTAAATTCCTATTGATTCTGTTAGGACTAGGACTGTTTTGGCCTCTAGAGGCCGCTGTTATTTCCTTTTCATGTCGTGTTTATTTTGGCCTCTAGAGGCCGCCACTGTTCCTGTGTCTTGTGTTTGTGTTAATTGCCTAATTATCTTCACCTGTGTCCTTAATTAGTTTGTCTATTTATACCCCTGAGTTCAGTCCTCTTGTCACGGAGTTTTTGTGCTGTTATGTTTATCTCCAGTTTCCTTTGTACTGTGTTTTTTGATCTTCTTAGCTTTTGAATTTTTGCACTTTGCTTTTCTTTTGGATTATACTCTTTGGTTTTTTTTTGTCTTTTGTTTTGCCCTGTATATAGTGTATATAGTTTAAATAAACCTTTTGATTCTTTTCTACTTCCGCCTCACGCCTCTGCATTTGAGTCATCCCCCTGGTGGCCTAGTGGGGGTTTGCTGGATTATCACACCAACGAACCAGGTTCGAATCCCAGCAAAACCCTAACAGAAAGACTCCGTCATGACCGACTCAGCAGAGGCTGCTTCAACTGTCTACCCGGCCAACCTTCAGGGAATTATGGCAGCTTTGACACGCTTCGGAGCGACCATGGACGCTCATGGACGTACGCTCACCAGCCAACGTGAGGCCCTCGCTCGCCACGAGGAACTGCTTCAGCAAATTGGGAAAACCCTGGCACAGCTGACATCTCTGCCTGCATCTCCTGCTCCTGATCCAGTTCCTGCTCCTGATCCAGCTCCCACTCCTGCTCCAGTGCCTCCTGCAATGCTGCCTTCTTCACCTCGCGAACCCAGCCTTCCTGCACCACAGAGGTATGACGGCAAGCACAGTGAGTGCCGAGAGTTCCTTACCCAGTGTCAACTCACCTTTGAGCTTCAGCCTACCACCTACACTACGGATCGCCGCAAGATTGCCTTTGTGATCACCTTATTAGCTGGTAAGGCGCGAGCCTGGGCTACTGCTATCTGGCAAAGACAGGGACCTGAGTGCTTTGATTTCCAGCTGTTTTCTGAAGAGATGCTTCGGGTCTTCGATCAGGCAGACATCAGTACCGACGCAGCCCGAAAGCTCATGTCCATCCGGCAAGGAGGAAGCGTCGCAGATTACGCCATCTCGTTCCGAACACTCGCAGCAGTAAGTGGATGGAACGAGACTGCCCTGGTGTCAGCCTTCCACCATGGTCTGTCTGACCCCATCAAGGACGGTCTGGCCTCTATTGGATGCCCAAGTGACCTCGAAACCCTCATCTCACATGCTATTCGTCTGGACAACAGGATGAGAGAACGCCACCAAGCCTTGAGCCCCCCCAGCCTCCCTACCTCTACCTGGAGACCATCTACCTCCTTCAGTGTCTGTCCAGAACCCATGCAAGTGGGTCGTACTCGCCTCTCCGCATCTGAGAGGGAGCGCAGAAGGAGGGACAAGTGCTGCATCTACTGTGGCAAGCCTGGTCACTTCCGAGCATCATATCCCAAACTCTTGGGAAAAGGACCGCCCCATCCAGCCGAGGGAGGGTTGTGACGGGGCCTACCCTCTTTCCCGGACTCCCTGGCCAAGGAATCTACATCCTGGTCTCCATCTCCTGGGGTGAGTCTGTCCATTCTTGTCAAGCTTTGTTAGACTCAGGGGCGGCTGGGAACTTTATGGATATTCACTTCGCCCAAAGCATCAATGTTCCGACTGCACCTCTTGAAGTCCCACTGTCTGTGTCTGCCCTCGATGGCCAAGCATTAGGTGATGGAAGAGTCACCCAAGTTACTTCTCCAGTCTTCCTCTAGTCTCAAGGTCACAAGGAAGAAATATCCCTGCACCTGATTCCTTCACCTGAGTTCCCAGTTATTCTAGGCCTTCCTTGGCTTACTTGCCACAACCCTCGCATAGACTGGGTAACTAGCCAGGTTGTGAAATGGGGCCCTGCATGCCATGCCTCTTGTCTGCTCTCTAGCTCTCCTGTGTCTCCTGCCGAGCCCCCTGATCTCACCGAGTTATCTCAAGTTCCCACAGAGTACTGGGATCTCAAGGAGGTATTCAGCAAGAGCAGGGCCGCCATTCTTCCTCCGCACCGGGCCTACGACTGTGCCATCAACTTGCTCCCTGGGACTACCCCTCCTCGTGGCAGACTGTTTTCCCTCTCTCAGCCAGAACGCAAGGCCATGGAGGAATACCTCAAAGACGCCCTGGTCTCTGGGTTCATTTGACCCTCCACCTCACCTGCTGGTGCCGGCTTCTTCTTTGTCGGCAAGAAGGATGGGGGGCTCCGACCATGTATTGACTACAGGGGCCTGAACAAGATCACTGTGCGCAACCGATATCCCCTTCCGCTTATGTTCACTGCTTTCGACCTGCTCCAAGGCGCCACCGTCTTCACCAAGTTGGACCTACGGAACGCATACCACCTCATCCGTATCCGACAGGGAGACGAGTGGAAGACTGCCTTTAACACCCCGTCTGGGCACTACGAATACCAGGTGATGCCCTTCGGACTCACCAACGCACCAGCTGTTTTTCAGGCCCTAATCAACGACGTCTTAAGGGACATGATTAACCTATACGTTTTTGTCTACCTCGACGACATCCTTATCTTTTCCAAGACCGTGCAGGAGCACCGCCACCATGTCCGCCAGGTTCTCCAGAGGCTGCTACAGAACAATCTGTTCGCCAAGGCCCAGAAATGCGAATTTCATGTTCCCGAGGTCTCCTTTCTGGGATTTATTGTACGGACAGGCCAACTCCAAATGGACCCTGCCAAGACCCTGGCCGTCCGGGATTGGCCTACTCCCAAGTCCGTTAAGGAGGTTCAGCGGTTCTTAGGATTCGCTAACTTCTACCGCAAGTTCATCAGGAACTTCAGTTCTGTGGCAGCACCCATGTCAGACCTCACCAAAGGGACAGGTGGATCTTATGGCTGGTCTCCTCAGGCAGAAAAGGCATTCAAAGACCTCAAGGACCGCTTCTGCACGGCACCCATTCTGGTTCTCCCGGACACCTCCCAACCATTCATCGTGGAGGTGGACGCCTCGGACAGTGGTGTCGGCGCGGTGCTCTCTCAACGTTCGGAAGGAAAGCTGCACCCCTGCGCTTACTTCTCCCACCGCCTGAGTCCTGCTGAGTCCCGGTACGATGTGGGGGATCGAGAACTGCTAGCGGTCAAACTGGCCCTTGAGGAGTGGAGGCACTGGCTGGAGGGAGCACAACATCCATTCCTGGTTTGGACTGACCACAAGAACCTGGAGTACCTCCAGCAAGCCAAGAGACTGAACCCTCGACAGGCTAGGTGGGCCCTGTTTTTCAGTCGGTTTGACTTCACCCTCTCATACCGCCCCGGCTCCAAGAACACCAAACCTGACGCACTGTCCAGACTGTTCTCTGCCACTAACAGGGAGAATGAAGTCGGGCCTATTATCCCTGTGTCCCGGATTGTGGCCCCTGTCCGCTGGGGTATTGAGGAGGCTGTCCGACGAGCCCAACGCCAGGACCCCGGTCCTGGGACGGGGCCACCAGGCCTCTTGTACGTCCCACATCAAGCCCGGGCCAAGGTTCTCCAGTGGGGTCACTCTTCCCCTCTCACCGCCCACCCGGGAGCTCGGAGGACCCTGGACTTCCTGAAAAGACGCTTCTGGTGGCCTAACATGGAGAAGGAAGTAAGGTCATTTGTCCTGTCCTGTGAGGTTTGCACCAGAACCAAGAACCCACGACAGCGTCCCCAGGGTCTCCTGCATCCTCTGACCATTCCCCGGCGTCCCTGGTCCCACGTGGCAGTCGACTTTATCACGGGTCTCCCTGAGTCACAAGGTAACACGGTCATTTTGGTCTTAGTTGACAGATTCTCCAAGGCCTGCCGCTTCATACCACTGTGCAAACTCCCCTCTGCTCTTGAAACTGCGAAACTTTTGTTTAATCATGTCTTCCGAGTCTTTGGTCTTCCACAGGACATCGTCTCAGACGGAGGGCCCCAGTTCTCCTCCCGAGTGTGGCACGGGTTCTGCAAGGTCATCGGAGCCACTGCCAGCCTCTCCTCTGGGTTTCACCCACAGTCCAATGGTCAGACGGAGAGGCTCAACCAGGACCTGGAAACCACCCTGCGAGGCCTGGCTATGGATAACCCGACATCGTGGAGCACCTGGCTGCCATGGGCGGAGTACGCCCACAACACCCTGCAGTCATCGGCCACCAAGCTGTCGCCATTCCAGTGCCAATTCGGGTTCCAGCCACCTCTGTTCCCGGACCAGGAGGAGGACGCGGGGGTGCCCTCGGTCAACCAATATGTGAGACGGTGTCGCAAGACCTGGAGCAAGGTCAGGAAGACCCTCATACAGACCTCCAGAACCAACCAGACTCAGGCCAACCGCCATAGAAGACCTGCACACGCTTTCCGCCCTGGGCAGCGTGTTTGGCTGTCCACTAAGGACCTTCCACTGCGGGTGGAGAACCGCAAGCTTGCTCCTCGCTACATTGGCCCCTTCAAGGTGGTGCGCAGGGTGAACCCTGTCTCCTACCGGCTCCAGTTGCCCCGGACTCTGAGGATCAACCCCACTTTCCATGTTTCCCTGTTACGGCCCGTACTGACGTCTACGTATGCCCCTGCCCCTAGGAACCCCCCACCCCCCCGCATCTTCCAGGGGCAGACTGTGTTCACTGTGAATCGCCTGCTTGACTCCCGCCGGGTCCGCGGCGGGTTGCAATATCTGGTGGACTGGGAGGGCTATGGTCCTGAGGAGCACTGCTGGGTTCCTGCTCGGGATGTCCTTGATAAAGAACTATGTCGGGACTTCCATTCGGCCCATCCGGATCGTCCTGGGAACGTCAGGAGACGCTCCTAGAGGGGGGGGTCCTGTTAGGACTAGGACTGTTTTGGCCTCTAGAGGCCGCTGTTATTTCCTTTTCATGTCGTGTTTATTTTGGCCTCTAGAGGCCGCCACTGTTCCTGTGTCTTGTGTTTGTGTTAATTGCCTAATTATCTTCACCTGTGTCCTTAATTAGTTTGTCTATTTATACCCCTGAGTTCAGTCCTCTTGTCACGGAGTTTTTGTGCTGTTATGTTTATCTCCAGTTTCCTTTGTACTGTGTTTTTTGATCTTCTTAGCTTTTGAATTTTTGCACTTTGCTTTTCTTTTGGATTATACTCTTTGGTTTTTTTTTGTCTTTTGTTTTGCCCTGTATATAGTGTATATAGTTTAAATAAACCTTTTGATTCTTTTCTACTTCCGCCTCACGCCTCTGCATTTGAGTCATCCCCCTGGTGGCCTAGTGGGGGTTTGCTGGATTATCACACCAACGAACCAGGTTCGAATCCCAGCAAAACCCTAACAGATTCCACTGCACACCACTGACAGACGCTGGCTCACATAGAAAATTGAAGACTAACGGTCACTCTGACACTCTCACCATGTTTTGTCTGCATGCACCATAACTCCAGAATGTGGAATAGTTAGAGGGGGTAAATACTTATGCAGGGCTCTGTATATTAACAGGGCAACTAGTTGGCAGATAAGCTAACCTAATTAGGAGACCAAAACTCTGTACCTAGTTCAATTAAAAAAACCTGACTGTATAAATTGTGCTTGCCGCAAAGATTATTCCATTCATCCATTATCTGTAGCTGCTTATCCTGTTTTACAGGGTCGTAGGCAAGCTGGAGCCTATCCCAGCTGACTATGAATGGGAGGCAGGGTACACCCTGGACAAGTCGCCAGGTCATCGCAGGGCTGACACAGAGACAAACAATAATTCACACTCACATTCACACCTAAGGTCAATTTAGAGTTACCAATTAACCTAACCTGCATGTCTTTGGACTGTGGGGGAAACCGGAGCACCCGGAGGAAACCCACACAGACATGGGGAGAACATGCAAACTCCACACAGAAAGGCCCTCGCCGGCCGCTGGGCTCAAACCCAGGACCTTCTTGCTGTGAGACAACAGTGCAAACCACTTGCAAAGATTATATTAAATATATATATTTTTTTTACTTTATAAAAGAGAAATGAGAGCATGTGACTTAAAAAGAAAGTCAAAATTTTGAATCTATGACAGACTGTGACCAAATATATGCTTTTTTTTTTTTAAACAAAAGTAACTTTACAACTGAGTAGTCTTACTTGCCTAACTAAAATTCAAGTAAGTTGAAAATGAAAGCTACAGTAGCTGGCTAAATTTGCATAGCTGGCATGCAAAGCTAATTCTTTTTCAGTTAATACTTCACAGTACATGCACAACGTAAAATGCCAGCATCTTACAGCATTTAAAACATGATGTTAAGCATCGACAGTGATCCTTACACATAAACAAAGACTGATTGGTAAAGCATGAATGCTAATGGCACAGTGCTGCCTCATCAACTGTGACACCTGAGAAGGATGTTAACGTGTGTGAGCCCTGTACACAGAGGAGTAACAAGGCTAACTCTCTTGGAAACATATACATCTTATTGAGAGAACATAGAACAACTGGTTACAGGGACATCCTTATAATAAGCACATACAGAATGAGAGACAGGGAAATGGAAATTAAAATAAGAGACACATCAGCAATCCAAGCAACTGGCTCCCTCTGCTGTGCTAAACTCTGCCTGCTAATTATTCGCATCTCCAATTTATAACAGGTTAGAAATTACTTAACCAGAGACTAATTTTAAAATTTAAGACCCTTTGCAGTGATAAAAGCAAAAAGTTTCCATTTTCAAATAATAGGCATGCTTTTGTTTTCCATCCAAATATGTATGCTGGAGTACAGAGCCAAAATTATGAGCTACTTTAGAGAGCTTTGTATCAGAGTTCATCTTTTCTTTTTTCAGAATGTATGATTTTTAGATCCTGATACAAGGTGAATCCATCCAATCAGACATTTAATTTGTTGCCTCTGAATTGAAAAACAAAAAAGGAGTGAATGCAGAAAAATAGCAAAACCTTTACAATATATTAATAAACACATTTGAAAATATCCTGGTTTTTTTCTTTGAATGATATTTCAGTGAATGAAAGAAAACAAATGATCAGCTCTCACAATGAACCCATCAGGCATGATGTCATTTGAGACTGTTCCATTGCTTTGTTATTTTTAAACCTTCGTCATGCAGCCTAATCAGTACAAGCCGTCCTCTCTGACTCATCAAACACTGGAAGCTTTTAGCACAGTTACTTGCATAACCAGAACTGATTATTAAAATAATCATACAACAAACCATCAGTAGTTACACACAGAATGTATGGATATACGGGCATTCATTTACACTCACCGGCCACTTTAATAGGAACTTGTTCTTGATTCTAAGATTCCTGTTTTTGGCTGCAGGAGTGGAACCCAATGTGGTTTTCTGCTGTTGCATGTGGAGATGCTTTTCTGCTCACCACGGTTGTAAAGAGTGATTATATGAGTTACTATATCTTTCCTGGCAGCTCAAACCAATCTGGCCATTTTCCTCTGACCTTTCTTATCAACAAGGTGTTTCCACCCGCAGAACTGTCACTCACTCAATGTTTTTTTTTTGCACTATTCTGTGTAAACTCTAGAGACTGTTGTGTGTGAAAACCCCAGGAGATTGAGCAGTTTATGAAATACTCAAACCAGTCCATCTGGCACTAACACCAATACCACAGTGAAAGACACAGAAATCACAATTTTTCCTATTCTGATGTTTGAAGTGAACATTAACTGAAGCTCTTGATTTGTATCTGCATGATTTTATGCATTGTGCTGCTGTCAAGGGATTGGCTGATTAGATACCTGCATAAAACAGCAGGTGGATAGGTGTACCTAATAAAGTGGCCGGTGAGTGTATATTGAACATGAATATGGAGATCTTAAACAAAGACTTTAAACCATGACATGTTTTGTAGGTCATAGCCAAGCCTTCATTCTCCATAATAACTTGTCTAGTTGGTGAGCAGTGAGTTTAATTTGTTGATCCACTTCCCATAGCCAATGGTGATAGATAATTCTATTGGCTTTAATCAGCGGCATCTCCTCCAGGGATAACAAGCCTCTCTGTAGAGCAGTTACCATCCTTCACATGGAGCTTGCTGATTTAGCAGAATGTCAAGCCATCCTCGCCTCTGAAAAGTTCATCAGATTAAAAAAGAAACACATAAAATAATGTATGATTAATAATTAATAAGTGCCACAGCGAGACCCATCCAAACCCTTTGCTTCTTAATAATTAATTTCTGCAATTAGGCAACTTAGTGTGAGCTGAGTATAAGAGCCCATGCAATATTCATAACAATTTATATGCAGTATACTCCTTATGGAGGAAATTCTATCCACAGCAGGATTCAATATAAAGACATTTTATTTGGTTTATAACACCGTTTCATTTCCTCAAACAGTGGGTGGGAGGGTTTCTGTGTTCTCTATGTGTATACAATGACACATTGTGCCTCTGATGTCATTTCTGTGGAGTAATGGAAAATGCATTCTGGTGAATTTTAAAGCATGTGACACGCAATGAAAAGGAAACATTGTGAAGCTTGAACATAAAGTCTATAAGTAGTACTAGACACAGAGGGGGGAGGGGTGTGTATTGTGTGATAAATTATAGATTATATTCATCCCTGTTGATGGAGCCCAGAGAATATGGGGCATCACTGCAACTGTGGACACACACACTCACACACACACACACACACACACACACACACACACACACACACACACACACACACTTGGCTTTCATCTTCATGATTCAAAACTGGCTGTGAACAGAACAAACTGGCGATCAAAGCTAATGTGTAACTGGGCAGTGACAACTTCACAAGGCCCATAATGAGAGCAACAGATGAGATCATTCTGTATATAGACAACTCAGTCTTATCAGTGTGTTACATTACATTACATTACATTACATTACATTACATGGCATTAGGGCAGATACTCCATGCAATGTTTCTAGAACATCATTTTCTCCATGTCAGAAGCTTGGGGTGCAAACCCAAAGCCCTTTAATCAGTTCCTCCTACTAATGTTAGGGATGTTTTTTTTTTTTTTAATGGGTATTCTCATTTATTTATCTATATATTTGTTCATGCATTTTGGAGGTTTTGTGGAGTTTAGAAATGAAAATTTTCCAACTGTATGTGCTGTAAGAATGATTGTCATGTAGAATTTGCTCTTAGCTGTGAGGAAGACTTGCTTTGTGGATAATCCTGGAAGTGTCTTTTAAGCTTTTACGTATGGTATACTACATGATTCACAATATGTTTCTGAAGTTTGTCTGTTAACAAACATTCATTCATTCATTCATTCATTCATCTTCAGCAACTGCTGTATCCTGGTCAGGGTTGCAGTGGATCCAGATTAAATCCTGTAAACATCAGATGCTCTGCAGGAGAATTCAACCCAGATGGGATGCCTGTGCAACACAGGGCACTATGCACACATACATTCACACACGCATTCACACCTGTGGGCAATTTAGCCTATCTGCCTACCTTTATGTTTTGGGAGATTGGGAGAAAACCAGAGGAAACTCACATGAACATGGGGAGAATGTGCAAAACTCACAGCTGAGGGTCAAATCCAGGAACCTGGAGCTATGAAGCATCAATTTCAAGGTGAATGCTCATTTTGCTTTTCTCTGAAATGAATAAAGATTAATGAGATAAAAGATTAAAGATTGATGATTAAAACATGAAATGTTGCTGTGGTATAAAATTATTAATGGATTATTGCAGGAAACAATAAATTACCCAAAGAAAATTAAAGCTTTAAATAAAATCATGAGAGAAGTTGTGCTAAACAAACATCTAAATGCCTTGGTTTCACCAGTGAATTTCATATAAACAGTCTTTTATTAATCGCACGTAATTTACAGATTAATATTCTAGAGATTACACAGATGAGTTATAAACAGAAACATAACAGCTATAAATCATGCACTGTCCCCCTTTCACCAGTGCAAAGAAGGGCAATTCATCATATGTTCATTTAATGAAGAAATCACCAACCATCATGTTACAGCAAAAAACACCATAACACTTGATACAGTCCCAATTTGGAGTCTTACCACAGGACTAAAATGATTTATCTTTGGATTTCAAATCAATCACAATGTTTTAGAAGCCCCACTGTCTAGCAGTTATCATACATAACGTGATCACTATTCAAATTGTCAATATTTTCCTATAATAATGCACAAAATTATCTGCATGATCTGGCTCCGGTCAAAACACCCAGGAAACATGGATGGAGGAAATCTCTCCAGCGATCCTTCCAAGTGTAAGAGGAAGGCAAGCACACTGTTTTTAGTATGTTGATGAAAGTAACTTCAATACATGGCTTATGCTATATGCACCTACATTTTTTTTATATATTTATTACATAATAATAGTAAACTATCCAGAATACGAAGCAATGCCAAGTTAAATACACCATCACAGCAGGGCTCTCAAAAGCCAGGGGCTAAGTCCTCAAATTGCATGCTTCAACCCTTCCAGGTGCGTGACAGCTCCAAAGTCCATCCAATCAAGCTGAAATATGGGAGGGGACAAGGGAAATATGGCTAATAGCAGTTCTGAAATACAAAAATCAGGTAAGATATGGAGCATGCTGTGAGCTTTATACAAGTCTTATGAGTGGCAACATCCATCTGAGAGAGCAGAACTGCCTCACTTATGCTACCCTTTGGAATCCAGCATGGACAATAGCCATGGGCAGAGCTAATAACCTTCTTTTCTACACACAGTTGTAACCTATTAGGAATAAATTGGTAATACAAGATGCAAGGCACAAAGCTTAGCAGTGGTTTGCACCATCATACAGAGGAACAGCTCTATTAGTAATGAGATCCGAGCTCAGAAATTCACTTTAATGAAGCAATCCACAATTTCTCAATGGTGTGTCATTATACGAAATGGATAGTCAGACCAAACAGGAGATATGTTAATATAACTACAGACAGAGGAGAAAATAGGTTTAATGTGTACCCTGGATGTGTCTGTGTGAATGTAACACACAGTAGAGATTCAGAAGGTACTAGATGGTATCTATAATGAATGGAAGCTCTCTCACATTTTACCCATTAGATGAGGTTCTGGAGACATGCAAAAAGACATGCAAAGAGAGTGAAAAAGAGAGTATTAGAGGTCTCATTATTACTTTATCATATTCAGCTGCTTGAAGCTACCCTTGAAAATCTTTGACATCTGCAACCATGTTCCATAAAGCTTAGAGGACATTTCCTCCCTTTTAGTGATTTACTAACATAAATCAGAATCTGGGGCGGCACGGTGGTGTCGTGGTTAGCGCTGTCACCTCACAGCAAGAAGGTCCGGGTTCGAGCCCCGTGACCGGCGAGGGCCTTTCTGTGCGGAGTTTGCATGTTCTCCCCGTGTCCGCGTGGGTTTCCTCCGGGTGCTCCGGTTTCCCCCACAGTCCAAAGACATGCAAGTTAGGTTAACTGGTGACTCTAAATTGACCGTAGGTGTGAGTGTGAATGGTTGTCTGTGTCTATGTGTCAGCCCTGTGATGACCTGGTGACTTGTCCAGGGTGTACCCCGCCTTTCACCCGTAGTCAGTTGGGATAGGCTCCAGCTTGCCTGCGACCCTGTAGAACAGGATAAAGCGGCTAGAGATAATGAGATGAGATGAGAAATCAGAATCTCGTTTTATTTTTAATGTAATTACATTTCAATACAGCATGTTCTTCATTCACTGAACTTGTCAAGTTCCACTTCAAAAGCAGTTTATGTGAAGGAATACATTTTCATACTAGTTTTTACAACAATACAAATTAGTACACTACAGTATGTTTGTACAAGTTACTTTTTTCCCTTTAACAGTTCTCTTTCCCATAAATAAGTGGCCAATACTGCAAATGCTATTATCTCTTTTGTGCCACCTTACAAAAGAGTATTCTCTACCATCATATCAGGAGCTCTTTACTGTAAATATTTTTGCTGTGTTTAAATTATGAACATCAGAAAGACCTGATCGGGGGGGGACTAAAAATCTTATCAAGGGAGAACATATAGCTTAAGTGCAGAGGTGGACAGTAACAAAGTACATTTACTTGAGTACTGTACTTAAGTACACTTTTTGAATATCTGTACTTTACTTGAGTATTTTTTTTGGAAACTTATGACTTTAACTTCACTACATTTGAAAGACAAATATTGTGCTTTTCACTCCACTACATTTCTATCAAGGTCCTCATTACTCATTACTATGAAGCAGCTTTGAAAGTGGATTTTTTTTTTCTTTTCTAAAGTGTGATTGGTTTTTTCGCAGGTGACACTGAAACAGCCTATCAGTAATCACTAGGGTCAAGTCACGTCCATAGACTGGTTCTGCTGGGGAATGCACGCACCCTTGGCTTTACCTAGAACCCATGTTTCAGTTTTCTGAAAGGATTAAAGATTCATTTCATTGTAAAAGTTTGCTTTGTTTGCCTAAAACGGAGCACATTACAGCCTACAAAAACTTGCTGTCAGACCTGCAGAAGCATATTGAGGTCTGTAAACGTTTTATTCCAAGAGAAAGCTTGCAACGAAGTTGTCTGTGCTTTTAGAGCTAGCAATAGCATTGCAATAGCTATGACTTTCTATGGATTTGTCCGCCAACTTGCCATCGCCTTGTCCACGCGTTAACACATAGCTAGTTAGCTTGGACACTGTTAGTTAGCATGTAAAAACAGAGTTATGCTAGCATGGATAACGTTAACTTATCTGAAGTCCTTTCAGAAATATGTTTTAGCACAATATTGCCAAATAAACAAAATCTAAAAATCTTTCTTTTCTAGTAGTGTTAGCTACCCAATATGATTTTGAGTTTGAAAAGAGTTTGCTAGCATGTCAAGTGGAGTGTCACTGACTAGCAAGCTTAAAGCATATACGCAGAGCCATGGCCTCACTTTCGTTTATAAATACCTTGAGATCTCAAGAATGGTATAGGAATAGTTTTACTGTAAGTGTTAACAATAAATCTAATATAGTAATTTTTACGATTAAAGTGATTCATATAGGTAGCGGTCTGAGTGAATGACCTTGATGTCCATAACATCACAACAGGAAGTCTATCGATCTCATTGCCATTTCCGCTATACTAAAACACAGAGGTGACTGCAACTCCGATCCTCCATTTTAAGCTAATTTATTGCCATGCCACGTAGATGTGTTGCTGGCCGGTGCAGCAACATGACAGAAGGTGGATTTACATTGCATTCATGGCCCGAGAATGTTCAAACTGCAAAGATTTGGACGCATTTTGCGAGAAGTTCACGGGCACATTGGGCAGCTATGAAGTGGTTTCTCCTCTGCTCTGCACATTTTACTGAAGACTTGTACGAGACCTCTGATATGTTGAGGAGTGTTGGCTATAAGCCCGTATTGAAAGAGGGTGCAGTACCAACAATTAAAGAAAAAGAAAACAAGAAAAGGAAAGTATTTATTTTAATTTTTTTAAAGTGAGTTCAGTTGCACCAGTTCTCTTGGAGCGTGAGCCGAGGGTTGTTGCTAAAACCCAGGACAGAACATATCGCTTGGGCAGTGACCTCCCCGCAGTTGTTGCTAAAACCAGTGACATCCTGTTCAGTCCCGGGTTTTAGTAATTGCCTGAGCCGAGCAGTAATGGCGGAGTACTCTGTATGGAGAGAATGGAGAATGAGTGGAGCAGCCGCCTGATTTCTAAACTGGATATTGCTGCCATCTCGCCCTTACGTGGAAGAAGCGAATGAACGGAGAACTGAACGAACAACTGAAAGTCAGATTGTTTCAAAACAATCAGCCACAAGATCAGCCTTCAAGAAGCAAGAACACAGATGGGTAAGCTCCAACTCTCATTTGGATATAAAACAACAAAAACAACACTCGTTGTTTACCTGCATTTAGATTGATACATGTAACTTGTATTGTGTATTTAAGTTACTGGTATAAGATTATTTAATTTGCTTCAGAATGTGATTGTCTCAGTTCATCTGATTATTTAATTAGCCTTTTACGTTTTATCAGTGAAAATGCATGCATGTACATGTATGTTGCATAAGTTATAACACCTATCCTGTTTTAATGAGAGTCAACCCACAATCACTGAAGTCAAATCAGTCTTAGTTGAGCAAGTCGGTCACAGTATTTCTTACTTTCACCATAAATTTTTATTTATATGACTTTGGTCTATAGCTGTCAAAGGCCTCGGCCTTAAAACCGATTACCGCTGTGACGTCACGCACTCAGGGATGGCTAGCTCAGTGGGGCAGCTCGAATGCCAACTTTGCAGTCAATTTTAACTCTCAAAAATATATATTTTTAAATTCCCATTTATGCAGCATATAAGAGTCAAGGATGGAGATACTATCCACTCAGAGATTTATTTAAATATAAAGGTTCTGTGTATATCCTTTAACGTTAAACCACCATGATGGCACAGCATCTGCTCATTTCATAAATCCAGTTGGTTGCTTCAGAGGCGTTAGGTATTGTAAGCATTGTGGCAATAATACAAAAATGCTTTAACAGAAAATGGACTTCTAATACTTAAGTATTTTTAAAAGCAAGTACTTCAGTACTTTAACTTAAGTAAAAAATTTGACTGTACAACTTTTACTTGTATTGGAGTAACATTTGACCAGTGGGATCTGTACTGAAGTTGAGTACTTTGCCCACCTCTGCTTAAGTGTCGATGAAACATGAAGCATAGTTAGATGGGCTATATTGTCCTAAGTGGTTCAATTGTCCATGGAGGAATTCTGTGTATCTAAGTCTGATTAATGACTATCTTCTCCTTAATAAACAGTAATTGAATGGTAGAAGTTGTATCTACTTTGGGTGGATGGGGGATGAGTGGGCGCACCCATCTCTGGGGTTGATTATCGTTGACCTTGCATGTAAAACAGCCAGACTAAGCTGGGCAACTGTAGACAGAAGAAAAAGAACACAAGATAAATGAGCAGATATTGTATTGGCAGAGAAAAAGGCGATCAATGGGGTAATCTATATGTATTTGATTGTTTTTATCACAAAAACTCAGTGGAGGAGGATGGTGATTGATCAAACATGAGTGGACACATTGACATATTTAACAATATTCATTAAGAATTAATCAACTGTTTAGGTGACGAATAAAACAGCCAGTATCATTGCTGTCATGACTCTCTATCTCTCTCTCTGTCTCTCTCTCACAAGATGGAAAAAGATCATTTGATATTCTTGAATTATAGCTATACACGTCATATATACATTATAGTAGGTTCAGGGACATTATATTCATCCAGGTTCAACTGAAGATGGCCTTTTTTATCCAGATAGCCTGTTCTGACGAGACTGCAATTACATCATTGGAATTTGCCATTAATTAAAAAAAAATCATATTAGACAGTGATGAAAAGCAATATAATTCAAACTCGATTCAAACATAACATCATTTCATCTACCCTATGTCTCACAGCAATAAAATATATTTAGCAGGAATCAACATGGCCAGCTTTTAATCAGCAGATAGTGAAACATTAAGAAACACTTTTTGAAATGTTGTTTACTAGGATAATAATAATAATAATAATAATAATAATAATAATAATAATAATTGCTATTATATATTCATTTGATGTGTTGTCCATTCTGAGATGCTTTTCTGCTCACCATGGTCGTAAAGAGTTGTTATTTGAGTTACAGTAGCCTTCTCATTAGCTCAAACTAGTCTGGACATTCTCCTCTGTGCGCTGTCATCAACAAGGCATTTCTGCCCACAGAGCTGCCAATCAGAACTAAAAATACCAGGAGCACATTTTTCTCCATTTAGATGTTTGATGTGAACATTAACTGAAACTCTTGATGTACAGTAATTTAATGCATTACGCTGCTGAATTGAATGAATGAGCAGGTGTACAGGTGTTCTTCATAAAATGGCTTCTGACTGGATATGAGTTCTAACTCTATTTTTCTAGAGCCTGCATTTTTGTAATAACAGGTTCATACATAATAGATACAAGTAGATATATTAGCCATCCAACTTTATTTGGAGCTATATGTTACTGTACTACAAAGTGCCGGAAGGAAATATGGCAGCCAAGCACTAATTCACAAAGACTCCACACTAATGCTGCAACGTACATATTACTGTCAAACTGCTGAAACATAGCTCTATTCACAGACCATAGTCATGTATTATGATGCTGGATAATGAACATGGTTAGAGAAGCACAGGGTATTGTTCAACCAGGATGTGAGCTTTGGGAATACATGCCTTCAACAAGAGAATATTTATTAAGCATTGCAGAATGTCAGACAAACATGTGTAATGCTTATTATTCCACACTCCCTATGTGTGCACCCTACTTGATTAGTACTTGCATGTCTTTAGTAGATTGAATAAGTGTGACCATTGCAACCATCTAAAGGCCAACCCCAGCTGCCACTAAATCAAATATTGTTTTGAGCCCCAATGATGAGTCTGCCAATTAGCTGGCTGAGTAGTGACGGGAACTGCCACTATTATACCCTTGCTATTCAGCAGATCTATAGCACCTCTGATTCAGCCATCTGCATATGTAACCAAATGTGATAAGTAATGAATATGACTATTGATGAGGCCTTTAACAAGGTAATAACCATAGTCCCCAGTCAATAATTATTTCAATATGAATATCTTTATTATGAAAATGCAAACCACAGCAAAAATTACCAACCAAAATAATACCCAGTAGTATAATTGTCTTTGTCTGGAATTATAGTTTTCATTAAACAGAATGTTGCATGTTATTGATTGTTTAAATAAGACTCAATATCCCCCTCTATTTTGCTGTGATGTGAAATTGCATAGCATTGTAATATTCACTGCTGTATCTGTTTATTAACGATTCACACTGTTGAAACATACTGGACAAAATTACCAGACCAGAACAGACGCAAAACCCAGAATCACATGAATACAGCTGAGTATGAAGGATTGTAGAGAGATGTATTTACCACTATATGCAACAGCGAAAACAGAACCACTCCAGTAAATTCTATGAGTGCTATAACTTGTACTCTATTTTTTTGACCCAGACTTGGCTCTGAGGTGAGCATCTTTTCCTGGCTCACCCGCAGCAGTTAGCTGATGCCTGTCAGACAAAAGAGAGAGACATTTCACTCACCAGTGCTTTAAAGCTGTATGTCAGTTCTGAATGACAAAACATCAGCTTGAAACTCAATATGATCCTACAAGTCTACAGTTGGCTAGGGTACTTTATATGTATTGTTTATATTAAACAAGCTGTATGATATGCTGTTTTAGGGTATCTAGTATACCTTTTAGCATGATCTGTAGAGTGGCATCTCCACCAGAATCTCTGAGGAAGACTTTGTCTTCCAATCTCTGAATTAAAAAATAATAAAATATAATTATAGTCCCAGCCCTGTGATGACCTGGCGACTTGTCCAGGGTGTACCCCGCCTTTCGCCCGCAGTCAGCTGAGATAGGCTCCAACTTGCCTGTGACCCTGTAGAACAGGATAAAGCGGCTACAGATAATGAGATGAGATGAGATGAGATTATAGTCCCATTGCTTTTATTCAACCACCTTGGTTTTCGGCTATGAGGAAAAACAAACATATTTCTGATCAATAGAATATTATGTGGGCGGCATGGTGGTGTAGTGGTTAGTGCTGTCGCCTCACAGCAAGAAGGTCCGGGTTTGAGCCCCGTGGCCGGCGAGGGTCTTTCTGTGTGGGGTTTGCATGTTCTCCCCATGTCCGTGTGGGTTCCCTCCGGATGCTCCGGTTTCCCCCACAGTCCAAAGACATGCAGGTTAGGTTAATTGGTGACTCTAAATTGACTGTGAATGGTTGTCTGTGTCTATGTGTCAGCCCTGTGATGGCCTGGTGACTTGTCCAGGGTGTACCCTGCCTTTTGCCCGTAGTCAGCTGGGATAGGCTCCAGCTTGCCTGCGACCCTGTAGAACAGGATAAAGCAGCTAGAGATAATGAGATGGGATGAGATGAGATTTTGCATAAGGTCAGAAATGCACAGTGTTTACTCTCCTCACCTGATCTATGTTGAAATCCTCTCTGACCTCATATGCTCCAACTATTTCCTTTCTTTTGCCTTTGGCTCAGAGGAGAATAATTAATCACAGTTACATTTGACTCTGAGGATTCTGCCATTCTATACTATCTCACCTTCTTTTTCATAAATGTGATCAATGCCCCATTCAAACTTATTATTTGCGTAGAATCTAAACAAGGAATGTGGCTATTGAAACATGATGCTCTGTGAAGTTCATCTGAAAGTGAATGTCCAAGGTGTCATGTTACATTTTTTTTTTGAATGGTTTAGATTTCAGTCTCTGCAAATTTACATGTGACAAGGTAGGAATCTGTAGTAGTAAGTAAAAATGCCTATTCAATAAGAAGATTGACTGTATTGATGCTTTAAAAACATAGCATTAATTGATTTAATTTCACTTGAGAAGAGACTCAAATGACTGAATTATCTTTAAAATTATAGGTAGGTCTGTTTATAGTGTAGCAACATCTCAAGAATACAAACTTTTTTTTGTATCTTCTAAACCTTTTTGTATCACTAAACCAGTGTTGGTGACACTGTGGGACTGTTGATTATTTTATTTTTATTTCATTCACTTTTTCCTGGTCAGGGGTGCAGAGAATCTGAAGCGTAACACAGGAACACTGGATGGGACAGCAGTCATTGAAGTGCACCATGCATACACACATTTGCACACTCATTCACACAGGATGAGGACACAGGAGAACATGCAAAAAGCCACCCAGACAATAACCGGAGCTCAGGATCAAACTGAGGACCCAAAAGCTGTGAGTTGCTGATTCTACTCGCTGCAGCTTGGTGCCACCCAGAACTATTCATTTTGACAATTACTGTATTTACTATATTTATGTGACCAGTATTATATCTACAGTGTCTTCCAAAAGTATTCATCCCCCTTGGTGTTTGTCCTGCTTTGTCACATTACAAGCTGGAATTAAAATGGATTTGGGGGGGCTTAGCACCATTTGATTTACACAACATGCCTACCACTTTAAATGTGCAAATTGTTGTTTTATTGTGACACAAACAATAATTAAGATGAAAAAAACAGAAATCTGGAGTGTGCATAGGTATTCACCCCCAGTCAATACTTTGTAGAGCCACCTTTTGCTGCAATTACAGCTGCAAGTCTCTTGGGGTATGTCTCTGTTAGTTTAGCACATCTAGCTACTGGGATTTTTGCCCATTCCTCAAGGCAAAACTGCTCCAACTCCATCAAGTTAGATGGGTTGCATTGGTGTACAGCAGTCTTCAAGTTATGCCACAGATTCTCAATTGGATTGAGGGCTGGGCTTTGATTAGGATTAGGTCATTGTCCTGCTGGACCGTGAACCTTCATCCCAGTCTGAAACCTCTGGCTGACTCAAACAGGTTTTCCTCCAGAATTGCCCTGTATTTAGTGCTATCCATCTTTCTTTCAGTCCTGACCAGCTTTCCTGTCCCTGCAGATGAAAAATATCCCCACAGCATGATGCTGCCACCATCATGTTTCACTGTAGGAATGGTGTTCTCAGGGTGATGGGTTTGTGCCACACATGGCATTTCCCATGATGGCCAAAAACATCAATTTGAGTCTCATTTGACCAGAGAATCTTCTTTCATGTGTTTGGGGAGTCCACATGCTGTTGAGCAAACCCAAAACATGTTTTCTTCAGCAATTACTTTTTTTTTGGCGACTCTTTCATAAAGCCCCGCTCTGCGGAGTGTATGGCTTAAAGTGGTCCTATGGACAGATACTCCCATCTCCGCTGTGGATCTTTGCAGCTCCTTCAGTGTTATCTTTGGTGTCTTTGTTGCATCTCTGATTAATGCCCTCCTTGCCCAGTCTGTGAGTTTTGGTGCCTTCTCTTGTCAGGTTTGCAGTGGTGCCATGTTCTTTCCATTTTGCTATAATGGATTTAATGATCCTCCATGGGATATTTTTATAACTCAACACTGATACATACTTCTTCACAACTTTGTCTCTGACATGTCTGGAGTGCTCCTTGGTTTTCATGTTGCTTGCTTAGTAGTGTTGGAGAACAAGTTGATTTATACAGACATCATGTGACACTTTGCACACAGGTGGATCTCAGTCAACTAATTATGTGACTTATGAAGTGAATTGGTTGGACCAGCTCTTACCGTATTTAGGGGTTTCATATGAAAGGGGGTGAATACTTATGCACACTCCAGATTTCGGGGGGGGGGGGGGGGGGTGTCATTTTAATTATTGTTTGGGTCACAATAAAACAACAATTTGCACCTTTAAAACTGTAGCCACGTTGTGTAAATCAAATGGTGCTAATCCTCCAAAAATCCATTTTAATTCCATCTTGTAATGCAACAAAACAGGACAAACACCAAGGAGGATGAATACTTTTGCAAGACACTGTATATTAATTGTGGTCTAATCAGATATTAACGTCTGACATCATGATGTCCTATATGAGCATTATGACTATTTTCATTGTGGTATATACGTGCATAGCTTATTGGAAAAAAATCAACTTAATCAAATTTCAATTAACTTTTTGTTGGACTGTAAAACTATAGCAATACTCAAATATAGTACATTATGACAATCTAAATGATTTTTTCTTATGGAAACTAAACTCTTACTGTAAACTATCGATGACCAGTTCAATAATGTTTTTCAGCATTATTGTCTCAGCATCAAATGAAGGTCACAGAAGCACACTCAGAAAAAAGGTACCAGACTGTACTTTTCCTTTTTGCCGGACTGCTACCATCAGCGGGATATTTCTTGTAACTATAGTAGGTATATTTTATCTAGAAACCTTTAAGCACAATTTAAGATACATAATTAGAATTTATGGACTGCCACACAAGCTAAACAAATGTAAGCAATGACATACTAAAGGTAGAAAATATGAGCCTTTGAAGGTATCAGCCCACCCAGCTTCAAGGAAAAGGATAGTGTGGTACCTTTATTTCTGAAAATGCATTCACTAAACATTGAATAGCTGACTTTTTTTTTCATGAAACGGAAACTACATTCTTCGCTGCGCCTGACATTCAAAGGTAAGACGATCTCTTCTAATGACAGGCTGCCAGGAGATGCACTCCTCCTGCTATTGGTAACGTCAACAGCACTCACAAACATGGCATACTTTATTACCCCTCTGCAGCAACTGCTGTACTTAACAAGAGGCCTTTGCTTTGCTTTTTTTCTTTCACTTTGTGCCATTAGTGTTGGCATTATGAGAATGTATCGCCACATGGGATGATCATGTGTCCAGAGCACAAGCTAGAGTTCAGAAAGGGGCGCTTTTATAAGCCTTACTGCAGACATCCCTGCTGGCACTTATGTGAGATCAGGGTGGTTGAGGGAAATTCAACTCCATCACCAGGACTGCTGGCTCCGCTCTTATGCGTGAAATGATGGCAGGTTCGAAGCGGCTGCAATTACACACTGAATGACCTCATAGGATTTGGGCGAGGTGATGCAAAAAATAGTCATGAAATTTTCTGTCTGTCATTAGTGTGGTCATACAGATAAAACTATAACAATGTAATTTCTTTAAAGAAATTACTAGAAAAAAATATTTGATTGTCATGTTCAGATATGTTATCAAAGTGCATATATATATATATATATATATATATATATATATATATATATATATATATATATAAAAGGGCTAGTGAAGTGAATGTTACACATAATCATCTTATTGTGTTATTCATGCTGATTAATCTTATACATCATTGTGAGCAGTATTCCTTGACATTCTGCAAGGCTCAATTCAGCATCTTTTACCATTTATATCATTATTCCAATTGACATTATTTGATCTCAACAGCATGCAAATTTCTATGCCTGTATATACAGTATGTTTTATCCCTGATGCTCACCAGCCAGCCAGCTGATCCTTTTTTTTTTTTTTGAATGAAGGTGCAGGAAAAAAAAAAAAAGAGAGTAACTTATTTAGGATTTTGTCTCTGAAGGCCAAAAATATTTTCCTGAATCCTGTTCACAACACTGTTAGAGAATTAAGAGATGAGAAAACAGAAGGCAACTATCAATTTTTGATGTTTTGATTTTTATAAAAATATTGTCCTTAAGAGGCATACACACAGGAAGAGACTATCAGTAATGTACTGACCAGAGTCCATGAAATATCAGTGAAATTGGCTGACTTGTAGCAATGATGGACAAAATAACCACTGGAGGTGCGAAGTGGGTGGGTACCAAATTAAACTAATCTCAACTTTGAGGCAACACACTTGAGGCAACTACCAATGGGAGTGAATAATAACCTTGACTGACAGATGATGTCAACACTGAGTTCCCCCAAAAGTTTACCACAAGGAGACAATGTCCACAAGTTTTGTTCCTCCCACTTTAACCATGTCAAAATGGAAGATTATTTATTTAGCTTGAAGACTTCTGAATTCCATTTAACCAGTCATTTTTCTTTATAAAGACTGATCTGATTTTTGATAGAAAAAATGCAGTAAATTACTTTCTTGCTGCAAGGCAAGCAATATACCTGTTAGGGCTGGTGGATGTATGGTGAAGTTAGGATCCGAAAACAGAACACAGAGAGTAATCCAATAAATAAGATGATTTAATACAGGGAAGAAAGGGTGTGGCAAAAGATAAACAAACAGGACAAGAAACAAATAGTAAAAATAGTCTGGGCAAAATGAGAACAAACAACTTGACAAAAACATGAGACAGGCAAAGACAAATGCTAGCGCAAAAAACTATAAACAAGAAAAGACCCTTAGTCCAAGAAACCATGAACCAGAAAACCCTTAGTGCAAACCATGAACCAGAAATAGCCCTTAGTGCAAAAAAAACAAGAACCAGAAAAACGCTAGTGCAAAAACCATGAGGAGCAAGAGAGGCACAGAAACGGCTAGAGAAGCAAACGAGACGTTCTGGCAAAAACAGAGTCTGAGAATGGCCTTCATATAAGCAGCAGTGAAAACCAGGAAGTGAGTTCAGAGGAGAAGGAATTCCTGTCCCGGATCCAGATCGGCATTGGCGTGAGAGATACGTAATCTCCGGAGTGGATGTCCAGGGCGGAGCATGACAACTAGAGACCAGAGGTTTAAGCTGTGACACGTGGAACGTGGGGTGGATGCGTTGCATGGAGAGTGGTAGTGCCAGTCTGATGGAACATGGGTTGATTACCTTTTTGATGAGGAAGGGTCCTAGGTACCTGGGAGCCAGCTTGCAGGAGACAGTTCTGAGTGGCAGATGGCGTGTGGAGAGCATGACTCGTTGCCCCACCCGGTAAGTGGGTGCCTTAGAGCGGCATTTGTCGGCCTGCCTTTTGGATGCTAGGGCGGAGCGAATGAGTTTTCTCCGGGCCATTGCCCATGTCCTGCAGCGGCGTATGAAGGTCTGGGCTGAGGGTATGGCGACCTCCTCCTCTTGTTTGGGGAAGAGTGGTGGTTGGTAACCTAGGGAGCACTGGAAGGGTGAGAGACCTGTGGCAGATGAAGGAAGAGTGTTATGAGCGAATTCGATCCAGGGTAGGTACTTACTTCAAGAACTGGCATCTCTGGACACCATGCACCTGAGTGCAACCTCCAAAGCCTGGTTCGCCTGTCCTGCCTGGCCATTGGTCTGTGGGTGTAAGCCTGAGGTGAGACTACAGGTGGCCCCAATGAGTTTGCAGAAGGCCCTCCAGAACTGTGCAGTGAACTGAGGGCCCCAGTCAGAAACAATGTCGGTGGGTAGTTCATGTAGGCGGAAGACGTGGTGGATGAGTAATTCTGCGATTTCTTTGGCTGAGGGGAGCTGGGCAGAGGAATGAAATGGACGGTCCTGGAAAAATGGTCAATGACAGTGAGGATGCATGTGTTGCCACCAGAGTTGAGGAGTCCTGTGACGAAGTCCAGGGCGATGTGAGACCAAGGTTGATGTGGAGTCGGGAGGGGTCTTAGCAAGCCGGCAGGGGGTCGATTGGTTGTCTTGTTCTGAGAGCATGTGTCGCAGGCTGCCACGAACTCCTGGACATCCTCCTTGATGGATGACCACCAAAAGCACTGCTGGATGAGTGCCAGGGTCCGGGTGGCTCCTGGATGACAGGCCAGCTTGGAGCCATGACCCCACTGCAGCACCTGGGTTCACACAGGACAGGGAACAAACAGATGGTTACGAGGAATGTTGTTGGGGTTACCTTCACCAGGGTCCTGCTCCAGGGCCTTCCGCACGAGCATCTCAACCTCTAGAATGGCAGCTCCCACCAGGCAGCGTGGAGGAAGGATGGTCTCGGGTGGCTTAGGCTCCTCTTGGTGGGAAGAAAACATCCTGGACAGGGCGTCGTGTTTGCCATTCTTGGAGCCTGGGCGGTAGGAGAGCATGAAGTTGAAACGGAAGAAGAGAGACCAACGGGCTTGACAGGAATTAAGGTGTTTAACGGACTTGAGATACTCCAGATTCTTATGGTTGGTCCAGATTAGGAAGGGGAGCTCTGACCCCTCAAGCCAGTGCTTCCAATCCATCAAGGCTAGTTTAACAGCCAGTAGTTCTCGGTCGCCGATGTCATAATTCCGTTCAGCTGGGGATAGCCGGCAGGAGAAGAAGGAGCATGGGTGGACCTTGTCATCACTGGCCCTCTGGGATAGTATACCTCTGACCCCTGACTCGGTAGCGTCGACCTTGACAATAAACTGCTTGGTAGGATTGGGTATGGTGAGAATGGGTGCTGTGGTAAACCTGTGCTTGAGCGTGGAAAAGGCTTTCTCTGCTTCCTCCCCCAACTTGAATTGGGTCTTGGTTGAGGTCAGGGTTGAGAGAGGTCCGGCCACCATGCTGAAGTTGCAAATGAAGCGCCTGTAGAAGTTGGCGAATCCTAGGAAGCGCTGGAGCTCTCATCTCGAAGATGGGGTGGGCCAATTGGCAACTGCCTCAAGCTTGAGGGGGTCCATCTGGATCCTTGCTGGGGAGATGATGAATCCCAGAAATGAGACAAAGCTCTGGTGAAATTCGCTCTTTTCTGCCTTGAAGGACAATTTGTTCTCTAGCAGGCACTGGACGACCTGCCAGACATGACCCCAATGTTCCCCCAGGGAGCGGGAGAAGATCAGGATGTCATTCAGGTACACAAAAATGAAGATGTTTAGGAAGTCCCTTAAGATGTCATTAACAAGTGCCTGGAAGACTGGGGGCACATTGGTCAGGCCGAATGGGACCACAAGGTACTCGTAGTGACCAGTGGTGGTGTTAAAGGTCATCTTCCACTCATCCCCCTCCCTGATCCTGACGAGATGGTATGCATTGCATAGATCTAGCTTGGTGAATACCTTGGCTCCCTGGAGTAGTTCAAAGGCCATGGTCATGAGCAGTAGTGGGTAGTGGTTCTTGACCGTGATGGCGTTGAGACCCTGATAGTCAATGCAGGGGCAGAGTGACATCCTTTTCCATGAAGAAGAATCCCACCTCTGCTGGGGAAGAGGAAGGATGGATGATCCCAGCTGCCAAAGATTCGGAGATGTACTTCTCCATGGCTTGCCTTTCGACAGAAGAGAGAGAGTAGAGTTGTCCTTTGGGTGGTGCTGTCCCGGGTAGGAGGTTGATTCCACAGTCATAGGGTCTGTAAGGAGGGATGGACACTGCTTGGGTCTTGCTGAAAACAAGTTTGAGATCCAGATATTCCAAAGGCACATGAGAGAGGTCGGGGAACTCACTGGCTGAAGGCTGTGGTGGTTTGGTGGGAGGCAGAGCGGAGTTCAGACAGGAAGCTAGGCAGGACTGGCTCCAGCCTAGGATGTGTTGTCAGCCCAGTTAAGGTGGGGGTTGTGCTGCATTAACCATGGTAATCCTAGGACGATGGGTACATGGGGGTTGTTCATGTTGTGAAGCTGAATGGTTTCTGAGTGGTTACCGGAAATCCTTAGGGTGAGCAGGGCGGTAAGGTGGGTGATGCTGGTCAAGCCAGTGTCATTGAGCGTCAGGACAGTGAGAGGGACGTCGAGAGCAAGTAGCGGGATTCTCAGACGCTTGGCGGTGGCAGAGCAGATCAGGTTCCTGTCTGCCCCTGAGTTGACAAGGGCCTGGAGGTGGTGATGCTGGTTGCCACAGATAATGATGACAGGAAGTAACGGACGATTAGCAGGAGACTGGTTCCGAGCGTTGCCCACCAGGGCCCCTTGATTCACTGGTGGGCTTGTCCTTTTAGTGGGCAGGCTCAGCAGATATGTCCCAGTTGACCGCAGTAGAAGCAGGCCCCCGTGCTCTGCCGGCGATGTCGTTCCTCCGATGACACCTGAACCCGGTCTACCTGCATGGGTTCGACAGACACGGTGGGAGGTGGAGAGGTGAATCTGGGGTGATTCTTCTCTCTCCTCCATTGCTGGATCCAAGCATCGATGCGGTTGGCAAGGTCCATGAGGCTGGAGAGGTCTGACGTCAGTTCCCGCGATACCAACTCATCCTTGATGGCATTGGGCAAGCCGTGCAGGAACACGTCGATCTGCGCATTCTCATTTCAACTGCACAAAGCCACCAACGTCCGGAACTCGATGGCATAATCCGAAGTAGACCGGGACCCCTGCCACAGCTCCATGAGCTCTCTGGTCGCCTCCCGGCCAGACAGAGAGCAGTCGAAAGTTCGCCTCATCTCCTTGGAGAAATCCTTGAAACTGGAACAAAAGGGTGCATTGGCATCCCAGACCACAGTTCCCCACTCTCTGGCCTTGCCGGTGAGGAGCGTTATTGTATATGCTACCCGGGAGCGTTCTGTGGGGAAGGCCAGAGGTTGCAGTTCTAGGATCAACGAACACAGACAAAAATGATCTGCAAGTACCTGGTTCTCCATTGTAGGGCTGAGGTGCTGGAAGTCTTGGTTCGTGGAGAAAGGTGGTGGCAGGAGCTGAAGTAGGAGACGGCTGAGCAGGGATAGGCACGGCTTGACAGTGCTGCATCTGCATGGTGAGAAGGTTGAGTGCATTGGACAGGGTGGCAAGGTTCTGGGTAATTTGTTGTAGGTCTTGTTGGTGGGTCCCGAGGAGAGTCCCTTGCTCCTAGATGGCCGTTCTCAGATGGGCGAGTTCCACTGGATCTATGTTGGCCAGAACGTACTGTTAGGGCTGGTAGAGGTATGGTGAAGTTAGGATCCAAAAACAGAACACAGACAGTAATCCAATAAATAAGATGATTTAATACAGGGAAGAAAGGGTGTGGCAAAAGATAAACAAACAGGACGAGAAACAAATAGCAAAAATAGTCCGGGCAAAGGGGTGGCACGGTGGTGTAGTGGTTAGCGCTGTCGCCTCACAGCAAGAAGGTCCGGGTTCGAGCCCCGTGGCCGACGAGGGCCTTTCTGTGCGGAGTTTGCATGTTCTCCCCATGTCCGTGTGGGTTTCCTCCGGGTGCTCCGGTTTCCCCCACAGTCCAAAGACATGCAGGTTAGGTTAACTGGTGACTCTAAATTGACCGTAGGTGTGAATGGTTGTCAGCCCTGTGATGACCTGGCGACTTGTCCAGGGTGTACCCTGCCTTTCGCCCGTAGTCAGCTGGGATAGGCTCCAGCTTGCCTGCGACCCTGTAGAACAGGATAAAGTGGCTAGAGATAATGAGATGAGATGAGTCCGGGCAAAATGAGAACAAACAACTTGACAAAAACATGAGACAGGCAAAGACAAATGCTAGCGCAAAAAACTATAAACAAGAAAAGACCCTTAGTGCAAGAAACCATGAACCAGAAAACCCTTAGTGCAAAAAAACCAAGAACCAGAAAAAAGCTAGAGCAAAAACCATGGACAAGGGAAAATCACTAGAGAGAAAAACCATGAGGAGCAAGAGAGGCACAGAAATGGCTAGAGAAGCAAACGAGACATTCTGGCAAAAACAGAGTCTGAGAATGGCCTTCATATAAGCAGCAGTGAAAACCAGGACGTGAGTTCAGGGGAGAAGGAATTCCTGTCCCGGATCCGGATTGGCGCTGGCGTGAGAGATCCGTAATCTCCGGAGTGGATGTCCGGGGCGGAGCATGACAATACTTGCACATTGTGATAATGAGATATCTCATCAGCTAACTTATCAATCCATATGCATACATTAGTATTATGTTTATGATCTTGTAGCAAAACTATTGCTCGTTTTACTCAGAAACATTTGGGTTGGGAAATACACAAAAGGGAAACCTCAGCAACCAGAGTCAATGTTCATATGCAATGGGCAATGAGTAAATCACTTAAAACCCCAATTCCAAAAAAGTTGGAAAGCTGTGAAAAACGTAAATAAAAACAGAATGTGATGATGTGCAAATCATGGAAACCCTATATTTCATTAAAAGTAGTACAAAGACAACATATCAAATGTTGAAACTGAGAAATTTTATTGTTTTTTGAAAAGTATATGCTCATTTTGAATGTAGTGATCACAACATGTTTCAAAAAAGTTGGGACAGGGACAAAGAAAGACTGGAAAAAGTGATATAATGTTAAAAAAAAACACAAATTAGGCTAATTGGCAACAGGTCAGTAACATGATTGGGTATAAAAAGAGCATCCCAGAGAGGCTGAGTCTCTCAGAAGTAAAGATGGGAAGGGGTTCACTGTTCTGTGAAAGACTGTGTGGGCAAACAGTGCAACAATTTAAGAATAACGCTCCTTAATATAGAATTACAAAGAATTTGAGAATCACTTCATCTACGGTACATAATATCATTAAAAGATTCAGAGAATCTGAAGAAATCTCTGTATGCAAGGGACAAGGCTGAAAACCAACATTGGATTCTGTGATCTTCAGGCCCTCAGGTGACACGGCATTAAAAACAGACATGATTCTCTAGTGGAAATCGCAGCATGGGCTCAGGAACACTTAAAAAAATCATTTGTGAACACAGATCATTGCTCCATCCGCAAATGCAAATTAAAACCATATATAAACAATATCCAGAAACACCACCACCTTCTCTGGGCCCGGGCTCTTTTACAGTGGACTGAGGCAAAGTGGAAAACTGTCCTGTGGTCTGATGAATTGAAATTTAAAATTCTTTTTGGAAATAATGCATACTGTGTCCTCTAGGTTAAAGAGGAGAAGGACCATCTGGCTTGTTATCAGCACAGTTCAAAAGCCAGCATCTGTGATGGTATGAAGGTGCATTAAGGCACATAGCATGGGTAATTTGCACATCTGGGAAGGCATCATTAATGCTGAATGACATATGCAGGTTTTGGAGCAACATGCTGCCATCCAGACAACATCATTTTCAGGGAAAGCCTTGTTTATTTCAGCAAGACAATGCCAAACCACCTTCTACATTTATTGCAACTGCATGGCTCCATAGTAAAAGAGTCAGTGTGCTAAACTGGCCTGCCTGCAGTCCAGACCTATTCTCCCATTGAAAACATTTGACGCAAAATACGACAAAAGAGACCCAAAGCTTGAGCAACTGAAATTATATATCAGGCAAGAATGGGACAACATTTCACTTTCAGAATTACAGCACTTTGTCTCCAAACATTTACAGAGTGTTGTTAAAAGTGGATGTGATACAACACATGCCCCTGTCCCAACTTTTCTGAAACATGTTGCTGGCATCATATTATTATTGACATTTTACACAGCTTCCCGACATTTTTGGAAACAGTTGCATTTGTTGATGGCCCTGAATGTTCAGTAGCATCCAACTGTCTGCTACAAACCAATAGGCAATGAGCAAGTCGCTTTAGAGGTATATGTCCCTTTAAATAGCTCATTTGCTCATATTTTTTTGTCCATTGTTGTGTTTTAGTTAATCCTTTTCATTATATTTTAATTTGCATTTTAATCCTGAGGTTACTGTGTGTGGAGTTTTGCCTGTTCTCCCCATGTCTGGGTGGAATGGTGAATCTAAATTTCCCCTAGGTTTGGATGAAGTTGTGAATTTCAGGCTAGGTTCTGGATTCACAAAATGACCTGACCAGCATAAAGTTACTGAAGATTAATGAATCAATTATTTCTTTTGATTTGTATGTTAATCTGCACTTTTTGTCCTTTTTTCATTTTCTATTTTAATTATTTTTTGAGTTGATTTTCTCTGTGTGGTAGCATTGCCACCTCACAGGTGCAGGCTTGCCAGTTCAATCTTGAGCTCAGCTTACTACCTGTGTGGAGTTCTCTCCTCTGCATGTCTGTTTCTGGTTTCCTCCCTGTTTTCCTGGAGTCCTTCCACCTCTCAAAATCATGCCATTACTCTAAATTGTCCCTACAGTGGTGCTTGAAAGTTTGTGAACCCTTTAGAATTTTCTACATTTCTGCATAAATATGACCTAAAACATCATCAGATTTTCACACAAGTCCTAAAAGTAGATAAAGAGAACCCAGTTAAACAAATGAGACAAAAATATTATATTTGGTCAGTTATTTATTTTGGAAAATGATCCAATATTACATATCTGTGAGTGACAAAAGTATGTGAACCTTTGCTTTCAGTATCTGGTGTGACCCCTTTGTGCAGCAATAACTGCAACTAAATGTTTCTGGTAACTGTTGATCAGTCCTGCACACCAGTTTGGAGGAATTTTAGCCCATTCCTCCATACAGAACAGCTTCAACTCTGGGATGTTGGTGGGTTTCCTCACATGAACTGCTCGCTTCAGGTCCTTCCACAACATTTTGATTGGATTAAGGTCAGAACTTTGACTTGGCCATTCCAAAACATTTACTTTATTCTTCTTTAACCATTCTTTGGTAGAATGACTTGTGTGCTTAGGGTCGTTGTCTTGCTGCATGACCCACCTTCTCCTGAGATTCAGTTCATGGACAGATGTCCTGACATTTTCCTTTGGAATTTGCTGGTATAATTCAAAATTCATTGTTCCATTAATGATGGCAAGCTGTCCTGGCCCAGATGCAGCAAAACAGGCCCAAACCATGATACTACCACCACCATGTTTCACAGATGGGATAAGGTTCGTATGCTGGAATGCAGTTTTTTCCTTTCTCCAAACAGAACGCTTCTCATTTAAACCAAAAAGTTCTATTTTGGTCTCATTCGTCCACAAAACATTTTTCCAATAGGCTTCTGGCTTGTCCACATGATCTTTAGCAAACTGCAGACGAGTAGCAATGTTCTTTTTGGAGAGCAGTGGCTTTCTCCTTGCAACCCTGCTATGCACACCATTGTTGTTCAGTGTTCTCCTGATGGTGGACTCATGAACATTAACATTAGCCAATGTGAGAGAGGCCTTCAGTTGCTTAGAAGTTACCCTGGGGTCTTTTGTGACCTCGCCGACTATTACACGCCTTGCTCTTGGAGTGATCTTTGTTGGTCGACCACTCCTGAGGAGGGTAACAATGGTCTTGAATTTCTTCCATTTGTACACAATCTGTCTAACTGTGGATTGGTGGAGTCCAAACTCTTTAGAGATGGTTTTATAACCTTTTCTAGCCTGATGAGCATCAACAACACTTTTTCTGAGGTCCTCAGAAATCTCCTTTGTTCGTGCCATGATACACTTCAACAAACGTGTTGTGAAGATCAGGCTTTGATAGATCCCTGTTCTTTAAATAAAACAGGGTGCCCACTCACACCTGATTGTCATCCCATTGATTGAAAACACCTGACTCTAATTTCAGCTTCAAATTAACTGCTAATCCTAGAGGTTCACATACTTTTGCCACTCACAGATATGTAATATTGGATCATTTTCCTCAATAAATAAATTACCAAGTATAATATTTTTGTCTCATTTTTTAAAACTAGGTTCTCTTTATCTACTTTTAGGGCTTGTGTAAAAATCTAATGATGTTTTAGGTCATATTTATGCAGAAATATAGAAAATTCTAAAGGGTTCACAAACTTTCAAGCACCACTGTAGGTGTGAATAAGTGTGTGAATCTGTGTGCATAATGTATTCCCTCCTGGCACCCAGTGTTAACAAGATAGACTGTGGATTCTCCTTGACCATGGTGGGGTTAAACCACTTTCTGAAGATGACTATATTTTAATCAACTTTAATTACTATTTATAATAATGCACATGTTTTAAATTGCCTTTATGCTAAGTGCTACCGTATGAAAATGACTTTTGAGTTTTGCACAAGTTTACATTTTATTTTGACAGGCAGTGTTCTATCAAACAATAGAATAAATATCTCTTAACATAAGTAATATGTCAAGAACTGTCAGCAGATTTACTGCAATCTCTACCATGTGCACCTCTCTCTCTCTCTCTCTCTCTCTCTCACACACACACACACACACACACACACACACACACTTGCATCAACTGAAATACAGAGAACCTTCTCCAAAACTTGCCATGTGCAAAACAAAAGCCCGTTTTTTTCTCTAGTAGCAAAGAAAGAGATTCATGTGAAAGGGAAATATCAGAGCTGTCACACTCACACTGGGCAATAAAAAGGTTTGGGATTTTCAAACCACATGTCTGCTGTTTGGATGTGTCTAATCTAGAATTGATGTGGAAGCCTGCTTTGATATCAGGTCAATCAGCAAAGTAAAACATTGAAAAAGGAGCAGGCATCAACCAAATTCTGCAACTTTTAATCAGGTTTTGAGTTACTATGCCACTGTTTGTCCACCTCTAATCCAAAAAGACTGTTTATGGAACTCAAGATTGCTTTGGTTATCCCTCTTTCTTCTTTCTTTATATTTTCTCTTGACCTCAGTATTTCACATGTTGAAATTCTTTGTGGATCCCCAGCGACTAATGTGGTATTGAATTTGTCTGGTTTCAATACATCCTGTGCACAAGCTATCAATCACCAGAGGGTTCAGCAAACTGATCATTTATTAATGAAAAAGAGCAGCCATGAATTTCTATCTGCATTCATCTAGTCGTCTTATTTATCATAGCAGATCAAACAATGGGAGTCAAAATGGGTTTTAAAGGGAAGGCGATTGTAGGGAATAACTTATTTGCAGGCAGACAGTGGAAGGTTATTAATGAAAAGGAAAAGACTAGGGGACTTGAATGGAGAAAGTGAAAGAGAACTCAGTAGGGAGAAGAGTTATTGGGAGAATGATGCTTTGACAGCAGGATGCATGTCTGCATTAATGCTCCCACAAAAGGCAATTTCCCTCCAGCTGGCAGTGCATATCCACCATAGGTAGCAAGGTGAGCTGTTTTTGTCCCGAGTGAGGGGAAGAGAAGACTTAATGTATTTTTTTTTTCTGCAGTTCGACTGCTGTTAGTTGACACCATAGAGAGGCTGCTCAGGGGCACTTCACTGATCTTCGGCTTCCACTAGAATGCACTCCAGGCTGTGGAGTTTGCAAACCCACTAACACAGGGTCTCGGGAATAGCTGAATATTTGGTTCCCTCTCCAGTAGTGGGCAAGAAAGAAATAAACAACAGTCCAACAGATAATTCAACAGAAATATCAGGCTTATCTAAGTTCAGCAAAAGTTCATCAAACACTTCCTGACAGAACAAATACAAAGAGAAATACAAGAAACTAGCAATTGCTTTTAAGCCACTTCCTGCTGGTGTAGACTGGAAAATCTTCAAATCCACATCATAAAACAAAGTTGTATTCAGAGTGAAATCAATTATTGTTATTTATTAAATTATCAATCAGTTATTTATCAATTAAGTATTTGAAAGGAATACCATCTTGAATTAATCTACATTCAAACAGATCAGATAAGATGAATTTGGAGTATGAAGTTGTAGATTGTATATGGTCTGAGCCCTGTGGGCTATATGTGTGTTCCTGTCAAAACTGTCTCAGCACTGAGTGGCTCAGACTGACAGACCATCAACCATTCTGCTTCAGCAGCAGAGCCACTCTTGTCAGCCTGGATGATGCAACAGAGTTTACACATAGTATGCCAACAAGGCCATCATTAGGCAATCATAAATTGATTTCTGTTAACACAAAGAGTTAATCCTGCTTTTTCTGCTCTCTCTATTTGAACACAACTACAGAACATTATTTGGTAATTTTTAAAAAGTGTTTTAAGCAGTTAGAATGAGGCCATTGAACATGGACACGCGCGCACACATGCGTGCACACACACACTTATTGTGAGGACCTTCCACTGATATAATTATTTATTCTTTAAGAAAGAAAAAGAAAAAAAAGTTTTCCAAACAAATTTTCCAAATGTCTGCAAAATGTCAAAACTGTCAGAAATTCATGTGCTTATGGGGAATTTGGTTTCTACCAAGATATTCAAGCATGCCAACACACACACACACACACACACACCTAGAGGCTATTTAGAGGAGCTAATCCATCTACTGGTATGTTTCCTGACAGTACCCAGAGGAAAGCCACATAGAACCACATGAAGCTGTGAGAAATAAGACGAGCCACCATGCCACCAACTTTAAGGTATTTATAACTGGTTCTTGTAATCAAAGTATGTTTATAAATTTTAAAGAAAACATTTTTTATACCTGGCAGCATGGTGGTGCACTTGTTAGCACTGTCACCTCACAGCAAGAAGATTCTGGGTTCGAGCCCAGTGGCTGATGGGGGCCTTTCTGTGTGGAGTTTGCATGTTCTCCCCGTGTCTGCATAGGTTTGCTTCGGTTTCCCCCACAGTCCAAAGACATGCAGGTTAGGTTAATTGGTGGCTCTAAATTGACCGTAGGTGTGAATGGTTGTTTGTCTCTATGTGTCAGCCCTGCGATGACCTGGTGGCTTGTCCAGGGTGTACCCTGCCCCTTGCCCACAGTCAGCTGGGATAGGCTCCAGCTTGGCCGTGACCCTGAACAGGATAAGTGGTTATGGATAATGGATGGATGTTTTTTACCCAAAATTTTCCACACTTCAAAACATTCAGTGTCAGGACTCTATAATGTCAGAAATCACTTACTGCAACGCTGTTCTGAATCCAGCATTTCGAATGAATGATAACACAAGTACACTTTAAACACAGGACTTGAGGGGGGGAAAGGGGGAAAAGGAGGGGGCAATCAGGGGTGGGGTAAGGGGGGTAAGGGGAGGGGAGGGTGTAGAGGTAATCCAGCGCAAGCAAGCAGCCGTCCGCTCCTGCAGCCATGAAGGCGCTGGTCACGCACCCGCTTGTCACACTGGGGATGAAAATGGCGACCGCGGAAAGTTGGAGAAGGGAAGCGAGGAATGCGAGAGCGTCTCCCAGCAGTAACCTTCAGGGGGAAATGTTGCCTCAGCAATGGCCTTAACCAAGGCCGGTGCTGTCTCAGGGAGCCGAATGTCGATAAGATATAAATTGTTTGGTCTTTCCAGACGCAGTCTTTGCATGTCTACACCGCTCGTCCATATCTGTCCATTCTGTCCATTCTGTTCAAATTGTTCTCCGAAAAAAAATTTTCTGCATCTCTTTTAACAGTCAAGTTCAGGATTAGTGTGAGGTAATGCAAGAAACAGCAGCTCTGAGGTCCTTACATGCAGGAAGCTCCTGCTGTATCACTGAGACATTCTGTCTGCTTAGCCACACCAGCCTGGCAAGAGCAAGCCAGAGGAGCATCAGCAGCAACCCACCAAAACCCAGCCTGCTTCCCAAACACAGGAGGCTTTTGTTGCAAGTCTGAAAAGGGCAGGATATAGGCACTAGAACAGTGTTTATCAACCTGGGCCATGGCCTATTAGTGGGCCGCAAATTTTTTTCACGTTTAAAGCCAAATACTAAATAGTTCAGGATGTCGTTGTATCCCAAATCCGGTAGCTGGTTTGCCAAACACTTTTCAAGTGGAATAAATACATTTGTGGGTAAATTAAGAACAAGTCTTTATTTTTATCACATTCGTCCTCTACATTTAACCTGTGTGTGTGTGCACATGCACACACACACACATACACAGAGTATGTGTGCACACACACAGAGCGTGCATGTGCAGTGGTCAGAAAAAATAAAAATGTTTGTGGGCAAATTATATGGATCTGTGATTCCTGCTGGAAGAGAAGAGCAGGGAGGACAAAAAACCCAGAAATTTCTGTACAAAAAGCCCAAAAATTCCTTCTTACCCAAGCAAAAATGATACAGGATGTATCTTGTAATGTCCTGATCCCCAGATCTTTAACCCAGCCACATATAAAAAGTTATACGGCTCCATGCTCTTCCAGGTTTTCATCTGTGTGTCCATGTAGAACAATGTCTGCAGCACCAGAGAGTTCAAGATGTCTAGGAACTCAACGGATGGATAATTTTCCAATTCATAATGAATGAATGAATAACTTTATGTAAACATGATAAGTTGATCAGCAGAGCTGGTGGGGTTGTGCATGTACAGATACAAATAATTACAAATACAAAAGACTAAAAATGTACACACAATATTTTTAAAAACCCTTCAAAGCTGTTGATTATCTGTTAATTATCTTCACATTAAGTTAATTAATAGTATGCATGACTATTGTTTTTGCATTTAGTTATGGCTACAATAGGCTCAAAATTTTTTCTACTAATGTCAATTTTAGCTCGTAAATTTTTCTTTCATATGAAAAATCCTTCTTTGTTAATGTGTAAGGATCTATCCCATTGAGTGGTTTCTATATCCACTTCTTTTGAATGTCCTGCTTGGTTTTAATAACTTGCTTGTTTGCTGTACACAAACATGGCAATAAGTTCTTGTGTTAATCAACCAGACTCCACTTTTGGATCATTAATCCCTTCTGACTGAGAATGCCCTGCATGCATGGTTTGGCTTCTGGCATATCCATACAGTTTTAAATACAAAACCTACAATTAAAAAATGTGTTTTTATTGCATATATTTAATTCCGAGATGGCACGGCAGTGTAGTGGTTAGCGCTGTCACCTCACGGCAAGAAGGTCCGGGTTCGAGCCCCGTGGCTGATGAGGGCCTTTCTGTTACCCCTTTTCCACCAAATTAGTTCCAGGGCTGGTTCGGGGCCAGTGCTTAGTTTGGAACCGGGTTTTCTGTTTCCACTGACAAACCGGTTCCAGGGTAGCACCAGCTCTTTGCTGGGCTAGAGGAAAGAACTGCTTATGTCAGCAGGGGGGGCGGAGTTGTTAAGACCAACAACAATAGCAAGACCACGAGAGGGCGCCATTTTTAAACTAGAAAAGGACTCGGAGAGCGCAGACCTCCGCCAAGAATCCTTTAAAAAAATCTGGGATCCAGAAGGTGATCTGGATCACCGCCAAATTTTAATGGATTGTTACTTGTGCCCAGTCACACCTCTGGAAAAAATTTCAGAGCAATCCGTTCATAACTTTTTCCATAATGCTGCTAACAGACAAACCAAGAAACAAACCAACGCTACCGAAAACATAACCTCCTTGGCGGAGGTAATAAGCGACGAGATATCATGGATGCAGTAAAGCAGCAGTTATCCATTATTGTTGTTGTTGTTGCTGCTTCTTCTCCTTCTTCTCCGTGTTGTTGTTGCTTCGATGTTCGCGCCAAGGTTTATGCAAACGCAGCAACGTAACTGACGTATACAGTGACGTAATGACGTGGCTCCCCTTAGCACCTCGAGCTATGGAAATGCAAACTGGTTCTCAGCTGGTTCGCAAGTTGAACGAGTTGTGAACCAGCACCAGCACTGGCCCCAAACCAGCCCTGGAACTGATTTGGTGGAAAAGGGGCATGTGTGGAGTTTGCATGTTCTCCCCGTGTCCGTGTGGGTTTCCTCTGGGTGCTCCGGTTTCCCCCACAGTCCAAAGACATGCAGGTTAGGTTAACTGGTGACTCTAAATTGACCGTAGGTGTGAGTGTGAATGGTTGTCTGTGTCTATGTGTCAGCCCTGTGATGACCTAGCGACTTGTCCAGGGTGTACCCCGCCTTTCGCCCGTAGTCAGCTGGGATAGGCTCCAAGCTTGCCTACGACCCTGTAGAACAGGATAAAGCGGCTAGAGATAATGAGATGAGAATAGATAAGCCAAAATAATTGGGGATCTTTTTTTAATAGGCCCCGACTCATTACAAGTATGAATAGGTGGGCCTTAAAGTAGAAAATGTTGAGAACCCCTGCACTAGAATACTATAGCTTACTGCAGTTCAGATCATTTGACTTGGCCTATATAATGAGTGGTGAAGTTATGAATGTGTGGCAGAGGAAGCTCTGTTTAATGTGATTCCACTATACTTTCCCCTCTGGTTCACCTTTCACTAGTTCAATCGTTCAACATTTACATGGCAATGAGAAAATGCACACCACACGCCATACTGCTGCTTTCATCTGCTTCAGTGCTGCCTTCACCCAGTCATTGCCGCTGCAAACTATACAGAATTTAGTGTCAAAGTCCTGAATCCACATATTTATACAGTCACTATTAGTGCTGCTGAAGTACTGCATTTATGATGCTAAAAAGCAGGCAAATCCTTTTAGCAATATTACAGCTAGGCGGCACACTGTTGATAACAGCTCAAATATCTCTCTAGAACATGACATCATTGGATGATGTAAGGGGCCGGATAAAGAGAGAAATTCATGGAAGGTGTGATTTGGTCAGGACTGACAGGAGAAGCAAGAGCTGAGATGTTGTCTCCCTCTGGTGGTTGCTAAAGCAATGGCAAGATGTACAAGGTGCTGTTAGTCTTAAAGGAATAATCCGGAGTGATATGCTTTCTAGGTCTATTTTCGCATTATTGGGAGTGCATACATTGAGTTGCTACCACAATCATGTCAACTGGATGTGTTTTGAGACAGTTCGTTTTTTGCGATTTCAACTGGAAAACGCTAACACGGCAGTGCGAGGGGCATGTCTTTTTGCCGATACAAAAATGTGCATTTCCAGCGGGATGGGCTCTGCACTCGGCACTCGACTTTTACGGACTTTCCCCTGAAGATGGTGTCTGGAGAAGAACAACTTCAGGTAAGGTACCGGCTTTGTATTTACTCTTCTACACACTCTGTCCGTGCACTTGCAGAGCTAGGGACACTTCATTTTGTTTGTAGGAACCCTCTACTCACTTCCACAGAACTCTCATGTTGTTTTGAGCTTTGCAATGGTTTTAAAACTAGCGTTTTGTATCGGCAAAAAGACATGCCCCTCGCACTCCTGTGTTAGCGCTTTCCGGTTGAAATCGCAAAAAACGAACTGTCTCAAAACGCATCCGATTGACGTGATTGTGGTAGCAACTCAACGTATGCACTCCCAATAATGCGAAAATAGACCTAGAAAGCATATCACTCTGGATTATTCCTTTAATAAGGACTGGAGTGAACTTGGATGCATGTATCACAGTATCTTAATATCTAATGCATCTTGTGCATCTCTGAGGCCATTTCACAGTGTCTAATGTGTAAACCTTACTATGCTGTTCATGAGAATGCATTCAGAAACACTGTCATCATATAAAATGGTCGCTCTTGGACTTGCAGTGTGATTATATGAATGAATTAGGGAATATGCAATTTCATAAAGAGTTATATTGCTTTTTTCCTCAAGTAGATTGAAGCCTTTTCCACAGGAGTGATGATGGGTGCCTTTCCTGGGAATACAACCTGGATAGGGTGTGAGTCCATCTCAGGGCACCAAACAGACAGACGTTCACACACATTCACACCTAGAGGCAATTTTGCATCACCAATCCACCTGTCAACAAGTTTGTTTATTTCTTTTTTGGGATGGGAACCAGAGAATACAGATGAAACCCACATGGACATGAAAGAGAACACACAGATAGTTCCCAAGCTTGGGAACACTGGAGCAGTGAGGTGGCAATGCTACCCACTCATTTGTAAAGAGAATATGTTTTAAATCGCACAAACTATCAGAAGATTTTGAAGGACAAAATTACAGTTCATTAAACTGTGAATAGGTCTCTTCTATTCTGAGTGAATACAGGTAAATGTACAGAGATAATGCAGCTAAACCATTGCGCTTAATGACAGTTTAATGAGACTTTGATGGCTCTTCCATCTTCATTCTACCAAAGATAATTTGCCACTTTCTCCAAATTATTTCCTCTTCTCAATCAAGTTGATGATGCATGAGAAGTCTTTTAGAGTGAAACACCTATGGAGCGACTACAAGGGCTTTCTCGCCATTGCATCAAATGGCAAACACAATACGTTCATTTTTCATGCTTAGAATAAACAGATGTCATACACCACTCTATGAAGCAGTCCCAAACCACACACTGCTGAGGGAGCACTATTTCTCCAACTCCTATTTGTGAGGTCTCATCTTAGTGTGGACTGTCCTAAACCGCCAAGTGCATACTTACACCCACATCTCTATCACAAACCAATTTATCCTCATTGTGTGGGAGTGAAGGAGGGTTTCAGTGTGCTCCCTTGACGAGAGTGCTCAGTCCGAAAGACTGGTTGCACTTGATCAAGTGGAGCGTGTTTGGAGCTTTGGGACTGCCTGATCGAGATGGAGCTGAGAGGAACTCAATGCCTCCTAGAGACAGTGATTGATGAAGGGAATCTCCCTGCCTGTGAGTCCTATTGCCAGGGATTGGACTGATTGGAGATGTTATTGAGATTCTGTGAGAGTAATATGTCTTTCATCTAACTGACGCTCCATACACATGAACAGCAAAGTAAAGAAATCTTGTCAATGTATGCTTTTTCTTCCAAGTAGAAGTGTAAAATGAAGTTAGCTTCATTGTAGGTTAGGGTGTAGTAAGGTGAGAGTACACTTTTCTAAGCATGATCTGAGCATGATAACTAAATATTTTTAGACATTAATCCATATGTCTTAATTATTTTTCTTCTGTACAAGTTGTAGGCTTTATCTGAAGACCTTTCCCTTAACATTGGAGCTTCCATCCAACTTGCCTAGTTCCTTTCAAGGTTTCTTCCTCATGGCATCTCAGGGAGTTTCCTTGCCACTTTCACCTCTACGAGGGTTCTCAATCTATATTTGGATTTCTGTAAAGCTGCTTTCTGACAATGTCTATTGTTTTAAGGGCTGTATAAATAAAATAGAATTGAATTGATCAGTGCTTCCAGTAACCTCTTTAAACACCACCCCCTTAATAAATGAGAGTGTATCATACAGGAAGCATTATAATGATTGACATTTCCCCCCAAAAAAAACTGCCCTTAATATGTTTATGTGGGGTGTCAGTCACTGTAAAATAATGTTGCAAGAAGTGGAATATTACTATCTGTTATACTTATTGTTAGGTTGAGAAGATACAACCCCAATTCCAAAAAAAGGGGCACTATGTAAAACACAAATAAAAACAGAATGTGAACATTTGCAAACCGTGGAAACCCTATTTTTAATTGAAAATAGTACAAAGACAACATATCAAATGTTGAAACTGAGAAATTTTGTTTTTTGAAAAATATATGTTCATTGTGAATTTGATGTCAGCAATATGTTTCAAAAAAGTTGGGATGGGGCAACAAAAGACTGAAAAAGTTGTGTAGTGCAAAAAAAAACTAATTTGGTTAATTGGCAACAGGTCAGCAACATGATTGGGTATAAAAAGAGCATCCCAGAAAGGCGAAGTCTCTCAGAAATAAAGATGGGGAGGGGTTCACCGCTCTGTGAAAGACTGCATGGGCAAATAGTGCAACAATTTAAGAATAACGTTCCTCAATGTAAAATTGCAAAGAATTTGTGGATTACATCATCTATGGTACATAATATCATTAAAAGATTCAGAGAATCTGGAGAAATCTCTGTATGCAAGAGACAAGGCTGAAAACTGACATTGGATGCCTGTGATTTTCAGGCCCTCAGGTGACACTGCATTAAAAGCAGGCACGTGTCTGTAATGGAAATCACTGTATGGGCTCAGGCACGCTTCAGAAAACCATCATCTGTGAAAACAGTTCATTACTGCATCCACAAATGCAAGTTAAAACCATATATTAACAATATCCAGAAACACCACCACCTTCTCTGGGCCCGAGCTCTTTTACAATGGACTGAGGTGAAGTGGAAATTTGTCCTGAGATCTGATGAATTAAAAATAGAAATTCTTTTGAGAAATCATTGACATCACATCCTCCAGGCTAAAGAGGAGAGGGACCATCCAGCTTGTTATCAGTGGACAGTTCAAAAGCCAGCACCTGTGATGGTATGAGGGGGCATTAGTGCACATGACATGCATAGCTTGTACATCTGGGAAGGCATCAAATCCCTTTGATGCAAAACATATGCACACCCCTTCTAATGCACAACATGGGTCAAAAATGACCCGCATTCATTTTCCAGGTTATTTCATGCTGACTGAGTTTTTCTTTGCTCTTTCTTTTGAAATCAATTTATTTTATGATTGAATATTCCAAGTATTCTTTAAATATCTTGTTTTTAATTACCACAGATCATTAATTTAATTTTTTCTTTCCTACTTTATGAACAAAAATACTTTTTATATTACTACACATGGGTCATCCAAGTGTGATTTAAAATTAAATGTCTTAATACTATAATAATAATTTGTTTCAAGTTATTACTTTAGCAGTGAATGGGGCCAGTTATTTATTTATTAACTATGTAGTTAGCTAAGCCAACTACAATAAAATTAGCTAACTAAAGTAGAATATGTCAACAGCTAGGTAGCTAATAGTAATTACTTGTAACTTTCTGACAAGTAATCTACTCACTCTCAAGGTAACCTAAACATAATCAATTTTTTTCTAAGGTAATGTTAGAACAATTGAAAAACATTACTTACATGTATTAGCTGGGCAAAGGGCGCTGTGCTGAGCTGTGAAATGTCTGACACAAGCACAATTCACAGTTCCCACCAAATGCTGTAGTAAATGCATGCGGGTCATTTCTGACCCATGTGTGTAAACTTGATGTAGAATTACAAAAGCTGTGCTTGTTCATAACTTAAGAAAGGAAAAATAAAAATGATGATTTGTGCTAAACAAAAACAAGATATTTACTGCATATTTGGAAAAGTAAATGACAAAATGAATTTATTTCAAAAGTATATCATAGCCATACACTCAGTATATCACTCAGCCATACATGAAATAACCTGGAAAATGAATGCAGGTCGTTTTTGACCCATGTTGTGCATTAGAAGGGTAGTGATACAAAAAGGGGTTTTATTCAAAAGAGTAAGAAAGGAAAAAATAAAATAAGGATGTATGATGATCAAAAACAAATTAATTGAGGAATACCTTGAATACTGAATGATGGAATTGATTTATTGCAAAGCTATAGAAGATAAAAACTCAGCCTGGTCACTTTTGACCCATGTTTTGCATCAAAGGGTTAATGCTGAATGATATATACACATTTCAGAGCAATATGCTCCCATCTAGACAAAATCTTTTTCAGGTAAGGCCTTCCTTCTTTCAGCAAGCCAATGTCAAACTGCTTTCTGCACATATTAATGGTGCCATAGTAAAAGAGTCTGGATGCTAAACTGGCCTGCCTGCAGTCCAGACCTGCCTCCTATTTAAAACATTTGGTACATTATGAAGTGCAAAATACGATAAAGGAGAACCTGAACTGTTGAGCAAAGGAAATTGTATATCAGGCAAGAATGGGGCAACATTTCTCTTTCAAAACTACAGCAGTTGGCCTCCTCAGTTCCCAAACATTTACAGAGTGTTGTTAAAAGTAGAGCTGATGCAACACAGTGGGAAACATGCCCCTGTCCCAACTTTTCAGAAACGTGTTGCTGACATCAAATTCAAAATGAGCATATATTTTTAAAAAAACATTAAAAATTTCTCAGTTTCAACATTTGATATGTTGTCTTTGTACTATTTTCAATGAAATATAAGGTTTCCATGATTTGCAAAATATCACATTCTGTTTTTATTTACAGTTTACACAGCATCCCAACTTTTTTGGACTTTGGGGTTGTATAATCTAGGTTCTGATATATCACTGTCCTGCACATTTTAGTGTTTTCCTTCCTCCAGCTCACCCAGTTCATCAGAATTAGGTTTGTTTATTTGCTGATTAGTTTAATCTGGTGAATTTGGTACTCCACCATCAGGATTGAGATACCCTGGCTTACTGGAAATGGAACATGTGTAGTGTATCTTCTAACATATTAATAAGCATATTTCTATTAATAAACATCTCTTGCACAACATTGAGGTCTAGGATTATGTCTTTATTAAAAAAGACAGAGCAGCATCTCTCAGCTCCTACACATGCATAATACTGGTTATTCTCAAGCTCTGGTCCTCCATGTAATAGCATCCCATCCAGCATGCAAGAGATTTCCCAGTGCTGTAAGACTGCTTCCTGATTCCTTTTAAATCATCAGGTGATTAAAAAAAACTACATACATCCTACCTATGTACAACTCCAGCATGAAGTTGAACTTTTCTCTTTTACAATATATTTACCAAGCTGCTAAGTGTGTATTTTGGGAGTATCTGAGCTGGAGGAACTGTCTCCACTGGTAAACCAACTACAGAATATGATCAAGTCTCATCTCATCTCATCTCATCTCATCTCATCTCATCTCATTATCTCTAGCCACTTTATCCTGTTCTACAGGGTCGCAGGCAAGCTGGAGCCTATCCCAGCTGACTACGGGCGAAAGGCGGGGTACACCCTGGACAAGTCACCAGGTCATCACAGGGCTGACACATAGACACAGACAACCATTCACACTCACATTCACACCTACGGTCAATTTAGAGTCACCAGTTAACCTAACCTGCATGTCTTTGGACTGTGGGGGAAACCGGAGCACCCAGAGGAAACCCACGCGGACACGGGGAGAACATGCAAACTCCGCACAGAAAGGCCCTCGCCGGCCACGGGGCTCAAACCCGGACCTTCTTGCTGTGAGGCGACAGCACTAACCACTACACCACCGTGCCGCCCATGATCAAGTCAGTTTAGAAATTATAAATGTGATTAAAATGTGATACACTTGATAAATGTGATAAACTTCACACTAACTGAAAACACAACATCCCTTGATAGGTGGTAACCTGTGAATAATTATGTTCTCAGTGCAAGAATGAAAACAGTAAATGCTGTTCTGAATTAAAGTTTTTAATTTGCCATAAGAACTATGCTTCACTTTTGCCTGGGGGTTTGCCATTAAAACATTCCAACAGGGAGACACTGAAATTAAAACTCACTTGATGGTGCATGGCTCATTAATGTGTTTCCTCCAGTGTGCCAGTACAATTATTTTGCTGTGAACCACAGGTTAAATTTGTGATGGCGACAAAATGAACAGCTCCCTGCTGAGTGTCCGTCGGACATATTGAGCTGTCATTCATTTAGAGGTTTGACGTATTTCTGCCACTTTGAAGCTTTAATGGGCAGGCTTTGTTATTTGTGGTTCAGGCATTAAGCAGCCATAAAGACATAAAAGGTGACCAAGAGTAAAACTGAACCTCAGTCGTAATTACAGAGAGAACTATTCCATGCTCAGTTAATGCTGGTCATGTAAATTCAGATGGAAAATCATAAAAATACTCTGAGGCATGAAAGATTAAGGGCACCTAGAAAGGCAATTTGCATTTACAACCTCTCATAAGAGAACAACAGGTGATAAACATCATTGTGGACCAGATTTCATTATGTGATAAACAGACGATAAGCAACATTACAGGCCACTTTCATTATGTGCACTATTATAAAGGGACGACAATTATTCGACTTGAGGCTATACAGCGTTGTCAATAGACTTGTTTATCTTTCTTCAGTGCTACTCTTATAGGCATGAAGTCACTCAAGCTCTGCACTGGTGACACTCAGCACTGTAATTCATTTACAGGAGCGTATTGATCTGAGAAAGTGAATCATTTATGAATGCATGCTATGAATCTTCATATAATGGTGCTCTGACAGACCAAATAATATTGCAACACTTTTATGGCTATCTGCTTCTGAAATATGTTAGTTATGTTTACAACACTGGCACAAAAATCATAATGCAGCAAGGTTTCACTAAAAGACCCTGAAACTCTACAGCTATGAGTTTTCTTTTGGAAATCATATATAGTACATTTCCTCTAATAAGCTGATGCAATTTTACAAGAACACAGAAAGTTACCAATAACATACCTTTTTTGTTTTGTTTTCAAGTTACTTTTCAAGTTTAGCAGAGCATTATTGTGCCCCTTGAACCATTTAATAATATCTTTACAAGTATGTTTTTCTTTCCTCATGGTGTCTTTGTTGTATATGCCAGCATCTATTAAAAAGAAAATGAGAGAAGTTATAAACTCCTGGGTGTAAGTTCACTGTTTTCAATGGGTAACTGATTTTACAGGCTCTAAAGTTAACATTAATTATTCGAACATCTAATATCGTTGATTTTACTTAGAAAGACCTTTACTTAAATTTATCGCCAGGAGCAGCTGGTATAACTGAGCTAGCCCAAAATACATCAGTGTGAAGCTTCATTTTTTAGCCACATTGGAATATTTGCTGGTAAGAAATGCAGGATTATTTTGGATGTTTGTGGAACCAAGCACAACACCACCAATGGTATGAAGAAGCAAGGCTGAGCCTTATTTCTTTGAAGGCCAGAGTCTAGATTCATGCAGCCAATCAGCAACAGATCATTATTCAGAGGGAAACATATTTTTCAGCCCAGTTCACTGACACATCATCAACAGCAATGTCACGCTTGATAAATACAGTATTAGTATTAGTGTATATTAGTGCACAATTATAGACAGCAGTAGACTTCTCTGAGCATAAGTCATTTAACTATCATGTTAACTTGGTTTTTGACATTAGTCTAGTTTTTTATCCCACACCCAAATGAAGTTTGGCAGGGGATATAGAAATGGGTTCCATCTGTCCATCCGTCCATCCATTTGGCTGTCCGTCCGTCTGGTCATGTTTTGGTTTCCAGGCCATATCTTTAAAACTACGGAAGATATCTTCATGAAACTTTGTATACATATCAAGCAACATGTGAACTGGTGCCTTTTGCTATTTTGGAGTTTTGAAAAAAGCATTTTTCAAATTTTTACATAAAAAATAGATTTTGACTTAATTTCTAAGAGCAATGTTCGTTTCCAGAGCATATATCCAAAACTATTCATGATACAGATTTGAAACTTGGTATACATGTTAACAAGGTGATATAGATGTGCCTTTTCATACTAAGAAATTTGAGAAATTTAAATTTTTCATGTTTCCATGGAAACAATTTCAGACTTAGTCTCTCAGGTTAGTCTTAGGAGTAGGTTTCGTTTCTGGAGCAGAACTTGAAAACTATTAGTATGGTCTTGAAAGTTGGTATATGTGTTGATTAAGTAATGTATATGTGCCTTTTGATACTAAGAAATTTGAGAAATTTTAATTTTTAGCTCACCTGGACCAAAGGCTTATGCCATGGGCTGCTGAGGTCAGTGTAAAGAGGTAGGGTTGGTGTTCTGCAACAGAACTTGAAAAATGTGACAAATAATATCTTGAAACTTGATATATAGTTGGTATATAGGGCAGGGGTTATAGAGGACTCTGTCTTCTTGTTTTTTTTTTCTTTACTGCTCACTTCCACCTGTGATGTGTCTTTCCCTATGTACCAACTGGTCCAAAAACTCAACTATATGTCCCTCTCTAGGCACTGCTCTAAAGGCAACTTCAGTCCTCAGATTTACTGTGGTCAAATAACTGTTAAAATTTGATGTGACACACTGGTTAATGGCTTTTTGTGAGATAAAAAGCACCACCATTTCTGGTTTTTGTGGCTGGAGGCTGAGGGAGCAATGGTTGCCCACTCCTTTCACACATTCTCAGGAAATTCTGGTGAAAAAAACACTAACTGATTTTCATGAATTAAAAATGATAAATTCATGTGATCTTGGTCTTCAGAAGTAGGAGAGAAGGTAGGAGAAAGTAGAAGTGCAGCGTCCTGTAATCCTTTTCTGTAACCACTTCAGAGTTGAACAGTGTAAATTAGACATATGCAGGTAGCAGACTTCAGCTGTTACATTGAAAACCAGCCAAGCAGAAAAAATGTGAGCAAGTGATTGCATCCAAGAAAGGCCTGTTAGCAAAATATTCTCATTCCTACACAGTTCATTTAAAAAAAAAACATAAAAGGCTTTTTAATAAAAGTTAAATAAAAATGTAATTCCGTTTTGCAAATTGGAAACAACCATTTTGAAAATGAAGTGATGTGGGCCTTCACACTAAAGGTACGCAAAATTTAAGCATGTGTAATTAATTTCAAGCTAACTCCCAGTTAATGAAATACATAATTAACTGTGCCATAAACATAAGAGTTTCTAGGACATGTTATTAATTATTTAAATATATTCTGTACTTGATATAGGTTTAAGGTTACTTGCACACTGTAGAGTAGCATAATGAATTACAAGATAAAGCTACAGATGGTGGATAAAATAACATATTAAACACAAAAACAATATATTAATATCATTAGCATAATATGAAGTAGGACCACCCTTTCCCTCCAGAACAGTTTGAATCATTCTTTTGGGGTCCCATCCCTACCCCCCACCTCCTGCTGGGATATGTCAGAAAAATTCTTCTGGTTCATTGAGGGATGAACTAAGTTGATATCTGCTTTGCAGGCTGAGCTCTAAAGGCCTCTGCATGCTCTTGCGACAAGGCTTTCGCAGATAGCTTTTCGCAGACAGTTGTAATTTATCGTTGAGCGGGGAGTAATGGGCGTGCACGATGTTATTCACCGGCACAACGCAAGGGGGCGCGAAGTCACAAAATCGCTAGGAGTAGTTGGTGGATGTGGTTAGTGGAGTGTTTATCCTCCGGTTACTTATAATGACGAGAACTTTTTTTTTTATAATGACTAGAACTGGAGTCGTATAGATGTATGTACTTCCTCAATCAACCGCTTTTCGTGCTGCTCCATTTTCGCTCGTGTTTTTAAAAATGGCGGTCGTGAAAACAAAACAAACCGGGAAAGTAGGGAAGCGGAAGTGCGTGTACAGCGGATGTAGAGTGGACCAATCAGAGCCCTCTTGTCTGCGACGCTGTCTGCGAGGCTTCTGCGGTGGTCACAATTTTTGGGAGGTGCGCGCAGAGCGTCTGCGAAGGTGGGGGGCTACGCAGACGCTATCTGCGGCGCCGTCTGCGAGGACTGGGTTGTCAGCATAAATTGGCCTTAAGACTTCCCATAAAGGATCAGTGATGTTTAAGTCTGGTGACTAGTGATGTTTAAATCTGGTGGCAATAGAAGGCACTTGATTTAGGCTACTATCACACTGTCTTGTATCTTGCCAAGTAAGCGGCGTGTGGGTCAAACACCAAGAAATGAGGCATATTTTGTCCAAAATTAAAGTCCTGTGATGTACATGGCATATGTGTGATGTATGGTGTTCCTGTGGCATATCTGGGGTTTGTATGGGGTTCAAGGGACATAAAGTTATGGTGTACTGAGGCATATGCGTGGTGAATGATGCATTGCCATGGTGTAACCGTTTTGTTACTTTCGTTGGCATGGCGTTTCGTTCTTATGTGTGATGTTGCTGCTGTGTACCTGCAGCGTATCTGCAGCATTCACAGGTGGGTATAAAATGGGGCCCCACACTGCATTCGTTGTCATTCGTCACAGTCAAGAAAGCATCATGCCAGTGAAGAAGTCAGGACCCAAGAAGGGCAAGGGAAGAGCAAAGACATCAGCCGCATCCAGCCAGCCAGCCAGCCCTGGAGCCACCTTCATCAGACACATGTCAACTAAAGCATTCGCACAGCATAATAGGTGTTCAAGCAATGTTCCCGCTGTGTCACTGCTGTGTAGCTTTCATTTTTATGGTGTACACATGACGTATGTGTGACGTATCAAAGCTGCTACATATGTGCTACGGATTTTTAAGTGCGGACTTAAAAATACACCGCACCCTGGCATACAAGGAGATCGTGTTACGCATCCTAGAGTATTAGCTACGTAAGCTGGCGATGCTGTGATGTTCCTTTCTTACTGCCACATATCCTGATACGCCGTACATATGCAAGGCTGAAACGCCAATGTGTGAACCAAGCATTAGTTCTGTTATTTATCAAACCACTTGAATAATTTTAGCAGTATGTATGGGGACATTATAATCCTGGACTATAGGACTATAGGAAAGGATGTTTGCACTATAGGGTGAACCTACGGTATTCATATAAAATAACCTCATATTTGTTGTCTATAATACCTTCATGCAAAATAATCACGTGAGCTTTTGAAATCCATGAGATGGTTGCCCAAATTATTATAGAGTTCCCACCAGATTTAACAGCCGACAGGAGACATTGTGGGTTGAATGCACCTTTTGGCTTCATTTGACCATAAATTTGTACAGATGTAGGAAATATGTATGATGAAAGTTGACTTTTCAGCCCATAGCAATTTTTTCATTGCTTGGGTTCAGATTTTGGACATTTTACACCAAGTTATGTGTCTTTTAATAGAAAAGGTTTCCAAATGGTAACTTTGACATGAATTCCAGCTTTGTGAGGTGGAGATTTAGCAACTGTCCTGTAAAGTATCCCTGTTTGGCCACTGTTTGATGATGTTTGTTCATGTTCGACATATGATGCTGTAGACTTTACTCTTTGAAACATTTTCCAGTTTTTGTGATTGATGCACCTGTAATTCAGGCATCCACTATTTAGCTTCTTTGGACTCATGTTGTTTTGACACCTCACCTTTCAAAGCACTAATTGTCAGACATCTTTAATAGCTGACACATGTTGGAAATCATATAATCAAATGTAACTCATCTGTTCAGCAGGTTTGGGCTTTGCTCCACAGAATGCCTTTATTTTCATGCCCTGATGATCTAGAGCACGGATCATCTATTTCTGTCTGGGAGAACTGCATTTTGGCACAGTTTGATGGTTTTCTTGCTCCAACATTCCTACTAAGCTTGGTAATTAATTGATGAGTTCAACCAGATGCTTTTGAGCAGAGAATTTATCAAACCATGTTGAATTTCAACCTTGCCGGATTACTACACACCAGCTGCTTTCAGATTCCAAAGAAGTAAGCTGTTGTTTTTAACGTGTCTCCTGAAAATGAGAAAATCTGCAGCTCTGACTTCAAAGGTCAGGGCTATATAACCAAGACCATTCTATGTGTAAAATCACTGAAGGCTTGGGAAGCTTTATCTACAAGTACTCTGTGATGAGGGATTGTATAATTACAACTGGAAAACAAAAGAAACACACACATCGAAGTGGTGTCTCAAAGAATAAAATGGCCTACATTTTATGAAGCGATCTGCACGTTCATTCATCTTCAGTAACTGCTTTGTATTGGTCAGTGTCATGAGCAGTGGGTGTGTGACCTAGATGGGACACCAGTCCATCACAGGGCACACACACATTCACACCTAGGAGTAATTTAGTATAGCCAGGCCACTTACCAGTATGTTTGAGGAGATGACCGGAAACAAGAGAATCTGGAGGAAACTCAAATGAACAAGGAGAGAACGTGTGAAACTGCACACAGACAGTAACTCGTGTGTGTGTGTGTGTGTGTGTGTGTGTGTGTGTGTGTGTGTGTGTGTGTTGCTTGATGATGCAATATATAGTACACTTCTATTTTGCATTCTTTTCTAATTGAATACAACAATTTTCATTGCAATTTATATTATTGACAACCATTTGAGTGAAAAGTAGAATCTCTGAAATATTAACATGAATTTCAGAGTGTCTTAGTAAAAGTTTTGCTTTAATGACAGTGTGCACTCGAGCTGGGTTGTACTTTGTGCAAAATCTTATGATCTATTTTTTATCAAATCCATCATTGCCGTCTAAGAACGTGCTTCAAAAAGAGATTAGGCATTAGGAAAATTTTACCTTTTGTACAAAGCAATTAACATAACCACATATTTGCTTACATTTAAATAATGAACTACAAGCAGTGTAGAATATTGAATTTTAAATATTCAAGATATTGAATGTTTGCTTTCTTCATTTTAAATATTAAAAAAAAATCTAGAACATTTATTTATTTCCAATTTTAAATAAAAAAAAATCCCCAATTTTCAATGTGGTCTCAGACTTTTGGGCCCCACTGTATACGGTTTGTTTGTTTGTTTGTTTGTTTGTTTATTTTTAACATAAATTTGCATAGCCAACAACTTGTAAAGCCTCACTCACAACCCGCCGTAAGTGTTTTGGACATGCACGGGTCTCAGGGTTTGGTAGCTCGCAGCAGTGCCGCAGGGTCACGGTGAACCCGGGGGAAAGTTTGGGGGAGGAGGATGGGCAAAGTACTTGTCAAGTACAGGTTGCACTCCTGACTTCCTCGAGGCGTGGGAAAAATTGCACCGTTAGCCCCAGAGGTGGAAAGAGTACTAAAATATTATACTCAAGTACAAGTACTGTTACTCTGATGAAATTTTACTTAAGTACAAGTAAAGTTACCAGACAAAAAATCTACTCAAGTAAAAGTAAAAAGTAGATCATTTAAAATGTACTTTGAGTAAAAGTAAAACGTTATTTTTAACAATGGGTGTTTTCTGCCTCCATTGTGTTGTGCAAAAATGAAAAAGAAGAGGAAACAAGGATATGTACATCTCAACCCAGATGTTTTATTTAAAGGAAGTGTATCAAATTGAATGCTTAGGATAATGCTGCATTAAAACTGAGACAAACAAAAAAGGTCAATACACACAGTCATGTCGTTTACATCGCCCTGACCACACACAAAGCATTGTACACAAAATATGAAAGTGAAATGTTGCACCGAAATCTCGTAGCTTGCCTGTGTGCACTGTGTGTTATTGAACAATTCAATTCAAACATTATTTGTTTTGCTTAGTATTCCTTTCTGGCCTGTTGGATGTAGAATGGTAGGAGGACTGATCACGTCAGGTTGGTGAGCTAACTTGCTTGCATGATTAGCCAACCGAATAACAGACTAGTTACCGTTATGTTACAGTACCAACAGGTTGCTACTTCAACATTAGCAATGCCATCCACTATTTTTGGAATATAACCAGCCTATTGTCGGTTTTACTATGGAAAGGAAACATTATGATCAGGGGCACAGATACGTTTTTTGAACTGGGGGGGACAAAAAACTGGGGGGGACAAAAAACTGGGGGGGACAAAGCTGCCAGCAAACCAACCCCAACCCCGATATGCCTGTCAAACTTGTGGGTAACCATAGCAACCAAGCTCGAGCTCGCAACCTGTGCAGTCTGCGCAGCTCAACCAACCGAATATCAGTCTTTGTTTTGTTTTATGTGAGTTGTTGCAACTATGTATACACTGCTGTGCACCTCAATAAACCGAATGGTAATTAGTCTTTTGATTTTTCCGTGAGGTTTGCCTTATGCAAAGAAAGACAGCATAGACGTTTTTTCCTCCTTATAAGTGGGGGGGACCGAACGAGGTGAATTTAAATCTGGGTGTGACGAATCCCACCCGTCCCACCCTCTATCTGCGCCCGTGATTATGATGCCAATGACAATACTTACCTCAACATGCTTGCGCAGATTAGACGTCGAATTTTTGTATGCCGCAATGGTTGTCTTCTTGGGCACACATAATCTGCATTGCATAATGAAACTGTCACCCCTTTTCTCTACGAAGCTGAAGTGATCACGTATGTAGGGCCAGGGGTGCACTTCATTACTGGAAGAAATTGCGTTTTCTGCAGGGTCGTCCACCACAGGTTCCTCGGTCTCCTCCATGTCCGCAGGGGCGCTTTATCAACACCCGTGGCCCAGGGGCTAGGCCCCTCATAGGCTACCTGTCAACCCTACCCTTACTGTTGGCCAGGAAAACACTCTTATTTTATTTGCAATACGTGTCAAGCATTTACAGTGTAAGCGCGTAATTAGCCTAGAAGCCTACGATAGGTTACGTTTGGCTCAGCGTAGCTGCGCAAGGCCCATGCTCACATCGCTCAACACATCCGACCACAGAGGGAGAGAAGAATGCGCGCATTATCATTACAGAGCCAGTTCTGATTATTACCATGGACAGGACAGTGATACTGTGTAACTTTCACGCAGGGGCATGGCCAGAGATAACCACACAAGCGCGCGTGCGCTAATATAGACCTATGTGTTGTAAACATAAAACACACACACCTACAGACAAGTCCTTTTAAAAAATAAAATACATAAAAATAGCTCGGCGGCATGAAAACAAACATTCACTGCAAGACAAGGTGCCCTAGAATCGCCATCAGTTTTTAATATCTATATGGACTTTGTTGTCAGGATTGCACAGCATGAGATATCAAAACTGTACCCAGATACAGGCTTCAAGTTCAGATATTGCATTCCAAATGAGGTATCCACAAGAGAAATGCGTACGAAAGCACGAGCATCAGGAGAGGGTTGCATAACAGAGATTCTATACGCAGATGATCAGGCCATACTCGCTGGATCCATCGAGGAGCTTCAGAATATTCTTCAGTTGTATGATAAGACCTACACCCGCTTTGGTTTACAAATATCATATGTCAAAACAGAAACAATGGCTTTTAACGTCAATGAGGATATCAAATGTAAACCAAGTATCATTTCCCTTGGCGGCACTAATATTAAAAACGTCCGCACCTTTAAATATCTTGGTTATAATGTCAGCAACTGTGATGAATCCTCACACTTCCTGCATGCTAGGATAAGTGCTGCATTCATGAAATGGAATGAACTGAAACACGTTCTAACCGACCACTGAATACTACTAAAAACCCGTATGAAGTTCCTAGTGGCATGCGTTCGATCTCGTCTCCTGTACAGTACACAGGCATGGCAACTATCATCCAGTGAAATTCACAAAATTGAGGTAGTGTGGCACGGCTTCCTAAGGAAAATGATTAAAGGTGGATATAAACGAAAGAATGCCCCTGACCAAAAGAACACTACAAATGAAGATATAGACTGGAGCTACAAGATGTCCAATGCTGACCTCCGGAAACTGACAGGAACCCAGGATATAAACAACAACTGCTACGTACAACAACTAAAATATATTGCTCACGTTTGCCGGATGGGCAATAACCAAGTGCAAAAGCAGCTCCTGTTTGACAAAAATGGTTATAAATGGACGAAATGGGAAAATCTGCTGGGCATAGACACCCAACAGATAAGACGTATGATGATGGACAAATCAAACTTTGAGCAACTGCTGCAACTGCTACAGCAGAAGCACCCCTAAAGAGTTTAACTTTTGACAGGGGAACATGATGATGATGAAGGTACTTGGCTCGGCGGCCACATGAAATGTAAACACCATGGACAGCGGCCAAACTCATAACTCTACAGACCGAAATACACGAAACCAAGTCCTACTAGGGTCTATTTTACCGATCTATGTTCAAGCATCATGCAAGTCTTCCTTCTCCTTGAATAAGACCGTGCATTCAACTGCCTTTTTGACATGACTGCATAGAAACACCACTTGCAACAATATTTCACGCACTCCATCAAGAAAAAAGTTAAACATGATGAACACGGGCATACTGTTTTGAGCATACGATTTTTTAAAAAGAAACTAGCTACATCAAAGTCCTTCAATAAACCCATCCTTTAGCGCAAATGAGCTTAACCTAGTTCAAAACATGACACTAGCAGTAGCTGCATAAGGCAAAATCATGTGGGCCTTTCATCAACAACAAGCCACGGCGGGCAAACATTAATAATCAAGCGTCCTTACCTTAAAACGTTGTCTTGACCACAGAACTTCTCAAGTATTTCACTTAAATCCACACGGGTTAACAACACACCCAACACAGCTAGCGAGAAATGTGGATCTGTGCTAGCTTTGTATTGCTATTCCCCTCAATATGCTTACTCTGTCTGCTGCTCGAACTGTGACAATTATAGGCTACAATCTTTTCATCAATTTCTTCAGTAGATGCCGTTTTAGACATTTTATTATCCCCATCGAAATATGCTATTATACTAACAGGATTATAACTCAAATCACACGACACGTATTCAAATCACAACTGATTTATTTTACTGTTGGACAGATCATAGCATATCTAGCCTAGCTGCACATAGCCTAGCTGCTGGTAGGCTGATAACTGATAAGTAGCTGATATTCTGAACAGATTGGTGATCCTTACCTTAAAAAAGTCTGTGACTTTAGGCAACGATTCTATCATTACCTGCATCTCTCTCTTTTTTTCCTTTTATGCGCCCCGCTAACATGTGAACACTTCATCTTTCAAAGCCTCTAAATTTGTGTCTCAGTAGTCTGTAGTCTGCAGTCTTTGGCGCGCTTTCGTGCGTGACGTTACATTTTCTTACATTTTATTCTGGTCCAGTTGTGGGTGTTCGTTTCGCGAACCACATCCACCAAGTCTCTTACAGCAGGCTACTGTGCGCTCATTTATTTCTAACCTTATTTCTATCCGTACATTAATGTAGGCCCACGATTCCGACAGTTTATTATTTTATTAATATTACAAGGCCCCTGATTGGCTGTGGCCCAGGGACTTGAGCCCCCCAAAGCCCCCCCCCCCCCCCCCCCCCCCCAAAGCGCTGGTGCATGTCCACCATCGTCTGTGTGAGACTCGCGCGCGCGACAACTGCCCTTCCCGTGATTCATTTCCAGAACGCATTTCCCCTTCTCCGTTTTAGCCTTTTTTTATTTTATATTTATTTATTTTTTTACTCAGTAACGGTTGTGATGTAAAATGTACCGAAGTACACTACTTAAAAGAAAACATACTTAAGTAAAAGTAAAAGTACACTCTTTAAAAATTACTTGAAAAAGTATAAGTACACAAAAAAGCTACTCAAGTACAGTAACGTAAGTAATGTAATTCGTTACTTTCCACCTCTGGTTAGCCCATGGAAAGCGTATATCTGACGCATGTGATCAGTGCGTGTGCAGTGAGTGTGGAGTGTGTGAGACTTGCATTTTACCAGTTTCCTGCGCTCTGAATATGGGCCGCACTTGTGAAGCGTGTGACACGTGTGATTAGCACGTTACAATCACTCATAACTTGCGTGTGATGCAAGCCAGGAGTTGGGTATAAAGCCAGCGTGTCTGCAGCATTCTGCATCTGTCTTTCAACTGAAGAACATTGGATATTTTGTGGGAAATTTTTTTAAATTTTCAGTTTAAAGTTTAGAAAATGGGACCCAAGAAGAAGCGAGCAAAAGTGAAGTAATCCAACCTGAAACAACAGAGGGGGAGGAGGAGGAAGAATTTGATGATGATGGTAGCAGCACCGGCGAGCCCTGCACGGACAGGGAGAAGTATGCCTTCAAGCCGGCAGAAGGCACAGCACCTGTGTTTTCACAGGTAAATGCACACGCTTTAAACATTCATTTCGGTATCTATCTATCCATCCATCCATTATCTGTAGCCGCTTATCCTGTTCTACAGGGTCGCAGGCAAGCTGGAGCCTATCCCAGCTGACTATGGGCGAGAGGCGGGGTACACCCTGGACAAGTCGCCAGGTCATCACAGGGCTGACACATAGACACAGACAACCATTCACACTCACATTCATACCTACGGTCAATTTAGAGTCACCAGTTAACCTAACCGGCATGTCTTTGGACTGTGGGGGAAACCGGAGCACCCGGAGGAAACCCACGCAGACACGGGGAGAACATGCAAACTCCACACAGAAAGGCCCTCGCCGGCCACTGGGCTCGAACCCAGGACCTTCTTGCTGTGAGGCGACAGTGCTAAACACTACACCACCGTGCCACCCTTCAGTATCTATATGCTTATGTAATTAATATTATATATGCTGATTTCCATGTATGTTTCCACTAACGACGCCCAGAAGTGAGGACATTGCAATCCCATCATCACTGTCAGGCCACTGTGCCATGCTCAGTGATAAGGACAAGAACATCCCGACACCCCGTCCCACCGCTCAGCAGGAGTAGGAGCAGGACAGTAGCTCGGAGTCAGAGTGTGTTTCAGTGCCCAAACTGTTGGGCTATTTAGTGGGGATTTTTTACAATGTAATAAAATGCGTTATTCCCTTATACTCATGTTTTATTATTTGAAGTTTGCATGTTAAATTAAACATACTCAAATAAAAACAGCAAATGAGGTGGTCTTCTTCCTTTCTACAATGCTACACGCTATACAATCGGTTCCTTGGTTCCCCCCCAATATATATATATATATATACCCAGAGTCTTGCCCCTCATGTCGCATGCAGGTCACATGCGCTGCGTGCATGCCACACATAGGGGTAGAAGGTGAGATGTACTTCTGTCTTGCGCGCCGCACAAATAGCAAGTGTGGAATACTTGTGTAGTATTTCTGAGGCACGTCACTCATACAGTGACCGTGCGTCACTCATGCATCTTACCGTCATCGCAAAAAGCCCCTACTAGCCGTGCTACTGACTTGGTTCAGGTGTACGAAAGGAGTACGTATTGTATGCGTTCTTGATTTGTCGCAAGACCCGTAGAATTTGCATGTGCAGGACCAAAAGTCTCCACGGGCAGTCTGCAACCTTCTACGGTGCTGAACACACGCAAGTGTCGCACAAGTCTCAAGCATGGTTTTGACAGTTTTTTTTTTTTTTTTTTTACCGTAGACCGCCCGTAGCAGCACGTACAGCGGGTTGTGAGTGAGGCTTAATACATAAAAAATGAAATGTATTACAAATTAATTCTTTAATCATCTTGCTCAAATAATTAAAGAGTGTATTTTGAAATATTAATGGTTAAAAAAATCACAATATCTATGGAAAATGTGGCATCTTTTAAAAACAACTGTTTTACAAACGACTTTAGGTTATTGACACAGTTGGTACTCACAATTGGCCGCTAGAGGGCAGCACAGTAAAGTATTTTCCAAGTTATTTCACTGTAATGTATTAATCCTAAAACAACAGAAAGTGTAATAACTGGTATATCTTTATTTATGGCTCTTTATAAAGGGCAATCTATAAAGTTCATAGCAAATGAGAACCCCTCCCCTCAAAACATGTTGTACAAATGCCGAATTTGTAGTATTTATATAACAACAATACAGCACAGTATTAGTCGACTATAAAAGAAACAAAAATATAAGGAGGCCACTCCTCTCTCAGTTTTCACAGTATGTAAAGCATGGACATATCAGAATGAGTCTCTATTGGTATCTCAGAATAATCACACTCTTGCACTACAAGGCTACAAAACCCACTGAATATAATCATTTCCTTTTTCCTCCTTTCCAGAGTAGACGTGCTCAAATCTGGACTTTGTCAAACTCGCACACAAAGTACATGGTTAGAGAGCAGGCCACATCGACCCACTCCCCCGAGGACACGAGCTCCACACAATCCTCATCTTCATATGCATTATTGGGCTCTCCTTCCCGCCACTTGGTAAAGGTGCTCATAGGTGAGCGCTCCACATACACAAAATGTCCCTCATGCTCCAGGTCATTAATGCCAATGTACACTCTGCTAAGACCAGCTTCTGTTATGTAGCCAGCAATGGCCCTGTTTGCACTGGCATCTTTGGGCATGGCCAGGTGCCCACCTCTACCTTGGCAGTAGAGCTCAGCATCTCGGTAACGCTTCTCCTCCTTCACCAGCAGGTACACCTTACTGTCCGTCTCTTTAATGCCAGCAACAGCTGCAGGGGAGGGCAGTGCTGAAAAGTGAGCACTGGTATTTCTGTAATCACACTACAACACCCAGTATACAGAAATGCACTGTACAAAGAAAGACAAAACAGTGACTGGTTTCTTTTGTCTCTAAACTGAGATTTGAATATTGTTGGTATTAGGTCATTTATGTAAAAAAATATATATTTTTAACTCAAGATAACAGGCTTTCTACAGAAGTGCATTGTTGCCATTCAAGAAAACAGATCAGACTAAAAAACAACAACATGGGTGTCTGTTACATGAACCTAAGTTTAACATGTAACAGTTGACATTTAGGTCACTCAGCAAAATTGTTTCTGGCTAAGTTAACGCATTTTACTTTGGTGGAAATACTCTCCATAATTTTATTATGTTCACTGAGCAAGTTTTTTTTTTTTGAGTGCTAATTATTACAAGAAAATATCTTTTTTTCATGAGATATGTATCATGTTACTATCTTGTTATGACAAGAAAAACATTGTATTATATGGTAAATGGTATTTAAAAAAAAACTGGTCTAGGTTTTTGTTTAGTATATATTTTTAAATGTGGCTTATGTGGTTACCAGTTGATAGGTCCTGACAGAAAAGGTTTTTATTCAAATTTTCAACATATGGGGTGCCAACTTCACACAAACTCATAGTATTGGTCAAATTTTAAATCATGCTTTTCTTGAATACTTTTCTCATAATAACAAGATGGCTTCCAATAAAATGTTTTTCCTTTATCAATGAGATGCTTAAGGGATTTTCTTTTTCCTTGAGTGGCAGCTGTACATTTATGTATGCTTATATTTTAAAGCAGACAAAGCACTAACATGGAGGTTTGACTTGTGTGCTCTATACAATATCAGAGAAAGGACTCTGGATTTCAAGCTTTGTTCTGGGGTTCATTGCAAGGACGTACCTTTTTTAATGAATTTCAGTTCGCTGGTTAACTGTGCTACGTGATTATCCATTTCACCAATCATCTTTCGCAAGTTAGCGCACTCACAGGGGAGCCCTGGTGCAGCAAACCAGATGTCACATCAGAAATTTAGCCAAAATTTTGTAATGTCTAAAGATTATAGAATTAAATTAGGTTTAATTTCCTCTCTGATATATATATATATATATATATATATATATATATATATATATATATATATATATATATATATATATATATATATATAATTATTTTAATCTTTTTTATTTTTTTACCTGGATCTCCATTTTCACCTTTGGGACCTGGATCTCCAATATCACCTTTTAAACCTATAAACAAGTTGTAAGCGTTTGTTACGACTTTCAAAGGTATTAAAAACTAATCACTATCTGAATTTTCTAGCCTACTCCACCTTTTAATCCAGGGGGACCCATTTTTCCGTAACGTCCCATGATACCTTTTTGTCCCTTAGGTCCTGGTACTCCTAAAAGATAAATGAAGCCTTTCATCATTAAAATGCAAGCATAAAATTTCTGAAAAGATGAATGCTGTCTGAAATGTTATGTTAGAGTCATGTCTATGAATACTGCTTCCCTCATTTTTCATTGCACTTAATCTTCATTAAAGGCTGTGGTAAACACTTGTCATCATTACCGCATTCTAGCCTTTGCAGTAAGATGACCTTTGAACTCATTGAACATTCTGCAGTTCTGCACTCTCTAAATGTCATGAAAGCTAGCGGAAGCTTGTGGTCACATGGTCCATCGGTCAAATTGCATTTAGACTTAAGTTCTCTCACTAACTGTAAATTTCCAGTCTTATTTGCAATGTTATTCAATGACTTGCATACATTTTACATTTCAATGACAGTAAATCATACAGTACCCATCTCTCCAGGTGGTCCCACTCTGCCAGGTCTCCCAGGTGCCCCTTTCTCCCCCTTCTCCCCTATTTCCCCTGTAAAACACACACATGCTTCACTTCAATCCATTATACTTGTTCATCGGCCACTTTTCTTAACATCATATTGTATCGATAAAATCTGACCATTAATCCAACACCCTCTCTTCTCCACTGGACCAGCCATTAATATTAGAATTATTTACTGTACTGTATTTTACTGTACAGTAAAAGCTGACACTTTTAACCAAAGCTACTGACATTATCCATGGACATTACCTCTGTAGAAATATACGACAGCCTAATGGTAGAATTTAATCATGAGCACAAACTGAAAACCTCAGTCATGCTACTGGTCATGTTTTAGTGTTTAGCAGTGTAATATGGTGTACCTTTAAGTCCCGGAACAAGGATTTGGACTGAGCAGGGTTCCTCTGCTATATGCTGACCATGAGTTGACTCCAGTAACATCAGACCCAGCAGCGTGACCAACACACACGTCCCCAAGCTTTCTCCACTCATACTGGAAGTACTACTGCTGCTGTAAAATATATATACATTAGTAACATTCAAACTTTACAATGCAATAATTTAATAAATTTCCAAGTGTGTGGTTCAGTATACAGTTGGATAAAGTTTAAAGATATAATGTGGCATGAAAGCAGTGGAAAAGCAAATAATCCTACTGGAAGATAGCAGTATTTTTGCTTTTAGTGTGCAAACAAAAGGCCATAGATGGAATAATAATACCCATGCTGACTGGTCATCAATAGAGAGACCATATTTGCTAAGCAAATATATAAAGCTCGTCAACAGCTTGTGTCATTCTTCATGCTGTAATCCACCCTCATTTACAAGCAGAGCAGGTATCAAATGTACATGAAATAAAAAAGGTGGGACCTGACGGTCCAGTACCTCCAACAGGAAGCAATTACTGATACCACATTTTATTTTTGTTTTATTAAGTCTAATCTGTTCATTAAATCTAAATAAATATACCTTGCATCCTAGCAGCAGGATGTATTATGGGAAAGGACTTACCGTGTATAAGAAACCCACACCCAGCGTGTGTGCAGCACTGCCGTCTTCAGACTAATGTCTGAGCGACGCTTATGGTCAGCTTGGCATGCCTCGTCTCTCATGTCTGCAGCAAGAAACAAGCCAGGGAATGAGTGTGTGTGTATAAACACACAGATAAGACTAGTTCTGCTTCACTTCTCTCTGATAAGAGCTTGCAAAAGCAGTGGGGTCATTGGCAGAGCTCCTCTCAGCAGATAGCCCACAACTCAAAGCGAGCCATCAAAAGCATTCTCTACATTCATTAGCTTTCACAATGCCGGCATGGAACTGGAGGTGAGAAGGGAAGTAGACGTGGTGTGAATGGTCAAGCTTTACATTAAAATTCCTTTAGCTGACATTATACCATGTATTAGTTAACATGAACAAACTTCACCAATTCAACAGAATAATATTAAATAATAAAGTCACTAAATATTAAATAAAGTCACTAAAACATATTAATTGAAGTGTTTTAAATAATGAACAAAACAATCCAAATAATCAGCACTTTTGTTCATTCCAGCATTGAGTAAAATGAAGCCCACAATGACCAATAAGAAACAACAACTTACTAAACATGTTTGCATTTGGTAAGTGGCTAAAATGAAGAACTGAGGCTGAAAGCAGGTTTTCAGTATATTATCAATATTTCGATGCTGTAATTTCATTTTTGTTCATCTACACGGATTTGTGGTCATGGTCTCAATAAACATTACATTTACATTTATTGCATTTGGTAGACACTCTTATCCAGATCAACTTACATAAGTGCTTTGAAATCTCTATCAATAAATACATCCTGATTCACTTGGTCACGGACTAAGAATACCATCAGTTTAAGAACTCCATTGGGGAGGTAATATGGTAAGAAAGCACACACGGAAGAAGAACTTTATTTCTCACAAGTACACTCAAGCACAGTGAAATTCCTCTCTGCATTTAACCTGTCTAAAGCAGTGAACACACACATGCACACCTAAAGCAGTGGGCAGCTTTGCTACAGCACCCAGGGAACAGTTGGGGGTTAGGTGCCTTGCCCAAGGGTACTTCAGCCCAAGGCCACCCCATGTTAACCTTTTTTGGTAACCATCTTTGAACTATGGGGGAAACTGGAGCACCCAAAGGAAAGCCACACAGAGAACATGCAAACTCCACACTGAAAGGCCCCCATCAGCCACTAGGTTCAAACCCAGAACCTTCTTGCTGTGAGGCAACAGTGCTAACCACTACACCACCGTACTGACAAACAGCACAAGATTTTTTTTTAAAAGAAAGTGGTAATTTAAGTACTTCAGGAAAAGTCTTCAGATGCCATTTGAAGAGTCAGTGACTCAGCTGTTCAGACATCTACTGTAGGAGAAGTTCATTCCACCACCTCGGTGCCAGAACAGAGAAAAGCCTTGCATGCCTTCCTTGTACCTTGAGAGAGGTTGGGACCGGTCAAGCAGTGCTAGAGGATTGGAGGGAGCGTGGTGCAGTGCAGGGTGTGATAACTACTTTGAGGTATGTGGGTGCTGATTCATTTTTGGCTTTGTAGGCAAGCATCAGTGTTTTATATCTGATGCAGGCAGCTAGAGGAAGCCAGCTAGATTCAGGGCAGGTGTGTGCCATGAACATTTACACAAACATCTATTGATACAGGGTGGCACGGTGGTGTAGTGGTTAGCACTGTTGCCTCACAGCAAGAAGGTCTGGGTTCAAGCCCCGTGGCCGACAAGGGCCTTTCTGTGCGGAGTTTGCATCAGGGTATCTGCACATTTTTCAAGTACAAATTTAAAGACTTTTAAGACTTTTTCAAGACCCCTAAATGGAAAAATTAAGACTGTACCATGACAAAGAAAATGATAAATATGACAACTTAAAACTGTTTTCTGCAATAGATTTTTTACTAACTTTAAGAAGAATGCACACAATTGGTGAACAACAGGGTGCATCAAAGGCAACTGTTAGACATACAAACAGCTGAAGCAAAGTCGTGTGTTTTGGGCCTGCAGAACTACTGTAGCTGCAAGGAGAAGACTGGTGTTTACTGGAGAAAACACCATGAATCATTTCAAAAACGAAAACAATAAACGGCAAGCACTGTAAAAAATTTACGGGCGGGTGTTGATTGAACATAGATTTTACATATCATTTGACTCAGAAATGTCATTTTCACTTACAACCAACTAAATCAGGTCGGCCTAATACACTTTCTCTCATTGTGATATCATGTTGAGCTATCAAGAATTTTAACATCCAAATATCAAAGATATCCTTGTTGATAGAACTAGCTGCAACCTGTTGCAACGCTGCATGTTGGTATCCTTGTTGGAAGAACCAATGACGCATATATACACGCGCTGTATGGGGTTTCCTTACCTCTGCGCAGGGGCAAATCACATCAAGGAGGTTGTGAAAGACTCATTCAACAAATGTGTTCAAAATTTCAAATTATAGTCTGTAATCCAACTTGACTTTAATGTTCAGGTAAATTTCAACAAAGGTCTTTAGTTCTTCACTCTAAAATTGAAATGTGAGATTGACATGTAGCAATCTGTCTGGAAGTGGATCACTTTTTTCCTGCACATTGCAGAATTCGTTTTCATTTGCAAGAGACACAGTCTTACAAATAAAAGTGTTTTCCTTTGACAATTATTTGTAAGTGTCTTTTTTGCGCCAGTGATTTATTGTATGTTTTAAGGTACAGGTAACTTGAAAAAAACATCATATGAAATGTAGAAATACATGTTATTATAGCAAACATTTATTTGTTATTATAAGAAGAGTAACCTAATTTGGGTAACAGCAAAAATATGCTGGTTGAAATCAAATGTAAACTCAAATTTTCTAGGCAACATGATGCAAGAGAATTTTGAGTTGAGATGGTCAACAACAAATAGTACGTTGGCTGAACTCAAATTTCAACTCAGAAATCCTTGTTGACTTAACAAGGATCTTTGTTGACTTAAGAAGGATTTTCGTGTTTAAATTTGAGTTCAACCAACTTACCTTTTGTTGTTGACCATCTCAACACAAAATTCTCTTGCATCATGTTGCCTAGAAAATTTAAGTTGAGATGGTCACTTTTTTTTTTTACAGTGTAGAACCAGTTTAACAACCTTAGCCGGCATTATTTCAATCCCCAAAGATTATCTTTGATGATGTGTGATTTTGTGTCCGACAACAAAATCAGTCTGAGTGTCGTACAGTATACAGCTGGCTGAGGAAGTTCTTGAGTGTCTTCTGCATTATAGCAGATAACAACATAAACTTATTTATGCAGTCATACAATCTTCAGAGCATTACATTAAACACAGAAAAACAACTGTCACCTTTCATAACCATTATTATCAATATTAATTAATGTGTTGTAATAACTGTAAACTAATTATCATCAGTGCAATTGTTATATCAATGTTCATTATTCAAAAATAATCATTAATTATTATCTATAATCCATGAATAATTGTTTGTATTAATAATAATAATAATAATAATAATAACTACTTTTTTTAATAATAATAAAAAAACTCAATTTTATAACATTTTAATAATCACTACTTATTAGCTATAATAATTAATAGAGTAGCAATTATTATAATTCAGTATTATTAATTACTACTTAATTAATAAGCAGTGATTATCAAAATGTAATTTAATAATTAATAAGTCATAATTATTATCAACTACTACTTAATTATACTAATAATTAATAAGTAGTGATTATTAAAATGCTATAAAATTGAGTTATAAGATTAGTTAAAATTATTATTAAAAAAAGTAGTAATTATTATTAGTAGTAGTAGTGATACAAACAATTATTCATGGATTATAGATAATAATTTGTTTTTAATAGTGAACATTGATATAACAATTGTACTGATGATAATAATAATAACATTAACAAGTATTATTAGTAGTGTTATTGTTTTTTACTATTATTATTATTAGTAGTAGTAGTAGTAGTACAGTTATTTAATATAAATGTTCACTATTTAATTTGTTTGTATTCGACCAATTACTACTTTTTAATAATTATTTGTAATAATTTTTAATAACTTAATTTTATAACATTTAATAATCCCTAGTACTTATTAATCACTAATTCATAAGTAGTAATGATCAATAATCAATAATAATTACTACTACTACTAATTATTATTAGTGGTTATTAATATTATTCTTATTATTATATTAAAAACACCGTTGTACTTTTCTCGTGTTAGTCTTTTGTTATTTTGTTTACTCTAGCACATACATGTTAGTAACTGTCACAGTCCTTGAAAAAAAAACAGCATCTTTGTGTTATCACAGAGCAACGGTAGGAGAGCAAAATAAACGTAATTCAGGAGCAGTCAGAATAGTAAGCTGGAACGTTAAGGGAATGAATAGTCCCGTCAAAAGGGGGAAAATCTATGCACACTTAAAATCGCTTAAAGCTGATGTATGTTTCCTTTAGGAAACACATATAAAGAAAAGTGCAGCCAAGGTTCTAAGGTTACAGTGGGCATCACAAATATATCAATCAAATTTTTCAGTTAAAGCAAGAAGGGTTGCTATCCTTATACATAAAAGAACTACGTTCCAACATGAGCAAACAATTACTGACCAAAACGATAGATATTTAATTGTTAGAGGTTTACTAAATCAAAGGCCAGTAACACTGATAAATGTGTATGGCCCTAACTTTGATGACCCAGGGTTCTTTCAAACCCTCTTCAGGGCTATAGATAGTTTTCACTGACGTCACGGCATTCCGGGGAATGCCCCCCAGCTGCCATCTTGGAGGGCAAACAAAACGGACCATCGCCACTACCGGCTACGTTATCTCGGACGAATTTATGAAGTTATATAGAGTGCTTCGAGATCAGCGCGAACCCGGCGGCGGCCATATTGGAAGTCAAATGTCGCTGTGTCAGTGCATTGTTGTTGCTCAGTGAAGCAAAATGCCGAATGAAAATGTGTCATTGTTGGCTGTAGTAGCCGGGGGGAAAAGGGTGGCAAAAGCTTCCACAGACTCCCTAAAGTCGTGACTAACCAGGGAATTGCAGCACAGGAGAAAAGCGAGCGGAGGAGACGACAGTGGCTGGCTGCCATTAACCGATCAAATTTAGGACAACTTGACTGTATCCGGATTTGTTCTGATTACTTTGTGACAGGTAGGTTAAATTGTCTTGAATTTCATAGTTACTAAAATAAATGTGATACAAACTATTATTATCTTTTCTATGTAGTTTCAGCAATAGATATATTTAATGGATATATTTGTCACATTAGGTAGCTTATGTCTACTGCAGTGCATTGTTGCATCAAATGGCATTTAAGATCTAGGCCTAGTAATGTTTATGTACGCATGCTGTTAGTACAAATTACATACTAGGCCTACATTTTATTCACTGACTAAAATAATTGATAATTATGCGGCAACAAGCTGGGGTCAGCTTTCCATTCCTTCTCACTAACAGTGTATGGATCTACATTCCCAATGAAACATACCTTCTCAGCACTGGCGGCTCGTTAATAGGGGCGATTTGGGCGACGCACTCCCAAACAGGGAGGGAGATTTTTTTTTTTTATCTACTCCTACTACCACGGCAACAGTAATGTCATTGTCCAATCAGGCTAAGGTCGCGCCTGGTGTAGCCACGCCCTTTTGGGGCGATTTCTGTCAGGTTCAGATTTGCCCCAAAATCTCCCATTGACACTAATGGTACGTACGTTTTTTTCGAAAATCATGCTCCCAATTCTTCTTCTTCTTCTTCTTTCAGGTTTAATGGCGGTTGGCATCCACTATGGTGCATTACCGCCACCAACTGTATTTTTGCGGAACTGCGACACTATCTAGTTGGAGTTTCAATGGAGGAGTGACCAAAAAAAAAAACCCAATAAATACACTAAATCCTACCTAAAAGGCCTGTATTTTTAAGGAACTCAAAAACATGCTTCCAAGCAGATGGTACTGAGAAGGCAAGTAACCTATCAAGAGTGAGCCTAGTCTCCCCTAGCTCTCTAACTCGTTCTAACAGAATTGCTCTCTGGACACTATAAGTTTGGCATTCTAATAACACGTGATTTACAGTCTCTCTTTCCTGACAGTAGATGCAGTGACCAGTGGCATGTTTGCCAATTGTGTGGAGGTTGCCATTTAATCTACTATGACCTATTCTAAGCCTTGTGATTACTTGTTCTTCTCTACGGCTACCGCTGCCCAGTCTTCTTGAAGGGATCTGTTTTTGAATTGCTCGTAGAAAGCTGCCCCTACTTTCCCCATCCCACTGCCCCTGCCATGCACCCAACATTTTCCTGAATATAATAACCTTGACCTCCGCTTTGCTTAGTGGGATGTTAGACTGGATTTCAGATTTCAAAGCCTCTTTGGCAAGCTGATCCACAGCCTCATTTCCTGCAATGCCCGAATGGGATGGAACCCATAGGAAATTTACTAAAATGTCTTGCTGGTGTAGTCTAAAAAGATATTGAAGTACCTCACAAAGTAAATCAGGCCTACACTTAGACTTGCCGTGAAGGATACTATTCAATGCTGACAGGGAGTCAGAACATATGACGTTGAATCTAGATTTAGTGTCATCAATCCACATTAAAGCAAGATAGATGGCAAATAACTCCACTGAATAAACTGCAAGGTGGTCAGACGTCCTTTTTGCTATTTTTGTCTTATACTGTGGGATAAAAACCGCAGCTGCAGTTTTCCCAGTTTCAGGGTCTTTAGAGCCGTCTGTATAAATTTGAACCCCTTCAGGATAGTTATTGCGAATGTGAAAGTTGGTTAAATATTTCACATTACTATCATCCTCAGCTTCCTCGCGCATCTTCACCAGGTTAAGATCCACCTCAGGCATAATAAAAAACCAGGGGGGAATAGCTGGCAGTGGTACCACAGAGCTATGGGCCACCTTGGTTAAGCCAAGCTCTCCAGCCTGATCATTTCCAACCCACCCAAAACTATTAAAGTTTGCCTTGCCATGCTCCCAACATTGATTAAGGATATGCTTGGTTGGATGATCCCCTTTATAACCCTGCAGGTTCGTCCAGTACACCATCCCCAACTGCTGCCGCCTTAAAGCCAATGGCATCTCCCCTGCTTCAACCTGAAGTGCAGGGACTGAAGAGGTTGTGAATGCCCCACTGCACACTCGCAAGGCCTGTGCCTGGACCACATCAAGTTTCAATAAGTGTGTCTTTGCTGCCGATCCATACGCAATGCACGCATAATCCAGTGACGATCTAATAAGTGCTATATAGACACGTTTTAATGCCATCATAGTGGCACCCCAATCACTCCCCACTAGACACCTAAGTATATTTACTGCCTTTTTACACTTGACAACAACTCTCTGAATGTGATCTCTAAAAGTAAGTTTACTATCCATCCAAACCCCTAAGAACCTCACCACCTCAACCTGTTTGAGCGGCTGCATATATAAAATAATTTGCACAGGAGCTACACGTCTTCTCTTGGTGAAACAAATAACCTGTGTCTTCTGCACTGAAAAACGAAAACCCCACTTATCGCCCCACTTCTCCACAAGACTGACCGCCGCCTGAAGTTTCTGACTAATGAACACTGAGTTTCGGTCCCTAATCCACAGTGCTCCATCATCTGCATACAATGAACGTCCAATATTAACATCTATTCCAGAAAAAATATCATTAATCATTATACTGAACAACAGAGGGCTGCACACACTACCCTGTGGAACTCCATTATCCACAGGATAAGTACCAGAATATGACTGTCCAACATGCACCTCAATGGTCCTATTTAACAGGAAGTCCATGACCCAGTTATACAGCCTACCACTTATTCCCATTGCCTCTAACTTGATAAGGAGTCCTTCACGCCATAGCATATCATATGCCTTTTCTATGTCAAAGAAAACTGCATTGACTTGCTCTTTGTTTGCTTGAGCTTTCCTTACAGTATCCTCCAAGCACAACACAGGGTCCATAGTCATCCTTCCCCTGCGAAACCCACTCTGACATGAGGTAATTAAACCTCTCTTTTCAACGACATAAGTCAACCTATCTGTGACCATCCGCTCCATTAACTTGCTGAGGTTAGAGGTCAACGCAATGGGCCTGTAGCTTGTTGCCTCGCTCTTTTCCTTACCTGGTTTTAAAATTGGTACCACAACAGAGTGTTTCCAAGCTAAGGGAATAGTCCCCATTTCCCATATCAAATTAAAATGCTTCAAAAGTACCATTTGTGCTTCAGGCCTTACTTTATCCACCATTACATAACAGATGTCATCTTTGCCTGGAGAGGTAGATCTAACTCCCCTAAGGGCCCGCTTTAACTCAAACATAGAGAATGGTGCATCAAAGGCCTCATCAGTAATAATCTTTTTCTCTAACACATTAGGGTGCAACCTTACCAATTCCTCCCTAGCCACTCTAGCCTCAGCAGACACATTATTAACCCCGCCGACAGTAGTCGGCGGGGTTATTATTAACCCCGCCGACAGTAGTCGGAGGGGTTATTATTTTCACCTGCGTCAGTCTGTGTGTGTGTGTATCTGTCTGTCTGTCTGTCTGTGTGTCTGCAAGATATCTCAAGAACCAATGGATCGATTTGGACCAAATTTTGTACGTGTTGCCAATCACCCAGGAAGGAAACCATTAAATTTTGGAGGTCAAAGGTCAAAGGTCAAGGTCATGGCAGAGCTTCGAAATTTTCGCCCAATGTATTTTAATAGGGAAAAGGCAGGGTTTGCACTCGTTAGAGTGTCCCTGTCTAGTTCATACTATGAATTCTGGCAAACACTGTAGCAAGGGCTTCTGCTTTCTCCTTGTCCGTTCCCATGACTTCATCATTAAACTTGATAGCTGGTAAGGAATATTCCCTCCTAATTCCCCCCATTCTTCTAATCATCCCCCACACTTCATTAATTGCCGTATCTCTTCCAATAGTGTCACAAAATCCTCTCCAAGGCTCCCTCTTTGCCTTTCTAATCACCCTCCTAACCATAGCTTGGGCTTTTTTATACTCAACTAGATCAGTGAAAGAGAAAGTAGACTTAACCTTTTTAAAAGCCTTATTTCTTACCTGTATTGCTTCCTTACACTCATCTGTCCACCAGGGCACCATTTTCCGCTTCCCACTGCCTGACGTTTTCCCAATGAATTCTAAAGCAGAAGAATGCAATATCTCTGTAACCTTACTGTTAGCCATATTAACATCCTCATACACATCCAAATTGAGGCACATCAGCCTAGTACTACAATTTGAGGTAAAATCCTCCCATTTGGCCTTTTTAAAATCCCACCTGGGGAAGATTACTTCCTCAATCTGAACAGATCCCACTCCAATTTCACACAGGATGGGGTAATGATCACTACCAACACTGTCATCCTGCAATACATTCCATTTAGAGCATCTTGCATACTGCACAGACACCAGGGTGAGGTCGATAGCTGTCTCCCGCCCACTTGAGACATCAATTCTGGTTCCCCTCCCATCATTGAGGCAAATTAGATCTCTTTCCTCTAGCAACTCCTCAATTACCTTACCATTACTATTGGTGTCTGTGCTCCCCCAAAGGGTGCTGTATGCATTAAAATCCCCACACCATACCATCTTGTGGGATACATCCCCCAGGAACTTATCAAGAACATCTTTGTGTAGGACAACGCAGGGATTGTAATAATTAACAATCAAAAAGGTGGAGCTACCTATCCATACCTCAATAATAATTCCCTCTACCTCCCTACTTACCTTTATTATTCTATATCCCAACCCCTGCATGATAAATAAAGCCACCCCTCCACCAGGGCCATTATCCCTGTCCCTACGCACAGCTACATATCCTTGTAGGACAAAGTCCAGGTGAGGCCTAAGCCATGTCTCCTGAACACATATAACATTTGGCTTAATATCCAAATCGTCAACAAATTTCTTAAACTCCTGCCCATTAGAGCAAAGACTTCTAGCATTCCACTGTCATGCTCCCAATGCATTTTCTATTAGGTTTTATGTGCTCGCACAAGCAGCGTGCTTACGTCATACGCCTGTTGCGCCGCGCAAGTGTTGCCAGATTGTGCATTTTGGCGGGTTTTGAACATAATTTTGGGCTGGAAAACGCAACTTGCGCGGGAAATGTGTGAACATTCTATGAAGATGGCGGCGAGTGTTGAGTGCAATACGATAGCGTCTCTGAAAGAAGCTCCCTTTAGTCGTCGTACCAATGAGGAGAAAACGGCAATCAAACAGCTAGGACCTCCTAGACCGAATTTAAACATCAAGCAAGTGTCTACGAAGGGGGAGAAGACCTACTCAAGAGGTTTTAACAAGAACTGGTACCACCGGAAAACTTGGCTAGCTGGCTGTGATGTAGTCAATGCTCTTTTTTGCTACTCTTGCGTTCTCTTCCACCCTGGAAGTAGCACAGCAGACGGTACAGTGATATCTGATATTTGAATTTACTAGGCAAAAGTTGTTTGTGTGTGTGTATGTGTGTTACCAATGGCAGTTTAACATTGCCATGTTTTTGTTTTACCAATGGCAGTTTAACATTGCCATGCTTGGAATATTTCAGTAGCCTCAAGTTCTCTCTGACTTGGTGTAAATTAAGCATATTTTCAGTTTTTATATATTGTACAGTATGTGTTCATTGGAGCCAGCAGCACCTTACCTTTTTTCCAACTTGTTAAGCCAAGTTGCACTGACTACAAAACCTTGTGTAACCTTGTGTGTATATAGCTAAATAACTAAAGCCTTTTGTGTTCATTGACATGCTTGTGGGCGGCACGGTGGTGTAGTGGTTAGCGCTGTCGCCTCACAGCAAGAAGGTCCTGGGTTCGAGCCCCGGGGCTGGCGAGGGCCTTTCTGTGTGGAGTTTGCATGTTCTCCTCCGGGTTTCCTCCGGGTGCTCTGGTTTCCCCCACAGTCCAAAGACATGCAGGTTAGGTTAACTGGTGACTCTAAATTGACCGTGAGTGTGAATGGTTGTCTATGTGTCAGCCCTGTGATGACCTGGCGACTTGTCCAGGGTGTACCCCGCCTTTCGCCCATAGTCAGCTGGGATAGGCTCCAGCTTGCCTGCGACCCTGTAGAAGGATAAAGCGGCTAGAGATGATGTGATGAGATGACATGCTTGTAATACTTTAAATTTCCTTTTAAGGCATGGCTTTCTGGAGGAATTCTTGGGGAAAAAAACTGCAGAATTTATTTAGAATTATTATTTGTTGTTAAAATGGTGCAATTCCATATTTAAAAAAACCACATAATTAAGCTGCACATGTTTGTTTGATGGTTCTGCTTTTCTTCATCTTTTTCAAAACTTAAACACTTGTTTTGGATTTATATCCTGCCACTTTAATTGCATTCTTTAGAATTGAAGAAATTAGAATATGTTTATAATTAAGAATTTGTGTCTACTTATTATAGAATACTGGAATAATATGAGAAAATAAATGAGTAATGTCATATTAATTGATTGTGATGCCAGATGTTTTGTTTTGAAGGCTTCACAATGAATCTTCCTTAGTTTTAGCCTGGCAAGCCAGACTAAATGTGAATATTTGCCACTCGTAGGCAAAAATATTTTTGGCCGCTAGGCGGGTGGGTCTAGTTTACTAGGCTACCTTAGTTTGCCACCTTTAACTTGTTTAGTGTTGCCACCTAGTGGAGAGAAGAGATATTGTCTATATTGATATCTGAATTTACCAGGCAAAAACAAGTTCGGCCAATTGATTTGCTACCTAGGTCAATTTACTTCAGTCCTGTGGACATTTACGGTCCATGTAGACATAACGTGGGAAAATTGCTCCCCCTGAAAAAAAATTCAGGAGCCGCCACTGCTTCTCAGCATAACGCTCCTGTGCCTGCTTATCCAAACTTTCACAGTAGTGCTCCATCACTTCAGATGTCTAAATTCTTAAAAAATCAAAGCTTCTAAGCCCTCTAACGCGGAAATGAATCGGTGAATGTTTACTCTATGATGTGTACTCTATGCGCGCTCTGGAGCGAGTGACTTCCAAGATGGCTGCGCCGACCGCATGGTTACTATTTTTAGCATCATCTCGGAGCACTCTATTGTCAGTTTTCTAAAATAAAGATCAATGTCGGCAAAATCAAGCAAACAGAAGTATATAGATACATTAGACGACATCTCACGACAATGGTATGCAGCCAAACTGGCCTTGATTGGGGGAATTGACCCCTACGAAGTGGACAAAGATGCATTTTAAAGTGACTATGCAGGGCTGCCAAAGACTGAAACTGCCAAAGCCTGAAACTGACTTCATCAAACTTTAAAGGCTGTCTGATATATACAACTTTATATATTCACAGCGCGCCTTTTGGCGGATGCCGCCTGAATCGCGCAGATCCGGGGGTTTTTTTTTAGGGGGGGTGTTGGAGTGTCTGATTATAATTTCAAAGTAAATTCTGTATTAAAATTACTAAATAAGCAAATCCGTTACAGTCCATGAAATAGGAAGTATAAGGATAAGAAAAAAACAGTTTAAATTGGAAAGCTGCGCACATTTGCGCAGTCCTGCACACCGCTCGGGCTGCACAAATGTGCGCAGCTTCCTGATTTAAACTGTTTTTTTCTTATCCTTATGCTTCCTGTTTCATGGACTGTAACGGATTTGCTTATTTAGTAATTTTAATACAGAATTTACTTTGAAATTATAATCAGACACTGCAACACCCCCCCCCCCCCCCCCCCCAAAAAAAAAAACGGATCTGCGCGATTCAGGCGGCATCTGCCAAAAGGCGTGCTGTTTGCATCCCAAACACAAATTAAATCATACAGAATAGACCTAAAATGTTTTTCAAAAATGACCCTTGCGTGAGTGAAGCGACAAGTTTCAAATAGAAACGTGACAAACGAGCGATATTAAGTGTACATTACAATGTAAACGTACACTCAGCAGTTCCAATTAGGCATTCTCCAGAGATTGTTCACATGATGTTTTGGTTTCCAAAAACAAACTTAAACACAATTGATTGTTTATTTAAACAACTTACCACTTATAAAATGATCGGAGCAGACTTTGCTGTGTTTGGAAGGCTGATAATCCTTGCGGTTGATTCTCGCAAGCCATAGATTTCTCCTTTGTATGCTGAGTTTCTTTGTTTGCTCGCCTTCGTGCTCCCGTACAATAGGAATTCCATAAAAGCTCCGCTTGACGTCATCATCTGACCTATTACTACAGCCGTGAATACAACAGGTGTGCACCATTGCTAGCTTTAAATAGTAGTAATGTAACTATAAATGTAAATAATATATAAATGAATGTAACTCGCGCGCTACAATGTGTGCTCAGTGACCCGTACGGTAAGCTAGCCCTCCAAGATGGCCGCCACCAGGGAATCCCCGACTCTGTGACGTCATGTGAAAACTATCTATACCTAACCTTTCTGATTCTAAAGTGATTATGGGTGGTGATTTTAACTGTGTAGTGGACCCATTGACCAACAGGCAACGGCCACAGTTACATCAATCCAAAAGTAGCACCACGCTTAACAGCCTAATGAAAGGTTACAACCTTGTGGACATCTGGCGACTGTTGAATCCTACAAAAAAAGATTTCTCTTTTTTCTCATCAGTACACAAATCTCATTCAAGAATAGATTTCTTTCTTTTAGACTTCAGTTTGCTCTCTTCAGTTTCTGGTTCTAGTTATCACAATATTGTGATATCTGATCACTCCCCGGTTTCAGTAGATCTTCAACTGAACCATGAGGAGGTAAATTACAGCTGGCGACTAAATAACTTCCTTTTAAAGGATAAAAATTTCTGCAAATATATCACAGAGAAAATTTCATTTTACCTCAATACAAACGACAGGGGTGACGTAAATGATTCTACACTGTGGGAGACCCTGAAAGTGGTTATCAGAGGGGATATATATCATATGAAACTTCTGAAAGAAAACGCACTAAAAAAAGGTTAGCAGACATACAAAAAAGGCTTACTGAGCTGGAAAACAACTGCAAGATCTCTACTACTAACACTGAATTGCTAAACAGTATTGTGGCTCTAAGATACGAATATAACGACCTACAGTGGTGCTTGAAAGTTTGTGAACCCTTTAGAATTTTCTATATTTCTGCATAAATATGACCTAAAACATCATCAGATTTTCACACAAGTCCTAAAAGTAGATAAAGAGAACCCAGTTAAACAAATGAGACAAAAACATTATACTTGGTCATTTATTTATTGAGGAAAATGATCCAATATTACATATCTGTGAGTGGCAAAAGTATGTGAACCTTTGCTTTCAGTATCTGGTGTGACCCCCTTGTGCAGCAATAACTGCAACTAAACGTTTCCGGTAACTGTTGATCAGTCCTGCACACCGGCTTGGAGGAATTTTAGCCCATTCCTCTGTACAGAACAGCTTCAACTCTGGGATGTTGGTGGGTTTCCTCACATGAACTGCTCGTTTCAGGTCCTTCCACAACATTTCGATTGGATTAAGGTCAGGACTTTGACTTGGCCATTCCAAAACATGAACTTTAGTCTTCTTTAATCATTCTTTGGTAGAACGACTTGTGTGCTTAGGGTCAATGTCTTGCTGCATGACCCACCTTCTCTTGAGATTCAGTTCATGGACAGATGTCCTGACATTTTCCTTTAGAATTCGCTGGTATAGTTCAGAATTCATTGTTCCATCAATGATGGCAAGCCGTCCTGGCCCAGATGCAGAAAAACAGGCCCAAACCACGATACTACCACCACCATGTTTCGCGGATGGGATAAGGTTCTTATGCTGGAATGCAGTGTTTTCCTTTCTCCAAACATAACACTTCTCATTTAAACCAAAAAGTTCTATTTTGGTCTCATCTGTCCACAAAACATTTTTCTAATAGCCTTCTGGCTTGTCCACGTGATCTTTAGCAAACTGCAGATGAGCAGCAATGTTCTTTTTGGAGAGCAGTGGCTTTCTCCTTGCAACCCTGCCATGCACTCCATTGTTGTTCAGTGTTCTCCTGATGGTGTACTCATGAACATTAACATTAGCCAATGTGAGAGAGGCCTTCAGTTGCTTAGAAGTTACCCTGGGGTCCCTTGTGACTTCGTCGACTATTACACGCCTTGCTCTTGGAGTGATCTTTGTTGGTCGACCACTCCTGGGGAGGGTAACAATGGTCTTGAATTTCCTCCATTTGTACACAGTCTGTCTGACTGTGGATTGGTGGAGTCCAAACTCTTTAGAGATGGTTTTGTAACCTTTTCCAGCCTGATGAGCATCAACAACACTTTTTCTGAGGTCCTCAGAAATCTCCTTTGTTCGTGCCATGATACACTTCCACAAACATCTGTTGTGAAGATCAGACTTTGATAGATCCCTGTTCTTTAAATAAAACAGTGTGCCCACTGTAAGGGAATTTTTAATGGATGAACATTATTATTCTCTGTGTTTCTGTGTGTTGAGCTCAAGTGGCCTAGACTGAGAAAGATGTTTTTTCCTATGTTGTAATCGCTTTTCTGTGGCCTTGGTGGTAATGAGCAGGGTGCTTGAGTTCATCCTAGCTTGCATCTTCTCATGATGTAACCACCATTCCTGGCCTTGGTGGTGATAAGCAGGGTGCCTGAGTTCTCATAACTACGCATCCGCCCGCACGCCAGGTGCACGCTCTAACAAAGCTTCATAGAAAATCTTGAGCCAATCACGTGAAGACACAAGCAGTGAGCGAATGCTTTCAGAGTATAATAGATAACATTCCTAAAACACAACTCAGAGTGCGCGTACTCTTGGCATCATCAGAAGTGATGTCTTCTTCTATTCTTCTCTTTCCTTTCCTATTTTATATATCTTTATATGATCTACTATAATAAATGACTGAAAAGACAACTGTTAAGCGCTCTGAAGTGTTTATTAGAAATTTCCATTACAATTTGGCGTCCCCTGGGTGGGCCCTATGCGTCTGATCCTCGGACGACGGAACACTCCCAAGGCTACGGTGCGGAGCTGAGAACTCGGACGAGAGACCAGACCATCAGGGCTCACCGAACCAGTAAGTGATAACTTTGCATTCTTGTGTAAAGAAATTAGTGGAAACAGTATTTAAAGAATGATACAAGAAATGGACAGAGATTTGTCCTAGTATTTAAAAATGATATAAGAGACAGACAGAAGTTTGTCTGAGCCCAGGAGGACTGCTAAGCTGTGGTATCATCAATATGTTTGCAGAAAACGGATAAAACACAATTTTGAGACAATAAACTGCGAGTAGTTTATTGGGTTGTGTAAGAGAATTATCCGCCCAAGTGACGACTGGGTAACGGCTCACCTACTTGAGCGAAGGAAGTACGGGTGCGTGTCTCGACGGACTCACGTTCAGCGATTCGTAACTGGGAAAGAATTGAATCTTGCTCCCTTTGTTCTGTGTGAACAACTGGCCCGTCAGAGGAACGGGATAGAGAGGTTCGATCACGAAGTCGCAAAGACACACCGGTGTGCACGCAAAATATTGATGAATTAACAGAGTACTGTCCTCCTTCAAATTCTGAAACAGAGAAACAGATTTGTACACATGCGCGAGTTGTCTTTGAGGTTGTTGTGTTAAATGATGCCTACTTTAGCTTAAGGCAAATGTCAGATAAATTGTTTACTAATAAGAACACACCTAAAGGATTATTGTGTCGCATTTTTGGACATAGTCCAACCTGTTCTTCTTGTGATCCTAAAAAAAAAAAAACCTCAGCCGCTGTTGTCATAACCTATTGATATAACAGTGTACAATGAGGAACAGAAACAGTAAGTTAGGGAAAGAAAAGAAAAAGCAAGTAAGTGTGAAGCTACATGTGCTATAATAAGAATTGGCTGTTCCTATGACAGCCCAAACATCCAGTTTATGAAAACCTCGTATGGCGAGGATTATTTGGCACAGTTTGATATATGGGTAAAGGACTTAGGATTCCCTGGAAAGGGCAGTTTTAGTCCCAGGCAGATAGGACAGTTAGAAGAAAGTTGAAACAGAAGGAAAACTTTCAAAAATCATGATCAAGATGGGTATAGATTGGAGCAAAGTTTCCAAAGATTGTCCGGAAAAAGAAGATAATGTTAAGTTCTTAGGGGACTGGAGGGCGTTTTCTGCATGGAAAGAAGAAACACTTAAGAGAGACCCTGGATGACAGCTGATATCAAGGAAAGCATGGCTTCTCTTCCCAATGTGAGAGAGGTAGGAGGAAAGACATTTGGTAATGAGCTGTTGATATTTTGCAGAGAATTCCGACCGACCACCCATGAACTTCGCCGCCTACTCATGATCAAGATGGGTATAGATTGGAGCAAAGTTTCCAAAGATTGTCCGGAAAAAGAAGATAATGTTAAGTTCTTAGGGGACTGGAGGGCGTTTTCTGCATGGAAAGAAGAAACACTTAAGAGAGAGTACAAAAGAGAGAAACGACAGGCAGGGCTCTCACCCTCTTCTCAGTGTTTGAAATTTCAGATGGACCCTGACCTGGAGTCTGCCCCAACACCCCGACACACACTGCCTCCTCAGCAAGGCGGAACATCATTCCCACAAGCGCCTCACCCACAGAAAGGGGGAGAAGTCGAGACAAAGAAGAAAAAAAAATTGAGCCTCTGGAATCTCTCCCAGCCTACCAGCTGCCTCCAGCATCAGCGCCTCCCCTCGCTTCTCCATCACACATGAGATCCGGTCTTACATATGGCGATGGAAAAGATACTCTCCTGGACCTGACCACGTGCTCACCAGTGGGTCCACAAGGCTGTAACCTAAAGTCTGAAGTTCTTCATCTTCCAATGGTGGAAGTGGCTGGAGCTGATGGCGTGCTTTTAGTCCACAGACCCTGGATGACAGCTGATATCAAGGAAAGCATGGCTTCTCTTCCCAATGTGAGAGAGGTAGGAGGAAAGACATTTGGTAATGAGCTGTTGATATTTTGCAGAGAATTTCGACCGACCACCCATGAACTTCGCCGCCTACTCATGATCAAGATGGGTATAGATTGGAGCAAAGTTTCCAAAGATTGTCCGGAAGCTGACCAGCGAATGACTACACCAGACTGGAGCGCGGCTGGCAATAGTGAGTATAGAGATACCATCACTGCTCTCTGTGCTCGTCTGGATAGTGCTTTTCCTTTGAACATAGACATGACTAAGATCAGTATGTGTAAGCAAAAAGATGGAGAAGGGGTGTCAGCATTTCTCACCCGTCTCACTGCTGTGCATGAGAAACACAGTGGCCTGACCAGACCCGCGACCCTGGCTGGAGTGGAAGGCACTCCTGAGGTCTGGGAAGCGCACCTGCGGAACAGTTTCATGAGCGGTATGGATCCAGCAGTGGCCAAGTTAGTAAGGCAGCTCTGTCTCCTGTGGGAAACCACCAGTCTCACCAAGATCGAGCAGTACGCTGTGCATGCAGAAAAGCTGCTGAAAGAGAAGGAGAAGACAAAGTAGACACAAAGAGACCAAGATCTACACGCCGCCACTCTCACTCTTTTCCAGACTGTTCAGCCTGGAGAAAAAGGAACAAGAGGAGGAAGAGGTCGAAGTAGGGGCCGAGACAGGACAACCTGGAGTGACTCGTCCTGGATAAAAGGTGCAACCTGCTACAACTGCAATCAAAAGGGACACATTGCTCGAAATTGTCTCCACAGTAACAGGCAGAAGCCCCGTGAGGAGTACAGCAAAGCAGACTGATGGGCGGACTCCGGGAACGGGCCCCACACAGAGAACAGGGGAGGTAACACACACACACCTGATGATACACATACACATAGACAGGAGCATTCACATAACGTTAAACACATTAGTAGCAGCACCTGCATGCAACAGCAAGACTACACAGAAATGCCCGATACACCAGTCCAAATAAATACACCTGAAGTTGCATTAAGTTTGTTAAAATACACAACTACTCCCTTTTCTAAACTCCCTTGTATGCCCCTCACTGTGTGTGGGCATGTGTTAGCCTTTCTAGTAGATTCTGAAGCAGGACACTCAGTGATACAACATGGGGTACTTCCAGTAGACCCACCGCTCAGCTCAAATTCTATTCAGACGATGGGCATCTCAGGACGACCTGTAACTGAAACTTTCTCAGTCAACCTCCCATGTAAAAGCGAGGGAGGAATAGTTACGTCCCACTCATTCCTCATCTCACATACATGTCCAGTAAATTTGTTAGCACATGATTTAATGTGCAAATTAGAAGTAAATCTCACATCCACTCCAGATGGACTAACTATTGAAGTAAGTGAAATGTGCGGTGTGCAGTATGGGTTTGGAAGCCCCCTGTATGTGTATGTCTGGCGGCTCTGCTCAGATCAGCTCACACAAACTCCAAAACACCTTGTACAGCTCTCACGCTTGAACACCTCATCAGTTGACACAGATTATATGAAAGAGGAAGATTTACATTGCACAGCACATGTTCACCAAGGGCAAAATGTAGAGTTTGAAAAGACTTGGTTTGCAGACCCCCACACACGTGAAAGATTGACCCTCAAAACTACATATTGGTCTAAACATTATTGTGCTGTGCAGGTCCATTTCACTTGTTGTCCAAACAGCTGCATCATTGTTCATCGCAGTGTTCTCAAACATGTTATACGCGGCCTCGTGTCAGAGGACTTTGAGGTCGGCTGCTGCCAACATGATTTCTTTGACATCATTGATTCTATACCCCATGTCTCATTAGCAAAACCGCGAGCCGCCCATTGGAAAGACGTGGGGAAATGGGTCAGGAAGTGTGCAGTCGATGGCAATGAATGGTCCCAAACAGAGGACCCTAGTGTGGTGTTTTGTCAAAGGCTTGGGGTCTACAAACAAAGTCATGCTATGTGTGTGTATGTTAAGCGCAGCATAATATTAGCCACTGATGACCGGGATCCTGGGGACCCTGGCCATAGTGGCCTGTTTGTCTCTGTTTCCACAGGCATAACTCCAGCAGAGGTGCACCCCAAATTGGCGGGAGTTCCAAATTCCGTTTGGGCAAAGAGTAAACATGATGTGGGCCTAATAAAGAATGCTGAACCAGTGGTGATCACCCCCAAATCAGATTTCAGTCCTAAACAGACCCAGTACCCACTCAAACCAGAAGCAATTGCAGGTATAAAACCAGTCTTTGATTCGTTGCTGAAGGCAGATGTAATTGTCCCTTGCCAGGACTCTCCAGTGCGCACTCCTATTTTTCCAGTTAAGAAGGAAGAAAACCGTCCCAGCCCGATAAGTGGAGGTTTGTCCAAGATCTGCAAGCAGTCAATGCTGCGGCTGTCCCGCACACGCCTGACGTCCCTAAAGAGCGCTCTGCAGACCACACCCACTCTGGGACTGCCTGACCCCAATAAACCATTTGTTCAAACTGTCAATGAAAAGAAGGGTTTTATGACCTCTGTTCTTTTGCAGAAACACGGGGATAGATTGAGACCTGTAGCTTACTTCTCCAGCAGGCTGGATCCAGTGGCGGCTGGACTTCCTGTTTGCCTGCGTGCAGTTGCTGCAGCTGAAAAGGCGGTAACTGCCTCCAGAAATATTGTGGGGTATTCTAACCTCACCCTTTTGGTCCCACATGCTGTCTCCCTGCTTCTGTTGGAGAAAAAGACGTCACATTTGTCAGCACAGAGATGGTTGAAGTATAACACAGTCATACTTGATATGCCTAACATCATTGTGAAACGTTGTACTGTTCTAAATCCTGCCTCTCTTCTCCCTACAGAGGACGATGGAGAGCCACATGACTGTGTTGCTCTCACTAACGATTTTTGTTCCCCCAGGACAAATTTAAAGAGCGACCCTTTGGAAAATCCAGACATGATCCTCTATGTGGATGGTTCAGCCTCCAGAGACCCAGAGACGGGAAAGAACAAAGTAGGTTTTGCCATAGTCTCAGATCACAAGGTCCTCAAGGCGTCGTGTCTGCCCTCGAACCTGTCGGCGCAGGCTGCAGAGCTCTGTGCCCTCATTGAGGCATGCAAATTGGCGGCAGGGCAATCCGTCAATGTTTTTACGGACAGTAGGTATGCATTTGGCGTTGTGCACGATTTTGGCACCATTTGGAAACATAGAAATTTTCTCACTAGCACAGGATCTCCCATTGCACATCATAAACTGGTCTCTGAGTTGTTGGATGCTGTTCTACTCCCTAGAGCCATTGCTGTGTGTAAGTGTGCTGCCCATACTAACAATACTGATCTTGTGTCTCAAGGGAATGCCAGGGCGGATGCGGCAGCTAAGTGTGCAGCCTCGGCTTCCAGTTCACCCTCTAACCTTGCCTTTCCTCAAGTTTCTACCCTTTGTTTACAGCTAGCGGACCTTCAGAGCACTGCCACCCAGGACGAGAGACGAGTCTGGAAACAGGCGGGCTGTATCCTTGCAAACTCGGTCTGGGTTTGTCCCTCGGGCCGTCCCTGTCTACCAAAATACATGTTCCCTTTCTATGCAAAATTGGCACATGGGCTCACCCATGTGTCAAAAGGGGGGATGGTAGCAGAAGTAACAAAGAGATGGTTCACAAAGGGGTTTTCAAATTATGCTGCAAAATTTTGCAAGCAATGCTTGATATGTGCACAACATAATGCAGGTCAAGGTATCAGACTAACTCAAGCAGCACACCCAATACCAGACAAACCATTTGATCACCTCCAAATGGACTTTATTGAACTGACACCTAGTGAAGGGAAAAGGTACTGCCTGGTAATAGTTGACATGTTTTCAAAATGGGTAGAAGTATTCCCCACAGCTAAACAAGACTCAGAGGCAGTAGTCAAAGCACTCCTGAGAGATGTAATTCCTAGGTGGGGTATACCTAGCAAAATCTCAAGTGACAGTGGAACACCATTTGTTAATGCAGCCCTAAAGAAAATAGGAGCATTCCTAGGGATAGACCTGAAACAACATTGTGCCCATCATCCTGCCAGTGCAGGAGCAGTAGAGAGGGAAAATGGGTCCCTTAAAAATAAACTAAGCAAAGCTTGTGCAGAAACAGGGCTAGGATGAACAAAGGTCCTCCCTGTAGTACTCACACAAATGAGGATGCAAACTAGGCCTAAACATGGGTTAAGCCCATTCGAAATTCTGTTTGGACGAGTACCCAACACGGGGATAGGGCCAGCTCAAGGAACACTGCTGGACACCACACTGTGTGATGATGCAATGTTGAATTACTGTGCAACGTTGTCCTCTGCTTTGAAATCTATCCACAAACAGGTAAAAGAAGCACTTCCCAAACCCGCTGAGGGACCTCTGCACGATCTACAACCAGGGGATTGGATCGTGGTGAAGGACTTCCGACGAACCAAGTGGAACAAGCCACGGTGGAACGGCCCATTCCAGGTCCTGCTCACGACCCCAACGGCAGTGAAAGTCACAGGCAGAGTGACGTAGATCCATGCTAGCCGCTGCAGGAGGGTTCCTGAACCGGCTAAGCAGGAGGAAAAGGAAGGCCTAAGTGACCAGACGCTGACTAAAGCTCATGAGGAAGAAAGGCATCACTGCATGGAACAGTGCGAGTATCACATCAATCATGCACGCACCCTCAATAGGGAAGAGTATTTCAGTGTCTAGCTGATAGATAAGTCTTAGGGTTTTGAGTTTCCTCCAAGTCCCGGTGAGGTGGGACGAGGGCTAATAGGGCGTGCCCGCCCTCTGAGCACCAATACACGTCAAGAAGGGCAAGGGTTAACTCGGTAACATCATTGAGGCACTGAACAAGATGCGCAAGGTTGCTGAACAATCATAAGCAGATGAACATGGAGGAGTTGAAGACAGCTGATCGTGTTAGTTCAGTGGATGGAAGACTCTGATTCTATCCACCGTTCCGGTCCTGGGCTTAGCGATTGTGATGCTATGTTTGCTCCCTGTTTTCTGTCAATGTTGTATGTCTGTGTTTCAGAGGCAGCTGACAAATATTGGTTACCAGATGGTGAAAATAGACTCAGACGACTTGCCTGACTGGCCTCCAAACTCACACGAAGACTATAACCCACCGTTCGATGACATCAGCACAGTTGACATGAAACTAGTCCTGACTTAAAACACTTTCATTATCATTGTTTCCTGTTCTATTATTCCTGATCTATGTATATGGCTTGCTAGCATTTATTTAAGATGTCTATGTCTTATAAAAACAGCCTTAGCATTATCCCTGTACACTCAATGACGTGTTAAGTCGAATCTTTCTGAGAACTCTTATCACTGAAACTGTGTACAGTTCTTTTCTTTCCTTTTAGTAATTTATCCTATAGGATAAAAAGGGAGGAATGTGAGGGAATTTTTAATGGATGAACATTATTATTCTCTGTGTTTCTGTGTGTTGAGCTCAAGTGGCCTAGACTGAGAAAGATGTTTTTTCCTATGTTGTAATCGCTTTTCTGTGGCCTTGGTGGTAATGAGCAGGGTGCTTGAGTTCATCCTAGCTTGCATCTTCTCATGATGTAACCACCATTCCTGGCCTTGGTGGTGATAAGCAGGGTGCCTGAGTTCTCATAACTACGCATCCGCCCGCACGCCAGGTGCACGCTCTAACAAAGCTTCATAGAAAATCTTGAGCCAATCACGTGAAGACACAAGCAGTGAGCGAATGCTTTCAGAGTATAATAGATAACATTCCTAAAACACAACTCAGAGTGCGCGTACTCTCGGCATCATCAGAAGTGATGTCTTCTTCTATTCTTCTCTTTCCTTTCCTATTTTATATATCTTTATATGATCTACTATAATAAATGACTGAAAAGACAACTGTTAAGCGCTCTGAAGTGTTTATTAGAAATTTCCATTACACCCACTCACACCTGATTGTCATCCCATTGATTGAAAACACCTGACTCTAATTTCACCTTCAAATTCACTGCGAATCCTAGAGGTTCACATACTTTTGCCACTCACAGATATGTAACCCTGGATCATTTTCCTCAATAAATAAATGAGCAAGTATAATATTTTTGTCTCATTTGTTTAACTGGGTTCTCTTTATCTACTTTTAGGACTTGTGTGAAAATCTGATGATGTTTTAGGTCATATTTATGCAGAAATATAGAAAATTCTAAAGGGTTCACAAACTTTCAAGCACCACTGTACTTTCAAAAGATGTTATTAAGTTACTGACACACATGAAACAGAAGCACTTTGAACTGGGGGAGAAACCACATAACTTACTTGCCAGGCAACTAAAGCAAATGCAGTTGTCCAGGGCCATTTATCAAATTAAAAGCAGCTCAGGCCATACACTAACCAACCCCAAGATGATAAATGACAGATTCAGGGAATTCTACTCAGAAGTTTATAAGTCGCAAGGCAATGTAGATAAAGAAAAAATGAAAGATTTTTTTGCTAGAATACAGTTGCCACAACTCAGCGAGGAGGCTATTGAAGTTCTAGATGCTGACCTTACCCTAACTGAACTCAATTCTGCCATCTCATCGTTTCCAATTATCAATTATAATATTGATCTGTTAAATCCAAAAAAGCATAAAATGACAGAAGATTTCATAAATACAATGTACAGTATGGGTTTATACCCAAAAATCACCAAACCTAGTAGAATTACTTCTCATTGTGTCACATTAATTGATAATATATTTACAAACAGTATGGAAAATAATACAGAAAGTGGGCTTTTATATAATGACATCAGTGACCATTTGCCTGTATTTATTGTCTATCACTGTAATTACTGGAAACCTAAGGATATGAATCAGCTGAAATACAAACGGATAAGAACTGAAGAAAATATAAGGACACTTAAGAGTGAATTACTTAAACAGAACTGGAAAGTAGTATATGAGGAAGAAGATATTGACAAAGCATACAGTGGATTCCTAAATATCTTTAAAACACTATATGATAAAACCTGTCCTGTAAGGAAAAACAATGATGGACAAAAACAAGCAAATGGTCCATGGATCACCAAAGGATTAAAAAATGCCTGTAAAAAAAGAACACGCTGTATAGACAATTCATAAAAAAAAGAACTTTGGAGGCAGAAATTAAATATAAAAAAATACAAGAATAAATTAACCAGCATTATGAGGACATGTAAGAAGGAATATTATAATAAATTATTAGATAGTAATAAAAATAACATGAAGGGGCTATGGAATGTACTAAATAGTATTATTAGGAATAGAGCTAAAAACAAAAACACAAGCTACCTTGATCATTATATTGAGAATGACAGATCAATAAATAATATGGAAGAAGTGGTAAATGGTTTTAATAGATTCTTTGTAAATGTGGGACCAGATTTGGCAGAAAAGATTCAGGATACAGACACACCTGGAGGGGCGGAGGCTGCTCGATGGGAGAGAAATCCTAAATCTATATTCATTGGTGCAGTTGGCATAAAAGAGGTCATAGACATTGTAAGGAGAAGTGAAAGTAAAACCTCCACTGACTGGAATGATATTATGAGTTTAATAAAAAAAAGTTATTGAAGAAATTGCAGAACCATTTACTCACATATGTAATATGTCTTTTCAATCTGGTAAATTTCCAAACAACATGAAAATAGCTAAAGTTATACCTTTATATAAATGTGGAGATAGACACCATTACACAAATTACAGGCCAGTTTCTTTACTCTCTCAGTTCTCCAAGATCCTCGAAAAACTGTTCACAGCAAAACTAGACAACTTCATTGAAAAATATGAACTTTTAGCTGACAGTCAATACGGATTCTGGAAAGACAGATCAACAACCCTGGCATTAATGGAACTTATTGAGAAAATCACAAATGGTATAGACAATAAAAAACATGTTATGGGAATTTTCATAGATCTAAAGAAAGCATTTGACACAATAAATCACAACATTCTATTAAAAAAATTAGAGAGGTATGGTATCAGAGGGGTTGGTTTGGACTGGGTGAGGAGCTACTTAAGTAACAGGCAACAATTTGTAAAAATTGGAGATCACACATCTGATTATTTGCCCATAACATGTGGAGTACCACAAGGGTCTGTCTTAGGTCCTAAACTGTTTATATTGTACATTAATGATTTATGTAATGTATCATGTATAATGAAATGCATTTTATTTGCTGATGATACAAACATCTTTTGCGCCGGGGACAATGCACAGCAGCTTATGGAAATAATCACAACCGAAATGAATAAATTAAAAAGGTGGTTTAATGTAAACAAATTGTCATTGAATTTGAGTAAAACAAAGATTATGTTATTTGGAAAATATAAGTCGAACCCTCAAGTTGAATTGAAAATTGACAACATAACCATAGAAAGAGTTTATGAAATAAAATTTCTGGGTGTGATTGTTGATCATAAAGTCTGCTGGAAACCGCATATTAATCATGTTAAAGCAAAAATAGCAAAGATTACTGCAATTTTGGGGAAATCAAGACACATTCTGGACTATAAATCACTACATACTCTGTATAATGCACTCATACTTCCATATCTGAGCTACTGTGTGGAGATATGGGGTAATACCTACAAATCTAACCTGCAGCCATTATGCACATTACAAAAAAGAGCAATAAGAATTGTCAATAATACGGGATATCTTGAGCATACAAACGCATTATTCGTAAAAGCACACACTCTGAAATTCACGGATCTGGTTAAACACAAGACTGCACAAATTATGTATAAAGCAAGACATAACCTTCTTCCGGGTGAGGTACAAAATACGTTTATGGAAAGGCAGGGTGGGTATAACCTGAGAGGGGAAATGAATTTTAAGAGAGTAAATGTTAGAACAACTCTGAAAAGTATGTGCATAACAGTCTATGGGGTGAAATTGTGGAATGGTCTGGAAAATGAACTCAAAAATAGCACCAACATAAAACTGTTTAAAAAATTATATAAAAACATGTTAATAAAAATATATGAGAATGAGGACAGGCAGACTATATAGGTGATGATGAAATTGAGAGTAAGTCTGTGACTGGTCTTCTTGTATTTAGTGTATAGTTATAGGTATGTGTATATGTATGTACTGTATATACGGTATGTATTGTATGTGTGTATATATGCATAACATAAGTATCTGTATATATGATTTGATTTGGTCGATATTATACCATGTCGGTATGTTTTGGTATGTTGGTATGTTTTCTTTTTTGTTTATTGCTTTTGTTTTCTTTTGTATATATAGTTTATTATGGTGGAAAGTGACATTTGATTAGCGGTGGTATAGAGGGTTAGGATTGGATAAGTTATTACTTCTTCCTAATCCTTTCTGAACATTGTTATGTTATTGCCTTGTGGCTACGCTATTCTGTTTGTTTATGATGATGTTTTGATTATTGTATTTTTTATTTAAATTTTTATTTTTATATCTTTCTTCTTTATTGTTCAGAATAAAGTAATCAATCAATCAATCAATTAATAAAGCCCCAGGGCCAGATGGCTTTAGTATGGACTTCTTTAAAAAGTTTAAGGACGATTTGGCGCCTTTACTGATGCGCATGTTTAATCACTCTAAGGAAACTGCTGTGCTTCCACCCACACTATATAATGCCAGCATAGCCGTCATCCCTAAGCCTGGACGTGAACCGCTACTAGCTTCCTCATATCGTCCAATCTCACTGCTACCTGCAGAAACCAAGATCTTGGGGAAGATTCTTGCAGATAGACTGAAGAAGTTTATATGTAGTATTGTGCACCCAGATCAGACTGGCTTTATGCCAGGGAGGCAATTACATTTTAACCTGCGCCGCCTTTTTAATGTTATGTACAGTAAACACCCTACAGAGGCAGCCATCATCTCTCTAGATGCACAACGTGCGTTTGACCAAGTCGGATGGCCCTACATGCATGAGACTTTAGAACAATTTGGGTTTGGAACTACGTTCAGGCAGTGGATACAGATAATCTACGCTCAACTCTCAGCTTCCATTATAACCAACCAGACAGCCTCTCTTCCATTCTCAATACACAGGGGAACCCAACAGGGATGCCCCCTGTCACCATTTCTTTTTGCCATTCTCATAGAGCCGCTAGCTATCAGTATTAGACATGACGCCAACATAGCCCCTATAGTTGTCAATGGAACTAAACACCACCTTTCCCTATATGCCGATGACATGCTTTTGTACATCTCTATGCCACAGATGTCAATTCCACCACTTTTGCAATTAATAGAGGGGTTTGGGTCTTTCTCTGGATTTACAGTAAACCTTGATAAAAGTGAACTGATGCCTATCTCAGATCACTACAGTAAAGAGTTTTTTGAAAGTATTCCCTTCAAAAAATCTTATACTAGTTTTATTTACCTGGGTATTGTTGTCACGAAAAACCCAAATGATCTAATGAAAACCAACTGGCAGAAGCGAATTGATAAACTTAAACAAAACATAGATTTCTGGAAATCTCTCCCTATCTTTTTGGTTGGGAGAATCAATGCAATTAAAATGGTTGTGTTGCCTCAATTCCTTTTCTTTTTCCAAGGTATCCCATTTTATATTCCTCAATCATATTTTAAGCAGCTTGATTCAATAATAACACCCTTCATATGGAGCTATAAAACAGTGCGCATAGCAAAAAAGCATCTGTGTAAACCCAAACAGGAGGGAGGCTTTGGCCTTCCTTTTTTCAAACTTTATCACTGGGCCACTACACTTTCCACTATAGCTTGGTGGAAAAGCTGCCTCCCAGATAGCTCAGAGGATTGCCCAGCCTGGTTAACACTGGAGCGCTCTTTATGCAAGGGCACCTCACTCCATGCCCTGTTAAACAGCCCTGCCAAAGTCAACAAAGCATTATTCAGTGGTAATTCCATCATAGCTGATACCTTGAAAATATGGAGTCACATTAAACGGTACATAAAAGCACCTAGCACTTATTTGGACAGCCCAATATGCAACAATCATGCCTTTACCCCTGGCAGGACCGATGCGGTTTTTGCAACGTGGCTAGAGAAAGGGATAAGTGACTTGAATTCTCTGTATATAGACGGCATTTTTGCCTCTTTTGACCAGCTTCAAAGCTTGTATAGCATTCCAGCATCTAATCTCTTTAGATACTTTCAAATACGTGAATTCACAAAGAAACATATACCCAGTTTCCACATCAAACCCTGTCATGAAACCCTAAACACAATCAACAGATTCAACCCCCTTGATAAAGAGGCAGTCTCATATTTCTATCACTCTCTACTAAAGATGACTCCCAAAGAATCCTCTGCCCACAGACAGGCATGGGCTGATGAGTTAAATGAAGAGATAGGAGAAGTGTTCTGGGAACAATGTTTAGAAAATATAAATGATTGCTCAGTTAATGTCAGACATAACCTGATACAATTCAAGACATTGCATCGTCTGTATTACTGTAAGACCAAAATCCATAAGTTTGACCCATTAACATCATCACTTTGTAACAGATGTAAAATTACTGATGGAACACTTGCCCATACTCTTTGGTCTTGTATTAAGCTGTCATCTTACTGGTCTGATATTTTCCAATGCTTTTCTAAAGCCTTTAAGAAAACATTTAAACCAGACCCACTGGTTGCCATCTTGGGAGGGACAGGGGCTCTTCTTTTGGCTAACACATTTGAGGCTCAAGCTGTCTCTTTAGGGATGGTTGTGGCGAAGAAAATGATCCTGCAGATGTGGAAAAGTGACTTTGCACCAAGCTACGAAATGTGGCTAAGGGAAATGGGGAATGTGTTGAGCCTGGAGAAGATCAGGTATCACAACATGGACAAAATGAAATACTATCATAAGATCTGGGACCCTCTACTGTCCTACATAAGAGGAAAAGACTGACTCCTGTACTGCAAGACCTGAATGCCTCCCATGCTCTGTATTGACATACTCTACATCAATGATTGTGATAAATGTTTGTCAATATGTGCTATGTTCTGTTTATAAGAAAAATAAAAAATATTTTTAAAAAAAACACCGTTGTAGACGATATGTAATAAAACAAAAACTTTTTTTATATTGTACTATATTTAGAATTATTGTATTTTCTGTAGTTCTTTTTAATTGAGTTTTGAAATAAAAGTTGTTTATATATTTATATTAAACTTAGTACAATAAACAATGTTAATTATGTAAAAAAAATGATGCTAATCATTATTATTATTATGTCCTATAAGTCCCATTTTCAACCTGACTCTTGTGCGCATGCGCGAACCCCCCTGCATTTCACTACGGAGCGCTTGACCTCTAACACACACGCGCGCGCGCCTCGTGTCTATGAAAAGCCAGTTTCCCAGTGGGCCGTGTCCCCAGTGCTGCGGTACTGTCTTTAAACACATTTGTGTGATCCAGCGCTTTTTATCGCAAACGATTCTTCTCCTTATTTGGGGGGTATTTGTCATCCCCCAACCACTTGTCGTTAAACAGACATCTTCCCATAATTATCAACGCTTTCTAGCGCCCGCGTAAGCTACCTACGCATCTCTCACTCTTCACAACCACCACACCACACCACACTTCCTCCAGTAGCCTCCTAGCGTTAATTCTTGATCTACGGAATGCACAGAACGCACAGAACCAATGCTGCCCCCAAAAGGTACGCTGGTCACTTTTAAAATTACAGTTAAAAAAAAATACCCCAAACCGGATGGAGACATTTCACTCGTTCGGTCCAATATTAAATTTAATACCTCCCTTTCGAAAATTCTAGTCATTCCAAACAATTTAAGACGTTTTAGGCCTTGAAAACCGAAAGTTGCATTTAAGACTTTTTAAGGACCCACGGGAACCCTGTTGCATGTTCTCCCCGTGTCCGTGTGGGTTTCCTCCGGGTGCTCCGGTTTCCCCCACAGTCCAAAGACATGCAGGTTAGGTTAACTGGTGGCTCTAAATTGACCATAGGTGTGAATGTGAGTGTGAATGGTTGTCTATGTGTCAGCCCTGTGATGACCTGGCGACTTGTCCAGGGTGTACCCCGCCTTCCACCCGTAGTCAGTTGGGATAGGCTTCAGCTTGCCTGCGACCCTGTAGAACAGGATAAAGCGGCTAGAGATAATGAGATGAGATCTATTAATACATTTATAATGATTTATTAATGCTGAACTTTATTAGTACAGTGCTTCAAAAGCAAATCACTATATTGTTTGTTTCTGCAATTAATGCAGTAAATAATTTTAATTAATGGGACTTTATGTGGCACATTACTGATATAATTAATGCATGAGAGGCCTTGTTAATGGCAAAGGAAAGCGGGGCTGTAAGTGATTTCACATCCATCTAATATAGAGGATTGATGATTGAAACAGGCTGCAGTGTATGCTGTCTTCCACAGGATGACACCAGATGTATGAAGAAGGATCACTGTGTGTCCACAGTTTTCAAAGATCCACTGGGATCCATGCACTCTGCATGTGCCATTCTCTAATCACTCATATCCCCATTGTGAAAAATATGTTTGCATGCCCTGAACTTCCTCACATCTCCAAGCTTCCCAGTGTGGGGTCTGTGGCTCTGGTCATTTCGTAGCAACAATCATTTTCCATGTGGAAAGTGTATTAGGGTTGACGAAGTACCTGGCCAAATCACAGATTGCCTACAGCATCACTGCACTGCATGGCAACATAACACTGTCAGTGGAAACTTAGGATGAGAAAGAAACACAGCAGTAACTTTCCACAGATATCAACATTAATGCATCAAGATCAAAATGTAATAGCATAAAGTCGCAGGGTAATGATTAAATTAAGAATTATTTTTGTCAGTCACAGCAATCCGACATATGCTTGAAAGATGAAGGATGAGGTAAGTATTCCCAGTTCATAATGTAGATACTGTATTAAATTTATCAGACATGCAAGTAAGGTGAATGACTACAGGTTCCCTCACTCTCTGATACACACACACACACACACACACACACACACACACACACACACACACACACACACACAGAGTCATTTGAGTGTACACAGACTCATAGTCAGTAACTGTATACCTATATTGTAGGTTTATCTGATAAATTGGCCACTCACTGTACATCCATCCATTATCTGTAATCACTTATCCTGTGCAGGGTCACAGGCAAGCTGGAGCCTATCCCAGTTGACTATGGGTGAGAGGCGGGGTGCACCCTGGACCAGTCGCCAGGTCATCTCAGGGCCGACACACAGAGACAAACAACCATTCACACTCACACCTGCGGTCAATTTAGAGTCACCAATTAGCCTAACCTGCATGTCTTTGAACTGTGGGGGAAACTGGAGCATCTGGAGGTTTATCTGATTAAATTAAGAATTATTTTTGTCAGTCACAGCAATCCGACATATGCTTGGAAGATGAAGGATGAGGTAAGTATTCCCAGTTCATAATGTAGATACTGTATTAAATTTATCAGACATGCAAGTAAGGTGAATGACTGCAGGTTCCCTCACTCTCTGATACACACACACACACACACACACACACACACACACAGAGTCATTTGAGTGTACACAGACTCATAGTCAGTAACTGTATACCTATATTGTAGGTTTATCACGGACATGGTGAGAACATGCAAACTCCACACAGAAAGGCCCCCGTCAGCCGCTGGGCTCAAACCCAGAACCTTCTTGCTGTGAGGCGACAATGCTAACCACTACACCACCATGCCGCCCTCTCACTGTACATGCAAAGTCTATTTTGAATAGCTATAATCACTTTTTTTTAATTCATGATAGTCTAGTTCTTTGCATATTAGATCCATCAAGTTAACTGGTGTATTCTCACACCTATTGGTCAATTAAAACAAAATTGCAACAACCAGACCATAATTCCTGTGACCTGACTACTACTGGTGGTACACAGCTATAAGTACATTTGAAAAGTCCACTTCACACCTTTTTGCAGCCAGTCTAATTCCATCTTTAACTTGTGTCATGTTTATTGATCCAGTAAACGTCATCCTCCTCACTAAACACTCTAGTATTCAGGGTTTAACTGACAGATCACTTTCCCAGCAGTTTCTATACTCCACTACTAATGAAGGATTTTTGCAATACAAATGCTTAAAGGGGACATATTATGAAAAACTCAACTTTTCAGTGCTTGAGTGTATGTTTGCATGTCTAGAGTGTCTTCCAACCCACAAACTCTGAAACAAGACAATCCAGTCAGTTTCTTTTAGATGCCTATTTCACAATACATGTGCTTCAGGAAGCTGTTCAGATTTGACTCCTCTTTCTATGTCACAAGTGAAGCTCACTGGAATTATGCCGCCCCTCATATGAGTATCTCTATTCATGGCTTAAGAACTGCCTTTGTGAATGAATATTTATTAGGAAAGTGCTACATGATTGGCTGGTGTAAAAGGGGTGGGGTGAGCAGTGGCTCATTTTCATTTAAAGGAATAGGTATTCAAATCAGTCGTTCTGAACAAGTGTTTAAACAGGGAGAGAAGGTACTCTGCTGCTTTATCCTTGTGGTATTTTGACCAAAGCATGTCATAGACATTTCATTCAGACCTCAGGGAACTGTGTCAACTTGTGGAAAAGGGATAGAATATGTCACCTTTAAAAAGTCATTCCGGGCGGCACGGTGGTGTAGTGGTTAGCGCTGTCGCCTCACAGCAAGAAGGTCCGGGTTCAAACCCCACAGCCAACGAGGGCCTTTCTGTGTGGAGTTTGCATGTTCTCCCCGTGTCCGCGTGGGTTTCCTCCGGGTGCTCCGGTTTCCCCCACAGTCCAAAGACATGCAGGTTAGGTTAACTGGTGACTCTAAATTGACCGTAGGTGTGAGTGTGAATAGTTGTCTGTGTCTATGTGTCAGCCCTGTGATGACCTGGCGACTTGTCCAGGGTGTACCCCGCCTTTCGCCCGTAGTCAGCTGGGATAGGCTCCAGCTTGCCTGCGACCCTGTAGAACAGGATAAAGCAGCTAGAGATAATGAGATGAGATGAGAAAAAGTCATTCCTCAAGAGATCAAACAATCTTTACAAAACAGTGTTGGGGTTTGAGAGTTAATTTGAGTGCCCACACAGATAAGACTGCAAAAATTGCCACTACAGTGAATCCATTCATTCAACATAAGGAATATAAAATCTCTTACATTAGTCCAGGACCTGTGGCAAGCAAGTGTTATTGCATCATAAAATTAAGGAGCCTATCATGTTCCAATATGCAAATGTTGGTCATGAAGCATTTTTCCTGTTTTCTGTCATGCTACTTTACCAGAGCGGTATATCAAAAGTAGCGTAAATCAATTATAAAGTATATCAATCTATATGCCAGGATATTAGTGCTTCCTTCAAATGGACCTTCCCTTCCTGCTTTATGACTCAACACAACTGAGCATTACTACACTAACCCACTTTCAAACACTGGGTCTTATTTATCAAGCTGCAAACAAACAGATTTATTCATAAATCATTCACAGGAGCATTTACATACATTTATGCATAAAAAGAATAATGAATGTAAACCTAGATTGGTCAAAACCAAATCATGCATCTTTATTACAGACTTATATACAGTGCCTTGCAAAAGTATTCATCCCCTTTGGTGTTTGTCCTGTTTTGTTGCATTACAAGCTGGAATTAAAATGAATTTTGGAGGGTTAGTACCATTTGATTTACACAACATGCCTACCATTTTAAAGGTGCACATTGTTTTTTTTTTTATTGTGACACAAACAATTAAGATGAAAAAACAGAAATCTGGAGTGTGCATAAGTATTCACCCCCTTCTGTATGAAACCCCAAAATAAGAGCTGGTCCAACCACTTCATAAGTCACATAATTTGTTGATTAAGATCCATCTGTGTGCAATCAAAGTGTCACATGATCTGTCACATGATGTTTGGATAAATCAACCTGTTGTGGACGGACCCTGACTCTGCAACACTACTAAGCAAGCAATATGAGAACCAAGGAGCACTCCAAACAGGTCAGAGACAAAGTTGTAGAGAAGTATAGATCAGGGTTGGGTCATAAAAAATATCCAAAATTTTGAATATCCCAGGGAGCACCATTAAATCCATTATAACAAAATAGAAAGTATATGGCACCACTACAAACCTGACAAGAGAAGGCCGCCCACCAAAACTCACAGACCAGGCAAGAAGGTCATTAATCAGAGATGCAACAAAGACACCAACGATAACGCTGAGGGAGCTGCAAAGATCCACAGTGGAGATGGGAGTATCTGTCCATAGGACCACTTTAAGCCATACACTCCACAGAGTGGGGCTTAATGGAAGAGTGGCCAGAAAAAAAGTCATTGCTTAAAAAATCACATTTGGAGTTTGTCCAACAGCATGTGGCAGAATTCCCAAACACATGGAAGAAGATTCTCTGGTCAAATGAGACAAAAATTGAACTTTTTGGCCATCATGGGAAACGCCATGTATGGCGCAAACCCAACACCCTGAAAACACCATCCCTACAATGAAGCATGATGGTGGCAGCATCATGCTGTAAGGATGTTTTTCATCTACAGGGACAGGAAAGCTGGTCAGGATTGAAGGAAAGATGGATGACACTAAATATAGGGCAATTCTGGATGAAAACCTGTTTGAGTCAGCCAGAGGTTTGAGACTGGGACAAAGGTTCACGGTCTAGCACGACAATGACCCTAAACATACTGCTAAAGCTACAATGGAGTGGTTTAAAGGGAAGCATTTAAATGTCTTGGAATGGCCTAGTCAAAGCCCAGACCTCAATCCAATTGAGAATCTGTGGCATAACTTGAAGATTGCTGTACACCAACACAACTCATCTAACTTGAAGGAGTTGGAGCAGTTTTGCCTTGAGGAATGGGCAAAAATCCCAGGGGCTAGATGTGCTAACTAATAGAGACATACCCCAAGAGACTTGCAGCTGTAATTGTAGCAAAAGGTGGCTCTACAAAGTATTGACTTTTTTGGGGGGGTGTCAATACTTATGCACACTCCAGATTTCTGGGGGGGGGGGGTTCATCTTAATTATTGTTTGTGTCACAATAAAAAAAAAACAATGTGCACCTTTAAAGTGGTAGGCATGTTGTGTAAATCAAATGGTGCTAACCCCCCAAAAATCAATTTTAATTCCAGCTTGTAATGCAACAAAATAGGACAAACACCAAGGGGGCTGAATACTTTTGTAAGGCACTGTATTTTTTGGTGCATTTATCAGACATCCTTATCCAGAGGAACTTATAGAAGTGCTTTCTAGTCTTTATCAAAAACACATCCTCATGCTAGTTCACTAGGTCAGGGACTAAGAGTACCATCAAGAAAATCTTGTGAAACCCAGTCATTTTATATTAGTGCCATTAATTAAATAATATAAAAATAAAGAAGGTAAGCCAACACAAACCAATAAATTAAGATAAATAAGAATAATCATTCAGTTATGACAAAAGAAATGCCCTCGAACAAATGGAGGACAGGCTGGTCTGTCTGCGCATAGCCATGAGCTATAAACGAATGCCTCAACTGACAGAAGATTTAGCACATGTCACTCTCATTAAGGAAAGAATGTTTAAAGACCGGTATAATTTTTTCAGAGGATGACAGCTGGTTATAAATCAGTTCCATTTGCCCCGGAATCTTCTTTTAATATCTTATAACACTTCCAGCACATTGGCACCTAAAACACTTTTTCAGCTCACTTAATTCACAGTTTGCTTGTTTTTTTGTAATTTGGCTCTAGATTTTGACCTTTGCAAGTGCTGTTACACTGCTAAATGTATTATTGGCACAAAAGTGAGGCAAATGTCTGCCTGTCTGTTTTTCCTTTCACAGTTTAGTAGTCATATTGTGTGGGGGGGCAGCCTTCTTTGTGCTTCTTTGAGTTTTGTGGGCATCATTAAATGCAATGAGATGTGTCGGAAAGGTGCTTTTCACTTAATGGGTGATCAACATAACACGTGAGTACAAAGAAAATCATAGTTTCCAAAAGGGTCAAAAACCTGCCGGACATTTTTTGTTTGGTTTGGCTTACGCAAACCTTTACACACAACTTTATTCAAAGATTGATAAATGAAGCCTATTATGTGCAAGTGGAACTGATTTGTGTAGCTGACCTATTCAAACCAGGCTGGTAATGTGATGTGTTTATCATCAGTTATTAAAAAAACATCCTCATAGATACTGATGTTCTGTTACAGCACAGACACAGACATGTTGTAAATGTAAAATTAACTGCAAATGGATAAGACGTCAGTGAGCGTATTGTTTAAAAGTTTAATAAAGGTTATGGGGTAATTAGATGACTGGCGGCATTTACAATAAAAATGTTGATAGGATCTTGATGAGGGTTAGGATAATTCTGTGATTCAGTGTACCACATCAAGGAGTTTAGCAACCAGTATAAACAAATAGAGGGAACAAATGCTTCAAAACAAGTCTTGTGTGACTTGAATCAGGAAAGCATTACAAAATTATTATTTTTCAATGTGGTACAAATGCAATTTTTGGAAAGTTTTTGCAATACAATAATTACATTTAGTGCAAAGGGGGGAAAGTACTGAGAAGGTGCCTATAGAATACAGTATACTGCATTGTCTTTCACAGTGATGCTTCATGCTGCATTGTGTAGATCCAACACCTTGTTGGGAACAAATCCTGTCAACTAGAGCATTAAATCAAATGACTTCTGCTTGACCTAAAGGCACCTTTGTAGGGAAGTGACCCATCAGGATTACAAGCTAATCAGGCATTTTTATCATCAAAAAGTCCTCTCTTATTAAATTCCCTGCAATAAGCAGATAATCATCATACATTATAAACTAATGAGATAGATGAAAACTATTACACCAAACAATAATCTGGAGAAAACCTGAATAATTAAGTTACCAAAGAAATGCAAATTTATTTTCCAGTTACTGCACAATAATTAACTCCAAGCAAAGTGCCAGTCTGGCAATTATAGCTTCTCAGTGTAAGGCTCATCTGGCTGATCTTGTTTATTTATATACAACAGAATAGCTCTGACCGAGAGTATTTAAAGATATTTAGCACCTGTCATTATCACAATTAGACCACTTGATTAAGCACATTGGTAATGCTTGATATTAGGATTGCCTTAAAAATATTTATTGTACATTAATATGAGCACCCCATACATTTCAGCATGATTAAACCACAAGTAGTGTTTTTAAAAATCACTGCAATGTATTAAATGATATATTTCTTTAAATGTTAAATAACATCTTCGGCATTCACAAATAAATGTGACAAATAAATCCACATAAATTTGCATAAATTAATTATAACATTTCTAAATGTTGATAATCAACTGAACTCTGTAAATATTGGAAGCAGGTATTTAGCCTCATTTCTGAATGTTATCCATTATCAAATCACAATTATATTCATTTTATGGACTTATATCCACCAAGTGGACTTATTATCCATGACACAAATAAACATTGTTTGATGCTGATGTTTAGTTGGACTATGTGGTTAGTTAATCTCGAAGAGAAAATATTAATTAAAACAAACATTAATGCTGAAGGTCATAGAATGTTAATGTTAATGGACATCAATAATGGGAGTAAAGGGAATCTTAATGTCAAGCATTACCAGTGCATTTAACTCAGCACATTAATACAATGAGTGATGAGAGATACTTATGCGATCATCCAAGTGAAAAGCATTTAATACTAGCATTTGCTGGAATGTATTGTGTATTGTGTCTCATATTGATTTGTTGGTTTCTACCATTAAATATTTATTTATTCAAAATAAAAATAAATAAAAAAAAAAATATATATATATATATATATATATATGGTATTTTTTATGTACAAACATTTAATTTAATTATTTTTCAAGGCATCTTTGCTCTACAGCATTTCATCATATGTGTCTAAGATGTTTGCATAGTACTGTGTGTATATATATATATATATATATATATATATATATAATTATCTCTAGCCGCTTTATCCTGTTCTACAGGGTCGCAGGCAAGCTGGAGCCTATCCCAGCTGACTACGGGCGAAAGGTGGGGTACACCCTGGACAAGTCACCAGGTCATCACAGGGCTGACACATAGACACAGACAACCATTCACACTCACACCTACGGTCAATTTAGAGTCACCAGTTAACCTAACCTGCATGTCTTTGGACTGTGGGGGAAACCGGAGCACCCGGAGGAAACCCACGCGGACACGGGGAGAACATGCAAACTCCACACAGAAAGGCCCTCGCCGGCCACGGGGCTCGAACCCGGACCTTCTTGCTGTGAGGCGACAGCGCTAACCACTACACCACCGTGCCGCCTCTATATATATATATATATATATACTGGGTGTGATTTGCTGGGGGGGATCATCCCCCCCTCTGGTTTTTATCTCTGCTGAAAAAAAATCCTCGGGGACAACCCCGTCAATAAAACAAACAAACAAACCAAAAAAAAAGTTGACATGACAGGCATGTTGTGACACAGTTTTCTATGGTCTACATTGCACTCACTTTCAAAATGACCCGAAGTGGCAGCTTTGATGTTCACGAACGTCCCCAGCAAATAGATACATTGTAGATAATAACAATATCTTTGCGTTCTATCGCAGGGATGCAAACAGTGCGCCTTTTGGCGGATGCCGCCTTTTTCACGGCCGATTTTTTTTGGGGGGGGGCCCGTTGGAGTGTCTGATTATAATTTCAAAGTAAATTCTGTATTAAAATTACTAAATAAGCAAATCCATTACAGTCCATGAAACAGGAAGTATAAGGATGAGAAAAAAAAACAGTTTAAATCAGAAAGCTGCGCACAATGTGAACTGCGCCATCAGAGCAAACTGTTCATTTAGTATTCATGTATTTTAGTGATTTTCGAGTCACTGTCCATTTAATCTGGAGGGAGAGAAACATCACAGCAACGCGACAAGCAATGCGAACTTTGTTGTGTGTTAGTGTTCGTGTATTTAGTCAGAGAGATAGGAAGATGAATTTACTATCTCTGGTTTAGTGTTCGTTTTCATTTAGTGTTATTCATTTGATATCATCGGATGTTATTGAGCTGTTAGCCTACTGTTACCTTAATTTTGTGACGTTTCATGATTAAAAAAAAACCATCCCCCCTTCTGGTTTTTAGACAAATCGCACCCTGTATATATATATATATATATACACACACAGTCATGTCCATAAATATGTAGATATTGACAAAGCAGTCTTTTAGCTGTCTACCACAGTTGAAATAAAATAATAGCATGACTGCAAAGTGAAGACTTTCAGCTTTAATTTGAGGATATTTCCAAATCAGGTTCGTAGTGTAGGAATTACAGCACTTTTTATACGTGGTTCCTTTTCAAGGGACCAAAAGTAATGGGGCAAACCAACAATCATAAATTAATTTTTCAATACTTAATTGGAAAACCCTTTGCAGTCAATAACTGAATGATGTCTAGAACCCATAGACATTACGAGATGCTAGGTTTCTTCCATGGTGATGCTCTGCCAGGCCTTTACTGCAACTGTCCTCAGGTCCTGCTTGTTTTTGGTGTGTTTTGCCTTTAGTTTTGCTTGTGGAAAGTGAAATGCATGCTCTACTGGATTCAGGTCAGATGATTGACTTGGCCATTGCAGCACATTCCACTTCTTTGCCTTAAAAATAGCAATCATGCACAGTGAGTCACCCTAGTCTAGTCCACGATCTCTGAACAAACTGACTTAAAAGAGGCTACAGCTGGACCTTCACTGTAGTTTCCACTGAAAACTGTCCACACAGAGTCAGAAGCATTCATCTGTGATCCCCAGACAAGCAGATGTAATGCTATAGCTAGGACATTTAACACAATCTCTGTAAAACTGTCACACTGAGGGGGGTAATGTCTCTCAGGTGGTGTTTACATTAGACCGTATCTGTCTCGTTTTCGTCGCGGATGCACTGTCCGTGCACATTAAAACGCTGGGAAATGACTCCACAGGCGGAACAACTTGAATCCGCCAGGGCCCACGTATTCAACCCAGTTTGTATCTGATCCGGTGCTGTGTAAACATTGAGGAACGAGGAAACGCAGTGCTGAGCTCTAGCTGATGTCGTCATTGGACAACGTCACTGTGACATCCACCTTCCTGATTCGCTGGCGTTGGGATCACACACACACAGCGGCTCAGTCCCGAATCACTGCTCGTGAGCTTCATTCGCGCTCTCTGTGAGCTGCGCAGGGCCGTAGTGCGCACCCTCCAGAGGGCACTCGCTGTTCAGGGCGGAGTGATTTGGAGCGCAGGAGGAAGCGCTGAGCTGCACTGAGGTTTATTTTCACATTTCAACTTATTTACCTCCTTCAGGCGCTTAAACTCAGTGAGAACATGAACATCACAGCCAGGTGTGTTTATCTGCTGGAGAAGGTGTTCGCTTGCCATCCTTCCACTTGCAAGTGGTGAGTGACTTGCGCATGCCCGATATGCACTGGGATCATGTGACGTGCCGTCTAATTCGTCATGTGATTAGCGTATCCGTGTATTGGCGTTGCTGTGTGCACGCGAATCGTGTATTGGCATTGCTGTGTGCACGCGAATCGTTTTAAAAACGTTAATCTGATGATCCACTGATACAGTCTAATGTAAACACCACCTCAGTGCTACATCTGACTGCACTGAAGTCACCTCATGGATCAAGACCAACCAAGGAGACACCATCAGAACATAACTATAAATCTTCTCTATGCACTTTCTTCAATGTTGGCATGGTAGTTTAGCTAGAATTAGTATATTGAGCAGATCCACTCTTTTGCCCACTTCATATAAGATCCAAACAGCTGCCTACGTTCTTTGCATAATGTCTGCCATTAAACTTCATTCTGCTCATTATACAATGTTTATTTATTTCTAATTGTCTAATCTACATGTGTATATATTTCCTATATTTCTATCGTTTGTATCATATTGCTGCATATCTTTCTTATTATCAAACTTTGTGTGTTTTATTTATGTGTTTCTCTCATCACAAATAAGTTGCACAAACTATCAACAAATGTACCTTGACTTAGGTCAAATATCTTTCAGATAATAGGCAAATTATTACTATTTCTTAGCTGAAATGATACAACCATTATCAAGTAGCATGCCATTTAGAGATTATTTTGTCCATTGGACTTGTGCCACATTCAAGAGAATTATTAGTAATATTTTAAACATAATAATTTCTAACACTTGAATTAATTGTGGGTGGCACGGTGGTGTAGTGGTTAGTGCTGTTGCCTCACAGCAAGAAGGTCTGGGTTCGAGCCCTGTGGCCGGCGAGGGCCTTTCTGTACGGAGTTTGCATGTTCTCCGCGTGTCCGTGTGGGTTTCCTCTGGGTGCTCCGGTTTCCCCCACAGTCCAAAGACATGCAGGTTAGGTTAACTGGTGACTCTAAATTGACCGTAGGTGTGAGTGTGAATGGGTGTCTGTGTCTATGTGTCAGCCCTGTGATGACCTGGCGACTTGTCCAGGGTGTACCCCGCCTTTCGCCTGTAGTCAGCTGGGATAGGCTCCAGCTTGCCTGCGACCCTGTAGAACAGGATAAAGCGGCTAGAGATAATGAGATGAGATGAATTAATTGTAATAATTCATCCACCTTACATAGTAGACAGAGCAACCACTCGTCCAATTACTTTTGGCCCCCTACAAAAAAGGGACCCGACTGTAGGTTGTAACTTACATACAATATACTGTATCATATACGTTACATCTACTATATACAGTATTTAATATATATCATCCTCAGTCCTGAAAACTCAAACAGCTAGTGTGTATGTGTGTGTGTGTGTGTGCGCGCGCGCGTGTGCATGCGTGCGTGTTTCATTTGTTTGTTTCTTTGTAATGGATGTGATTTCGCACAGGATGGATTTTCATATGGTTCAAACCCCTTGGCAAAATCCTCAGAATATCAATGAACTTGTGTCATATTTCACAAAGAGCAACTACATGTTTGTACACAACCTTATTTTCTTTTGAGGAAAAGGCAAGCTTTCCTCTCAGCACAATGCTTTATGTCTACAATCAAGTCATAAAATCTGTAATCCAAAAAATCCTGCATTTTCATGTACCATTTCTTTATTGGAATCTATTTTCCTGAGTCTGATAAAAATGCATTATTTTATACATTTGTAAACCTTTTTGCAAAAGGAGGGTTACATTTCCCCTATTGTGTGGACTCTGATGAATAAACACAAATTACTTTGCAGTGTACACCAAACACACCTGAAAGTGAAAACAGAAGACCGTGGGCAAGAAGAGTTCTGCAGTAATACATCTCCATCAGTTCTGAACAAAACTAAAAACAAACCTGTACTCTCATAACCCATCATAAAAACCTAATGGAAGAATTGACTTTTTAGGAGAAAGAAAGTGGAAAGAAACTGACAAAAAAGGGAAAACCCAAAACAGAGATGAAGATCATTTTCTCTCCAGCATCCCTGCCAACTCCAAAACAATTACATCCCCCTAAAGATAGCACCGATAAAGATGATCAGTCATCTCTGATGGAGATGGTGGGGCAAAACCAATAAGATGAATCTACACCATGCTCTGTTGATACCTATCCAAAAAAATATTGGAACATTTGTTCTCTACACAAGGCGTTAATGGAAGATGAGGGCTGTCAAACATTCATCCATCCATTATCTGTAACCGCTTATCCTGTACAGGGTCGCAGGCAAGCTGGAGCCTATCCCAGCTGACTATGGGCAAGAGGCATGGTACACCCTGGACAAGTCACCAGGTCATCGCATTGTGACACATAGACACAAACAACCATTCACACTCAATTTAGAGCCACCAATTAACCTAACCTGCATGTCTGGACTTGGGGGGGAAACCGGAGCACCTGGAGGAAACCCGCACAGACACAGGGAGAACATGCAAACTCCACACAGAAAGGCCCTCATCGGCTGCTGGGCTCAAACCCAGAACCTTCTTGCTGTGAGGCAACACCGTGCCGCCCCAGCTGTCAAACAGATCAATGTAAAAATCTCTCCCTTTGCACAATTAGACAAGCATCATCAGGAGATGACATATCCCCCCGCCCCGCACATGAAACCCCCCTCCAAATTTTCCTAAATTGAATTGGTTGCCATGGAAATACAGAAAAAATAAAAATCACAGAAATCCCAAAATGTCAAAAGGCACAACTCCTCTAGTCACTTAACATAATTGTCAGGTTTCGCGAAAAACATTCCTAATAGTTTTAGAGTTATGCTCCGGAAACTAAAATGTTTACAGATGGATGTACAGATGGACAGAGCGATAGCTATATCCCCCCGCATTATACGCCAGGGGGAGAATAAACAGCAAACCAGGGTGCTATCAACTCTCAAAGTCCATCTTTCACATCTAAAATGTCCTGTTCTCTCTTTCAGAAGTGATAATTTTAGCATGGGGGATTGGACCTTAGCAACTGACCTAGAATCAACTGCTTTCAGCTGCTCTGATTCAAGTGTCAAACCATTCAAATGCCCAACTGGAAGCTCGAGTTTACCACCTACTCAGATATATTATATAAACAGATTCCTGATTCTTCTGTTGATATTAACATTTACAATCACATCAATCATTTCATAAACACTTTTATCCAAAGAGGCATACAGAATGCAGTGCAAAGATACCTATAGTAGGAACACTGAAATAAAGATTTTACCTAGTGGTAGGAATAATGGAGGAAATAATCTTATTTAAAAATCATATTCTCTGATATACAGGGAAACCTCTGCGATGAAAATAATGAGATCTAGTTTTGAGAGCTGGCCAGTGCAGTTTCATAAAAAGAGCAGCAGGGAACAAGATACACTAATGGAACCCATATAGAGACACTTAAGTTATGTAGGTCACTTTCCTTAGGTCAGCTTTTACAATCGCATGAGGACAAACTGCTATTCAGAGCAGTCAGAAACCAAATGCAATGTAAGTGAAAATATAAAAATCTGCCTCGTCTGATCACAAACTCACTTAGTGAAGTGCAGAGTTCAAGTATTATCTATGACAGGACAAGTGCAAGACTAAATGTATCTGTTACTTTTCTTCAAGCAATTCTATCTAGACACATAGCCTGGGTGGAGATGATATATGCTCTTCCATTCTGTCTGGCTTGAGAGAGAGAGAGAGAGAGAGAGAGAGAGAAAGAAAGAAATTTATAAGGAGGTAAATGGACTTGGGAGTATGTTGAATAGCCTGCGGGGCTATGGGATATTTCTCTCGAGCTACAGACTGGTAGGTTGTTCAATGAGCACCAACAGTTCCACTCACTTGATAGAGTTGTGGGCTTAGAGCAAGGTCTGAACCTCAGACTGCTACAAAATTTAACTGGGATTGAAATGTACCACAGCATTATAATGAGGATTTACAGTGTCCTCCTTTTTTAAAATAATTCTACACTATTATATCTGAATACATACTTTGTAAAAGGCAGCAAACTGCTTGGAAATCACCACTAGTTGAATGTTGGATGTTAAAAGAATACTAATGCCATGCACGTTTGTCAGAAGCATTATGCCTCTTGACTATAGATTTTTGTTTCAGCACTGCAAGTAGTGACTGATCTTCAAATGTTCTTTTTTTTAATGTGAATCTATAAGTCTTGCAGGCTTCATCTGGTGCTTCAAACAACAGATTTATCAAATATAATGAGGATCTGTCAATATATGAAATCAGGAATGAGCATGTGCAACTGTTCTGTGGAAGTTAGCTAGCCTGATGTAATGTAATTCCAATCTCTGAACAATGTTAAATCTTGAACTTCCATCTGATCAGTGAAAGGATAAATCAGTTACAGCTCTCTCATGCTTGGGGTTTATGCTCACTCTACTTAGAGTACAGTCCTCCCATTACCTCAGTCATAAAAGGATTAAATGTTGATGGATCACGATTTTACTGACGGGAGTATTGAGTCAAACATGTAAAAAAATAATAATAATACTCACAGGAAATTAGCCCCAATCTCTGTGTGTATGTTCAAACTCCAGAGAATGAGCCAAATAGATAAGCTTCATTATTGTTTTATTACTGAACACTGAACATGTTTCAAATGAAATGAAAGAAAAGCCTTCAGTATGCACATAGTCTCTTTCTTCTGCACTATTGTATGAATACCATCGATTGATTTGTCACTTATTTTCACCGTGCCCCTTTCAAAATTACATAACATTGTTGTACCACTGATTTATTCATTACATTGTTTTTCATGTGCCATTGTATACCTAATATTCAGCATAGCTCTGAATACGAACATCATATCCTCTGTATGTGTCCATTCTTTAAATACCTGCCCTTATACTTTTGACTTGTTTTGGTAGGTTGTTCAATGAGTTAGCATATACATGTACTCAAAATGTACAATATATGTTTAGCTATGTGACAAACCTGAACTTGAACATACCATATTAAATGTGTTTTTTAATAATCTTGAAGACAAAATTTAACATTTATTTCTAAAGCCAATCCAAAGAAATGATCAAGGTCATGCCTATGAATTTAACAATCGGTTTAATGAAAGGAAGTTATATACACCCTGAAACAACTAGTTTCCATTTAGTACTCAGCATATGTGGATACATTTTTAAGTTTGTTAGGGAAAAAAATCAGATTCCTCATGAAGCTAATGACATCTTGTTTGCCTTATTTACAGTCGACTTCCGGGTTTTTTGTTTGTTTGTTTGTTTGTTTGGGGGGGGGAATTGACACCCTTGATTAAAAAAAAAGACATAACTAATGTCATATTTTGTCTATCGTGGTTTATGTGGGGGCGGCACGGTGGTGTAGTGGTTAGCGCTGTCGCCTCACAGCAAGAAGGTCCTGGGTTCGAGCCCCGGGGCCGGCGAGGGCCTTTCTGTGTGGAGTTTGCATGTTCTCCCCGTGTCCGCGTGGGTTTCCTCCGGGTGCTCCGGTTTCCCCCACAGTCCAAAGACATGCAGGTTAGGTTAACTGGTGACTCTAAATTGACCGTAGGTGTGAGTGTGAATGGTTGTCTGTGCCCTGTGATGACCTGGCGACTTGTCCAGGGTGTACCCCGCCTTTCGCCCGTAGTCAGCTGGGATAGGCTCCAGCTTGCCTGCGACCCTGTAGAAGGATAAAGCGGCTTGAGATAATGAGATGAGATGAGGTTTATGTGGGGAAGCTCTTTGTCTTGTTAACTAGTTATTTTTCTGCAAATCAATGCTTTTAAAATCACTGACACGCCACAATTAATATTTAATTAATCTGTCCCTTGAGAGAATAACATAATTCAGATTCTTCCTGTAATGTTGTAGATGGATTTTGGACACTCCTCCATGCAGGACATTTCAAGCATCTCTATAGCCTATTCTTAGGTTTTTGCATGAGCTTAGGCTTTCAATACACTTTAAATCCTGAGACAGCCATCACAAAACACTGATTTTATGCTCCTGAGACCATTTCTGTGTTCTGAATTGATTTTAAATATGCTCAGTGTCAATAATGTACCATATATTTTTCAGTTAAAATGCCATTATATTAAAAAGTCCTTGTGATTATTTTTGCGGGCGGCATGGTGGTGTACTGGTTAGCGCTGTCACCTCACAGCAAGAAGGTCCGGGTTCGAGCCCCGTGGCCGGCGAGGGCCTTTCTGTGCAGAGTTTGCATGTTCTCCCTGTGTCCGCGTGGGTTTCCTCCGGGTGCTCCGGTTTCCCCCACAGTCCAAAGACATGCAGGTTAGGTTAACTGGTGACTCTAAATTGACCGTAGGTGTGAATGTGAGTGTGAATGGTTGTTTGTGTCTATGTGTCAGCCCTGCGATGACCTGGCGACTTGTCCAGGGTGTACCCCGCCTTTCGCCCGTAGTCAGTACAGGCTCCAGTCGCAGGCTCCAGCTTGCCTGCGACCCTGTAGAACAGGATAAAGCGGCTAGAGATAATAAGATGGGATGAGATTATTTTTGCTAGGGGAAAAGTACAGTGGATATAAAAAGTGTACACACCCCGTTAAAATGATAGGTTTTTGTGATGTAAAAAAAATGAGACCACAATAAATAATTTCAAAACTTTTCCCACCTTTAATGTGACCTATAACCTGTACAATTCAATTGAAAAACAAACAAATCTGCTTGGGAGAAACACAAAAAATGTACAATAAGCTGGTTGCATAAGTGTGCACACCCTTAAACTAATACTTTGTTGAAGCACCTTTTGATTTAATTACAGCATTCAGTCTTTTGGGGTTCACACCTGCCATCAATTAAAATGATTCTGATTAACCCCAAATAAAGTTCAGACATTTACTCAGTTGCATCCTGCAGCAAAAGCCAGGGTTCACAGAGAGCTTACAAAGCATCAAAGGAATCTCATTGCTGAAAGGTATCAGTCAGGAGAAGGGTACAAAATTTTTTCCATGGCATTAGATATATCATGGAGCACAGTGAAGACAGTCATCAAGAAGTGGAGAAAATATGGGACAACACTGACATTAGCAAGAACTGGATGTCCCTCCAAAACTGATGAAAAGACAAGATGAAAACTGGTCAGGGAGGCTGCCAAGAGGCCTACAGCAACACTGAAGGAGCTGCGGGAATTTCTGGCAAGTACTGGTTGTGTACGACATGTGGCAACAATCTCCCATATTCTCCATATGTCTGGACCATGGGGTAGGATCACAAGATGGAAGCCTTTTCTTACAAAGAAAAACATCCAGGCCCAGCTAAATTTTGCAAAAAAAAAAAAAAAATGCATCAACTCTCCCAAACATGTGTGGGAAAATGTGTTATGGTCTGATGAAACCAAAGTTGGACTTTTTGGCCACAATTCTAAAAGGTATGTTTGGTGCAAAAACAACACTGTGCATCATCAAAAGAGCACCATACCCATGGTGAAGCATGGTGGTGGTAGCATCATGTTTTGGGGTTGTTTCTCTTCAGCTGGAACAGGGGCTTTAGTCAAGGTGGAGGGAATTATGAACAGTTCAATACCAGTCAATCTTGGCCCAAAACCTTCAGGTGTCTGCTAGAAAGCTGAAGATGAAGAGCAATTTCATCTTTCAGCACAACAATGACCCCAAGCATACATCGAAATCAACAAAAGAATGGTTTCACCAGAAGAAAATTAAAGTTTTGGAATGGCCCAGTCAGAACCCAGACCTAAATCCAATTGAAAATCTGTGGGGTGACCTGAAGAGGGCTGTGCACAAGAGATGCCCTCGCAATCTGACAGAATTGGAGCGCTTTTGCAAGGAAGAGTGGGCAAATATTGCCAAGTTTAGATGTGGCAGGCTGATAGAGTCCGACCCAAAAAGACTGAATGCTGTAATTAAATCAAAAGGTGCTTCAACAAAGTATTAGTTTAAGGGTGTGGACACTTATGCAACCAGCTTATTGTACGTTTTTTATTTTTTATGTTTTTCCCCCAACAGATTTGTTTGTTTTTCAATTGAATTGTACAGGTTATAGGTCACATTAAAGGTGTGAAAAGTTTTGAAATTATTTACCATAGTATCATTTTTTTACATCAGAAAAACATATCATTTTAACAGGGTGTGTACACTTTTTTATATCCACTGTAGGTGGGGTGGCACAGTGATGCAGTGGTTAGCACTGTTGCCTCACTGTAAGCACGTTTGAATCTGCTGTCGATTGGGGTCCCTGTGTGTGTGGAGTTTGCATGTTTTCTGTGTGGGTTTCCTCCAGGTGCCCCGGGTTCCTCCCACAGCCCAAAGACATGGGGATTAGGTCAACTGCCCACTCCAAATTCCCCATAGATGTGAATGGCTGTCTGTCTTTGTGTTAGCCCCACAATAGATTGGTAACCTGTTCAGGGTGTACACTGTCTCTCACACAATGACAGCTGGGATTTATTCTGGCTTACCCATGACCCGTGATGGATAAGCAGCATAGAAAATGGATGAATGAAAAATTGGTGTTTTCTTTGTTGAGCTGAAAATTTAAATCCGTGTTATTTTATTTCATTATGCCTATTCTTTTAAATAGGTGCCAATAATTCTGGAGTTGACTTTACACTAAAAAGGTAAGTGTGTCACTATGTGATTGCTGAGGTAGCTGTGTTCTTCACACAGAATTCCTATCCTATTCATATCATTAAAGACTAAGAGTTATTAGTAAAAAGCAATTGGAAATTTTTAAATCACTGTATATAATGTTTACACTACCATTCAAAAGTTTGGGGTCACTTTGAAATTTCCTTATTTTTGAAAGAAAAGCACTGTTCTTTTCAATGAAGATCACTTTAATCAGAAATACACTCTATACATTGCTAATGTGGTAAATGACTATTCTAGCTAAATTCTACTAAATGTCTGGTTTTTGGTGCAATATCTACATACAGTAGGTGTATAGAGGCCCATTTCCAGCAACTATCACTCCAGTGTTCTAATGGTACAATGTGTTTGCTCATTGCCTCAGAAGGCTAATGGATGATTAGAAAACCCTTGTACAATCATGTTAGCACAGCTGAAAACAGTTTAGCTCTTTAGAGAAGCTATAAAACTGACCTTCCTTTGAGCAGATTGAGGTGGGGTTTACATTAGACCGTATCAGCGGATCATCAGATTAACGTTTTTAAAACGATTAGTGTGCACACAGCAACACCAATACACGATTCGTGTGCACACAGCAACACCAACACACGGATACACTCGGCTCCGCAGGCATCCTGCGCTCCAAATCACTCCGCCCTGAACAGTGAGTGCCCTCTGGACGGTGCGCACTCCGGCCCTGCGCAGCTCACAGAGCGCGCAAGTGGAGTGCACAAGCAGTGATTCGGGACTGAGCCGCTGTGTGTGTGATCCCAGCGCATATCGCTTACCACTTGCAAGTGGAAGGATGGCAAGCCTAAAGACAATCATAACTACACAATGGGCATGAGATGACTCTTCCGCAATTTAACAGTCAACACCAAAAAATATTATATTCATTATTAAAAGCTCCAGAGGTACAATGTAATAATTTGCATCCAAATAATAAAACACCATGAGCAAATATTGCTTCTGAACCAGTTTATCAAATCAAGTGCCTCTGTTTCTCTCCTGATGTCTGCTAGCATTTAAACCAAGCAGCCAGTTTTATTACTTTTGAATCAGAAACATATTCATGCAGGGGTACTCTGACACAGCTTAGCTGCATGATTAAATCCTTAAATAGTATTCAGGTTCGACAGCTAAAGGCCGTTTAAAATGCTCACAGAGTTCAGAACCCCTGCTGAATAGTTTGTACATTTCAGTTATCCTAATAAGCTTTTGCATTCACACATTTAGAGCAAAACTTCACTCAATGAGGGACAGTCTTTAAAATTCATTGTTCTGGCAGGCAGAGAGCAGACAGCTTGCTATTTAGCCATTATTTAGCTCCATCTACCATGCAAATAGCATTAATGACAAACTCAGCACACCTCATTTTCTAATTTCAAATTGCATGTTATAAAGCTGATTTTTGAAGGTCATCTCACCTTCGAACTGCTATCTAAGCTCTGTTAAATTACATTTTCATTGTTAGATGGCAGACGGCATTTTCATAGTTGGGCAGCACAGTGGTGTAGTGGTTAGCACTGTCACCTCACAGCAAGAAGGTTCTGGGCTCAAGACCAGCAACCACTGGGGGCCTTTCTGTGTAGAGTTTGCATGTTCTCCCCGTGTCTGTGTGGGTTTTCTCTGGGTGCTCCAGTTTCTGCCACAGTCCAAAGCCATGCGGTTAGGTTAACATGGGGTGGCCTTGGGGCTGAAGTGCCCTTGAGCAAGGCACCTAACCCCCAACTGCTCCCCGGGCGCTGTAGCATGGCTACCCATGGGTATGTGTGTGTGCGCATGTGTGCACTGTAAAAAGTGATTTTGGAGAGTGGTAAATATAATCTATGCAAACCAGATAAAATTTACTTGATTATTGCAGTCAGCCAAGGAATTATAAAGTAATGGGTAAATTATACATATGCTACCTATTCGTTAACAGTAACAACTGTTACATGGGAAAATACGGTAAAATATACCCCAAAGCCGTGAGTCCTGTGCTCCAAATTGCGCATGTGTCAGACCACGCGTTTGAGTGAGCAGGACAGGGAACTCTCGGACTGCCATCTTCCTCTCTCCGGCTGTTAGTTTAGTGAGTTATAAAACAGGTTCATTACTTGAAATGTTGTGTGAAGCTGTTGTACTGCACTTTATTCTGTTTTTTTTTTTTTTTTGATGATTTTATGGATTAAAAACATTGAGATGATGAACCATCTGAAAGTCTTTTTTTGGGGGGTACATCTTACCTTCTCCAAATAAGTAATGGTTACTAAGTGATATTAATTACCTTTGATTAGTAATTATCAGGTATTACCTACTAGCAAACAAGAGATAATTTTACCCAATTTCAGTGAGAAAGTAGCTGTTGAATAGATGCATAAATGTGAGGTAAATTTTACCCAATTTATTTAAGTATGTCATAGCTTTTTATTTCAGTTATTTTATACTCAATATATGGAATTAAATCTACCCCAAACAAGTCAATGCAAATTGTTACCTCAGATTTATTGGGTAAATTCTATAGGTTAATTTTTTCAGTGTGTGTTCACTGCTTCAGACGGGTTAAATACAGAGGATGAATTTCACTGTGCTTGAGTGTGCATGTGACAAATAAAGGCTTCTTCTTCTTCTTCTACTTCTTCTTCTTCTTCCTCTTCTTCGACAAACTAGAGATAACACGAGGAAACACTGTACTTTAAATCAATTAATGTTTTTTGCTATTTTAACTAATCAAATTATCTTTATGATCTAAATTATTTAGCAATGGGTTACTGAACTCATTGCTAAATTCGGCTTATTCATTCAGCTTATTCATTCAGCTTATTCATATTTATTTAGCAATGGGTTACTGAACTCATTGCTAAATTCGGCTTATTCATTCAGCTTATTCATTCAGCTTATTCATATTTATTTAAATTAGAGTTATTGCATCAGTGACCCTGCTGTTGCCATAAACAGAGCAACTATTCCTAGCTCTGATGATAAACTTTACACCTGTGCACTTGAGGCTTTTCTACATGTTCTCTGTACAATCAGGATGCATGATGATTCGTTATTTCAGTATACATACGTAGATCCTAAACTGTTTGGCAAATAAACTGCATACTTTATATCATATAAAAAAAATGTATAAAGCATGCGAATGGACAGAGCCGGATGCTGACTGCGTAATGTATTCCCTGACCTGTATGACATTCTCAGGAGAGAAATATTCACTCAGCCCAGATGGTGAGCTTCATTAACATTCAGTGTTGTCTTTAGAGTGTGTGACAGTGGACAGTGGATAATATAGCCTCCTAACACTTGTTCAAGCAGAAGTTGGAACAAGCTTTAGCCACAACCTAAAGTAGATTCATGACACCACACAGTTTACATTATGATCAGGGACTAATGACTTTTTGGATGTTTCTTTGCAAAGGGTATAAGGATCTCTTTGTCATTGGATCAGGAACATCATAATTACCATAATGAACATTATAGTTAATATACATATGGGTGATTACATATAAGGACTGAAAGGGATGCAAAATAATTTTAGTTTGCCTTGGTCCGCCAATCCTAAAGAATTGTTTGACACTGTGGATTTTTTTTTTTGTCTATTGCAGAAGAAATATGCCTTTGGGTCTGTATGAAAAGCATATTTTCTTTGTCAGCAAAAAATAATAATCTGAAATATCAATGACAACAAAAACATTACATTACGTTATAGGCATTTAGCAGACGCTCTTATCCGACGTATACAACATACCCAGAGCAGCCTGGGGAACAGTTGGGGTTAGGTGCCTTGCTCAAGGGCACTTCCGCCATTCCTGCTAATCCAGGGAACTGAACCAGTGATCTTTTGGTCCCAAAGCTGCTTCTAATAAAATAGTTATGTATTTCCTTGACTGACTTTTAAATCCTTAGCAGCAAGGATCTCTGTCTCATCATGCTGTCTACTCCATGCTCCAAAAGTATCTATAAAATTGAACAAGAAAAAGCAAGAATTGTATGAATGGCTGCGGAATCACCTGGGTGAACATGGGTGCATACAAGGGTATACAGTTTACTCTAAATTGCATCATATAAAAATCACTGTGAACAGTAAGGTTGTGGAAATCTTTAGTGTACAAGCATTTAGGTTTAGTATAGCCTTATTGCTAACCTAGTCTAAACTAGGACTGCAGCTAGAACAGATTAGTACATTTTAATGTATACATCTGGGCACTTCATTTACAGGTTTGAATATCACAGAATATTACACAACCAGATGAATGACAACTTTTTGACAGTTTAGTGAGATCTTTGAGTTTCTGTTTTCTAACTTGATCTGAGACAGAGTGAGCTTGTATTTGAAATTAACGTATGGCTTGCAAAGCCCTGCGATGATCTGGCGACTTGTCCAGGGTGTACCCTGCCTCTTGCCCATAGTCAGCTGGGATAGGCTCCAGCTTGCCTGCAACCCTGTACAGGATAAGCGGCTACAGATAATGGATGGATGGATGGATGGATGGATGGATGGATGGATGGATGGATGGATGGATGGATGGATGGATGGATGGACACAGCTTGCAAGTCAATGAACCTACAAATGGCTGGACAAACAGTAATAATTTATATTACGCAACCTAGAATGTACTGATCTGGTGGATATTGTCTTCAGCAATAAAATCAAATGGCACAATGTTCAATTTCAGGGCGTGTGAAGGAACAAGGGTGAAAAGGAAAAGAAAACTAATACTAATTTGTGGATTTATATCATAATCTATTTATTATTACGCATTCACTGCAACACTGATTACATTTCCATTTGACATACCCCAAAATTAGTGTATAAAATTTGACATTGTGATACTGTGATCTAATGCTGCATTTTGAAAATGTATTACCTGAAAAGCATCAGTAGTTGGCTGTGTCAGAAGGTCTCTAATAAATACATGTTGAGCTAAATCTGCTGTTTTACAGCTGAGAAGCATTAAACACTGCTGTGTATCAACCTCTCGATGTTTACTTATATAGATATAGGGATGCTAAGACCCAGCAGTGCCTCTTCTCCCTCATTGTGGTCTACAGTCATCAGCAGCAGCAGCAGCTCTAAGTTCTCCATCAGAAACGGCTGTACAGAGGCAGGACGCATGCGCAGGTTCTCACTGACACCAGTACACCCATTTCAAGGGGAAAAAAAATCACATTCTGAAAGTGGATCAAGAAGAACACTGACCATGGATGCTGTGCTATTGTATCTGCGCAACTTTTCAGGTGTTTTATTGTTTATTTTTGTAGTAACCAGATTATTTGGACTTGCATGATATATATATATTTTTTTTTTCTTTTATACCTCATTTACAGAAAAAATGTCTCTGAAACCAACTGGCTGAGCATATTTTCTAGTGATAGTTTAAGATCATGGGTGCATCATACAGGCATGCTTTGTTGTATAAAAGCAATATGAAGATGCAAAGGTGTTCTGAGCTGATATGAGAAGAAGATATCAAAAGCACCAGTGCGCCGTGTGCCTTTCCTGCCTGCTATGGAGCCATTCAACACACCTCCATCAAATTATGGCTTGGAAACGAATGTCTCCTCCAGTGCTTCGGATGCGTCAAAAACTGCCGCAAAAGAGACAAGTGTGGCTTTCCAGGCGACCGTAGGCTCGCTCCTCGGTGCCATTACGCTCGCTACGACTCTCTCCAACGCGTTCGTGATCGCCACTATTTCCCGCTCGAGGAAACTGCACACGCCGGCCAACTTTCTGATCGCGTCCCTGGCGCTCACCGACCTCCTTGTGTCCGTGCTGGTGATGCCCGTGAGCGCGCTCTATACAGTGAGCCACACGTGGACGCTGGGCCAAGTCGTGTGCGACATCTGGCTGTCGTCGGACATCACCTGTTGCACGGCATCTATACTCCACCTGTGCGTCATCGCCTTGGATCGTTACTGGGCTATCACGGACGCTGTGGAGTACGCGAAAAGGCGCACGACAAGCCGCGCAGCTGCCATGGTGGCCACAGCCTGGGTGATCGCCATCTCCATCAGTCTGCCTCCGTTTTTCTGGCGCCAGGTAAAAGCAGGAGAGGTGACGAGCTGCGAGGTGAACACGGATCACGTCTTTTACACCATCTACTCCACATTCGGCGCTTTCTACATCCCTACGCTGCTGCTCATCGCCCTGTACGGAAGGATCTACGTGGAGGCCAGGCGGCGGATCTTAAGACAGTCGCCCAAAAAGTTTGGGAAGAGACTCACCTCAGCGCAGTTAGCCACCAACTCACCAGGATCGACGTCTTCGACCTCGGCGCGCCAGGATGACGCAGGTTCGGTGATCAGCGACAGCCAGGTCAAAATCACCGTTTCCGACTCGCTTCTGGAGAAAAAGAGGATTTCTGCGGCCAGAGAAAGGAAAGCCACGAAAACTCTGGGCATAATTTTAGGAGCGTATATAGTTTGCTGGCTGCCGTTCTTTATCTACACCCTTCTGGTGCCCCTGTGCCCTTCATGCCACGCGCACCCAGAGCTGTTCGACTTCTTTACGTGGCTCGGCTACGTCAACTCTCTCATCAATCCCATCATATACACAATGGCCAACGATGACTTTAAAACGGCTTTCCAAAAGCTAGTGAGCTTTCGGTTTTGCGTGTCCTGATGTGAAAAGGAAAATCTGGAGGGAGAAACCTCTAATGCAGGATTATATTAGCATTCACATAGTTACTTCTATACAGTATCATCCTGCGTAAACAGTCTCCAACAAAGCATGCAGTAGTGTGTGTGTGTGTGTCAGTGCTGCATTGTGGTTATTTTGCACTCAGTCAAAAGAAACTCACAGTAAAATAACTATTATACCATTGCTGCTAAACAACAAATATTGAAATGAAATAACTGACTGAAAGCTGAATCATCAGCCCAGCTTTAGTACAACGTATACTTTTCTTCCAGCATTACATCCATCCTTGATGTATTCTAATGACTAAATGTCTTAACAGTTCAATAAAATGTATCTGGAGGCAAGAAAATATAAGATCATTCACATCAGGATCAAACACATTTTTTCACCAGCATTTTTACTCATCCGGCTTACAAGTCATCTTTAACATCAGTTAGTGAGAAAGAAAAAAATGAATTCATAAATCAAGTAAACTGTTTTCCCATCAGTAAACCGTGTTTGTCATATGGATCCAGTTTGGCTTATTGAATTAAAATAACAGCAAATCAACTTAATTCAGTGAGAAGTCATAATATCAGTCCTCAGCAATGTACTATCAAGTCAAGTCAAGTTTATTTGTATAGCCGTTTTAACAACAGACATTGTCGCAAAGCAGCTTTACAGAAAATTAAAGACTTTAAACATGAGCCAATTTTATCCCTAATTTAAAATATATGTAAAAGCAGTCTACTAAGCGGGCAGCACGGTGGTGTAGTGGTTAGCACTTTTGCCTCACAGCAAGAAGGTCCAGGTTCGAGCCCAGCAGCCAACGAGGGCCTTTCTGTGCGGAGTTTGCATGTTCTCCCCATGTCCGTGTGGGTTTCCTCCGGGTGCTCCGGTTTCCCCCACAGTCCAAAGACATGCAGGTTAGGTTAACTGGTGACTCTAAATTGACCGTAGGTGTGAATGTCAGTGTGAATGGTTGTCTGTGTCTATGTGTCAGCCCTGCGATGACCTGGCGACTTGTCCAGGGTGTACCCCGCCTCTCGCCCATAGTTAGCTGGGATAGGCTCCAGCTTGCCTGCGACCCTGTAGGGCAGGATAAGCGGCTACAGATAATGGATGGATGGATGGATGGATGGATGGATGGAGTCTACTAACCACTGGCCTTAATCAAAAGATCCCAGAAAAGGGATGCAAATTATATACAGTACATGCATCAGGGAAGTAATCCATACATAATTACTACATATAAAAATGATCGATTGTTGTGTGCACAGAAAACGAGAACCTTGTTACTGAAATAAAATTGTTGTTTATTCTGTTTATGAAACTTGCCATTGGATAAACAAATTCCTGCATTTTTATTGACTATAGATTCAGTTAGCTGGCTGTGAAATTTCACTTGGCAAGTGACTCCACAGGTTAAGTCAAGTTGCAGGCCTACCAAACACAAATGGAAATCAACTGAAAATCCTTGGTGTAATAGTTCTTATTTAAGCCAATACTTGAAACTTTTCTATGAATTGAACAAAAGATTACACAGCTCATATTTCAGATTCATGCTATAGTCTAAATAAACTCAGTGCACTGCAATAATGAAAGCAATTCTAGCTAAGACATTAAAGTGGGGTAATGACTCCTATTTTCTTCCAGAAATATACCAGATGTTTATGTAAATGGTGGTAGTTCTTCAAGAGTTTAATATTTTGAGCTTTGAAAGGATGTACTGGTGTGACCAATGTAGCCTAACCATGCTCTAATTTTTCCAGGAAAGCATCCACATTAGTCATGCCATTTTATCAGATACCTGCAATATACACTCACTAGCCACTTTAATAGGAACTTGTTCTTGATTCTAAGATTCCTGTTCTTGGCTGGCAGGAGTGGAACCCAATATGGTCTTCTGCTGTTGCATTCTGAGATGCTTTTCTGCTCACCACAATTGTAAAGAGTATATTATATGAGTTACTATATGCTTCCCGGTCGCTTGAACCAATCTGGCCATTTTCATCTGACCTCTCTTATCAACAAGGCATTTTCACCCATAGAACTGTCACTCACTCGATGTTTTTTTGTTTCTCGCACCATTCTGTGTAAACTCTAGAGACTGTTGTGTGTGAAAACCCCAGGAGATCAGCAGTTTCTGAAATACTCAAACCAGTCCATCATCCATCACCAACACCCATGCCACAGTGAAAGTCAGAGATCACAATTTTTCCTATTCTGATGTTTGAAGTGAACATTAAGTGAAGCTCTTGATTTGTATCTGCATGATTTTATGCATTGTGCTGCTGTCAAGGGATTGGCTGATGAGATAACGGCATAAAACAGCAGGTGTGTGGGTGTTCCTAATAAAGTGGCTCGTGAGAGTGTGTAGGTATATTCTAGAAAGTTCGAAGAGGAAATATTGTTACAGTATTTGAATATGCTTCCTTTAGAATACTTATTTGTTGAACACTACATTAGTTCCAGTAAAAACAACTTCACATTAAATTTTAGAAATATTGCTGGAAGGAGAAATCATCCAAGCGAGACTTGTCACTAAAGTATTCCCATTATATGAATTTTTCCCTCACAATATTTACATACCTGAGTTGAATCTATTCAGGTGCATGTCTGTGCCCTGTGCTAATTTATCTTATCAAAGTTTGTGTTTTTTGCCCTCCATTTTCTTATGCATAACTTAGTTTCAGAAATTTCTTCTGACAAGGAAAGTATCTTTAATAGCGTTCTACCTTGGAATAATTAATCCAAACAAAATACATGTACTGTAACTATGTGCAGTGGTTACTAGCAAATCTGCAGGACATTTGTGCCAGTTGCACAGAATACTTAAGAAAATGTGGAGTTTCTCCATCAAGGGCTCAGTCAATGCCCGACATGTCAGAAATGTGTTTGCTAAGGGGGTTTGGGCTCTCATATTCAGCATTCTGCAGTTTGTCTTGCACTTCCACTGTTCAGAACACAAGCTGTACTTTTACAATTTAAATGTCCAGTCATGTCCAGTCTGTTTACCTCAGTTTTCATCAGTTTAATGACCATGTTTATGTCCACCTTGCAGCTCTATACACAATATATAGTATTTGCTCACAGAAAATGCTCATATGCAAACATTACACCATAAATCAGCTGCAAGTTCATCTCATCTATCTATACAATATGCCTCGTATATTACATCTTACATTCTACTTATGAGAAGTCCAATCCACAAAGATATAAAGGATGAGAGCAGAGTGTTGACAGATAAAAGATTTAAGCACTTTTTTCCAAATCTACCTTTTTGGAAAGAAAAGCTGGGCTTGAAATTGTGTTAATTTTGTAGCTATGTTAATCAGTGTAACACTAGCCAGGTGTAGGTGAACTCAAACATGCAAAAGAGGGCAGATAGCCTTTTCCTCTGAATGTATTGCATTGCCCTGTGAAGCAGTATGAGCAGCAGTTCAAAAAAGATGGATGACGTCACATGTTGGAGGAACTATTACTAATACTACTCACAGCCTATCTGTAATTGTTCAGTGAACCATCAAGATTTTCCTCCTTGCACTCTTTTTGACCTTCATGTGTTGTTTGTTCTGTCATTATTTGAGCTGTCTTTGCACCTCAATTATACATCACCACATTTTGCCAAGCTATATATCCACAAGACAACAGATAAACCATACAGAAACGTACATGTCCAGTTACAAGAAAAAACATCCAAAGAGCAGAATATATTTGCTCATGGTGGCACAGTGGGTAGCTTTGCTGCCTCACAGCTTGAGGGTTCCTGATTTAATTCTGGACTTGGGTTACTGTCTGCACTGCAAGAAATCACATCTTAGAACATGAATATAGTGAGATTTATGTAGCGTTTCCTATTATAAGATTATAATAAGCCAAACATAAGGTAATTAAACCTATTTCTAGACTTTAATACTAATTCCAAGCATGAATAATCTTGTTTATTATCAGATAAGTTTGCTAATTTTAAGCAATTATTTCCTGAAAGAAGCAACACCTCAGCAAATAGAATAAGAATATTTAATGCTTGAAATAAGTTTAAAAAAAGATGTGTAGAAGGTTTAGTTGGTTTAGAAGGTTTAATAATCTTATATTTGATTTATTATAATCTAATAATCTATAATCTATAATAGGAAAAACTAGAAACTGTGACTATATATAAGATATTTTCACTTGCTAAGAGCTGATATTTTGCAGTGAGTGTGTGGTGTCTCGCATGTTCTCCCCATGAGTTTCCTCAAAGTTCTCCAGTTTCCTCCCACTTCCGATGTTGCCAAATTGCCCCTAGGCGTGAATGGATGTGCAAATGTATGCATGCATGGTGCTCTATAATGAACTGTTACAATGGCACCCATCAAGGTGTGTGATATATTAGGCAGCAAGTGAACAGTCAGTTCTCAAAGTTAATGTGTTGGACGCAGGAAAAATGGGCAAGTGTAAGGATTTGAGTGACTCTGACAAAGGCCAAATTGTGATGGCTAGACGACTGGGTTAGAGCATCTCCAAAATGGCAGGTTTTGTGTGGTGTTTCCAGTAAGAAGTTGGTAGTACCTACAAAAAGCGGTCCACAATCAGTGAGCTGGCAACAGGGTCATGGGCACCAAAGGCTCATTGATGTGCATGGGGACTGAAATCCAGCCTATCTGATCTGATCCCATAGAGCTACTGTAACACAAATTGCTGAAAAAGTTAATGCTGGCTGTGATAGAATGGTGTCAGAAAACAGTGTATCACAGTTTGCTGCATATGGGGTTGTGTTTCAACCTGATCAGAATGCCTATGCTGACCCCTGTCCAGTATTGAAAGCACCTACAATGGGCATGTGAGCATCTGAACTGGATCATGGAGCAATGGAAGAAAGACTGCTGATGAATTACACTTTCTTTTACATCATGTGGATGGCCAGGTGCATGTGCACTATTTACCTGGGGAACAGATAGCACCAGAATGCACTATGGGAAGAAGGCAGGCCAGTAGAGGCAGTGTGATGCTCTAGACAATGTTCTGCTGAGAAACCTTGGATCCTGCCATTCATGTGGCTGTTACCTGACATGTACCACCAACCTAAACATTGTTGCAGACCAAGTACACCCCTTCATGGCAACATTATTCCCTAATGGCAGTAGCTTCTTCCAGCATTCTGTCACACTTCAAAAAACTGTTCAGAAATGGTATGACCAACATGACCTTCAAGGGATTGACTTGGCTTCCAAATTCCCCAGATCTTAATTTGATCAAGCATATGTGAGATGTATTAGACAAACAAGTCTGATCCATGGATCCAACTTACAGGATTTAAAGGATGTGCTGCTAATGTCATGGGGCCAGGTACCACAGTACACCCTCAGAGGTCTTGTGGAGTCCAATCTCATATAGGGTCTACACAATGTATAGAGACACCAAGTAGTAGTAACAGTTTCCAATTATTTTTACCTACTTTTGGCTGGTGGGAAGGTGTAATTTAAAGTCACCTGGAACTCAGCTAATAAAAGAATATGTAAACATCAGTTAACATCATATGGTACTCTTGGGAAACAGTATCTGTACATTTGAACATTAAAAAAATATATTTTCATGTGCAAGATGAGCCCAAATGATATATTTTCATTTGAATTGAATATGAAACTTGACACACATTTGATCAGTGACACAAATGCCGGAGTGCAACAACCCCACACTGACAGAATAACATACTGAAATTTCACTCAAAATTTGCTGTCATCATAATAAAATATATTTAGTATAATGTATAAGATATATTAAACTGTGGCTTTTAGGAGGTCTACAGTGAGCACTAACACACAAAACACCCAATCACACTTCACCTCTGAAAAAGAGAAGAGAAATTATAAGGTTGTTTTTCATCTTTAATATCCTGTGCTGTTAGTGACACTGATTCGCTCCACTTGTTTGTCGCCTTCTGTTGTTCCAAACAGGTTCTTTTTCAGCACCTCTGGTGTTAATCACCTGTTATCAGAGCAAAGCCTGCTATCTTGTTTCGTTCTCTATGCGGTACTGCTGCTCTGTGACTCTCAGCACAGCAGCTTCAGGATCAGCACTGTGTGACAGGTTGTTAGACTCAAGGCCAACTCTAGGGATTAAAAAATTTACATAAAACAGCTCTCATCAAATATCCTACTCAAATGTCACAACTGTAAAAAAAAAAAAAAAGCAAACAAATAAAACAAGTCCCCAAAAGGCTTCATGTGTTCATAGGGGTTTTTTTTTTTTTCATTTCTTTTTTTAATTAATTATACAGCATGTGTATGTTGGACCTAAAAGGAAATATAACAATATGAATATAGTGGGGACCTTTCTGTGTGGAGTTTGCATGTTCTCCCCATGTCTGCGTGGGTTTCCTCCGGGTGCTCTGGTTTCCCCCACAGTCCAAAGACATGCAGGTTAGGTTAACTGGTGGCTCTAAATTGAGCGTAGGTGTGAATGTGAGTGTGAATGGTTGTCTGTGTCTATGTGTCAGCCCTGTGATGACCTGGCGACTTGTCCAGGGTGTATCCTGCCTTTCGCCCGTAGTCAGCTGGGATAGGCTCCAGCTTGCCCGCAACCCTGCACAGGATAAGCGGTTATGGATGATGGATGGATGGGTATTATTTTGCATAGTTTGCATATGCATCCATATATCATGCCCAAAATATTTTTCTCCAGGAGTCATGCATTATAGGTTATGAAAAATGTACATTTTATATTTTTCATCTTTTTTTATATTGTCTGTCTCACAACATTCCCTCAAACCTGTTACATGGAGACATTTACTGCTAATATTTGGAATATTCCACAAGTCACATGTTCAACATGAAGTTGCATCATTCAAGTTTCCTGAAGAGCATAGGAAGAGGAAAAAAAGTATTTTTTTCTTTATTTTCAGTGATATTGTGATATTGACTGATGATGTCACTTTGAAAGAACAACATGATCACCCAAATTATACATGTAAAGGAAATTATTAATTTATATTTTAAATAGATACATTTTAAGTGAATCATTAGAATGTCCTTAATGTTTTCATACCATTAGTATAAATGCTGGTTAACCACATTTTTTGTATTTGTTAGTTCTATAAACTACATACTGGTAGTTATAACACTGTTACATATTTAAGAGCGAGATGTAGCATGAGATGGGTTAACACTTTTTTGAATGGTGAATGGCTGAGATACATCTTGGATCCATTGTTGGAAAAATATTTCAATTTCAAGTGTTACAAGGGCTAAATGGCCCACAATTGTGAAATTATCCCTATAATGGCTATACTTGACCCAGATATCTACTGTATAATGGACCAAAAACAATTTTAGTCATAATGATGGCCATTCAAATTATTTGGGTTCAAATATTAACACTTGTTGTAAAGTTGAAATATTTCAATATGAACAAAAGCCACATTTAATGGACATTACAGTAAATTTCTCTCTCTCTATTTGGCATGTCACCACAGCGACATGGCTGCTCTAACTTCCACTAGGGAACGTTACAGTAGTGGTTTCCTGTTGCCTTCTCCTGGATTATTATAGAGGTTTTCTCCTCTCAACCATTCACACCTATGGACAATTTAGAGTAACCAGTTAACCTACAGTAACTGCATGTCTTTGGACTGTGGGGGAAACTGGAGCACCTGGAGAAAACCCCATGCAGACACGAGGAGAATATGCAAACTCCACATAGAAAGGCCTCCATCGGCCATTGGGCTTGAACCCAGAACCTTCTTGCTGTGAGGCGATAGTGCTAACTACTACATCACTGTGCTGCCCAACAGTAAATTTACATTTAAAAATTAGAATGCAATGTTTTATGCATGGTCATGAAATAGGTGTTCTTTTAATGTGCTTCTGTAGAGCAAATTATGTTTACACATTACAGAATATCTTGTTTCATCATGGTGTATGTTTCATCATGAAGCATACATGTAGAAGTTTGCACACCACCCAAGTGAGCTGCATCTGGTGGGTCAGACCCACAAAATGATATCCAAGCCAGCTGACCTGCCAAGACATGAAAAAAACTTGCACGTGTGTGCATGTCACTGATCTGTCAGGATTCATCTAAGCTTAAACTTGCCGAAAAGTGTTTTTGGATTTGATCAGCAGCCTACTAAAAAGTGTGTGTGTGTGTGTGTGTGTGTATCCATTATCTGTAGCCGCTTATCCTGTGCAGGGTCACAGGCAAGCTGGAGCCTATCCTAACTGACTATGGGCAAAAGACAGCCCTTACAGAAAAACCACATGAACTTCACATGTGATTTCTCACATGTGAAATATGTGGAAAATGTGTTTTTCACATGGGAAACATGTTATTTGCACATGGGAAACATGTGGTTTTGGCCCAATTTTATGTGAATCACATGTGGGAATGTTTTACACATGTGGTAACATGTTTTCCACATGTGCTCTACATGGTAACACATGTTACAAAATCTGATACCATGTATTCCACATGTTACCACATGTGGAATATTCATGTGTTTTTGAATGGGAAATTCATGTGTTTTTTCTGTAAGGGAGGGTACACCCTGGACAAGTCGCCAGGTCATCACAGGGCTGACACATAGAAACAAACAGCCATTCACACTCAGTCAATTTAGTCACCAGTTAACCTAACCTGCATGCCTTTGGACTGTGGGAGAAACTGGAGCACCCAGAGGAAACCCAGGCAGACATGGGGAGAACATGCAAACTCCACACAGAAAGGCCCCCATCGGTCACTGGGCTCGAACCCTGAACCTTCTTGCTGTGAGGCGACAATGCTAACCACTACACCACCATGCCACCATGCACCATGTGTGTAATATATAATTAGTTGATTGTGTATATATATATATATATATATATATATATATATATATATATATATATACACCACTTCCAAAACTGCTTTTTGGCATTTCACATGCCAAGATTTTCTGATTGCTTTGACAGGGTCCACAAGTTTACAGGCCTCCAGACATGACAGCTGCTGTCATTGCATCTAATGTACATATATAAGTTAACCTTTATATTTATTGATCTCTACTGTACATAATTTATATCTTGCACACACGATTGGTCATTTGTGTAGTTATGTCAGATTATGATGGACCAAGTCTAAGTATACCAAAGAAAAGAAAACATGTGCATTCTAAAATGAAGAAGTTCAATAAAGAGTGGTGTTTTGCTTTTACGTGTATACAGCCTAGTGTTAACCACTTTTTGAAGGTCTCGGTCCTGTCTCAGAATCGACTGCATTTTTACTCTGTCTTGTCTCGATCTAGAGGACTCAGGATTTTATTTCAAGACCAGTCAAGACTACAACTGCAGGAATATCGCTAAATTACCTGTGCATTGTCTGATTTATTTGTTAACATTGTTACTGTGATTGGATGTAAAAAATGTCCTGCTTCAAATGTGACCAATAAACGTGACTCACTGCTAATTTTAATTTTTTTTTCCGGTTAATGACTGTCACCCCTGACTGAGAGAAGTTAGCGGCAGTTGCAGGTCACATTTTTACTATTAGCTTCAAAAAACTAAAAAGCAACAGCTTCTTTATTTTCACTTGCAATTTTTGAGCAACATTATATTCATGAGAAAGCCAGAGTAGTAAATCAGTAAATACTGTACAGGATGCGATTGTTGTACTGCAGTACATTTACAGAATTAGAGAATTCTGTGAAGATTACTTTGTAACTGTACTGACATTGCCCCCCCCCCGCCCCTGCCCCTCGGCTGTAGTGACTGATGCATTGGTGCTGAATGGCGTTGTTCAGATGGCGGCAGTGGTGGAGGATTTGGTGGAAGATTTGGGGAAAATGAAGGAAGTGTACATGACCACCACATTCCATCTCCTTCCTAAATTGGGTGGCATGTTGTTTGGAATCTATAGCAGAAACAACAGCAAGAAATAATTGGAGAGCCCCATCATCAGCAAGATCATTAAAGGTACTGAAAGTCTCACTGAAAGTCTCTCACACACATGCTGAGATCATCCTGCTTCCTTTTATTTCATATCTACATACACTTGAATGAAGCTATCTGCCTATCTCTCTCTCTCTTTCTGTCTGCCACTCTTTGTCACTGTCTATCTCTCTGTCTGTCTATCTGTTCTCTGTCCTTCTCTCGGTCTCTTGCTTTCTCGTCTCCTGTGTCTCCTTTTGTCTGTTTGCCTCTCTGTCTCTTCATGTCCCTTTCTGTGCCTTTCTCTCTCTCTCTTTCTGTGCCCCGTTGTCTGTCTCTGTTTCTCTGTCCCTCTGTCCCACTGTCTGTGTCTCTCTGTCACTCTGTCTGTCTGTCTGTCTCATTGCATGTTCCTCTGTCTGTCTCTCTGTGTGTCCCTCTGTCTCTTCTGTCTGTCTCTGTCTCTTTGCCTGTCTTCTTTCTGTCCATATATCTGTCTGTCTCTCTGTGTCTATCTGTCTGTCTTTGCCCCTCTAGTGTTAGTAAAATATTTGCACTCTGATGGGAAGCTCCACTCAGTGAATCTGCATAACCCCACCCTCTCCAATGAACAGAGCCAGACACTCATCCTCAGAGTGGACGGATTCAGACAGAGCCACATGAGCTTTGAGCTCTACATTAACTGCCATCTGACTGATTCTGCCCACAGACTGCCCTCATTGTCCAGACTGCCTTCAAAGGTGGCATCTGTGGAGTTCCAAAGCAGAGAAAATAACTTTGCCAGATGTGAGATGTGCAGATGTGAGTCTGAAACTGACAGATTGTCTGTGGATGAAACTGTTCTTCGTTTATCTGATCAAAATACAGACTGAAACAGACTGTTCCAACTGAATAGTGCAAGTTATACCACAGTGACATTGAATTCTGGATTGTGATTGGTCAGAAGGTGTTGATTAATTTTCTATAAGAGCATCTCTGACAGTAGTGCAGCTGCAGATCACAGGTTTATATTAATAAGCTTGTTCTAATATGTTCTTGTTACACAGGGACTCGTACAGTGGATGCTCCACATAAACCACTTTAAAACCTGAGTAATCACTGATATGGTGATGTTTTCTGTAAGGTAGCATTTATTTAGTGTTTATGCAAGGAGTCATCAGTGTCCAGTATAACAGTCAAAGATAAAACTATAACTTGAACAGACATTTACACTGTTTTTGTTTTGTTTTTTGGGTAACATGACAAATGGCAATCTGTGTTTTTATTTATTTAGTTAGTTAGTTATTTATTAACTAACTAACTAACTTAAAGAGAGGAAAAAGTGCAGCTGGTTAGGGACAAACTGTTTGTAGCTGCTATAATGTAAGTGAGATCAGGAACTAGAATGTTTTTTGATATTCCACAATGTCAAATGCAACAACAAATGGAAAAAAGTACAGCAGGAGGTGCTGTTACTGGAAATAGTCAATGCTTAGGTGGTAACAGTACTCCATTCCTGTCATTGATTAATTTACAACAACCCTAATTCCAAAAAGCTGGAATGCTGTGTAAAACATAATTAAAAGCAATGTGCTGATTTGCAAAATCACCCTATATTTCACTGAAAATAGTACAAAGACAAGATGTCAAATATTGGAACTGAGAAATCTTATTGTTTTATGAAAAATATATGCTCATTCTGAATTTGATGTCAGCAACACATTTCCAAAAAGTTGGGACAGGGGCATGTTTACCACTGTGTTGCATCACCTCTACTTTTAACAACACTCTGCAAAAGTTTGGGAACTGAGGAGACCAAATGCTGCAGTTCTGAAAGTGAAATGTTGTCCCATTCTTGCCTGACATAAGATTTCAGCTACTCAACAATTCGGAGTCTCTTTTGTTGTATTTTCCATTTTATAATGCACCGAATGTTTTCAATGTGAGACAGGTCTGGACTGCAGGTAGGCCAGTTTAGTACAACAGTAAAAAAAAAAACAAGCAGTTATTGCATGTTATTACACCTGTTACAACAATGTTTATATGTTATTACACCACCCATTACATATTACATTGATATTACACCTGTTATTACATTATTACACCACATACTACACCTGTTATAACACCTGTTATTACAAGTGTTATTACACTTACTACTTTGTCATTAAACTTGTTACGTTAGTCCATTGTTAACACCGTTATTACATGTTATTGCATGTTAGAACACTATTATTACATTGTTATTACATGTGTTATTACATCTATTCTTGCACCTGTTGTTACAACTATTTTTATACTGTTATTACATTGCTTGTTGCATTATTTTCCCATGCAGTCTTTCATAGAGTGGTGAACACCTCTCCATCTCTACTTCTGAGAGACTCAGCCTTTCTGGGACGCTTTTTTATACCCAATCATGTGACTAAATTGTTGCTAATTAATATAATTAGCTTTTTATTACATAACTTTCCAGTCATTTGTTGCCCCTCTTCCAACTTTTTTGAAACAGAATAAGATTTCTCAGTTTCAACATTTGATATGTTGCCTTTGTATTATTTTCAATGAAATATAGGTTTTCCACAATTTGCAAATCATCACATTGTTTTTATTTACATTTTACACAGCATCCCAACTTTTTTGGAAACAAGTGTATTGGTAAGTATGAGTAAAATAAGCATGTGTAGGAGTACGCTTTTCAGTAAAACATTAAGACTTGGGCTCAGGTGCAGAGTGTAGTTCACTTTCACACCATTGACAGAAATGCAAGTCACCCTTTGAGCACCCCTCATGGCAGGGGTGGACTGGGGCAAAAAAGTGGCCCAGGAATTTAGTACCTTACTGGCCCACTCAGGGGCCAGGGCAGCGGATGATGGCGGCAGATGCTGGAGGCAGATGATGGAGGTGGATGATGCAGCAGCTGCTGGAGGTGGATGATGGTGGTGAATGCTGGAGGTGGATGATGGAGGAGGAGGATGGTGGTGGATGCTGGAGGCGGATGATGGAGGTGGATGATGGCGGCGGATGTTGGAGGTGGATGATGCGGCAGATGCTGGAGGTGGATGATGCGGCAGATGCTGGAGGTGGATGATGGTGGTGGATGCTAGAGGCGGATGCTGGTGGTGGAACAAATATGTTCACATATATGTATTTCCTGTCCTGTTTTGGACAGGAAAGTAACTACAGAACCTCTACCACCTCTGGATCCAGACTGGTGTATTTTCTTACTCTTTTCTATACAAAGAGTGAGGTGTTCCTTGAGGCAAACATCATATTTTGAAAGCAACACAATAATTTCCAAAAAGTTGCCATGATCCACTGTATCATCATCAAGCATGTATGCTGTCTCCGACTATGACCCTCTGTAGCTCAAACCTCTTTTTCCAATGAGCTTCACCACATCTATGATGTGCTCCAACACTTGCCGCCTCTTGGGCACCTGCACTTTACAAAGAGACATCTGATGTCCCATGAGAAGGTTCTCAACATTGCATTTTGAGGACCTAAGGAAATATGCTTCTGCACAACCTCTGTGTGGATTGCTCCTCTCATGTTCTCCCACTCTCTGATGTATATGTTTCTGGTCTGTCATGCCAGTGATGAACAAACTGCTATCTGTAGCCTTAGCAAATGCCATACAAAGGAAGCAGAAGAGTGCTTGTCTGTCTTCAATGTATGAAAGCCATTTCCTATTTGTGCTATCTTTGCAAGAAAAAGCTCTCTGCACTATAGCTTTCTCTGCCTTCTGCTGGGGATGATGACTCAAGAAATAATCTAAGTCCTCTGGTTTTGGCCTTGTAAAAAAATCAACTTTTGAAGAGAGAGCACTGACTTCCTGGGCTTGGCTTCCTCTAGCAGTAGCTGGATCATCTTCAGTCTAAATAAGAGATTAGTACTGTTAGTATTGTTTTAGTAAACCACTAAACCAAACTATCAATAAAACATAACTTTTTTGATAATAGGGCTAAGATGGTTAAAAATGTTATGTTGTTAGTATACTAGGCCTAGCAGTACTAGTGTAGTCCATACAAAATAATGACGATTTTACAGCCAAACTAGCCTAAATGCGTTGTGCTAAAAGTTAGCAAGCTAGCTAAATAATGTTATAACATTACAGCCGCCCACCTGAGTAGCATCCCCCTCCGGGTCATGTTGTCCTCCAGACGGCGACGCTGCGAGAGCTGCAAGTGCTGCTGAGGATGGTGCAGATGATGCAGCAGCAGAAAATATATTTGTCAGTTTCTGACACTTGGCCGCATCTGCTTGTAGTGCATGCCTTTTCTTTTCTCTTAATTTTTGTGCTCCTCCCATGTGTTTTTTCTCCATTTTTGCATGGCTGATTAATTGATTGACAGTTGAAGAGGGAGAAGGGGGCCGGACCGAAACCCTCTGCCTTCGGCTCGGCTGTGATTGGCCAACAGCCCCATGACTGACGCCCATGTAAGCCAATGCTGATTATCCAGACACTAGAGAAACTGTTAACATTGCTTATCATATTAAAGGCCAGCGCAACTGGATTTTTTTTCTCTGCCGGCCCACACTGAACCACTGACCCACCGGGAAAACTCCCGCTACTCACGATGGCCAGTCCACCCCTGCCTCATGGACAGCTGTGCACATGCATTTTTTTACAAGCTGAAGCCAGTTGAACTGTAACACTGGCAGAAGCCAAAGAAACACGTCAACTGATAACCGTAGAGTAATATTACAGGATTTTACACAAATATGACTGCAGTTTTATTTATTGTGACATCAGAGATGAACATGAACACAACAAAAAGAATAACAAAATTTTAGTCTTGCTTGCTGCCAACAACAGCATATTCTTTGGTCTCTTCACCTCAACTGCCATGATGTCCATACTGAGAATATCAATTTAGCTTATAATTCTGGGTAGTGTTACTGGCCAATTTTGGTAGCTAGCTGGAGTGCCATAAATTGCGATGTACAGTGGTGCTTGAAAGTAGAGCCCTGCACTCCCGCGGGAGTCCCGCGGGACTCACGGGACCCGCCGCAAAGCAGTGCGGTGCGGGACAAATTTTGAAACCTCATTGCGGGCGCGGGCGGGACCGGAAGTGCACATATGCAGGTGCAGGAGGGAGCGGGAGTGCACATATGCGGCGCGGGCGGGAGCGGTGATAAGCTGCAGTCCCGCTATCTAAAAACGTGTTTGCCTAAATTTGCAGAGAGAGTCAGATTGCCAGATTGAGTGAGGAATGGCAACTTAAATTTGCCGGGAAATCCTTTGATCACTCTAACGACTCGCCGTTCACACCCAGCTAGCAAGAGAACCATGAGTGAAGTGATTTACTGCTTGAGTTAGTCTACAACTCTAATCAGAGAGACAGGTTACACAGTGACGGTAGGCTTGACTCAATGCTATCCCAGAAATTCTTCCTGTAATATGCAAATTTGGCTGTCCAATCAGAGGCGGCCAAATTTGCATATTACAAGAAGACTTTCTGGGATAGCATTGAGTCAAGCCTACCGTCACTGTGTAACCTGTCTCTCTGATTAGAGTTGTTCACTCATGGTTCTCTTGCTAGCTCTGCTTTGCAATAAAAAAAAAAAATTGGTACAAAGCAAGCCCATTCACTTTTTTATGCTGATCAGAGAATTACAATGGTTTCTCATGTGACAAAAATGTGCGATTCGCTATTAAATATTTTAATCGCTTGACAGCACTAATTATTATTACTAGAGACACTACATGCTGAATTCAGAAACAAGGTAAATAATAACAAATGTGAATGTGAGCTGTAGATATTTATGCTCAAATCCACTCAAAGTAGGGGGCGGGGCACCATCACACTGTGTCAAGACAAGAACTTTCCTGAGAAATAACACGAACGTCTGCATCATGCGGGATTTGCGGGCGGGAGCGGGACAAAATATGGCAGGCGCGGGCGGGAGCGGGACTGAAAATCATAATTCTTTGTGGGCGCGGGCGGGAGCGGGACTGAAAATCATAATTCTTTGCGGGCGCGGGCGGGAGTGGGACTGCACAATGCGGGCGCGAGTGGGAGCGGGACCGAAAAATCTGACCCGCGCAGACCTCTACTTGAAAGTTTGTGAGCCCTTTAGAATTTTCTATATTTCTGCATAAATATGACCTAAAACATCATCAGATTTTCACACAAGTCCTAAAAGTAGATAAAGAAAACCCAGTTTAAAAAATGAGACAAAAATATTATACTTGGTCATTTATTTATTGAGGAAAATGATCCAATATTACATATCTGTGAGTAGCAAAAGTATGTGAACCTCTAGGATTAGCAGTTAATTTGAAGGTGAAATTAGAGTCAGGTGTTTTCAATCAATGGGATGACAATCAGGTGTGAGTGGGCACCCTGTTTTATTTAAAGAACAGGGATCTATCAAAGTCCGATCTTCACAACACATGTTTGTGGAAGTGTATCATGGCACAAACAAAGGAGATTTCTGAAGACCTCAGAAAAAGTGTTGTTGATGCTCATCAGGCTAGAAACGGTTATAAAACCATCTCTAAAGAGTTTGGACTCCACCAATCCACAGTTAGACAGATTGTGTACAAATGGAGGAAAGTCAAGACCATTGTTACCCTCCCCAGGAGTGGTCGACCAACAAAGATCACTCCAAGAGCAAGGCGTGTAATAGTCGGCGAGGTCACAAAGGACCCCAGGGTAACTTCTAAGCAACTGAAGGCCTCTCTCACATTGGCTAATGTTAATGTTCATGAGTCCACAATAAGAAGAGCATTGAACAACAATGGTGTGCATGGCAGGGTTGCAAGGAGAAAGCCACTGCTTTCCAAAAAGAACATTGCTGCTTGTCTGCAGTTTGCTAAAGATCATGTGGACAAGCCAGAAGCCTATTGGAAAAATGTTTTGTGGACAAATGAGACCAAAATATAACTTTTTGGTTTAAATGAGAAGCGTTATGTTTGGAGAAAGGAAATCACTGCATTCCAGCATAAGAACCTTATCCCATGTGTGAAACATGGTGGTGGTAGTACCATGGTTTGGGCCTGTTTTGCTGCATCTGGGCCAGGACGGCTTGCCATCATTGATGGAACAATGAATTCTGAATTAGACCAGCGAATTCCAAAGGAAAATGTCAGGACATCTGTCCATGAACTGAATCTCAACAGAAGGTGGGTCATGCAGCAAGACAATGACCCTAAGCACACAAGTCGTTCTACCAAAGAATGGTTAAAGAAGAATAAAGTTAATGTTTTGGAATGGCCAAGTCAAAGTCCTGACCTTAATCCAATCGAAATGTTGTGGAAGGACCTGAAGCGAGCAGTTCATGTGAGGAAACCCACCAACATCCCAGAGATGAAGCTGTTCTGTATGGAGGAATGGGCTAAAATTCTTCCAAGCCAGTGTGCAGGACTGATCAACAGTTACCGGAAACATTTAGTTGCAGTTATTGCTGCACAAGGGGGTCACACCAGATACTGAAAGCAAAGGTTCACATACTTTTGCCACTCACAGATATAGTATGTAATATTGGATCATTTTCCTCAATAAATAAATGACCAAGTATAATATTTTTGTCTCATTTGTTTAGCTGGGTTCCCTTTATCTACTTTTAGGATTTGTGTGAAAATCTGATGTTTTAGGTCATATTTATGCAGAAATGTAGAAAATTCTAAAGGGTTCACAAACTTTCAAGCACCACTGTAGTTCTCATGATGCCATAAAGCAGATCTCACAAGAGGTCTCAAGGATGCCCCACCAGAGTTACATCATGCTATATCTGGTGAATCGAGCACAGACTCGGAATGGAAAACTATGGAATCAATTTTGTGCCAAAATGTTCATACAATACTTTTGAAATATCAAACAAAAACGACAAATCAAAATACAAAAAAAGAAAAAAAAAGTCAATTTTTTTAGACCGGCAAACAAATTATTCGTGTAATCGTGCAAAATATCAGTCTATAACTCTTCAGAAACCTTTTATTTTTGTTCCGCGTTGCGACCATTTCCTACTCGGATTTTGGCGGACTGTTTGACGAGTGACTGATCCATTGACGGTAAACAAGGATCGAGTGGACTTCAGTGGCGACTATGATATTGAATTAATTCAACAAAGTGTAAATTCAATATCATAGTCGCCACTGAAGTCCACTCGATCCTTGTTTACCGTCAATGGATCGGTCACTCGTCAAACAGTCCGCCAAAATCCGAGTAGGAAATGGCCGCAACAGCCTCCGGGGAATGGCTGAGCGTAGCTGTCAGTCAAACACAAGTTACCCAATGGGAATGCATTCCTGGACAGCCCACCCACACGTGAAGTTTGTGCCAAAACTGCAAGCAAAAAGTCAGGGAGTGCAAACGAGAAAGCTGGAATCGCAACCAAAATAAATTACGTCAAACAAAACTGAGAAAGACGCGGAACAAAAATAAAAGGTTTCTGAATAGTAATAGACTGATATTTTGCACGGTTACAAGAATAACTTGTTTGCCAGTCTTAAAAAATTGACTTTTTTTTCTTTTTTTGTATTTTGATTTGTCATTTTTGTTTGATATTTCAAAAGTATTGTATGAACATTTTGGCACAAAATTGATTCCATAGAAAACAAGCCACCCCTCCTAGAACTGCCACCTTATTGTGGTGGAGGGGTTTGTGTGCTTGAATGATCCTAGGAGCTATGTTGTCGGGGGCATTATGCCCCTGTCAGGGTTTCCCAAGACAGACAGGTCCTAGGTGACAGGCCAGACCAAGAGCAGTTCACCAAAAACCCCTATGGAGAAAAAAGCAAGGACAGTGACGTCGCCCGGTATGACGCAGCCGGGGCCCCACCCTGGAGCCAGGCCCGGGGTTGGGGCTTGTATGCGAGCGCTTGGTGGCCGGGCCTTTGCCCATGGGGCCCGGCCGGGCTCAGCCCGAAGAGGTGACGTGGGCCCGACCTCCTGTGGGTTCACCACCCACAGAGGTAGCAGTAGGGGATTGGTGCAGTGTGGATTGGGTGGCAGTCGAAGGCAGGGGCCTCGACGACCTGATCCCCGGACACAGCGGCTGGCTGTTGGGACATGGAATGTCACTTCGCTGGGGGGGAAAGAGCCTGAGCTTGTGCGGGAGGTTGAGAGGTACCGGCAAGAGATAGTCGGGCTCACCTCCACGCACAGCTTGGGCTCTGGAACCCAGCTCCTCGAGAGGGGCTGGACTTTCCACTTCTCTGGAGTCGCCTGTGGTGAGCGGCGGCAGGCTGGTGTGGGCTTGCTTATAGCTCCCCAGCTCAGCCGCCATGTGTTGGAGTTTACCCCAGTGAATGAGAGGGTCGCCTCTCTGCGCCTTCGGATTGGGGAGAGGGCTCTTGCTGTTGTTTGTGCCTACGGGCCAAATAGCAGTATAGAGTATCCGGCCTTCTTGGAGTCCCTGGGAGAGGTACTGAGGGGTGCTCAGACTGGGGACTCCATTGTGCTACTGGGGGACTTCAATGCTCACGTGGGCGACGACAGTGACACCTGGAGGGGCGTGGTTGGGAGGAACGGCCTCCCCGATCTGAACCCGAGTGGTGTTTTGTTATTGGACTTCTGTGCTAGTCACAGTTTGTCCATAGCGAACACCATATTCGAGCATAGGGGTGTCCATAAGTGCACGTGGCACCAGGACACCTTAGGTCGAAGGTCGATGATCGACTTTGTAGTCGTTTCATCTGATTTCCGGCCCTATGTCTTGGACACTCGGGTGAAGAGAGGGGCTGAGCTGTCAACTGATCACCACCTGGTGGTGAGTTGGATCCGCTGGCGGAGGAGGAAGCTGGACAGACCTGGCAGGCCCAAACGTATGGTGAGGGTCTGCTGGGAACGTCTGGCCGAACACTCTGTTGGGGAGGTCTTTAACTCCCACCTCCAGGAGAGCTTTTCACAGCTTCCGAGGGAGGTGGGGGACATTGAGTCTGAGTGGACCATGTTCTCTACCTCCATTGTGGACGCAGCTGCTTGGAGCTGTGGCCGCAAGGTCTCCGGTGCCTGTCGTGGCGGCAATCCCCGAACCCGGTGGTGGACACCGGAAGTAAGGGATGCCGTCAAGCTGAAGAAGGAGTCCTATCAGGCCATGTTGACCTCCGGGACTCCTGAGGCAGCTGGCGGGTATCGGCAGGCCAGGCGTGCTGCAGCTCGGGCAGTTGCGGAGGCAAAAACTCGGAACTGGGAGGAGTTCAGGGAGGCCATGGAGAAGGACTATCGGTCGGCCTCGAAGAAATTCTGGCAAACTGTCCGGCGCCTCAGGAGGGGGAAGCAGTACTCTGCCAACACTGTTTACAGTGCGGGTGGGGAGCTGTTGACCTCGACTGGGGACATTGTCGGGCGGTGGAAGGAATACTTTGAGGATCTCCTCAATCCCACCATCATGTCTTCCACTGAGGAGACTGAGGCTGATGATTCAGAGGTGGACTCGTCCATTACCCAAGCCGAAGTCACTGAGGTGGTTTGCAAGCTCCTTGGTGGCAAGGCACCGGGGGTGGATGAGATCTGCCCTGAGTATCTCAAGTCTCTGGATGTTGTGGGGCTGTCTTGGTTGACATGCCTCTGCAACGTCGCGTGGCGGTCAGGGACAGTGCCTCTGGAGTGGCAGACTGGGGTGGTGGTCCCTCTTTTTAAGAAAGGGGACCGGAGAGTGCGCTCCAATTATAGGGGAATCACACTTCTCAGCCTCCCAGGGAAAGTTTACTCCAGGGTACTGGAGAGGAGAATTCGACCAATAGTCGAACCTCGGATCCAGGAGGAACAATGCGGTTTTCGTCCTGGTCGCGGAACACTGGACCAGCTCTATACCCTTCATAGGGTGCTCGAGGGTTCATGGGAGTTTGCCCAACCAGTCCACATGTGCTTTGTGGATCTGGAGAAGGCATTCGGCCATGTCCCCCTTGGTATTCTGTGGGGGGCGCTTCGGGAGTATGGGGTTCAGGGCTCTTTGCTAAGGGCTGTCCGGTCCCTGTACGAACGGAGCAGGAGTCTGGTTCGCATTGCTGGCAGTAAGCCAGACCTGTTCCCAGTGCATGTTGGACTCCGTCAGGGCTGCCCTTTGTCACCGGTTCTGTTCATAATTTTTATGGACAGAATTTCTAGGCGCAGCCAGGGGCCGAAAGGAATCCTGTTTGGGAACCACAGGATTTCATCTCTGCTTTTTGCGGATGATGTTGTCCTGTTGGCTTCTTCAAACCAGGACCTTCAGCATGCACTGGGGCGGTTTGCAGTCGAGTGTGAAGCGGCTGGGATGAGAATCAGCACCTCCAAGTCCGAGGCCATGGTTCTCGACTGGAAAAGGGTGGCTTGCCCTCTCCAGGTTGGTGGAGAAGTCCTGCCTCAAGTGGAGGAGTTTAAGTATCTCGGGATCTTGTTCACGAGTGAGGGAAGGATGGAGCGTGAGATCGACAGGCGGATCGGTGCAGCCTCCGCAGTGATGCGGTCGCTTTACCGGTCCGTCGTGGTGAAGAAGGAGCTGAGCCAAAAGGCGAAGCTCTCAATTTACCGGTCGATCTACGTTCCGACTCTCACCTATGGTCATGAGCTTTGGGTAATGACCGAAAGAACAAGATCGCGGATACAAGCGGCCGAAATGAGTTTCCTTCGCAGGGTGGCTGGGCGCTCCCTTAGAGATAGGGTGAGAAGCACAGTCACTCAGGAGGAGCTCGGAGTAGAGCTGCTGCTCCTCCACATCGAGAGGAATCAGCTGAGGTGGCTCGGGCATCTTTTTCGGATGCCTCCTGGACGCCTCCCTGGGGAGGTGTTCCAGGCATGTCCCCCCGGAAAGAGGCCCCGGGGAAGACTCAGGACACGCTGGAGGGACTATGTCTCTCGGCTGGCCTGGGAACGCCTCGGTGTTCTTCCCGAGGAGCTGGCCGAGGTGTCTGGGGAAAGGGAAGTTTGGGCTTCCATGCTTAGACTGCTGCCTCCGCGACCCAGTCCCGGATAAGCGGAAGAAGACGCGACGAGATGAAAACAAGCCATTCTTCCTTTTACAAATCAATGTACCATCAAAATGATTTTGAAAGTAGAATTTCTACCTAGTTTTGCTTTAATATAAGGTCCATACTCAGATTTCCATACATCATTAGCACATTCAGTGTTTATTCATTCATTCTCTCTCTCTCTGTCTCTCTCTCAGGAGTGTCTCCATCATTTCCCCTGCTGTAGTCAACCCTTTGATTAGCCAGTGCTTTGGTATAGCAGAAGAAATCAAGCATCAAATCTCAACAGCAGCAAAACAATTGAAGTTCAATGAAGAGCCATTTCATGACTTTTGAATGCAAATGACACTGCTACATAAACTGTGCCTGAAGTGTTACAGACTGTTTCATAATTTTGTGAGATAGTAAGAAAGAAATATTACCAAAGCTGACATGATGAACAATGCATTTTAGAGAGACATCCTAATAGGCTTTGCCATTTTTATGAGCAAATTAGGCCCATGGGGAGTCTTGCCATTCTAGACAGTGGTTTTGAACCTCCTACTGTGCAGTGGAATTCAAACAATCTTGTGCTGGATGGTGGGACTTGCCAATGAGCTAATGCACGTCATGTTGTCATGGGTTTTCATTCATTGTACATGATGCTCACGCAGAAAGTGCTGCTCCTTTTAGGTTAGCTAAGGCTTTTAATTCCATTCATTAAGGGTAACAAATGAGCACTGGAAACAACAGGAAGAAAAGCATGCATGATGCAACCTACAGGTTGACCAGTGCATCGGGGTGAGTACACCATAATGCTGAGTTTCATTTGCTGTGTGAAATCATGGCCATGGTGGAAAAATAGGCTCTAGTAGGCTCCTCATACAGTAATAACCAGGAAAGAGTTTGATTGCTAATCAGCTTTGACCATGAACAAGAATAACCTCTTCCAGTCCTAGGATTCACTAGCAGGTCCAGACTTTATACTCCTCACTCTTGTAACTCCATTTTCCCAGTATTTCACTTTAGTTACTGAATAATTCATAGAAGGTACTGAATAATATGCAGCGACATTAAGGGGTTAAATAGGGGACAAAACTGCTCTGTTAAAGTAATGCTGAGTTACATTTTTACCACAACATTACTACACATTACATATTTCACATATATAAATCATGAAGTGATGCATTGTTCTTCATTCATTGTAGGCCGTATCATCTACACTGTAAAAAAAAAATAGTCAAGCCAACTTAAAAATGTAACGCAACCTGCTGCCAAAGGATTTTGAGTAAACTCACCTCCGGGCCAAATAGTTGTGCTGACTTGCTCTTTTAAGTCGACACAGATGAGTATTTTATGTTGACCTTACTTTATTTAGCAAGTTCAGTGCATTCAAATTGTTTAGTTGAAATAAATTGAAATAATAATGGCAATTAACTTAGAAGAGCAAGTTGGCATATCATGGTTCTGAGTTTACTCAAAATCCTTTGGCAGCAGGTTGCGTTACATTTTTAAGTTGGCTTGACTATTTTTTTTTACAATGATTTAGTGTGCATTACATTTTTTAGTTAACACAAACCTCTCAACACTTAAGTTCTACTTCACTTTGCCTATTATTACACAAACAGAAACAAATACCGACATACAAGGAGGGAATTCCCTGGCCTCTGTTGAGGAAAGCTTAGGCTACATCCACACGACAACGGCAACGAGATGTTATTTAAAAATATATCGCGTCCAAATGGGCAACAATCAGTAAAATATCAGGTCCATATGGCAACGCAACGCTTGGGGAAAACGATGCAATACACATGCCACACCTCTAGGGGCGCTGTAAGACGGTCCCTTCGGAGACACCAGAACAATAGAAGAAGTAAGGACGCATGCGCATAATGCGCGAGACTTCATATTAGCCACAAAGTCAGGAAAATCTGTTTGTAAAATTACATTATAATGACCAAATACAATGAAAAGTATTTTTCCAGTCTCACCTGTGAAAGGTAATCTCATGTGATCTCGTTTGGACGGCAAACCTGTTGGTACAGTTAAACGCAGCTAATCTTTATTCTCCGCTTTGACCTCTCCAATATGGCGGCGAGGATGACGTATGATTCTACGCGGAAGGCGGCGTCTTTAATGGTCCGGAATAAATTGAATACTACACGTTGATGGATTAATTTGTTTCTCACCTGTGAAAGGTAATCCCATGTGATCTCGTTTGGACGGTAAACCTGTTGGTACAGTTAAAGGCAGCACATGAATCTTTATTCTCCGCTTTGACCTCTCCAATATGGCGGCGAGGATGACGTATGATTCTACGTGGAAGGCGGCGTCTTTAATGGTCCGGAATAAATTGAATACTACACGTTGATGGATTAATTTGTTTCTCACCTGTGAAAGGTAATCCCATGTGATCTCGTTTGGATGGTAAACCTGTTGGTACAGTTAAAGGCAGCACATGAATCTTTATTCTCCGCTTTGACCTATCCAATATGGCGGCGAGGATGACGTATGATTCTACGCGGAAGGCGGCGTCTTTAATGGTCCGGAATAAATTGGATTAATTTGCTCCTCTACGCCCTTTTTGAGGAATGTATTGTCGGACTTAAATCAACATCTGAAGAAGTGAGATCGCTCCTTTTTTTCCTTATTTTTGCTGGCGGGATTGCACCATTACACAATAAATATTCACAGTGAAAATATTTTGTAAGCGCGTTTCATGAACCAAGTTATAGGATTTGTTGACAACTCGCATCGCATCGCAATGAGAAGATCATTGGCACTACTGGTGTTAAGAATCAGACCATTTCATAAATGAATATTTTGCTGTAGAGCTGCAGTGTTTGTACAATTGCATGTTTTTGCTTCACTATTACTGTCACTATTCTGCTTCTTGCATTACTACTGTGAACTAACACTGAACATAATAATAATAATAATAATAATAATAATAATAATAATAATAATATCCAAGCTCGTGTTTCACTCTCACTAGTGCTCTGTAAGGCTTTTTCCTGGTGATATTCATTACACTTCTACCCGGCGTGAAGCACTCACAGTCATGTGGTTGTGACGTCATCGTAAACAAATCCGTTCTACTCATCCAGACGACTTCACAACGGCAACGTTGCCAGATCTTTCCACTCTGGAACCTGTTCTCAAAAAGATTGCGTTTTGGGCACCCAAAACACTGGTGCCGTGTGGACGCCAGGCCTAAACGATAAGCAATTGTATCGGAGTCACCTGAATCCGTTGCCGTGTGGACAGGGCCTTAGTCTATACTCCTATACAACGTCTCGTGTCAGTTTCCACGGACTTCTCACTCCACCCGACCGTTGAAACTTTCAAACTTGTGAAGTGTGCATGCGCAGTGGCATCGGTTAAGGGGCGTCAATCAGCACTTTTATATATAAGTTCACTTAACTTAATTTTCCAATTCCTATGAACTTGTGGCGAAGGAAAAACGTCTCAACTATTTTTTTTAGTTACTTGAACAATTAGAAGGGAAATTTGTTCATTCAACTTAGAATCCTTTTTTCACTCAACAATTTTGCAAGTTACATTTTTTTAAAGTGTTAAAATTACAATTCAGATCATACAGTGGAATACATTTGATTTATAGCCAGCCGAGTGATAGAGTTGTTGAAGAAAGCCTTGTTTAAACATACACTCTACTGGTTGCCAGGAGGAGGTGAGCTCTCTGTGTCATGTGACATCGTGCTATCTGTTTGCCTATCAAACAGATAGCACGATGTCACATGACACAGAGAGCTCACCTCCTCCTAGCAACCAGTAGAGTTTGGCATACAGCAGAATGTTTGTTGAATGGGCTGCTTTGAAGTGGGCACTGGAAAGAGGAAGACAGACAAAACAAGAGATGCAGGAGAGCTTGCACTGGTCTGGTTGGACTGAAAGTGCCTTGTGTATAGATGCTTGAGAAGGTGACTAAGAGGATGAAGATCACCTGCCACATGCAAGCCAATGTGTTTAGGATTGAGTGGGTGGTACACAGATGACTTCCAAACCAGGTTTTGTATTTTTTAATTTTCTCACGTCTTCTCATCCATTTTCCACGCACAAATGGCTACATTCACACACATTCCATTTTACAACCTGTACCAGGACATATACATGCTGCTGCCCTCCAGGATCAAATCTTCCTTCTGGAATCTGCACTCATCAATCAGCACCTTCCATGGAAAAACCTTGAAACAGTGTTTGTGGAAATGTTAATTTTGCACTCAGTGGATAGGTCACTACATCCCTCATTCTTAATATAACTGGCTTTGACTCAAAAAGAAAATAGAGACCTGCATGATGGCCCTGAAAAGAGGACTAGTCCTCACCGTGATCTTGTTTTCCCTCCAAGCCAGCAGAATCAAAGGTAAGCTAGCAATCAGGAGGAAGGTGTAAAGCTGTTTGCAGAATGATATTTGCTTGGCTTATATGCACCTTGTTGCAAACTTTAATAGAAGCTTGGGAACTGTGCTCCCAGACCATAAAAGATATTGTGCTGAGTTTTTAAAACATTTATTACATATTCTACTGTTATCATCCTTTCTGTGCCTAACCATAGAGCTTTCTCCCCTTTCCTTCTATGTTCTTCCAATGTATGATATTTCTGCATGTGGTGCTCTTTGAGATGATTTACTGTAAACTGTGCTTTGGGCTGCTTTCACAGACTCTCCATCTCATGCATATGGCCAAATTAATTAAGTTGACCCCCAGGACCTGTCCAGACATTCAATCATCTCCTAACCACTAGTCTCACTGTAAATATTGAAAAATTCATAAGTGTTACTGAATAATGTGCTTTAAATGAATAAATAAATAATAAGATGGGTGTTTAAGTACATACATTTTCAGAACGGAGAGAAATGCATTTTAACTTAATTGAAGACCTTTCAGGAAAAACACAATAAGCACTAAACAGCAGTTGCCTTTTGGTTTAATGATATAAGACTTCCATTTACATTATAAGCAGCTAAAAATTACCATCTGCACTTTGCTATTCGCTTTAAGTCAAAATGCTATGAAAATATGATGCAGACATTTTTATAGTCAATTTTATATTAATTTCTTTTTTTTCATGGTTCTGCCATTATGTTTGGGCATTCCATTCATTAGCAGAGTGGAACAAAAGGCTATTTGTTTGTAACTGTGTGAGACACTAATCTTTTCTGGCTTGTCACTGTACTATGGGGCCTTCATAGCATTCCTAGCAATTTAGGACATTTAACATAACTGTAGTGATGGCAGTGTATTCAACTAAAATTTGTAAAAGGTTCAGTTCAGGGGCGATTTCTCAGAGACAACAAGGGAAGCCAAGCTTCCCCTAAAATTCTCTCCCCAAACTGCGGCGTCTACGACGTTGAATTCTCATTAAAATAATAACTTGCATAACATAATATATGCCCAAGATTGTATTTATGTTCATAACTATCCTGTAACTTATTTGAGTGATGTCTGACGAACTTGCAGTTCGCTATGAGAATCACCTTTGCTGCCAGGCTATAACCTTTCTTATTTCAATGGGCTCTATGGACTGGCAGCAGTGTTGCCAGATTGGGCGGTTTTAAGTGCATTTTGGCGGGTTTTGAACATATTTTGGGCTGGAAAACGTCAGCAGTATCTGGCAACACTGACTGGCAGCCGGGTATCCGTTGCAGTCTACGAGACGGCTCTGAACAGCCAATTTCGGCTAGTTGTTATTGGTTAAAATCAACAAAATCCTCACTTCCAGGGAAGCCGGGCTTCTCTGGGACTAAACGAGACAGTGGGAGGGACAAGAAGCCAGGCTGATAAAGGATTATTGAAGGTGGTGTTTGAAAGACATGAGGAGGGCGGTACTTCAGCGAGGAACACGGAAGCATGATCAGTCAGTCCCTAGCGGATGTCGAGAAAGTGTAGTCGTGTGCCAAAGTGCTGTCCGAATTTCTGTTCATATAAACGTTTCTTCTCATTGATGTCTCTGTTTTGCCAGAGATGCTCTGTTTTGCTCATTGATGTCTCTGTACATTACTCTGTAAATAAATGTAAATATTACTCGTTGTGCTCCGTTAACTTTCATCCATTCTATCAGTTTGATCATTCATGAATTCACTTGTTTATTTCATTTGTAGTTCAATCTGGTTGTAGGCTAGCTTGAGCCTTATTGGGATCTGCAGTGCTAGCTGCTAACAGAAATTGGTGAAGTCTCTGGAAAGCACAACCAGCTGGTATGACAGGGTCACAGACCATTTTCTGGAAAAGGAGTGGAGGGCAGAATTTGTGTATAAATAGTGTTCATGTTCATGAATCTGAAGTGTGTATATTGTTCAGTAATGTTAAGAGAATGGTGGGCTCTGTGTTATAGGTTATACCTGGGTATAATATTCAAGGTTCTGTGTGTTGCATAGCCTACCTGGTTATGAATTTCCAGACTGTGTTGCAGAAGATGTTCAGGATGTGTTGCACAGCTGGGTGTTGTGTTAAAGACTCTGTGTTGCATATCAGGGTATGCTGTTCAAGGCTCTTCATTGAATAGCCAGTGATTTTTGGATGTTTGATATTTTTGATTAAGGATATGAGGCACTAGCCTGGCAAGCCAGACTATAACATGAAATGTACAAGCAAAAATACTTTCTGCCACTAGGTAGGGTTGTCTAGTTCACTATGCTAATGGGGCACACCTTTCTATGCTTTGATATCCGGCCTACAGGTTTTACGATGAATGCGTAAAATGGGCTTCCCTTGTTTTAAAAACCAGCAGCCGCCACTGGTTCAGTTACATAAGATTCAGTTCTTACAAAGGTCCAGATGAGATACTAACGCCTGATACCTTTTAACACTTAACCATTATTAATTAGTTTATGCCTATACTGTATATAAGACTATTTAAAGTGGTTATGCTTTGTTTCACTTTTGACTAATGTACTGGACTCTGAACAGATGAGAGTTTTGTTTTGTTTTGTTTTTAAACAGACTTCTGTGACAAGATTTTGTTAAAACATGTCGTCAGTTCACTAAACAGACCAAAGTGGATAAATAAAATGGAAAATACTCTCTTTCTGATCTAGTTCCAGCCCTGTAACTAATCTCTGGTCTGATAATTTACGTAAATGCATGTGATTACATCAATGCATAAATACATAAATAGATACATAAATGCAAGCAAATCATCAGTTATAGCATCCATGATGGTTCATGTATAGAAAACTAGAAAACTAAAATTGGTCATTGCTGAACTACAACCAATATTTTCTTATATTTTATTGGCTCGGATAGAAATTTTGTTGGTGGTGGTGGTGGTTTCCAAGTGCATGGTTCAGTCTGCTAGAGGAGTGCCTTGTATCAATGGACTAACAGAGCTAAGCCCCCTCTTCTCCCACCTGTCTTTCAAAGGTTAAAGAAAAAAAAATCAGTATAAGGTTTCATATTTGGGGGCATCCACATTGTTTTATCTGCAGTTAACAAACATTTTAAAGTAGAATATTTGTGATTTTTTTGAAACCGAGTGTCACAGTACCACTAGCGGTCATACCAAAAAACACACAGAGACTGTGGGCTCATCATCATCATATCTTGTCGTGCCAGTACTGCAGCCAGTTCAGGGCTTTAGTTCTACCTACACCGCTCCTGGCTCCATTCAGGGCAAGCCATTCCCTTCTGGGCAGGTGAGTACCATGAGGTAAGGACTCTGAAGAGCTTCATTTGGTGGTAGAGTGTCGGAAGCTTTCCAACAGTCTAGTCGGTATTTGGCAGAGTCCTTAGGGTTTAGATTCTATACAACCATGAAGCTCTTTCTGGACTTGAGTCTTCTTCTTATATCTTGGTAATGGTGTAGAGGATGTCTTGGGTCTTGCTCTTGTAAAAACTTCTGGGTTCTGGAGTGAGCTTCTCATCAGATGGAAGGTGGTGCAATACCTACTAGCTGGTATAGTGCTGATAGGGGTGTAGGAGAGACTGTGGGCTAACTGTTAGGAGCCCATTATTGAAGGTTTGTGCAACAAATCAGCGACAGTCGTGTCATGTGACTAAACACAACGTGACACGCCTGCATAGTTTTGAGCTCCAATGGGTTAATATATTCTAGGCCATTTTGGTTATGTTTCTGTAATATGTCACCAATAGATGTGTTACAGATTCAATCACAGGTGTAAGTGAATGTGAACGAAGAGGATTATTTACTATATTATTATTTTATTGCTAAACTATGTTTGGAGGAGAAACTGAAAGTTGATTGATTAGACAAAGTGTGCTCGGTCTAAGTATAAATTAGACAAAAGGACATATCACAAAACTGGAAGTTTGGGGGGGGTGTTTGTTTGAACAAAGGGGTTACAACTTTTCTGTGTACTGTTTGTGTTATTTGCATAGGTGTAGAATTGGGTATGGACGTGTCCCTACCGATATCAAACGACAGCTGATATGTCCCTATCAATATTTCTGATTGAAGAAAAAATCAATCACGCTCCGTGCGCGGTACACAAATGGTAACTGTAGGTTTCCACTGGGCGAAACACCACGCAAAATTTGCTCATGAATATTTGCTCTGGAGGCGTGGTCGCGAAAACGGTAAGCAGTCTGGCTACCATGTCAATTAGCAAGTGTGGTTGCAGTGCAGCAAGCTAGCAAACGGTCCTTGAGGAATGTAACGTTAGATTAGCTTGTAAAATGAATCAGTTAACAATAGTTTGTGTTCACATACTTGCCAACCCTCCCGATTTCGGCAGGAGGCTCCCGATTTTAGCCTCTGCCTCCCGATCATATTTGTTAAAAACTGGATTATCTCCCGGTTTGGGGAAATCCCTACCGCCAAGTTAAAAATACTCCCAATTATGTCCAATCAGAATCGTATGAGAAACACTGCTGACGTCAACTGATTTTTAACCAATCAACGAACAGAACAACAGTCACTTCCATAATGTAGGATTCAGCCAGGCTGTCCGGCATTTTTTACAAGCAGTCATTCATCATGGCCACTAAACCAAATACCAAACGGCAAAAATATGAATGCAAATACCAGGTTGCATGGGAGAATTAATTTCCATGGATAAGCAAATATTCGACCAGCCAGACCAACGCATTTTGCAAGGTAAGCGATTCACTGACCGCACAGGTTAAAGTTTGGAAGTCTGTATGTTTACATCCGGGTCTCGCGAATTTAAATAGTTGGAAAATTTTTAACGCTGGGTCGGGTGGCCGTAACTATTGAATTTGTTTGAGTGTATGTGAATAGTGTGGTAGTGTCTTAGTGCTATTTTGAAATTTTGTTTGAAAGTTTTAAGTGAAAGTTTACAAGTTAATTATCTGGAAAGTGATTGATTTTGATAGAGTTCTGAGGTTTTAAGTGGAAGATTACTAGTGAGTGTATTTTGGTCGTACTAAAATTTTGCATTCGAGTGAATTTCTTTGTGGAGTATATTTTGATAGTATGGTAGTATTTATAGTGCCATTTTTAAATTTTGTTTGAAAATTTTCAGTCAAAGTTTGCAAATGAGCAAATTCCTTTGATGCATTCCAATAGGATTTTGATAGGATTTCTAGTGCTTTTTTAAAAATTCTGTTGGAAAGTGTTTAGTGAGAGATGCATTTTAGTAGTACTAAGACAGTGCAGTATTTATTTAATAGAGTTGTTACTATTTTGGTCAAATCTTATTAAAATGTAATTTATATACAGTAGGGCAAAAAAGTATTTAGTCAGTCACCAATTGTGCAAGTTCTCCCACTTGAAAAGATGAGAGAGGCCTGTAATTTTCATCATAGGTATACCTCAAATATGAGAGACAAAATGAAAAAAAAAATCCAGAAAATCACATTGTCTGATTTTTAAAGAATTTATTTGCAAATTATGGTGGAAAATAAGTATTTGGTCAATAACAAAAGTTCATCTCAATACTTTGTTATATACCCTTTGTTGGCAATGACAGAGGTCAAACATTTTCTGTAAGTCTTCACAAGGTTTTCACACACTGTTGCTGGTATTTTGGCCCATTCCTCCATGCAGAGCTCCTCTAGAGCAGTGATGTTTTGGGGCTGTCGCTGGGCAACATGGACTTTCAACTCCCTCCAAAGATTTTCTATGGGGTTGAGATCTGGAGACTGGCTAGGCCACTCCAGGACCTTGAAATGCTTCTTACGAAGCCACTCCTTCATTGCCCGGGCGGTGTGTTTGGGATCATTGTCATGCTGAAAGACCCAGCCATGTTTCATCTTCAATACCCTTGCTCATGGAAGGAGGTTTTCACTCAAAATCTCATGATACATGGCCCCATTCATTCTTTCCTTTACACGGATCAGTCGTCCTGGTCCCTTTGCAGAAAAACAGCCCCAAAGCATGATGTTTCCACCCCCATGCTTCACAGTAGGTATGGTGTTCTTTGGATGCAACTCAGCATTCTTTCTCCTCCAAACACGACAAGTTGAGTTTTTACCAAAAAGTTCTATTTTGGTTTCATCTGACCATATGACATTCTCCCAATCCTCTTCTGGATCATCCAAATGCTCTCTAGCAAACTTCAGACGGGCCTGGACATGTACTGGCTTAAGCAGGGGGACACGTCTGGTACTGCAGGATTTGAGTCCCTGGCGGCATAGTGTGTTACTGATGGTAGCCTTTGTTACTTTGGTCCCAGCTCTCTGCAGGTCATTCACTAGGTCCCCCCGTGTGGTTCTGGGATTTTTGCTCACCGTTCTTGTGATCATTTTGACCCCACGGGGTGAGATCTTGCGTGGAGCCCCAGATCGAGGGAGATTGTCAGTGGTTTTGTATGTCTTCCATTTTCTAATAATTGCTCCCACAGTTGATTTCTTCACACCAAGCTGCTTACCTATTGCAGATTCAGTCTTCCCAGCCTGGGGCAGGTCTAAAATTTTGTTTCTGGTGTCCTTTGACAGCTCTTTGGTCTTGGCCATAGTGGAGTTTGGAGTGTAACTGTTTGAGGTTGTGGACAGGTGTCTTTTATACTGATAATGAGTTCAAACAGGTGCCATTAATACAGGTAACGAGTGGAGGACAGAGGAACCTCTTAAAGAAGTTGTTACAGGTCTGTGAGAGCCAGAAATCTTGCTTGTTTGTAGGTGACCAAATACTTATTTTACAGAGGAATTTACCAATTAATTCATTAAAAATCCTACAATGTGATTTCCTAGATTCTTTCCCCCCATTCTGTCTCTCATAGTTGAAGTGTACCTATGATGAAAATTACAGGCCTCTCTCATCTTTTTAAGTGGGAGAACTTGCACAATTGGTGGCTGACTAAATACTTTTTTGCCCCACTTATAGTTCTCTGTCTTTTTACATGAGCTTACAGAAGGAAAACACATTTGATACAATCCAATAATACTTTCATTCACTGTGACTATTTTAAGAAATGATAAACATTCTTCTAAAGTATCACTTGTGTTATTTTCTGTGGGTCTCTGTATGTATACAATATTCAGGCATGAGATTTTTCAGCTAAAAATCTGATTTAAGACTTCCCTTTCATTGTTATTATATTAAAATTCAAGACAAGTATTATTTCAGATTTTTCACTCTGAGCTCTCTCATGCCTGATACATGAATCCCATAACCTATAGTAATTGATAGAACAATATCAACAATTCAAAAACTCTTTAATTGTATAAATTTCAAATGGTTTTCAATTAATTGGGATCCACTGTTTTTATCATTTCAACCATGCATCATACCCTCACTCAATTGAAAATGTTGTTCACGCACTTTTCTCCCCCATGAGAATTTTGAAAAGTTGGCAAGTATGTATTCAGTGTGTAAAAATGACAATGACAACATACGAATATAACTGTTTTCTGTTTGTGTGACATGTAAATAATAATCCAACTTGATACTGACAACAACTAGTGTTCATTAAGGTCATAAAGACATTATTAAATCATATGTGTTTGGCTCTTTTATGTAAGAGCAAGGGCTGGCCTGGACAGGCTTGGGTTGAAAGTGTGAATATTGTGAATATAGCAGTAGTTTAGACATAGGCTTGAATGAATAATGTAGTATAAAAGTATAGGTATAATGGAAAGGAATGTATAATGCACTATAACTAAAGTAAAGTTCATACATCTTTATTATCCAGTCTCCTGGTCTGTCATTCGTTTCATTTAACATTACAGAAGTTATTAAGCGTGTTCTGAATTGAAGAAATACATTTTACACAATTTTCCTCGACCAGAATACTATCTGCACTTCAGCAGAACCCTGTCACTCCCTCCTCTCCCTCCCCTCTCCATTCTGGGGTCAAGAAGACAACAACCAATCAGAATTCAGATACATTCTGTGGCAAGTAAAATTGTAACCTTTCAAAATGTCAAAAAAGTTCTAGAGCCCTCGTCCTGTTTTACTGTTAGATCAATACATATCATCTTAAACTAGCATTCTAAAACTAGTTAAAGATCACACAGAAGAGAGACGACTACCCCTGCCAGCCTAATGGAATGCAGTGTTTAAAGTGCATATCACGGGTAAATTCAGGAACAAGATAAATGTAATTCTCCTATTTTATATTAAACTTTGATCAAATATCTGTCACATTTTTCATTTTGTGCAATTTTTTTACCTTGCGCAATACCAGAAAAATTCAGTTGAAATCAAGCCATTTGAGGCGAATTGGTCCACCTCTGAAAAAAATTGACATTTGGATTTCCCGGCAAACATTGATTTTCGTGACGTCACGTGCGGGACGCCTCCTTCTGAATCCTACGTCAGCACTGGTTTGTTTATGAGAAAACGACCTGGTGGTTTTCTGCAGATGTCTTCAACATTATCACGTAATTATTAAAATGGTTAATAGATGTATTGTAGGAGGGTGTAGCAACACCAATCTTGATGGGATTAGTACTCATCGTTTCCCACATTCCACTCAGGTGACAATTCCATATTTCAATGCAAAATCGCTAGCTGCTAAACTTGGTCTACACAGGCTGTGCACTGAAACCGTGCAAGCTCTCACAGCCTGCTGGCGCTTCCGCAGGTGACGTCACGAATCCAGACTCCCTTGGGATTTTTCCAGATGCGTTTTGTTATTTTATTTTTTTCCGCTGTAGACAGATGGCCTTGTGCAAAATTACCCTTCTGGATGAGTGTGTAAAGAGACATACTTTCATATTTAAAAAAAAAACGAATTTGGTCCAGGATATGCCCTTTAAGGCTCCGTATGTGTTTTACTTCCATTTATGAGGGAAAGGAACATACTCCCTCCCGACAGTCAATGTGTTATTTGCTTGTAAAACACATTTGCAAATTGGTAGAATGAGTTAATCATCACATGCAAGATTTGAAATTAATCAAATGAATTGCATATTATTATTCATGAATTATTACAGTTCTGAACTTCAAATTTTAAAAGTCTGGACTTTGGAGAGATAATGGATACTAGGGTTATGACTGTGAAAGTGTTTTCAAAATTTCTACTTTCCTGATGTTGCATTTGGTGAACTTTTACTCATATATTACTTTTTTGAAGTTATTTTTATTGGGTCATGCAAAAACCTCCTGCACCCGACATCACTTCACTTTTGATAAATACATGTATATTAAATAAATAAATCATGATTATAGAATAAATTCATTGAAAGATGTGTAAAGTACTTTTATGTAACAATAAATTGCTTAACAATTATTATTACAACAATTGTTAAGCAATTTATTGTTATATAAAAGTACTTTACACATCTTTCAATGAATTTATTTTATAATCATGATTTATTTATTTAATATACATGTATTTATCAAAAGTGAGGTGATGTCGGGTGCGGGAGGTTTTTGCATGACCCAATAAAAATAACTTCAAAAAAGTAATATATGAGTAAAAATTCACCAAATGCAACATCAGGAAAGTAGAAATTTTGAAAACACTTTCACAGTCATAACCCTAATGGATACTCTTTTGGTGGAACACAATGGAGCAAAGTATTGTGACCCTCTAATGTTGACCTGAAGTTGGCGCCACTGGGGGTTGGCATTGAGTTTATCCCTGCTAAAAATCTTCTGTAGGAATCCTATAGAACAAGTTCTAAAGGAATCCTATAGAAAACTTAATGGAAATCCTGTAGAACTCTAGTACTCAAGTTCTATAGGAAAAAAAATTCTATGGGCACATTCTATAGAAAAAAAATCCCATAGAGCAGATCCTTTAGACCAGTTCCATAGACCTAGCAATTCTGCAGCTACTATTACTACAGGTTCTTTTGGCATTCTTCCATGTAAGCTGCACTGTTGATCAGTCCCTAAAATTTGTCACCTCGATATACACATACTAGTAAATAGCAGTATATTTTGGAGTGAAAATTATTAAATAATTTAAGCTCAGTCATTGTGCATCCTGCTAATGGATTTATACTCAAGATAGTTGCAGTGGTTTATTTCCACTAAAATGCAGTTACTGCCGGAGGTGTGAAGTTTCAGCTCATACGAAATGTATGAGTTTAATAAACAACCATTGTAACGGTTCGTATGGGTGGGTGGAGCACAGAGGACGGCAGGACAGAGATCAGATTCTGAAATAGGGGTTTTATTGCCACACTTTTCAGTGAACAACTCTTAACTAGACAGACACACACACGACTGGCGTCTGGTTCGGGGATGAGCTCCTCTGCTCTACGCTCTCCCTCCTTAAATAGGGCGCGGTCACTGGGAAGACACACACAAACACAGGTTAATTGACCTCAGGTGTAGAGATTCTGCCACTTACCTTCCCTGACTCCGCCCTCCTGTCACAGACCGGCGCTTGACCACGCCCCCGCTGCCACATACCCCCACCGCCCGACTCAGGCCGGGCGGCTGTCCGGCCTGCAGCCGACTCCCCCCCCCCCCCCCCCTTGACGGGAGAGGAAGTCCGCCACGACCATCTGCGCCCCCGGCCTGTGGACCACCTTGAAATTAAAGGGTTGGAGTGCCAGATACCAACGGGTGATCCGCGCGTTGGCATCCTTCATGCGGTGGAGCCACTGGAGGGGCGCGTGGTCCGAACAGAGGGTGAAAGGGCGCCCCAGCAGGTAGTAACAGAGGGGGGGACCGCCCACTTGATTGCCAGACACTATTTTTCTATTGTGCTGTAGCGCCCCTCACGCACCGACAGCTTCCTACTGATGTATAGGACTGGGCGGTCCTCCCCCTCCACCTCCTGGGACAAAACCGCCCCCAGCCCTCTGTCCGACGCATCCGTCTGTAACATAAAGGGGAGAGAAAAGTCAGGGGAGTGTAAAAGTGGCCCCCCACACAGTGCGGCCTTTACCTCAGAAAAAGCCCGCTGGCATTGCTCCGTCCACTGGACCGGATCTGGTGCCCCCTTTTTAGTGAGATCAGTCAGCGGGCTGGTGACGTCCGAATAATTAGGTATAAACCTCCGATAATAGCCAGCCAGCCCCAGGAACTGTCTCACCCCCTTTTTGGTCTTGGGCCTCGGGCAGGCCGCAATTGCTGCGGTCTTGTTAATTTGGGGACGCACCTGCCCGTTGTCCAAGTGGAAGCCCAGATACCGTACTTCCACCCGCCCAATCGCACACTTCTTTGGGTTGGCTGTGAGACCCGCTCGCCTCAGCAACCTAAGGACGGCCCTCAGATGTTCAAGATGCCTCGGCCAGTCATTGCTATAGATGATTGTCGTCGAGGTAGGAGGCCGCATAGGTGGCGTGGGGGCGGAGGACCCTGTCCATTAGCCGCTGAAACGTAGCGGGCACCCCGAACAGCCCGAACGGAAGTGTGACGAATTGTTGTAAACCGAACGGTGTGGAAAAGGCCGTTTTTTCTCGGGATAGTGGAGTCAAGGGGATCTGCCAGTATTCCTTCTTTAAATCCAGCGTCGAATAAAAGCGAGCAATGCCTAGTCGATCAAGCAACTCATCAATACGAGGCATTGGGTACGCGTCGAATTTAGACACCGCGTTGACTTTTCTATAGTCCACACAGAACCGGACCGACCCGTCGGCCTTGGGTACCAAGACCACCGGGCTGCTCCAGTCACTGTGGGACTCCTCGACGATGCCCATTTCGAGCATGGCCTCGAGTTCTTCCTGAACCACTTTTTTCTTGTGTTCGGGTAGCCTGTAAGGGCGGCTACACACTACCACCCCGGGTGCGTCTCAATGTGGTGCTCTATGAGGTTGGTGCGGCCGGGCAGGGGCGAGAACACGTCCAAAAACTCGGTCTGCAACTGGGCGACCTCCGCAAGTTGAGTCGGGGAGAGGTGGTCTCCACAGGGGACCGGAGAGGTATGCGATGTCAATGTGCCTTTTTGAACCTCCGGCCCCAGCTCCGCCTTCTCCGGAACCACCGACACCAACACTACGGGGACCTCCTCGTTCCAGAGTTTGAGTAGATTGAGGTGGTAAACCTGTAGCGCCCCACCCCTGTCCGTTCGCCTCACCTCATAGTCGACATCCCCGACTCGCCGTGTGACCTCGAAGGGCCCTTGCCACTTGGCGACTGATTTAGAGCTCGATGTGGGCAACAGGACGAGTACCTTATCTCCCGGTGCAAACTCTCTAAGGCGTGTACCCTTGTCGTACAGGCGGGTCTGCCGTTCTTGGGCCTGCCACAAATTCTCCTGGGTTAGGTGCATGAGTGTGTGGAGTTTTGCGCGCAGGTCCATAACGTATTGAATTTCATTTTTACTTTGTGAAGGTCCCTCCTCCTAATTTTCTCGCAGCACATCTAAAATGCCGCGTGGCTTACGCCCATATAATAATTCAAACGGGGAGAACCCCGTGGAGGCTTGGGGGACCTCTCACACTGCAAATAACAAGGGTTCGAGCCATTTATCCCAGTTACGTGCGTCCTCACTTACGAATTTTTTAATTATGTTCTTGAGGGTGCGATTAAACTGTTCAACTAAACCGTCCATTTGTGGGTGATACACGCTGGTGCGGATCGGTTTAATACCCAATAACCTATACAGTTCGTTCAGTGTTCGTGACATAAACGAGGTGCCTTGATCAGTCAGAATCTCTTTCGGGATTCCAACTCTGAAGATGATGTGGAAGAGTGCCTCCGCAATACTGCATGCTGAGATATTGCGAAGAGGCACGGCTTCCGGGTATCGCGTTGCATAGTCCACCAGAACTAATATAAAGCGGTACCCTCGTGTTGACCGATCTAATGGCCCGACGAGATCCATCCCAATTCTTTCGAATGGGGTCTCGATTAACGGTAGAGGGCACAAAGGCGCTTTTGGAATGGCCGCTGGGTTTACTAACTGGCGTTCGCGGCACACCGTGCACCACCTACGGACATCGCCGCGAATCCCCGGCCAATAGAATCGGGCCATTATTCGGGCTAGTGTCTTATCCTGGCCTAGGTGTCCAGCCATGGGATTAAAGTAAGCCGCCTGGAATACCAATTCCCGGCGGCTCTTCGGAATTAAAAGCTGCGTGACTCGCTCTTTGGTCTGAGTGTCCTGCATCACTCGGTATAATCTATCCTTCATAACTGCGAAGTAGGGGAAGGACGGGGTGGCGTTTGGCTGGAGCGTTTGACCATCAATTACTCTCACTTGGTCAAACGCATGCCGCAGAGTCTCGTCTCGCGATTGCTCTAATAGGAAATCCGTGAGGGATTCCCCAACAGAGAGAGGAGGGGCCAGCGGCTCCTCACTCTGACGCGGAGATGACGTAGACGGCTCTGCGACAGCTGCTCCCACCAAAGTGACACCGGGACCTCCCCCTGTTAAATGGCAGGACCCACTCTTCACCAAGTGTGTCATTAAATCCCGAAATCCCGGCCAATTAGTCCCCAAAATTAAAGAGTGGGTAAGGCGAGGATTAACCGCCGCCTTCACTATGAATTTTTCCCCTCAGAAAAAAATGTGGACCGACACCAAAGGGTAGCTGTGAACATCCCCGTGCATACACAACACCTTCACCCCCTGTGCTCCTCCCAATGCCTCGTTTTGCACCAGGCTTTGGTGACTTGAGGTCTGATTACAACCAGAATCCACCAACGCCTGATATGTATCCCCTTGTATACTCACCGGTATGCAATACGCTCTGGCCTGATTGAGGGCGGCTCCTGGTGCGTCAGGGATCCGAACCACCGCGCCCACCTCCATCACCGTGCACTGTTGTTGGAGGTGGCCCGGTTCCCCGCAGTGCCAGCAAACCAGCCCGGGCTTCCTCTCCGCACCGGTGTTCTGGGGCTCACTCACCTGAGGGGGGGGAGAGACAGACACAGAAGGGAGAAACGGGAGGGCACTGCGGGTGCGGCGGGCCGGCACAGGTGGCGCCGGCCCCCACCTCCGCGGTGGGGGAATGGGGCAAGGATGAGACACAGGAGGAGAGGGAGAGAGAGAAGAGGAGAGAGCAGAGGCTGTCTGCTGTCCTGCCACCGAGATAGCCACCATATGGTCCTCCGCCAGCTCGATTGCTTGATCCAGCGACGCCGGGTGGTGGCACTGGACCCACTCCGCGGTTCCTGCTGGCAAGCGAGCGACGAACTGCTCCAGTACCACCTGGTCGATGATCCCCTCGGCGTCGCGGTTGTCGGCCCTCAACCACCGCCAGCAGGCGTCCCGGAGTTGCTGGCCAAACGCGAACGGCCGGCCGACAAAGCGCAGAAGCGCTGACGCTGCTGCTCAGGGGTGCACCCCACACGCTGGAGGACGGCCCGGTGGAGGTCCGCATAGGCCAGCCGGCGGTCAGCGGGGAGCTGTAGCGCGGCCAGCTGTGCCTCTCCCGTTAGCAGGGGGAGGAGGCGCGCCGCACGCTGCTCCATCGGCCACCCCGAGGTCTCCGCGACTTGCTCAAAGAGCGTGAGGAATGCCTCGGGGTCGTCCTGCAGGCCCATCTTGGTTAGGGTGAGGGGGGACGGGCCCGCAGTGGGAGTGCTGGTGGACCCCGCCGACGCGAGGAGGTGCCGGAACACCTCACGGTCTTCTTGCTGGGCCAGCACCAGGGCCTCGAACTGCTGTTCCTGTTCCTTTCGGAGGGAGACTAGTGCCTGGTGCTGGCTTTGCTGGGCCGTGGCGAGGGCGTGGACCAATTCGGCGAACGGGGAGGACTCCATGGGGCTGACCGGCTGCTGCACTCCACGTCCTGGGTTTCAGCACCACTGTAACGGTTCGTATGGGTGGGTGGAGCACAGAGGACAGCAGGACAGAGATCAGGTTCTGAAATAGGGGTTTTATTGCCACATTTTTCAGTGAACAACTCTTAACTAGACAGACACACACACGACTGGCGTCTGGTTCGGGGATGAGCTCCTCTGCTCTACGCTCTCCCTCCTTAAATAGGGCGCGGTCACTGGGAAGACACACACAAACACAGGTTAATTGACCTCAGGTGTAGTGATTCTGCCACTTACCTTCCCTGACTCCACCCTCCTGTCACAGACCGGCGCTTGACCACGCCCCCGCTGCCACAACCATATTTTCCCAAAGAAAAATAAGCCTACAACTGTAATTTTAGTGGGTGGCACGGTGGTGTAGTGGTTAGTGCTGTCACCTCACAGCAAGAAGGTCCGGGTTTGAGCCCCGTGGCTGGTGAGGGCCTTTCTGTGTGGAGTTTGCATGTTCTCCCCGTGTCCGCGTGGGTTTCCTTCAGGTGCTCCAGTTTCCCTCACAGTCCAAAGACATGCAGGTTAGGTTAACTGATGACTATAAATTGACCGTGAGTGTGAATGGTTGTGTGTGTCTGTGTGTCAGCCCTGTGATGACCTGGCGACTTGTCCAGGGTGTACCCCGCCTTTCACCCGTGGTTAGCTGGGATAGGCTCCAGCTTGCCTGCGACCCTCTAGAACAGGATATAGTGGCTAGAGATAATGAAATGAGATGAGAACATATTTCATGATTTGTGCATCTCTTACATGTACAGTGGTGCTTGAAAGTTTGTGAACCCTTTAGAATTTTCTATATTTCTGCATAAATATGACCTAAAACATCATCAGATTTTCACACAAGTCCTAAAAGTAGATAAAGAGAACCCAGTTAAACAAATGAGACAAAAATATTATACTTGGTCATTTATTTATTGAGGAAAATGATCCAATATTACATATCTGTCAGTGGCAAAAGTATGTGAACCTTTGCTTTCAGTATCTGGTGTGACCCCCTTGTGCAGCAATAACTGCAACTAAACGTTTGCGGTAACTGTTGATCAGTCCTGCACACCAGCTTGGAGGAATTTTAGCCCGTTCCTCCGTACAGAACAGCTTCAACTCTGGGATGTTGGTGGGTTTCCTCACATGAACTGCTCGCTTCAGGTCCTTCCACAACATTTCCATCGGATTAAGGTCAGGACTTTGACTTGGCCATTCCAAAACATTAACTTTATTCTTCTTTAACCATTCTTTAGGAGAGCGACTTGTGTGCTTAGGGTCGTTGTCTTGCTGCATGACCCACCTTCTCTTGAGATTCAGGTCATGGACAGATGTCCTGACATTTTCCTTTAGAATTCACTGGTATAATTCAGAATTCATTGTTCCATCAATGATGGCAAGCCGTCCTGGCCCAGATGCAGCAAAACAGGCCCAAACCATGACACTACCACCACCATGTTTCACAGATGGGATAAGGTTCTTATGCTGGAATGCAGTGTTTTCCTTTCTCCAAACATAACGCTTCTCATTTAAACCAAAAAGTTCTATTTTGTTCTCATCCGTCCACAAAATTTTTCCAATAGCCTTCTGGCTTGTCCACGTGATCTTTAGCAAACTGCAGACGAGCAGCATTGTTCTTTTTGGAGGGCACTGGCTTTCTCCTTGCAACCCTGCCATGCACACCATTGTTGTTCAGTGTTCTCCTGATGGTGGACTCACAAATATTAACATTAGCCAATGTGAGAGAGGCCTTCAGTTGCTTAGAAGTTACCCTGGGGTCCTTTGTGACCTCGCCGACTATTACACGCCTTGCTCTTGGAGTGATCTTTGTTGGTCAACCACTCCTAGCACTAGAAGTCCCAGACAGGGGCCATTTGGCCTTTTTACCTAGAAAACCCACAAGAGGGCCAATTGGCCCCAAGTCCTCCCTGTAGACATTCATTTTGTTATGGAAATGTGGCTGTTAGTTACCTTACAGCTTAGAAATGAAATCTTACAATGCCTGTTGAATGTTGAATCTCTGCATCTTCGTTCCTTGGAGAGGAGCTTCTTTCACCACAAAATTCTTGAGGGAACTGAAGCGATAGTCCATGTGCACTGAGGTATTTATCCATCAAACAATTGTCTGGTTGCAGTCACATGAGTCGTTATGGTCACATGGGACATTCACATGTTCACATTTTAGAATAGAATGTGTTTTTATTCCTCATTCTCACATTCACACAGAAGCTGTTGAATGTTGAATCTCTGCATCTTCATTCCTTGGAGAGGAGCTTCTTTCACCACAAAATTCTTGAGGGAACTGAAGCGATAGTCCATGTGCACTGAGGTATTTATCCATCAAACAATTGTCTGGTTGCAGTCACATGAGTCGTTATGGTCACATGGGACATTCACATGTTCACATTTTAGAATAGAATGTGTTTTTATTCCTCATTCTCACATTCACACAGAAGTAGCCAACATGACTTCACCACTGAAGTGTGAAGTGTGTGAAATGTGACCTCCTCACCCCACACACTGCCACTAACAGCCTCATTACCATAACAAAATGAGTGATTAGTGTATTGGGGAAAAGCGGTCGGGCCAAATGGCCCCTATGTGGGTCTTCTAGGTAGACAGAAAAATGCTGGGACTGCTAGTCTAGGGAGGGTAACAATGGTCTTGAATCTCCTCCATTTGTACACAATCTGTCTGACTGTGGATTGGTAGAGTCCAAACTCTTTAGAGATGGTTTTGTAACCTTTTCCAGCCTGATGAGCATCAACAACGCTTTTTCTGAGGTCCTCAGAAATCTCCTTTGTTCATGCCATGATACACTTCCACAAACATGTGTTGTGAAGATCAGACTTTGATAGATCCCTGTTCTTTAAATAAAACAGGGTGCCCACTCACACCTGATTGTCATCCCATTGATGGAAAACACCTGACTCTAATTTCACCTTCAAATTAACTGCTAATCCTAGAGGTTCACATACTTTTGCCACTCACAGATATGTAATATTGGATCATTTTCCTCAATAAATAAATGACCAAGTATAATATTTTTGTCTCATTTGTTTAACTGGGTTCTCTTTATCTACTTTTAGGACTTGTGTGAAAATCTGATGATGTTTTAGGTCATATTTATGCAGAAATGTAGAAAATTCTAAAGGGTTCACAAACTTTCAAGCACCACTGTAAACTCCTGTTTGTTAATAAATCCATATTGTATTTAAAAATAATTCCTACTTCCTCATCCAGAAAATTCTGGTGATCAGGTGAGTTAAATTGAAACCAATTGGCTGAGGCACTGACATGCCTCATGAGTCATGACATTTTAGCCATACTTACAACCTAAAGTTCAAAAAGACTAATCATATTGCATGCCAGCAAGTTGTGTATGGCCTGGGGTCCCATCTGGGCTCTCTCCAGTTCCTTTAGTATGGTTTACCCAACAGTGGTGCCACCACCATCATATAAAGGAAATATTCTTGAGTTCAAAAACACCAAGCCAATAAATAATGTCAAATATAGATTTTCTGTAGAACTTGTTTTAATAGAAATTTTCTGTCCTAAAGAAAACACTTGGAAAGTTATATAGAACGCTGAGAAAAGCCTATAGACCCTTTTCAGTCACGTGACCTTCGTAAACACAACCACCATTTTGGACATGTAGTGGACTTCGGCTCGAATCAGTTTGAATGTGAGGAAGGCGACAAACGAAAGACATAAAAGAAAAAGGAGCGAGATGCAGAAAACACCTTCACTATCCAGCGACATAGGGCATTTACAGGGCAAGCAGAGGGAGAGGTATTTGCAAAAATTGAGGTTAGCAGGCTTAGAGAACGACGTTTACCTGCTTCCACCAGGATTGTTCACTGACGTACGCTCCGGCTTGCTCCCCCTCAAATTAAGCAGCGCGCTCTGGCTTGCTCCCCCTCAAATTAAGCAGCGCGCTCCGGCTTGCTCCCCCTCAAATTAAGCAGCGCGCTCCGGCTTGCTCCCCCTCAAATTAAGCAGCGCGCTCCGGAACCTCGGCCAGAGCACTCCGGGAGCAAGCCGGACCACGCTGCTTAATTTGAGGGGGAGCAAGCCGGAGCACGCTCCGGAACCTCGGCCGGAGCACTCCAGGAGCAAACCGGAGCACTCCGGGAGCAAGCCGGAGCGCGCTGCTTAATTTGAGGGGGAGCAAGCCGGAGTGCACTCCGGAACCTCGGCCGGAGCACTCCGGGAGCAAGCCAGAGCGCGCTGCTTAATTTGAGGGGGAGCAAGCCGGAGCGCGCTCCGGAACCTCGGACGTTGGCTCCGGCAGCTATTTACACTGGATCCGGTGTAAATAGCTGCCGGATCATAATTACAGTAAACTAGTAAATACAGTAAAGGAAAAACTTGAGACTGAAAGGTTTTAACAGTCATCCAAATGACTGAACGTAAACATTGCTACAGTAACATACTAGCTACTATGTTGTTGACATTAGCTAGTCAACAATAGCTACTACAGAAGAACAAAGAGGTTACAATGGGTTATTTTAACCTATTTGGTTACACAGTCGCCGCCACAGAATGTTAACAGCAATGTAATGCCTTTTCTGGCTAATTTTATTCGTCTTACCTCCAACAAAGTGGTCACTACACAAGCGTTGGTATGCCGAGGGCTGCCAATCTTTCCTGTTAATGGCCGCTATCCATCTTCTCCGTCGAGATCCGATAAAATGATAACCCTTGCCTTGTTTGTTGATGGTTACTACAACCAGGTGCACAACAATATAGTGGCATGATGGAAGTCTTGCTGAAAGTAAAAACTTTCTTTGCTGCCATTCCTCAATGTTGGCTGTGGTAAACTACTGGTAGTACATGTCCAAAATGGCGGCCGCGTTTGTCGTGACGTCACGTGAAAAGGGTCCATAGAAACTTCTTGGACACAATTCACAATCTCCTATAGAACCATGCTGAAAGCCTATGAAACACCGGAGTTCTATAGAACTTCTATAGGACATTTTTTGCAGGGACATTCCCCACCAATGTTAATACCAAACCTACGACCTTGGTTATTTGGATGAAATGAAATTCAGATTCAAACTGCAAAAGTTATTGGTCAGGTACGAGGCAGGCGGATGTACGTGCAGAAGTTTAATAATAAAGTGCAGTGTGTATAATACACACAGACAAACAGTCCAAATTGACAGTCAAAATCCAAAATGTGAAACAAGCAAAAGGGTCAGGCGAGGCGCAAACAGGATATCAGAGGCAAAGAGAGAACGAGGCTCAGGAAACTAGAAACAAGGGTAGACAGGCTCGGTAATGTGTATTGGCGTAGCATAATACTGCACACTCATCATGCATCAGCACAGTCCTTAAATAGGTGCACGTATAGCTCCTTAATTAAGTTCAGGTGCGCGTCGTTAACGGCGCACGTGCTGGAGTTCGCTCGACGCACGCACAGCCCGGAGCGCACAGTCAGGTGCACGCGCTGCAGCACGCAGGACTGACATATATGAACTTTTAAATTATGTCTTAGTGGTATATTATTCACTCCCCCCCAAAAAAAAAAAATTTTAATTAAAAAAAAAAACTCTGTGCTATGGTGGTGTAGTGGTTAGCGCTGTCGCCTCACAGCAAGAAGGTCCGGGTTCGATCCCCGTGGCCGGCGAGGGCCTTTCTGTGCGGAGTTTGCATGTTCTCCCCGTGTCTGCGTGGGTTTCCTTCAGGTGCTCCGGTTTCCCTCACAGTCCAAAGACATGCAGGTTACAGTGGTGCTTGAAAGTTTGTGAACCCTTGAGAATTTTCTATATTTCTGCATAAATATGACCTAAAAAATCATCAGATTTTTACACAAGTCCTAAAAGTAGATAAAGAGAACCCAGTTAAACAAATGAGACAAAAATATTATACTTGGTCATTTATTTATTGAGGAAAATGATCCAGTATTACATGTCTGTGAGTGGCAAAAGTATGTGAACCTTTGCTTTCAGTATCTGGTGTGACCCCCTTGTGCAGCAATAACTGCAACTAAACGTTTCCCGTAACTGTTGATCAGTCCTGCACACCGGCTTGGAGGAATTTTAGCCCATTCCTCCATACAGAACAGCTTCAACTCTGGGATGTTGGTGGGTTTCCTCACATGAACTGCCCGCTTCAGATCCTTCCACAACATTTTGATTGGATTAAGCTCAGGGCATTGACTTGGCCATTCCAAAACATTAACTTTATTCTTCTTTAACCATTCTTTGGTAGAACAACTTGTGTGCTTAGGGTCGTTGTCTTGCTGCATGACCCACCTTTTCTTGAGATTCAGTTCATGGTCAGATGTCCTGACATTTTCCTTTAGAATTCATTGGTATAATTCAGAATTCATTGTTCCATCAATGATGGCAAGCTGTCCTGGCCCAGATGCAGCAAAACAGACCCAAACTATGATTCTACCACCACCATGTTTCACAGATGGGATAAGGTTCTTATGCTGGAATGCAGTGTTTTCCTTTCTCCAAACATAACACACACACATCACACACATCACATTATCTCTAGCCGCTTTATCCTTCTACAGGGTCGCAGGCAAGCTGGAGCCTATCCCAGCTGACTACGGGCGAAAGGCGGGGTACACCCTGGACAAGTCGCCAGCTCATCACAGGGCTGACACATAGACACAGACAACCATTCACACTCACATTCACACCTACGGTCAATTTAGAGTCACCAGTTAACCTAACCTGCATGTCTTTGGACTGTGGGGGAAACCGGAGCACCCGGAGAAAACCCACGCGGACACGGGGAGAACATGCAAACTCCGCACAGAAAGGCCCTCGCCGGCCCCGGGGCTCGAACCCAGGACCTTCTTGCTGTGAGGCGACAGCGCTAACCACTACACCACCGTGCCGCCCTCAAACATAACACTTCTCATTTAAACCAAAAAGTTCTATTTTGGTCTCTTCCGTCCACAAAACATTTTTCCAATAGCCTTCTGGCTTGTCCACGTGATCTTTTGCAAACTGCAGATGAGCAGCAATGTTCTTGTTGGAGAGCAGTGGCTTTCTCCTTGCAACCCTGCCATGCACACCATTGTTGTTCAGTGTTCTCCTGATGGTGGACTCTTGAACATTAACATTAGCCAGTGTGAGAGATGCCTTCAATTGCTTAGAAGTTACCCTGGGGGTCCTTTGTGGCCTTGCCGACTATTACGCGCCTTGCTCTTGGAGTGATCTTTGTTGGTCGACCACTCCTGGGGAGGGTAACAATGGTCTTGAATTTCCTCCATTTGTACACAATCTGTCTGACTGTGGATTGGTGGAGTCCAAACTCTTTAGAGATGGTTTTGTAACCTTTTCCAGCCTGATGAGCATCAACAACGCTTTTTCTGAGGTCCTCAGAAATCTCCTTTGTTCGTGCCATGATACACTTCCACAAACATGTGTTGTGAAGATCAGACTTTAATAGATCCCTGTTCTTTAAATAAAACAGGGTGCCCACTCACACCTGATTGCCATCCCATTGATTGAAAACACCTGACTCTAATTTCACCTTCAAATTAACTGCTAATCCTAGAGGTTCACATATTTTTGCCACTCACAGATGTGTAATACTGGATCATTTTCCTCAATAAATAAATGGCCAAGTATAATATTTTTGTCTCATTTGTTTAACTGGGTTATCTTTATCTACTTTTAGGACTTGTATGAAAATCTGATGATGTTTTTGGTCATATTTATGCAGAAATATAGAAAATTCTAAAGGGTTCACAAACTTTCAAGCACCACTGTAGGTTAACTGATGACTAAATTGACCGTAGGTGTGAATGTGAGTGTGAATGGTTGTCTGTGTCTATGTGTCAGCCCTGTGATGACCTGGCGACTTGTCCAGGGTGTACCCCGCCTTTCGCCTGTAGTCAGCTGGGATAGGCTCCAGCTTAACTGCGACCCTGTAGAACAGGATAAAGCGGCTAGAGATAATGAGATGAATGAGATGAGATGAGACTCTGTGCTGTAGTTTTGACAGACCATAACACATTTAATTAACTGTGGTACAAGTTCAAGCCAGGTTTTTAAATTAGTACAAATGCACAGACATGGGGAATGGGACCTTATTTACACCACAAAGTAAATGAGTGACATGAAATAAGTTAATTGGGAAGGCTTCACCTCTGAGCTTACTCCACTTTGTTTTCATCAGAGATATTCTTTAGCTCAGAACATCAGCTTTATAGTGTGGGTTCTCTGTTTGGTTGGTTGTTTGGTTGGTTGTTTTTCCTCCTGTACAAGCCACTGCCACCTTCACAAGCCATTAGACAGCAAAAACCCTCAGTGGAAAAATCTTTGTAGTGATTTATGGAGAAGGCTTCCACTTTGTCTTAATAATCCTGGTTTAAAGATCACATTACTCAGGTTCTTCAATGTCAGCCAATCTAAATTTCTCATCTCATTATCTGTAGCCGCTTTATCCTGTTCTTCAGGGTCGCAGGCAAGCTAGAGCCTATCCCAGCTGACTACAGGCGAAAGGCGGGGTACACCCTGGACAAGTCACCAGGTCATCACAGAGCTGACACACAGACACCCATTCACACTCACATTCACACCTACAGTCAATTTAGAGTCACCAGTTAACCTAACTGCATGTCTTTGGACTGTGGGAGCACCCGGAGGAAACCCACACGGACACGGGGAGAACATGCAAACTCCACACAGAAAGGCCCTCGCCGGCCACGGGGCTCGAACCTGGACCTTCTTGCTGTGAGGCGACAGCAGTAACCACTACACCACCGTGCCGCCCAATCTAAATTTAAAATGACATTTTAACACTAATATCTCTGTAACTGGGCTCACTGTAATGCTAGTAAGCACAGATCTAAATGTGCTTTTTGTTAAGCAGGGATTAATGTCTTAAGAAGGTCTCTGAAGTTTGGCTGTTGATGTATTACAACATTATCGAGACCCAGTTCTGAATGAATTAACTGTTTCATTAATAACTAAGCAACATGGCACGACTATGAGAGGTGAAAGACAGCTAAGGATAGATTTTGTTTCATGGATGAAATAAGCCGTGACCTAATTTGGAGTGCATATAGATACAGTAGAGAGGTAGAAACCTTTATTTGTCACATTTGCACATATACAGTGAGATTCATCCTCTACATTTAACCCATCTGAAGCAGTGAACACACATGCACATACACACCCAGAGCAGTGGGCAGCCACACTACAGCACCCAGGAAGCGGTTAGGTACCTTGCTCAAGGGCACTTCAGCCCAAAGCCGCCCTATGTTAACTTAACTGCATGTCTTTGAACTGTGGGGGAAACCATAGCACCAGAGGAAACCCACGCAGATACAGGGAGAACATGCAAACTCCACACAGAAAGGCCCCTGTCGGCCGCTAGGCTCAAACCCAGAACCTTCTCGCTGTGAGGCAACAGTGCTAACCACTACACCACCATGCCGCCCTTATTTCTCCAGTTAATCTATTATTCCATAAAAGCAGTGATAACGAAAGGTAGTGCTACATTACCCTGATAAAGATGGGCAGTGTTACACTGTTTATTACTGCAGAACTGTATAAGCACAAAATGCATATCATAATTTATTGACATCAATTATTGCTAATCAGATCAGTAATCAATCAGTAGAATGCTACTGTTATGTGGTACATATATCATCATTGTCAGTTTACATTTACATTAATGGAAATGTATTTTTACACTCCACTGACAAGCTCTTCATAATAACTTCCAACACAGATTTATACAGTACACCGACTGTATCTTCACACTGAATATACTGTATTTAACATCTGTTAGCATGTTGGCATCCTGAACATCTTTAACTTCTTTCTATCAAATACAGTGGAGCTTGATAGTTTGTGAACCCTTTAGAATTTTCTATATTTCTGCATCAGTATGACCTAAAACAACATCAGATTTTCACACAAGTCCTAAAAGTAGATAAAGAAAACCCAGTTAAACAAATGAGACAAAAATATTATACATGGTCATTTATTTATTGAGGAAAATGATCCAATATTACATATCTGTGAGTGGCAAAAGTATGTGAACCTTTGCTTTCTGTATCTGGTGTGACCCCCTTTGTTTCAGCAATAACTGCAACTAAACGTTTCCGGTAACTGTTGATCAGTCCTGCACACCGGCTTGGAGGAATTTTAGCCCATTCTTCCGTACAGAACAGCTTCAACTCTGGGATGTTGGTGGGTTTCCTCACATGAACTGCTCGCTTCAGGTCCTTCCACAACATTTCGATTGGATTAAGGTCAGGACTTTGACTTGGCCTTTCCAAAACATTAACTTTATTCTTCTTTAGCCATTCTTTGGTAGAATGACTTGTGTGTTTAGGGTCGTTGTCTTGCTGCATGACCCACCTTTTCTTGAGATTCAGTTCATGGACAGATGTCCTGACATTTTCCTTTAGAATTTGCTGGTCTAATTCAGAATTCAGTGTTCCATCAATGATGGCAAGCCGTCCTGGCCCAGATGCAGAAAAACAGGCCCAAACCATGATACTACCACCACCATGTTTCACAGATGGGATAAGGTTCTTATGCTGGAATGCAGTGTTTTCCTTTCTCCAAATATAACGCTTCTCGTTTAAAACAAAAAGTTCTATTTGGTCTCATCCATCCACAAAACATTTTCCAATAGCCTTCTGGCTTGTGCACGTGATCTTTAGCAAACTGCAGATGAGCAGCAATGTTCTTTTTGGAGAGCAGTGGCTTTCTCCTTGCAACCCTGCCATGCACACCATTGTTGTTCAGTGTTCTCCTGATGGTGGACTCTTGAACATTAACATTAGCCAATGTGAGAGAGGCCTTCAGTTGCTTAGAAGTTACCCTGGGGTCCTTTGTGACCTTGCCGACTATTACATGCCTTGCTCTTGGAGTGATCTTTGTTGGTCGACCACTCCTGGGGAGGGTAACAATGGTCTTGAATTTCCTCCATTTGTACACAATCTGACTGTGGATTGGTGGAGTCCAAACTCTTTAGAGATGGTTTTGTAACCTTTTCCAGCCTGATGAGCATCAATGCTTCTTCTGAGGTCCTCAGAAATCTCCTTTGTTCATGCCATGATACACTTCCACAAACACGTGTTGTGAAGATCAGACTTTGATAGATCCCTGTTCTTTAAATAAAACAGGGTGCCCACTCACACCTGATTGTCATCCCATTGATTGAAAACACCTGACTCGAATTTCACCTTCAAATTAACTGCTAACGTTTAGTTGCAGTTATTGCTGCTCAACGGGGGAATGGGGGGGGGGTCACACCAGATACTGAAAGCAAAAGTTCACATACTTTTGCCACTCACAGATATGTAATATTTGATCATTTTCCTCAATAAATAAATGACCAAGTATAATATTTTTGTCTCATTTGTTTAACTGGGTTCTCTTTATCTACTTTTAGGACTTGTGTGAAAATCCGATGATGTTTTAGGTTATATTTATGCAGAAATATAGAAAATTCTCAAGGGTTCACAAACTTTCAAGCACCACTGTAAATATATAATTAGCATAGCAATCATGGGACTCAAATGTAATTACAGTAACTCAAATTACAAGTAATCCTAGTCATCCACTGTCATTTGATCAAACCATTGTTATAGAAAGACACAGTTAAAAATTGTAGGGGTGCTGATGGTTCCCGCATGTTCTATGTGCCCTAATGATTTTCTCTCTTCAAAAACAATTTATGCCCAAGTCTCACCCTTTTTTTGTTTGTTTGTTTGTTTGTTTGTTTGGTTGGTTGGTTGGTTGGTTGGTTTTTTTGTGGAAAATCTCACCTGGATGCTGTAGATTTGCACCTAAGAACTGCTGCTACAATCATAAACACTATGACTCATACTGAACATCCTTTCAACACAGTTAGTACTGTCTGACTTTATAGTAGAGGATTGTAGAAGTAATGGTCTATAATCCCATTATCTGGTGTCACCCAGAAGAAGATGGGTTCCTTTTTGAATCTGGTTGTTCTTGATGTCATCTCAGGGAGTACCGTACTTCCTCTACACTGTCACCTCTGGCTTCCTCATTAAGGATTTGAATATAAACCAGCATACAGATTCCTGTTCGGCTGCTGTGACTATGTCTATTAATAAGAGCTATATGCAAATAAAATTTAACTGAACTGAATTGAAAAAAAGGTTTGGTTTTTTTTGTCTTCAGACCTCACTCGGGACCATTTATCAGAGAAAAGAAACGTCAAATACAGGCATTTCTATGAGGCCTCAGGAACAGCCAGGCATCTGTCTGCTGTCCGAGAAGCTCTTATCCTTCGAGTGAAGAGATCAGCACTATCCAGTACAGGGGGCAAAGCATGTCCTCAGGAGAACATGAACATGGCAGAGGTCATCGCCGACCACAAATCATACTACAAACTGAGAGGTTGGACATCACATATTGCTATGAGAGAGACAGAACCAAAAATTAGGGCTAAATTTGTCTCCATCAGAGCATCCCTTTATAGATCATATTTAGTGTGGCTGTCATCAGAAGCCTTCCCGAGACAGGAAGCTACATTAACTCACACCAAAACTTCAGTCAAGACCCCAGAGTGTTAAAAGTAGATTATTGATAATTTGATCTCTGTCACTTTTTTTGCCTTTTAGATTTTTCCTTTTATTTGATATTTCTCTAGGTCAGAGTATACAATAAGAAACAAATGCTGGAGAATAACAAAAGGAAGTTAATTATTTTAATAATGATGGAAATGTTGTTATAAGGCAAATAGACAAATCTTCACAAGAATTTTATATAAAAGTTTTTTGTATGCTGATGATACATTAAATGTACAGACTATATTGGTGGTATTACATACCATGTTCTTGATAGTCTGCCAGGAAGCTATATGGGAAGCCTTCCAAATTTTCCTGGACAGAGTACCTGACACTACAGAGTTCCAGCAGTGGGTACATGCTTGTCAAACAGACTCACTGTGTGTGAAGGACTTGGCCCATAATTTCAGCAACAGCCAGGAACACCTTGACACAGTGGCCAGGGTGAGGATATTCTAGTAGATAACTAATATGTATTTAACACCTAAAATATTTGATACCAAACAACCACACAACATGTACTGTATTAGTTTTTTGTTATCCACAGCGACTAAGCACTCAAGATAACCAAGAGCAGTAAGTATCCAACATTTATAGATACATATAGCATTGTTCTTAAACTCATCGAAGAATAACATATAGTTTGATCAGCCTAATATATTTTATGGCATTGTTCAAAATCAGACTCTCACCTGGTCAGTTTAAAATGATGGAATCATAAATGTTTAAACCTTTGCCATCAATTCTATATAGACCTTCTTACCAAATTTACTAAACCAGATCATTAATTAAAGTAACAGGTGTAGCCATGTGGGGAAAGGCGTGGTGGAGGTCATTCCACTAACCCAAAAAAAGGAAAGGACAGAAAAGGTAAACCCCTATTCAATTTCAAGCACATTTTAACACTGATCTCAATCGCAGATGCTCCGTGGCCCATGGGTACACTGTAAAACATTTCAGATTGGTTTAACTTGGAAATGCAAGTTCACCTGCTGCCTTGAAAATGCAAGTTAACTCAATTTGACGATTATCTTTGTTTCAACTCAGAAAAAGTCTCAATTAGTCAAGACAACTGAGTAATTCAAGTCTAACCTTTGAAAACTTGCACAGATTAGTTCAAATTAAAACACTTTTCAGAGCTCATTGAGTTAAAGAGAAAAGGTAAGTGGACATAACTAAACAAAGCTGAAATGTTTTACAGTGTAGAGCTGTACACTTTTCTGGCCATAAACATTCAGAATCCATCCATCCATCATCTGTAGCCGCTTATCCTGTTCTACAGGGTTGCAGGCAAGCTGGAGCCTATCCCAGCTGACTATGTGCAAGAGGCAGGGTACACCCTGGACAAGTTACCAGGTTATTGCAGGGCTGACACAGAGACAAACAACCATTCACACTCACGATCAATTTAGAGCCATCAGTTAGCCTAACCTGCATGTCTTTGGGGGAAACTGGAGACACGGGGGGAACACGCAAACTCCACACAGAAAGGCCCTGAACGGCCACTGGGCTTGAACCCAGGACCTTCTTTCTGTGAGGCGACAGTGCTAACCACTACACCACCGTGCTGCCACATTCAGAATCTTGAATGCTGAATCTATGAATATTTGTATATAACCTATTTTGGGGAACAAAAGACCCAACCCTTTAGTAAACTGTCCGTAAAAATGTACGAAGCTCTAATAAATAGGGTACAAACAGTGTATGTCATTTGTAGGCTTACCTGTAGTCAGGATGTGAAGATGGAGCATAATTTTAAAAGGTTTGTTAAAACTTAAAGACCACTGTTATACCCTCAAGGGTATATTGTTTATAAGCAGGAAACCAGAAACACCCCCTTTTTAGACTATTCTTGTCAAAATGAACCAAATGAAACAAGATGAAAGAACTTAAATCATAATTCTATAACCTCTTCATAAACATGTCAATATTTTCTTTCAGTGCCATGGCCACATCTGCAGCAGGCAAGAAATGTATGTACCTGTATTTCGGGAACATGACCTAACATTTCATATCTGGTAATACATTAATTAACTACTAATTATGGAAATTTCAGGTTCAAAAACTCCTGAACAGAAATTTGCCATGGATTCACAAAAGGTATGAACTACGCCATTGTGCCTTATAAGTATAAATACTGGTTAACATACATTTTAAAAGAACTGTAGCCTGATTTTTGCTTGCCTGAAGACTGAGGTCTCAGCTGTGCAGCATATAATAGAATTCAGTGTGACCGTAAAGAATCCGGATTACAGTCAGCTGCAGAGAGACCCTGACAACTTGCGATATCAGGATGCCGCTCACAGTCTTCATGAGCAGGTGAAGTCAAGCTTTTAGCATTTTGCATCCATTTCCTGTGTCTGAAACAGTGTTTGCATTAGACAACTTCTTCCAGTCATATTTTACACTAATTGGCTCATAATTCAACATGCTTTATTTCTGTCAAGCACATTTTACAGTGTTTATGGGTTAATCGCAAACACTAGTGATTTATTCTTGTGACTACAAGGGAATGGTATTGCTAAATCCAAAACAAGCTCGGAGCTGGAAAGGAGCTCACAGAAAAGAGGTCAAAAGCCTGCAGGGAAATAGGCAAACTGGAGATTAGATAGATAAATAAATAAATAAATAAATAAATAAATAGTGTCATAGTGTCTAACTCTTATCTAGACAGCCTGTTAACTTAAAAACAACACATTATAAAAGATTATATACAATTCAATGTGTCAAGATTTTATGCTTAGCTTATGGTTATGGTCTATTACTTTTTTTATAAGTACAGTTTTAAAGTTGCATTTCTACATCTGAGTTGTGATGAGACTTGGTGAGCTGTTTGTGCCTTTGCAGATGCTCAAAATTTTCAACAAACTTTCTGGTTTCAAAGAGATTCAACTGCTGGGAATTCAGTGAGTAGGATCCATCCAGAGAGTAGGATTCATCCAGAAATTACTTTCCAGTGAACATGATAATTGCACTTTTGGATATTGTTCTTTCTTTTTTCTTTCTGTTAGAGATATTTGTCCAGAACAAATTGTGCTCTGAAGCCCTGTTCTCCAATTATGCAATGTTCATAAACATTGTGATTGATTTTCTGATGTTTTGTAGAAAGTGTAATACTGAGGTGCATATAATATAAAAGATTATAGAGTTGACAGTAATCACACTAAAGATGAACAGATGAATGAATTTATGACTGAAGGAACAAACAATTTCTCCTTATACACATGAGCAGTCCTGGAAGTGATGCAGTGCGCTATGCCGTGGTGTTTGAGACAGAAGCAGACTCTACAGAAATAATTCCCTCAGGGACAGATGGAGAATCTGGCATAGAAACAGCCCTGAAGGACATGGTATTAAAGGCCCTGAGAGAGGCTGCATCACTGCATTTGGATATTCATTCTCTCAGCTTTGAACCGACTAGACAAAATCATTTAAAAGACCTGCCAACAGATAAACCAACACATCTACCTGGGGTTATTAGTAAGCAAGCAATAGTGTCCATCTATGAGGAAACTACTGAGTCAACTAACATATCAGAGGAAAAAGCATCTCCAAATGGAACTCAAGGGAGGGATAAGGAGGCAACAGGGAGCACATTTCCTCCTTTTCCTACTGTAACTACACTGATGACCATTACAGAGCCATCTCCACCTGAACCAAGTGGTGGCCCAAAGCTAAAGGAAGCTGAGGAACGAAATATAATCATTAAGGTTGAAGGTAATGCCCTGTTTATGTCTCAAATAAAACTACAGTACAAGGTGCAGGACATACCAGTCTGTCTCCAATAGCATCAAACAAACTGTTTATAAAATGCAAAATGAAAAAAAATACATTACTTAGATTTTCACTGTACACAATCTGATGTATGCTGTGAGCCACATTCTTATAACATTGCTCTGTTTTGAAGGACATAAGAGGAACACTACTTTGGATTCCCTATCAAAGGTGCCTGAAGTGGAACAGTCTCTTAGAAGTGAAATTCTTGCCATGCCCACCTCACTGAACTTGAATTCCATTAAAGCTGTAAGAGCATCTACTTCAAATCAATATTCAGAGAGTTTAGTTGATGTATCAGAAGCTTCATTTAAAGTCAAAATATCAGTTATGCCATACTTTACCCGAACTGAGTTGCCTAAAACAGAGCACACAACAGGCGATACCTTTGGGGCCATGGATGTCATTTCCGAAACTCCTGAACCCAACAGTTTTACAGGGAGTCCTGAGGTACTTGGCACAAATGAGCCCACAGAGTTAATAAGGTTCTCTTTAGTACCCAGGACTGAAGGTACCATCCAGCATATGCAGTCTGCCTCAGTCCCTCAAACTGTATCTTCTGTAGATTTACCCTATTTGCCCTCAGCCCTACCTGGAAATTTCCTTGATAAGGAAGGACAGTTTGTCCAAACCCATTCCTCTCATCAGACTGAAGCATGTGACAATCAGGACTTTAATAAAGGCTTGCCATCTGAGACAGACAACCCACAATCCTCAGTCCACTCTCTAGACAAAGACGTTGGGGTGTTCTTTAGTTTACAGTTAACCAACATGATCTTTTCAGAGGATCTCTTTAATAGGGGCTCACCTGGATACAAGTCTCTGGAGAACACATTCCTTGAAATAGTAGGTAGTCCCAATTTTTTCAGTTGTCATTGCCTATACAACTAATTCACATATTTTTGTGTTTGCACAATGGACATTTATATTTGTCAAAGGTCATTAAAAGCTGAAATATTTTCTTTCTTTTTTTAAGTTCAGGTTTGTTTCCTGTAATTTTTCTATTTTAATGTCACTTGAAGAGTTATAGCTGAAAATAAATGATCCCAGGCCAAGCCTTCTGTTTTGTCCCATATAGTCCGGTTCCATATATGTTTTAGTGGGAATTTTTTGGGGATTATGTAAATTATACATTTTTGGAAAGGTTATTGTATAAGGAGTCAGAAAATCAATGTTGGCATTTTTTCACATGTCTCTATGGCGGCCATATTGAACTTTTAAAAATGGCCGCCGTAAAACTTTAATTTGTGATATCTTGGCTTCTGAAAAGGCTGGAATGTTGATTTTAACTGCTAAACCCACATTTTTAGGGTCAGGGAATCAAATGGTGCAAGGTACACTTCACCATATTAACCCTTTAATGCATGAATAGGTAAAAAATGACACTGTGTGGTTGTTTTCTTGCTATTTCATTATAATAAGAAATTGTTTACCTTCCATATTCCATTTTACTACAAAACCATGGGGTTTTTTTCATCATCCCATTGCAATACACAATATGGTTAAAACACACTATACACATTGTAAGCAGTTGGTCAGATAACTCAGAGAACCTTTTATTGAACAGTTTAAAATTAGCTAACACAAAACTTGAATGTTGGACGTCGACATGCACATTTAGACCACAGTATATCCATCCTTTTTAATTAGTCTGTTTCTATACATCATCATCATCATCGCTTTCATACATCATGGCTTGGGAATCGTCATCGTTCTGGCACTGGCTGCTGCACTGACACATGTCAGTACAGGCTAAGTCCTTAGTTCTGCAGGAGCACCTCCCAGAAGAGCAATCTGATTTGCACTTGCATTGAACCAACTCAAGGATGGCCTTTGGGGCTGGGAGGACCTCTGTGGTCACTGGCTTGAGCATGCCATCTGAGTCTTTAAAGTATCCATTTTGCAGAGGATCCAGCTGTGGATCCTGCAGAGCAATGGCTGCGTGTGCCCATACTCTTGTTTGGACATGGACTCTTAAGATGTGCTGCTTCAGAGCTCCAAGTGTTGGAGGGAGCTTGTCACTCTCTGCCCTATGTTTGCAGAAGAGATGCCATCGCAGTTGAGGGATTGCCTTGATGTTGATCCCCTTGGGTGAGTAAGCTGCACATGTAAAGTATTCCAGAGTTGACACCATTCCTTCCGTCACATCTGCTTCATCCAAAAGCATCTGCAGAGCTTTGACAGTATATTCATCTGCTTTGAGGAAAACCTGCAGCCAGGTCACCTTACCTATGCGGGAGAACCTTCCTGTGTTGTCTGCCCCAGTAAATGCATGAAAGGCTGGCAAAGCCTTCGCTCTTTCTTTGCCTAGAGCTCGCCACAGTGGTTCGATCTGCACAACACCAGAGGCCATAGAAATGGATGTGTTTTTCAACAGGAGATCATAGTTTGCTGTGACTAGCACTAAAACATCTGTATCTGGTGAGAAAAACACCAACTGTGCATCATGTGCCCCATCGTTCAAACTGGCCCTCTCTTGAACCACCTCAAGAATGTGCCCATAGGATGCTAATCTAGGGTTTTGAATCAGGACTCCTTTCTTTTTATCACCAGACTGGCATAAAATGCATTGTAACCAGTTAATGGTTTCCTCATCTTGACATAGTGCATCTTGAGACTTGTCACTCATGCCTAGCACCTGCAAAGACATAAAATATTATCAAGCTAGCCTTATTATCTAACTACAAAAAGACAATTTGATGATACATGATAACACATGCTCTCAACATAATAATTGTGAATGTTGGCTACATTCAGTAGCCTAGTTTTTAACTATATCATAGGCCAATTTGTACGGAAAAAAATAAACTGTATGACAATGACACATAGTCTACTGTACAGTAATCTTAGTGACCTGTTAGCAGCAGTCATAAATGTATATGTTGTTGAAATATAACACTCTGAGCTAAAGTTAAGATAATAGGCTACTTACTATGCATGTACCAAATGCTCTTTAAACATATTCTTGAGAAATGATACAGCTAATGTACTGAAATATGTTATATATTGTGTATTTCACAACAACTATATCAGGATATCAGGAGTCTGAAGAGCAAATGACACATCATACAGTAATATCAGCTTGCTTAGTTAGCTGTAGCCATAGCCTATATGTATAAATATGTTGTTGAAATGTATAACATATTTTCAAAGGTAAAATTAACATACTTACTGTGCATGTATTCCTCTGTAAAACAATGCTCTTGATGACACTTCTTATAGGCTATAGCAAGCCTGATGAAGAGCAGCTCAAAACATCACTGTAAACAAAATCTTTCAACAGGAACTACTTTATGTGTGGATTACACTCAGCAACCATTCCAATAGGCTTGCAATGTGCATGACTTTGTAGTCATTCCCCCAATTAATATTAAATGAGTGATTTAAAAAAAACTTAATTTTTTGAAGGAAAGCTGGAATATGAAATCTTTTCATCTTTCATCTTTTCATCACAAAGATATTGCAAGAAAACAACCACACAGTGTCATTTTTTACCTATTCATGCATTAAAGGGTTAATATGGTGAAGTGTACCTTGCACCATTTGATTCCCTGACCCTGAAAATGTGGGTTTAGCAGTTAAAATCAACATTCTAGCTTTTTCAGAAGCCGAGATATCACAAATTAAACTTTTAAGGCGGCCATTTTTAAAAGTTCAATATGGCCGCCACAGAGGCATCTGAAAAAATGCCAACGTTGATTTTCTGACTCCTTATATAATAACCTTTCCAAAAATGTATAATTTACATAATCCCCAAAAACTTCCCACTAAAGTCAAAATTTGATAATAAGGAACCGGACTAATAGCCCTACATATCCAACAACCAAAACACAAGCTATGATTTCATTGCAGAACTGGTGGATGATTAAATAGAACAAACTTGTGGATTAAGCGAAGGCCTTTCATGACTAGGTCCAGGAGCACTTTGTTGTTTTTTGTTTTGCAAAGATTACATTCATATTTTATCAAATTTTCAGAGACAAACTTCTGAATCCAGTAATGTGCCAAACCCAGAGCCTTCCAGTAAACAAACTAAGAAGGAACAGCAGACATTAGCCTCAATACCGGTATCAGTAAACTTTAAGAGTCATTTATCTCATATTCACTATTACTAACGATTTTAAGTAACCTAACCTTATTTGAGACTAATTGAACTGACTGAATTGTTGATTTGTTGCTATTAATAAAAGCTAATAAAGTTTTAACTTTATTAATAAGCACTAACAATTTTAAACAACGAATTTTAAACAAAATTGTAATAACAAAACTAAAAAAAAAATGCCTGAAATTAAATATTGTCCTTTCACTAACCCCCATTATGCTTTCTTTTTGTTTTATACCTGAAGTATTTTTACTTTTTTTTAGTTGTGTCTCTGTATTGTGTTCAAGGAAAGACTGTGAGCTTTGCTGATTCTTCTTCAGAGATTCCATCCATGAAATTTTGATCAAAGTGCAGTGCCATTGTTCAGTATATTTCAAGAGAAAAAGGAATAACAGAAAAGCCAATGGAAAATTAGACCACAGGAATGACTACTTTTTAGTTTAGCTAATGACATTCTGATCTTGAGAGCAATATTTTCTAGTATAATTCATGAATTAAATATTGTTGTATTTGTTGGAGCACCACAAAAATCAGAATTTCACATATCAAATGCATGGACAATCAGCATGCACATCATAAATGAAAAGAAACAATTGTAGTTTGTCTAATGGTAATGCTACAGTTGCATTAGAAATATGTATCTACTGAAAGTAATACGTTTATGTATAGTTATATATAATTTGGTCATTCACCTCCTGTTATAGATAGCCTTGGCCTGGGACTCTGCAAAGACTGTGCATGATACTGTGATTTTACAGTTATGTAAAGATTTTATACATGTATTTTTATGTTTTAAAAAAAAAAAACCTTTTTATTATATTGATCATAAATTGACCAAATAACAAATCTTCATGGTAATTTGACACACTGGCCACATACTAATCATAACCATTGTAAGGTGCCATTTGACTAAACAGTCAACTAAAAAGTCATAATTTGCCTAATGTTGCACATGCTGTCAAGTATTAAAACATTAACAAATGGCTAAGATCAAATTAAAGACAAGGTAAAAAAAAAAAATACACAGCCGTTTAATGGTAGTGTAAACTGTAAAACTGCCGAGTCAGTGACGGTAACTTGCCTTAAAAGTTCTTAAACTCATCTGTAGTTTCAGACTCCTCACTCTACAAGAAATACTCACTCCATATAACTACACACATTCCCTGACAGTTTCACTGAATAGTATACTTTAAGATACTATTTCAACTGTGAGTTTAAGGCACTGATTCCTACATAAAATTCCTCCTAAATTAAAAAGCATGTCAAAGTTTTCATCTGTGAAATACAATTCCTTGTTTTAATGTGGCAGTAATTCTTAATTGTAATTCTTATAACTTACTGCTGCAGTGTTTTGGCATTTTTGAAGAAAACCTTATTTGATGTCTACTAAAAATTAAGGAAAAGAGCGCAACATTTCGGACACCATTATCAAGCAAGTGTTCATAAGCTAAGTCAACCTTAATTTGACAGTCTATATTTATCTCGTATCAACAAACTCAACCTGAAAATGGTGGTGCTGTTGATGGGACTGTCTTAGCCCAATGAGGCATACACTATGAGGACATCTAACCATCACAACATTGTGTTTGTTGAACATCTCATTCCAGGGTTTGGCCACCTTCTGCTGCTATAACAGTACACACTCTTCTGGGAAAGCTTTACACTATATCTTGGAACATAGCTGTGGGGATTTGTGCCTATTCAGCCACAAAAGTATTAGTGAGGTCAGGTACTGATGTCAGGTGAGAGGTCCTGGCATGCATTCGGATTTAATGTGATCAGTGGGGTTGAGGTCAGAGCTTTGTGTAGGCCACTTGAGTTCTTCCGCATCAGACTTGGCAAACCCTTTCTTTATGGAGCTCGCTTTGTGCACAGGGGTATTGTCATGCTGGAATATGTTTGGGCCTCTTAATTTCAATGGAGGAAAACCTTAAAACTACAGTACAGCATATTAAGCCATTTTGTATAATTGAGTGCTTCCAACTTTGTGGCAACAGTTTGGGAAGAGTATGTATTATATCAAGTACGTTTACTCTTGTAGACAGACACAAACTTAATTTCCAATTTTAAAGAGTTACTTTGTGAAACAGTGATACAATATTGTGTTTTGGGTATTGGGGTGTGAAAATTAAGGCAAAGTGTAAAAGTGGTCAGTTTTTATCTACAACCCCGATTCCAAAAAAGTTGGGACAAAGTACAAATTGTAAATAAAAACGGAATGCAATGATGTGGAAGTTTCAAAATTCCATATTTTATTCAGAATAGAACATAGATGACATATCAAATGTTTAAACTGAGAAAATGTATCATTTAAAGAGAAAAATTAGGTGATTTTAAATTTCATGACAACAACACATCTCAAAAAACTTGGGACAAGGCCATGCTTACCACTGTGAGACATCCCCTTTTCTCTTTACAACAGTCTGTAAACGTCTGGGGACTGAGGAGACAAGTTGCTCAAGTTTAGAGATAGGAATGTTAACCCATTCTTGTCTAATGTAGGATTCTAGTTGCTCAACTGTCTTAGGTCTTTTTCGGCGTATCTTCTGTTTTATGATGCGCCAAATGTTTTCTATGGGTGAAAGAACTGGACTGCAGGCTGGCCAGTTCAGTACCCGGACCCTTCTTCTACGCAGCCATGATGCTGTAATTGATGCAGTATGTGGTTTGGCATTGTCATGTTGGAAAATGCAAGGTCTTCCCTGAAAGAGACATCGTCTGGATGGGAGCATATGTTGCTCTAGAACCTGGATATACCTTTCAGCATTGATGGTGTCTTTCCAGATGCGTAAGCTGTCTACACGCACTAATGCAACCCCATGCCATCAGAGATGCAGGCTTCTGAACTGAGCGCTGATAACAACTTGGGTCGTCCTTCTCCTCTTTAGTCCGAATGACACGGCGTCCCTGATTTCCAGAAAGAACTTCAAATTTTGATTCGTCTGACCACAGAACAGTTTTCCACTTTGCCACAGTCCATTTTAAATGAGCCTTGGCCCAGAGAAGACGTCTGCACTTCTGGATCATGTTTAGATATGGCTTCTTCTTTGAACTATAGAGTTTTAGCTGGCAATGGTGGATGGCACAGTGAATTGTGCTCACAGATAGTGTTCTCTGGAAATATTCCTGAGCCCATTTTGTGATTTCCAATACAGAAGCATGCCTGTATGTGATGCAGTGCCGTCTAAGGGCCCGAAGATCATGGGCACCCAGTATGGTTTTCCGGCCTTGACCCTTACGCACAGAGATTCTTCCAGATTCTCTGAATCTTTTGATGATATTATGCACTGTAGATGATGATATGTTCAAACTCTTTGCAATTTTACACTGTCGAACTCCTTTCTGATATTGCTCCACTATTTGTCAGCGCAGAATTAGGGGGATTGGTGATCCTCTTCCCATCTTTACTTCTGAGAGCCGCTGCCACTCCAAGATGCTCTTTTTATACCCAGTCTTGTTAATGACCAGAGGTGGAAAGAGTACTAAAATATTATACTCAAGTACAAGTACTGTTACTCTGATGAAATTTTACTTAAGTACAAGTAAAGTTACCAGACAAAAAATCTACTCAAGTAAAAGTAAAAATTAGATCATTTAAAATGTACTTTGAGTAAAAGTAAAACGTTACTTTTAACAATGGGTGTTTTCTGCCTCCATTGTGTTGTGCAAAAATGAAAAAGAAGAGGAAACAAGGATATATGTACATCTCAACCCAGATGTTTTATTTAAAGGAAGTGTATCAAATTGAATGCTTAGGATAATGCTGCATTAAAACTGAGACAAACAAAAAAGGTCAATATACACAGTTATGTCGTTTACATCACCCTGACCACACACAAAGCATTGTACACGAAATATGAAAGTGAAATGTTGCACCGAAATCTCGTAGCTTGCCTGTGTGCACTGTGTGTTATTGAACAATTCAATTCAAACATTATTTGTTTTGCTTAGTATTCCTTTCTGGCCTGTTGGATGTAGAATGGTAGGAGGACTGATCACGTCAGGTTGGCGAGCTAACTTGCTTGCATGATTAGCCAACCGAATAACAGACTAGTTACCGTTATGTTACAGTACCAACAGGTTGCTACTTCAACATTAGCAATGCCATCCACTATTTTTGGAATATAACCAGCCTATTGTCGGTTTTACTATGGAAAGGAAACATTATGATCAGGGGCGCAGATACGTTTTTTGAACTGGGGGGGACAAAAAACTGGGGGGGACAAAGCTGCCAGCAAACCAACCCCAACCCCGATATGCCTGTCAAACTTGTTGTGGGTAACCATAGCAACCAAGCTCGAGCTCGCAACCTGTGCAGTCTGCGCAGCTCAACCAACCGAATATCAGTCTTTGTTTTGTTTTATGTGAGTTGTTGCAACTATGTATACACTGCTGTGCACCTCAATAAACCGAATGGTAATTATTCTTTTGATTTTTCTGTGAGGTTTGCCTTATGCAAAAAAAGATAGCATAGATGTTTTTTCCTCCCTATAAGTGGGGGGGACCGAACGAGGTGAATTTAAATCTGGGTGGGACGAATCCCACCCATCCCCCCCTCTATCTGCACCCGTGATTATGATGCCAATGACAATACTTACCTCAACATGCTTGCGCAGATTAGACGTCGAATTTTTGTATGCCGCAATGGTTGTCTTCTTGGGCACACATAATCTGCATTGCATAATGAAACTGTCACCCCTTTTCTCTACGAAGCTGAAGTGATCACGTATGTAGGGCCAGGGGTGCACTTCATTACTGGAAGAAATTGCGTTTTCTGCAGGGTCGTCCACCACTGGTTCCTCGGTCTCCTCCATGTCCGCAGGGGCGCTTTATCAACACCCGTGGCCCAGGGGCTAGGCCCCTCATAGGCTACCTGTCAACCCTACCCTTACCGTTGGCCAGGAAAACACTCTTATTTTATTTGCAATACGTGTCAAGCATTTACAGTGTAAGCGCGTAATTAGCCTAGAAGCCTACGATAGGTTACGTTTGGCTCAGCGTAGCTGCGCAAGGCCCACGCTCACATCGCTCAACATATCCGACCACAGAGGGAGAGAAGAACACGCGCATTATCATTACAGAGCCAGTTCTGATTATTACCACGGACAGGACAGTGATACTGCGCAACTTTCACGCAGGGGCATGACCAGAGATAACCACACAAGCGCGCGTGCGCTAATGTAGACCTATGTGTTGTAAACATAAAACACACACACCTACAGACAAGTCCTTTTAAAAAAGAAAATACATAAAAATAGCTCGGCGGCATGAAAACAAACATTCACTGCAAGACAAGGTGCCCTAGAATCGCCATCAGTTTTTAATGTCTATATGGACTTTGTTGTCAGGATTGCACAGCATGAGATATCAAAACTGTACCCAGATACAGGCTTCAAGTTCAGATATTGCATTCCAAATGAGGTATCCACAAGAGAAATGCGTACGAAAGCACGAGCATCAGGAGAGGGTTGCATAACAGAGATTCTATACGCAGATGATCAGGCCATACTCGCTGGATCCATCGAGGAGCTTCAGAATATTCTTCAGTTGTATGATAAGACCTACACCCGCTTTGGTTTACAAATATCATATGTCAAAACAGAAACAATGGCTTTTAACGTCAATGAGGATATCAAATGTAAACCAAGTATCATTTCCCTTGGCGGCACTAATATTAAAAACGTCCGCACCTTTAAATATCTTGGTTATAATGTCAGCAACTGTGATGAATCCTCACACTTCCTGCATGCTAGGATAAGTGCTGCATTCATGAAATGGAATGAACTGAAACACGTTCTAACCGACCACCAAATACTACTAAAAACCCGTATAAAGTTCCTAGTGGCATGCGTTCGATCTCGCCTCCTGTACAGCACACAGGCATGGCAACTATCATCCAGTGAAATTCACAAAATTGAGGTAGTGTGGCACGGCTTCCTAAGGAAAATGATTAAAGGTGGATATAAACGAAAGAATGCCCCTGACCAAAAGAACACTACAAATGAAGATATAGACTGGAGCTACAAGATGTCCAATGCTGACCTCTGGAAACTGACAGGAACCCAGGATATAAAACTATCCTGCTACATACAACAACTAAAATATATTGCTCACGTTTGCCGGATGGGCAATAACCAAGTGCAAAAGCAGCTCCTGTTTGACAAAAATGGTTACAAATGGACGAAATGGGAAAATCTGCTGGGCATAGACACCCAACAGATAAGACGTATGATGATGGACAAATCAAACTTTGAGCAACTGCTGCAACTGCTACAGCAGAAGCACCCCTAGAGAGTTTAACTTTTGACAGGGGAACATGATGATGATGAAGGTACTTGGCTCGGCGGCCACATGAAACGTAAACACCATGGACAGCGGCCAAACTCATAACTCTACAGACCGAAATACACGAAACCGAGTCCTACTAGGGTCTATTTTACCGATCTATGTTCAAGCATCATGCAAGTCTTCCTTCTCCTTGAATAAGACCGTGCATTCAACTGCCTTTTTGACATGACTGCATCGAAATACCACTTGCAACAATATTTCACGCACTCCATCAAGAAAAAAGTTAAACATGATGAACACGGGCATACTGTTTTGAGCATACGATTTTTTAAAAAGAAACTAGCTACATCAAAGTCCTTCAATAAACCCATCCTTTAGCGCAAATGAGCTTAACCTAGTTCAAAGCATGACGCTAGCAGTAGCTGCATAAGGCAAAATCATGTGGGCCTTTCGTCAACAACAAGCCACAGTGGGCAAACATTAATAATCAAGTGTCCTTACCTTAAAACATTGTCTTGACCACAGAACTTCTCAAGTATTTCACTTAAATCCACACGGGTTAACAACACACCCAACACAGCTAGCGAGAAATGTGGATCTGCGCTAGCTTTGTATTGCTATTCCCCTCAGTATGCTTACTCTGTCTGCTGCCCAAACTGTGAACATTATAGGCTACAATCTTTTCATCAATTTCTTCAGTAGATGCCGTTTTAGACATTTTATTATCCCCATCGAAATATGCTATTATACTAACAGGATTATAACTCAAATCACACGACACGTATTCAAATCACAACTGATTTATTTTACTGTTGGACAGATCATAGCATATCTAGCCTAGCTGCACATAGCCTAACTGCTGGTAGGCTGATAACTGATAAGTAGCTGATATTCTGAACAGATTGGTGATCCTTACCTTAAAAAAGTCTGTGACTTTAGGCAACGATTCTATCATTACCTGCATCTCTCTCTTTTTTCCTTTAATGCGCCCCGCTAACATGTGAACGCTTCATCTTTCAAAGCCTCTAAATTTGTGTCTCTGTAGTCTGCAGTCTTTGGCGCGCTTTCGTGCGTGACGTTACATTTTGTTACATTTTATTCTGGTACAGTTGTGGGTGTTCGTTTCGCAAACCACATCCAACATGTCTCTTACAGCAGGCTACTGTGCGCTCATTTATTTCTAACCTTATTTCTATCCGTACATTAATGTAGGCCCACGATTCCGACAGTTTATTATTTTATTAATATTACAAGGCCCCTGATTGGCTGTGGCCCAGGGGCTTGAGCCCCCCAAAGCCCCCCCCCCAAAGCGCCGGTGCATGTCCGCCATCGTCTGTGTGAGACTCGCGCGCGCGACAACTGTCCTTCCCGTGATTCATTTCCAGAACGCATTTCCCCTTCTCTGTTTTAGCCTTTTTTTTATTTTATTTTATTTTATTTTTTACTCAGTAACCGTTGTGATGTAAAATGTACCGAAGTACACTACTTAAAAGAAAACATACTTAAGTAAAAGTAAAAGTACACTCTTTAAAAATTACTTGAAAAAGTATAAGTACACAAAAAAGCTACTCAAGTACAGTAACGCGAGTAATGTAATTCGTTACTTTCCACCTCTGTTAATGACCTATTGCCAATTGACCTAATGAGTTGCAATTTGGTCTTCCAGCTGTTCCTTTTTTGTACCTTTAACTTTTCCAGCCTCTTATTGCCCCTGTCCCAACTTTTTACCTCCGCCAAGGAGGTTATGTTTTCGGTAGCATTGGGTTGTTTGTTTGTTGGTTTGTCTGTTAGCAACATTGCGGAAAAAGTTATGAACGGATTGCTCTGAAATTTTTTCCAGAGGTGTGACTGGGCACAAGTAACAATCCATAAAATTTTGGCGGTGATCTGGATCACCGTCTGGATCCCGGAATTTTTTTAAAGGATTCTTGGCGGAGGTCTGTGCTCTCTGAGTGCTTTTCTAGTTTGAGATGTGTTGCTGTCATGAAATTTCAAATGAGCCAATATTTGGCATGAAATTTCAAAATGTCTCACTTTCGACATATTTGATATGTTGTCTATGTTCTATTGTGAATACAATATCAGTTTTTGAGATTTGTAAATTATTGCATTCCGTTTTTATTTACAATTTGTACTTTGTCCCAACTTTTTTGGAATCGGGGTTGTATAATGAAGATCAGTAAAGTTAACTTCCCATTCACAATTGTCTGAATTTTGGGGCATAAATATAATTAATAACAAAATTAACAGCTAGAGACTTTTAGTTATAATCCATAATATAAGCACAGCCAGAGTTATTATCCAGGCAATTCATTATTTAAACACACGCAGGCAGAAGTTATGCAGAAAACACCAAAAGATATCTTCAGAACTAGAAGAAGAATCAAGAAAAACTATTACTTTGTCAACCAAAGGACAGAATTTGGTATAAATACAGTAACTAGTGAGACAAAGACAATGAGACTAATTATGGCGCACGAATGCAGTAAATAATATTTAGGGCATGTATTTGAGTATTCTATTCAAATAATTATGACAAAATGTTACTGGGGCAGCATAGGGGCATAGCTCTAAGGTCTCCAGTTCAATTCCAAGCAAAGTTTATTCTCCCCTGTTTTTGTGGGTTTCTCTGGTTTCCTCTCATCTTCCAATACCATGACAATAGGTGGTTTGGCTACACTAAAATTACCCTGAGGTATGAGGGAATGTGTGTGTGCATGGTGTCCTGCACTGAACTCCAAGATGTATAAAGCAGGAATACACAGTGGTCCCAGGATAGGCTCCAGATCAACTAACACTAATGCATCTCAAACAATTAGAATATTGTGAAAAAAATTTTTTTTCATAATTTAATTCAAAAAGGCAAGCTTTCATATAATCTATATTCATTACACGTAAAGTGCAATACTTCAAGCCTTTTTTTATTATTTTAATGATTAAGGCTATAGCTCATGAAAATCAGAAATCCAGTATCTCAAACTATTAGAATATTTTCTAAGATCAATCAAAACAGGATTTACAATACAGAAATGTCCAACATCTGAAAAGCATGTTCATTTATATACTCAGTACTGGGGCTCCTTTACCATGAATTACTGCATCAATGTGGTGTGGCATGGAGACAATTAGCCTGTGGCACTGCTGAGGTGTTATTGAAGCCCAGGTTGATTTGATGGCAGACTTCAGCTCATCTGTAGTTTTGGGTCGGGTGTTTCTCATCTTCCTCTTGACAGTACCCCAGAGATTCTCTATGGGATTCAGGTCAGGTGAGTTGGCTGGCCAATCAAGCACAGTAATGTCATGGTCAGCAAACCATTTGGTAGTAGTTTTGGCACTGTAGACAGATGTTAGGTCCTGTTGGAAAAGGAAACCAGCATCTCCATAAAACTTGTCAGCAGATAGAAACATGAAGTGCTCTAAAATCTCTGGTTCAGGAGTGGCTTGAGATTCGGAATGCAACAGTTGTAGCCCCTTTCCTGAAGACATCTGTGCGTGGTGCCTCTTGATGCACTGACACCAGCCTCAGTCCATTCCTTTTGAAGCTCTCCCAAGTTCTTGAATCAACTTTTCTTGACAATCCACTCAAGGCTGCGGTCATCCCTGTTGTTGTGCACCTTTTCCAGCCAGCCTTTTCAGCAATGACCTTCTGTGGCTTACCCTCCTTGTGGAGGGTGTCGGTGATTGTCTTCTGGTCAACTGTCAAGTCAGCAGTTTTCCCCATGATTGTGGTTGCGTTTACTGAATGAGACTGAGAGATACACAGTATATATACTGTTTTACTCGAACTGAAATATTCTAATATTCTGAGATTTTTTTTTTGTGCTGTAGGCCATAATTGTCAAAATTAAAACAGAAAAAAATGCTTGTAATTTTTTAGTTTGTAATGAGTCTAGAACACAGGCGATTGCTCTAAGACAACGAGGGAGGTTCAGCCTCCTCTAAAAATGACAAACATCGTGTAGGATGAATTGAGCTAGGCTTATGTTATAGCCGACCTTATAACATTGCTATTTCAGATCCAGAATCATAGAAATATATGTGCTCAACCCACTACAGTGCGAAATCATTCCCTTATAACTTTAATGAGTGCATGAGTTTTCCCCCTCATGACAGCGCGATGCAGCCCAGCCTCAGTGGACTTCAATGGCATTTGGGAGCTCTGCGCTTTTCAATCTCAAAATGCAAGACAATTATTGGACAAATACTGCGAAAACGCCCGCCCACGGAGTCTCACGGACTCCCAGCCTCAGTGGACTTCAGTGGCATTTGGGAGCTATGCGCTTTTCAATCTCAAAATGCAAGACGGTTATTGGACAAATACTGCGAAAATGCCCGCCCACGGACTCCCAGCCTCACAGTGGGAGGGACATGGCAGTTTCCGCGAGGAGACTGGTGATTGGTGAAAGTGGCCGGATATTTTCTTTGATTGACAGCTCGTTTCAACTATAGACAGGCAGCGGTGAATTTCAGTTCAGTCCCATGCAGATTCGCAAGTGCTGTGGTGTATTGTAAGAGATCAGCTTACATTTCGATTTTATTCATTACATACGGTTTCTACCAGCTTTTTTAGTTTCTATATATTTTCATTGTAAATAAAGTGTAAATATAGTGTTGTCAAGTTTGCTATCTTAGTTCAAGAAATTTTGTTTATTTGAGTGACTGAATTTGAACTTGAGGGGGCTAGTCAGCTAGCAAGAAAGCTGCGCACAGATGCCAAGAATTGCTGATTTAATTTTGGCGAAGCCATTTGCCAGCCTTCCTTTTGAGGAAAAATTTTAAATTAAAGAGCAGGGTAGACCAACGCCTCAAATTGACTTGGTGAAAAAGGTAGGGAATAATACTCGTTCCTTTCAGCTCTCCTGGTACGAGAAAGTGAACTGGCTAACAGCAAGAGACCCACATCAACAACAGTAAATAGGCTACTTTAGTAATATGTCATGGATGGACCAAAAATATAGAATCTATTTAAAATGTTTATGCTGAGTATATTATATTGGAATACATATTTTTCTGGATATGAATTAAACACAGCTACAATTTGGAAAACATTTTTAAACAAAAACACAGCCGAGAACATTTCACACTACAGACCTGGATTAAAAGTGAAGGGTTATCAAAATTGTCAATAAAACATTTCTCAGTCAAAATAAGTAAAATATAGGGAAAGTGTCATTGAATGAAATGTGTGGCACCCAGCTCTACTGCTGAGGTTCCTGACAAAGAGCTGCTTTCAATAATGATCAATTTTTAAACAACATGCCACAATTTTAAAATATAAAATGTTAAAATATACCCCTCCCCCCCACCATCATGTATATTGGACAGTAGGCTAATGGGCCAAAAGAACCTGTTATTTCACAGTTTGTGACGCTGCCAACAATCAGCCAGATCAGAGGCAAGAGTATGGGCAAAATTGATGTGTTTTTTCTTTTAAAATCTGGAAATATCGTAACCGACCAGCCTCCCCTGTTTGAAAGACTACCAGCCTCCACTGGTCTAGAATATATAAAATTTTCACTTCTTAAATAACTGATGGAAAATATTGAACTTTTTCACAATATTCTAATTGTTTGAGATGCACTAGCATTATATCTGCAATCTGTCCAAGTTTTAAGACGTCCTTAGTTTAAAGGGTTACTAAAATACTGTGTAATGTTTTGTATACTGATATATGGAGATAAAGCATGAATATATGAACTGAAAATTGAAAAATGATGCAAATGATGTGGCATTCTAAAATTATGACACATATGTATCATTACCTACAGTGTATCCATTTGTGGACAGAAACTGGACAAAAATTAATTGCATGGGAGTATGTTACAAAAAATTTAGAAGAAAGTTTTCTGAGACTTCAATACATAATCTAGGCAGGCCGTGAAGAATATGGTGCGTTGTATGGGAGAGCTCCTCCTGTGCAGCATGGCTCTTTACATTTGAAGGATTGATCTCGAGGTAAAATAGTTATAACTTATAAAGCAGATTTGTATGGTCGACAGGGATTTGCTAAGTCAAAACCGCAAAATCTGCACTTGTTTTCTCACAGTTTGATGGTATTATTGGTTTAGTCTATAGCTTAAGTGATTTCAAAAAAGTTATAGTTTACATGCAAATATTTGCTGGACAATACAGAGACACCAATTTGATATCAGTATTGCCAGTTTTCATTGAATTTCTTACTTTTTTCCTGCTTCTGTTTTCTGTGTTCCAATGTTCATTCTCTGCTCTTCCTCACTAATTGTGAATCACTAGCATTGCTGCAGAACATTTTACTTTTTGCTCCTTATATTTTTATTTAGACATTCAAAGTACTCGTTACAAATCATGAAAGTCTCTTCTTCCCTCAGCTAGCCAGTGACTATGTAATACAACAGAATGGGCTCCTGTGCTTTTAATATGCTAATAATTTGCTAATATGGCTATATTAAAAGTAGACTGCCTTTACTAAAAGGTGGACTGGTCATAAAAAGGTTTCTTTAAAGGTAGACTGGTCATAAAAAGCATTTGAGTAGCTAATGTAATGGGCTGCTCAACATGTCAAATTCTAGCTAATAGTTAATGTTGGTTGGATATATACAATATTTTATTTATCATGCATATAGTCATGCATATGACCATAAATCTTAGAGATTAAATGATATTTTCATGCAAAATGGCATAGGTGATTATAACAGTTTCAAAATAGATAGATCAGTTGATTGATAGATCAGTTTGTCCCCAAAATCCCTAAAGGGATTTTTTAAGAAACAAATTAAAATTTAATTTCATTTATGAATGTTTACTTTTTACTATTTTAATACAACCCCGATTCCAAAAAAGTTGGGACAAAGTACAAATTGTAAATAAAAATGGAATGCAATAATTTACAAATCTCAAAAACTGATATTGTATTCACAATAGAACATAGACAACATATCAAATGTCGAAAGTGAGACATTTTGAAATTTCATGCCAAATATTGGCTCATTTGAAATTTCATGACAGCAACACATCTCAAAAAAGTTGGGACAGGGGCAATAAGAGGCTGGAAAAGTTAAAGGTTCAAAAAAGGAACAGCTGGAGGACCAAATTGCAACTCATTAGGTCAATTGGCAATAGGTCATTAACATGACTGGGTATAAAAAGAGCGTCTTGGAGTGGCAGCGGCTCTCAGAAGTAAAGATGGGAAGAGGATCACCAATCCCCCTAATTCTGTGCTGACAAATAGTGGAGCAATATCAGAAAGGAGTTCGACAGTGTAAAATTGCAAAGAGTTTGAACATATCATCATCTACAGTGCATAATATCATCAAAAGATTCAGAGAATCTGGAAGAATCTCTGTGCGTAAGGGTCAAGGCCGGAAAACCATACTGGGTGCCCGTGATCTTCGGGCCCTTAGATGGCACTGCATCACATACAGGCATGCTTCTGTATTGGAAATCACAAAATGGGCTCAGGAATATTTCCAGAGAACATTATCTGTGAACACAATTCACCGTACCATCCGCCATTGCCAGCTAAAACTCTATAGTTCAAAGAAGAAGCCATATCTGAACATGATCCAGAAGCACAGACGTCTTCTCTGGGCCAAGGCTCATTTAAAATGGACTGTGGCAAAGTGGAAAACTGTTCTGTGGTCAGATGAATCAAAATTTGAAGTTCTTTATGGAAATCAGGGACGCCATGTCATTTGGACTAAAGAGGAGAAGGACGACCCAAGTTGTTATCAGCGCTCAGTTCAGAAGCCTGCATCTCTGATGGTATGGGGTTGCATTAGTGCGTGTGGCATGGGCAGCTTACACATCTGGAAAGACACCATCAATGCTGAAAGGTATATCCAGGTTCTAGAGCAACATATGCTCCCATCCAGACGACGTCTCTTTCAGGGAAGACCTTGCATTTTCCAACATGACAATGCCAAACCACATACTGCATCAATTATGGCATCATGGCTGCGTAGAAGAAGGGTCCAGGTACTGAACTGGCCAGCCTGCAGTCCAGATCTTTCACCCATAGAAAACATTTGGCGCATCATAAAACAGAAGATACGACAAAAAAGACCTAAGACAGTTGAGCAACTAGAATCCTACATTAGACAAGAATGGGTTAACATTCCTATCTCTAAACTTGAGCAACTTGTCTCCTCAGTCCCCAGACGTTTACAGACTGTTGTAAAGAGAAAAGGGGATGTCTCACAGTGGTAAACATGGCCTTGTCCCAACTTTTTTGAGATGTGTTGTCATGAAATTTAAAGTCACCTAATTTTTCTCTTTAAATGATACATTTTCTCAGTTTAAACATTTTATATGTCATCTATGTTCTATTCTGAATAAAATATGGAATTTTGAAACTTCCACATCATTGCATTCCATTTTTATTTACAATTTGTACTTTGTCCCAACTTTTTTGGAATCAGGGTTGTACTTCAGTGTATTAAAAGTAGCAACATTATTATGTTAACTTGAGTGCATTTGTGGCTGGATACTTGCAATTTCAACTGACAAAATTGAAGCATTTTGGCACATTATCTATACTTTCATTCAAGTATAATTTCTCAGTACTTTTAGCACCACTGGTAAATACACGATACAGAATCAAAGTGGGAAATGAGCGATATACATATATGATACACATTTAAGATTAAAAATTCAAGAGATGTTTATTGTCAGCCCATCCATTTACAAGTATACAGTGAGGTTGAAATAACATTTCTCTAAGACCTGTGGTGTGACATAAGAGGCAAAATACAAGACAAAGGACAAACATAAACCAGTGCAAGTCAAAATATATACATATTGCATTTCTTTTTGAGGAAAAAAGCATCTCAAAAAGTATAATAGCTAAAATTAATCTCTAGCAGTCTTTCAACAGGAATGCAAATTCATTTGCACTGGTTTAAATCCATCCTCTCTCCAACACCTCATTTTCACACAAGAGAGCTGGAGACAATATGACACAGAAGTACTAATCAAATGCAAACACTTACAACAATTGCTTGGGGGTTGTACCAACCGACAAAATTACACTATCTCCAAGCATGAAATTACTAATCAGTCATCTACCAATTAGCTTCCATTTAGCTCATAGAAAAATCAGAAAATGATTGTTGCCATTTTAGGAAAATGATAGGCTGTAATATATTTGAATGTATATACAGTTGAACTACGATGCCACTGACTGATTTTGCTATGTTCATTCCTTCAGTTGCTCCAGTTTCTACAGTCCAATCTGACTGGCTTTACAGAGCTGCACATCCTCAACTTCAGAAATGGCAGTGTGGTAGTAAAAAACAGGATGAAGTTAGCCAAACCAGTGGTGGATAATATCACCAAGTTTGTGCCCTGCACTCTTGATTTGAGAAATGCTGCCTCAAAGAGAACGGATAATGAAATTGACACTCAGTCAGGTAAGGAAGTGGTGGATCTCTGCATTACCAAAAAAGTCTTCCATAGCTAAAAGCATCAATACAAAGTCAATGATCCACCTTCTTGGTCCTCTCCAGCTGATCATGGTGATCCATGCAAGTACATGGATTGTAATGAGTTTTCTCACTGTGTTTTGAACACACTGACTACTGAGCCCGAGTGTCTGTGTGATCCTGGCTACAGCACAGTGGATGGTCTGCCCTGTCAGAGCATCTGCAACCTTCAACCCAACTATTGTTTCAATGGGGGACTATGTGAGAACATACCAGGATATGGACTCAGCTGCAGGTACCTTGAAACTCTAATCAAGGTTCTGAAAATGCTTTCAAATAAAAAGTTAAATGGTTATAGTGTCGTAGCTACTATTTGAGGGGGAAAAGTCACAATAGATTTGCGATCCACAGAGAGTGCACTTACTGTCACAGTAAAATCCAGTGATTATTCTGCAGTAATCAGATTATTCATGTGGTCATGTAAAATTGGACTAAGATTATTGTCTGATATCATGACCTCTGATAAAGCCACCTGGATTTTAGTCAGGCAAAAATCTGTCTCCATCAAGGGTACTTCAAGCAACCAGCAAAACTATGAGACATCTATATATTGTATACAGAATGTAAATTTATGCATTGTTCATGTTACAAAAACTAAAACCATCCCAAATGTTGTTCTGTTAAAAATGTAGTGCACTAGATAGGTTCATCTATATAGAGATTATATGTAGTGAATAGAAATCAACTGGGAATTCAGCCTCATCTCAGAGGGGTTAAATAAAAATAAAAAAATAAAATAAAAAGTCCAGTATGATTTTATTTGCTTAAGAATCTTCTAAAGTTACAATCATATAGTTCTTTTCATCCAGGATGAAATGTATTGTAATTATATGATTTTATTTTATGATTTTATTTTAATTTTAGTCTTCTTTATGTTGTACTTAAACAGTGCTTGTTCTGAAATTTAAATTCTGTGTAACAGAATGCTTTATTTGAGCATTTTCTCTACTTTTATTATTTGAGTAGATTTGGATGAGAACTTTTACTTTTTACTTGAGTCATTAGATTATTAGCCAAAAGTACTTTTTTACCTGGGTAAGGTTTCGCTCCCCACCTCCAATCATGTAGTGTCACTCCTACACAGGGCCGGCTCTAGGTCTTTGGCTGCCCTAGGCGAGATTGAGTTTTGGCGCCGCCCCCCCAGAAAAAAAAACCCTCTAATAACATCTAAATAACACTTTAATCTAATCACTCTATTCTATTACTATTAAACAATGTACGGTGCATGGACAATAAACAAGAAGTCATTTTTATCTTTTTCATTATTGTTATTATTGTTATCATTATTCACATAAAGTGTCACAAAGTAAAATGACCACACAAATTCCATACATATCTCCATATAATGGGCAAAAACTCTTCCGCACTCTGTTCAAAGTGTAGTGCATGGACAATAAACAAGAAATTATTTTTAGTTTCTTTTTTGCTATTAAAAGTTGTCATCTCTGAAGAATTAACAAATTAAATGAATAAAAAATTCTACAATTCTAAATTGTGCAAACTTAAGCACCCTGTTAGGACATCAATGGGCTGTATTTTCAAACAAAAGTGCTATTATGGGTACTTTATTAAAGTAACATTACAATGGGACTCGTCTGGTCTTCCTAATGGCAAATTCCTTGATAATATCATCAAATGATATTTCTCTTGAGATCTCTTGGTTGATGCTCATCAGAGCAAGCCCATTCAGACGTTCTTGACTCATTGTTGACCTTAAGCATGTCTTCAGCAGTTTTAATTTTGAAAAGCTTCTTTCAGCAGAAGCTCCTGTCACAGGTAGTGTAACAGCAGAGGTAAGGAGCGCGTATTTCTACATCCCCAGCCGCATCAGAGGTGTTGTAAAAAAGGTTTACAACCTTTCATGAGCCAGGGCGCACTTTTTTCAATGAAAAAATCTCAAGGCACATCACCAATAGAAAATGTTGACTGAAACTAAAACGCTGTTGCCAATATTTACAATATACAGTCATTCTATAATTTTCCACGGTACACTTGGTGATCTCTCACGGCACACTAGTGTTCCGCGGTACTAGAGTTCGGCAGCACAGTGGTTGAAAACACTGTACACCACTGATGCACTTGGTAACATCTCCATTCAATAACTCCAGCCCTCCTTTTTGGTGGGGTTTTGGTCGCCCTTGGCGCCCCTGGGCACACTTTGCGCTCTAGGCAATCGCCGGCGCTGGTAAAGAGAACACATCTGAGTGCTTGTTTCGTTTCCCTGCAGTCTTGACGCACTGAGATTGTTTCTTGTTTTCAATGCGTTTATTATATTTTCCTCCAGGAAGCTCTTCGCAACATGGTTGCTTGAATGAGCTGCTAAACTGTCATTTTAATGAGAACACAGATCAACAAAGCAACTTTGTTTTATTTAAAAAAAAAAAAAACGTGCCAGGCACCATTGGAATATCTCATCACATTATCTCTAGCCGCTTTATCCTTCTACAGGGTCGCAGGCAAGCTGGAGCCTATCCCAGCTGACTACGGGCGAAAGGCGGGGTACACCCTGGACAAGTCGCCAGGTCATCACAGGGCTGACACATAGACACAGACAACCATTCACACTCACATTCACACCTACGGTCAATTTAGAGTCACCAGTTAACCTAACCTGCATGTCTTTGGACTGTGGGGGAAACCGGAGCACCCGGAAGAAACCCATGCGGACATGGGGAGAACATGCAAACTCCGCACAGAAAGGCCCTCGCCGGCCACGGGGCTCGAACCCGGACCTTCTTGCTGTGAGGCGACAGCGCTAACCACTACACCACCGTGCCGCCCCCATTGGAATATCTCGCTGCGAAATGTGTTCGGTGCATAAAAGACCTTTACTTCAGCCCAGACTGCTCAACGACACCGACAGACTGCTCCAAGTGCAGCCATATTCAAAACAAGCAACAGATCTATGTCAGTTATCTACGTTATGCAAAAACACTCTTTAGCCAACATGGTCAAAACAGAGAATAGCCGCGGATGCGCACTTGAGCGCTTATTGTTTCATGATTAACAACCACCACCACACCCCACCCCACCCCACCCCGCCCCGCTTTTTTTGACAAATCGCACCCTGACTACATGCTTTGCTGTACAATTAAATTAGGCTACGACATTATAATGCTGACTCGTTTTCAGAATAGTGGAAGTTATATTTTTTCTCCCCCCGTTTCTGCGCCCCTGGATGGACGCAGCGCCCTTAATTAGCATTTGTCTATATTGCCTATGCCACGGGCCGGCTCTGCTCCTACACTACTAAAAAAGAAATCTGATTACTGAGTGATGCATGTAGTTTTCCTGCTACTGTTTACTTGTTTAACAGGTCTAACACTGAAACTGTTTCTAGATGTCCTGCAGGTAAATATTGGTACTATGATGGAGATCGCTGCAGTGAGCTGGTGTCTGTGCCAGTCGACCAGTTCATATTTGTACTTTGTCTGATGGGAAGTCTCACAGTGGTGTGTGCTGTGATTAGCCTGTTAGTGTTCATTAACAGGAAATGTATATGGACCAGAAAGACTGCGACACTAGCGTAAGACCTGCCTGTCTGTCTGTCTGTCTGTAATTATTTATTGCACTGGTGTGGCTTGTCCCTGTTTGTTTGTTTTTTGGTCTTTCTTTTAGTCTTAAATCTCTTCTCATGTGCATTACAGGCATTCACACTGTCCCCTCTCTATGGAGGGAATTACGAGAGTGAATCCAGTCTTTGAGAATGATGATGGTATCTTGACTCATGTGTCGAGCATCAGCTGTCCCACAATCACTGACTCTGGCTCATCCCAATTCTCTGACCAGGGCTCATTTCACTCACTGGAAAACATGCACCTTAGCATTGAGGTAAATTTCACAGCTCAAAAGGTGTCTTAACTAGATAATAAAACTTTGCAACTTACCGATTCATAAGCTGCCCTAATTACTGCATTTTTCTCTATCTAAAATGAACTAACTCAGTATATGGTTTAAAGCTGTTGCAATGTTGGCGTTCACACCATACAGTCTCTACAATAGTCAACATATTATAACCAGGATGGTTATTTGCATATCTCATCTCATTATCTGTAGCCGCTTTATCCTGTTCTACAGGGTCGCAGGCAAGCTGGAGCCTATCCCAGCTGACTACGGGTGAAAGGCGGGGTACACCCTGGACAAGTCGCCAGGTCATCACAGGGCTGACACATAGACACAGACAACCATTCACACTCACATTCACACCTACGGTCAATTTAGAGTCACCAGTTAACCTAACCTGCATGTCTTTGGACTGTGGGGGAAACCGGAGCACCCGGAGGAAACCCATGCGGACATGGGGAGAACATGCAAACTCCGCACAGAAAGGCCCTCGCCGGCCATGGGGCTCGAACCCGGACCTTCTTGCTGTGAGGCGACAGCGCTAACCACTACACCACCATGCCGCCGTTATTCGCATATGTGATAGATAAATAATGGTGATTAGTATAAATACAGAGGTGATTATAGGAAATCACATGCGTTGATTGGTCAAGAGATTTGGACTATTTCTCGATAATCACCTCGAGCGACTCTGCAAAATGGTGACCAATCACTTCATCACCCTAACTGAGGAAGAATTACAAATTATGAAAGAAAATGCTATTCCTAAAAGCACTAAAGATGTTATGAAGTTTGATCTAAAACTATTCAAAGGTAAGGTGGAATTGTGATTGATTTTATCTATTTCAAAACAAAGTATTTTATGTGACTCTGCATAGATAAATGACAAGTCTGTGCTACGCCTTTATTATATTTGCCTTCCGCTTTTGAAATTTGAAATACATTATTTTTTAATATGATTTTTGAAAATAATCACCTGTGTATTTGTACTAAAACAATTATCTGCCTCAGGCTCAGTGAATATCGGTGAATAATAACATCGACTTCATTGCAGTTATTATTCAACGATATTCACTTCGCTTTCTGTGAATAATTGTTTAATAATATAGCACTATATGTACGTGTCCAAGTAAGTGATTCCTCAAACTGGTATGATTTTATTTTTATAATGCTATTAATTAAAAAAAAACTTATAGAACAATTATTGTTTTTACACTGGCTGACTAAATGAAAGTTTTTTGTTTTTTTTTAGAAATAGAAATACCGAAATGGCTAATATACCAATAGGCTAAAGACAAATATTCATTTTCATCCAACATCAAGCTATTTAACAGCAAAAAGTGTAGAAGCATACTCTGCAAATTCTACCTAGATTCTAAAAATTCTCAGTTTATATCATTATGCAGTTTTATTCAAGCTTTTAATGACTGCAATTCAAAGTAACCTTGTCAGATATTAGGATGTTTGTAGAAGGTTAATTAGTTAAGGTAGAATGAACAGGAAAGGAAATATTACCAGTTCTCGACTGTCCTTGGTTATCTGAAGAGACGCTTCCTGCATTATTATACTTCAGAGTATCCTTCTCATTAGTTTTAATGACACCATGAGCACTGTTGGATACAAAGAATAAGAATAATGCATGTTTAAATTTATTATTTTGTTAGATTAAAATCATAATCCTTAATGAACTTGCATGTTAAAACTAACAAAACCTTCATTTGCCCTAACGTGAAATGCTATAATGGATTTAAAGTGCATGTATTGCATCTTTGCTTCGATTTAGATTGGTATCCTACATCTACAAATAATAACCAGCACCTCTTTTACAGCATGCGATATCGGTCTAGAAATTTCTTCTTTTCTTTTAAACTAGGGATAAAATTAGCTCATGTTTAAAGTCTTTAACTTTCTGTAAGGCTGTTTTGTGACGATGTCTGTTGTTAAAAGCGCTATACAAATAAACTTGACTTAACTTTGATTGGATCTTAGGCAGTACAGTTACTTTCTAGCTTGTTTATTAATAAATATATGCTAAATTTATAATCATGGCAGCTTATGATTATGTTCTCAGATTCCCAGGCAACTCTACACAACAAGGTCAGAAAAGTTAGTATCAGAAATAGTTGGTTTCCATCACTGCATACCACATATTGAGGTAAGCTCCCAGTTTTCCTAAATAAATACACTTCTGTTATTCAAATATGTACACACGAGGGGTGACTGATGAGTTTTGAGCCTCCAGGAAATGATAGCCAGTAGAAATCTTTTTATACTTTATTTTTGAATATAATCTCCCTTCAAGTCCACACACTTCTTCCACCAGTGGTGCACTGCTTGGATCCCACTGGTATAGAAGTCCTTAGTTTGGGCCCTGAGGTAGGTGTTGATGGTATCCGTGACTTCCTCATTGGTAGCATACCATTGTCTGGTCAGATCCTTTTTCAGGAACAGGTGGAAATTAGAGGGTGTGAGGTCTGGTGAGTATGGCAGGTGAGGGACGAGTTGGAAGCCACGGTCACGGATTTTTGCCATTAGTGCAGGCCGGAGCATTGTCCTGATGGATCAAGACCCAAGTTTTGGCACTATGGGCAGGTGCTAAGTCCTGCTGGAAAAGGAAATCAGCATCTCCATAAAGCCTGTTAGCAGATAGAAGCATGAAGTGCTCTAAAATCTCCTGGTAGACGTCTGCATTGACTTTGGACTTGAGAAAACACAGTGGACCAACACCAGCAGATGACATGGCACCACAAATCATCACAGACTGTGGAAACGTCACATTGGACTTTAACTACCTTGGATTCTGTGCCTCTCCACTCTTCCTCCAGACTCTAGGACCTTGATTTCCAAATGAAATGCAAAATTTACTTTCATCTGAAAAGAGGACTTTGGACCACTGAGCAACAGTCCAGTTCTTTCTCTCCTTAGCCCAGGAAAGACACTTCTGACATTGTCTCCGGTTCAGGAGTGGCTTGATGTTAGGAATGCAACAGTTGTAGCCCTTTTCCTGAAGACGTCTGTGTGTGGTGGCTCTTGATGCACTGACACCAGCCTCAGTCCACTCCTTTTGAAGTTCCCAAGTTCTTGAATCGACTTTTCTTGACAATCCTCTCAAAGCTGTGGCCATCCCTGTTGCTTGTGCATATAATATCCTGTATATCCATAACATGATGCTGTTAAGTACATTTTGTCCTATGTCAATTAATTAAAAATCATGACACATTTTTTTCAGACATGGAGGCTGTCGAATGAACACAGGACATTATGTTCTTTTCTGAGAGGATCTGACAGTGATGGATTTGAAGTGACTTTGTTATGATACCAGTTTCATGGCCAGTCACAACGTCTGAGCTTAAATTGCCAACAAAGGTCACTAGCAGAGCAGTATGGAGCAGAGAAAGCATAGTTTCTGACTTGTCAAGATGTACCCTTGTTAAAAAGTTCTTTTTCCCCTCACAGTGAGGTTTTTATTTACAAATGGATACATTTGGTGGTCAGCATCATTATTGCCATTAATAGACTTTATTGTTTAGCCACTAATATATCCAAACACATACTGTATTTTAGGGTTGTTTTTTTTTAACCATTCAAGTTTCTACATTTTTAATTAGATTCTGATAATTATCTTAGGTCTACAATTTGAGATCTACAACAAGATCTACAGAGTTGGGAAGGTTTGTAGAAATTGGAATTAAAAATGAAAATGATTTGTAAGTAATATTTGGCATGTATTGCATTAAAAATATCACATTATTTGATGTTTTACCTCCTGAATTCTGTTTTTATTCTTCAAAATAAACACTTCAATTTTGATTTTTGCAACACATTTCTAAAAAGTTGGGACTGTAAAGCATTTACCATGTTATAATGATGTCATTCCTTCTCACAACACTTAAAAGATGTTTAGGGACCCAAGACACCTAGTGATAAAGCATTTCAGGTGTTGTTTTGCTCCAGTGTTCATGCAAACAGGGCTTAAGGTGTGCAACAGTACAGGGTCATCGTCATATTTTTTGTTTCAAAATTTGCCACACATTCTCTATTGGGGACAGACACCCTCTTCTTCCACAGCCATGCCTTTGCAATGTGTGCAGAATGCGGTTTTGCATGGTCTTGTTGAAGTATCCTTGGAAAAGATGTCAATGCAGCATATGTTGTTTCAAAATCTTAGTGTATTTTTCTGTGTTAATGCTGCCATCACAAAAATGTAATTTACCTTTGCCAAGGGCACTGACACAACTCCATAATTTTTTTGTCTTTGGCCCAGGGCACACAGCAGATCATGGATGTTCAACTTAGGCTTGCACCCTTGCCCTTTACACACAAAATTTCCTCCACATTCCTTGAATCGTTTAATAATATAATAATATACAATATCCTTTCATATCTTTCTTTGAGGAACATTGTTTAACATTTCAATTATTCTCTTGCGCGTTTGTTGACAAACTGGAGATCCTCAGCCCATCTTTGCTCCTCAATGACTAGGCCTTTCCTGGATACTGATTTTGTACCAAACCATGATTACAATCACCTGTTGACATCACCTGTTTCAAATCGCATCGTTATTTAATTGTTTTACCTCATTACTAGCCCTAAATTGCCCCCATCCCAACTTGTTTGAAATTTGTTGCAGGCCTGAAACACAGGAACGTATGTATATGAACACCTGAAATAAAGTTGAACAGAAAAAACATGAAATATCTTGAGTTCATACCGTCTGCAATGAAATACAAGTAAAGTAAATTTAGAAATCACTGCTTTCTTTTTCTTTATTTGCATTTCCCATACTGTCCCAACTTTTTCTTATTTGGAGTTGCAATAAACTTGTATAAGGAAAAGAAAAAGTCTGGCTTTTGCATAAAAATGTTTCGCACCAATCATTTGCGTGTTGAACCCCAGACAAAACACACAGGATAATGATTGTTTTATTTTATTATTCACTTTTACAGAGAACAGAACAAAAAGTAAAAAATAAAAAACAGAACTTTCACACCAGTGATTTGCCTGTGTTACAGATCTGACTTGCAGTTTATGTACCTCATGAATGTTTTTTTTTTCTTCAACTCTTCACATTTCCACCAACCAGCAGGTGTAAAATATGCACAAATAGTACGAATGTTTTTGTAGGGAAGAGATTTAGTCAAATCCAACAAAACCTCTGGAGTCAAGTATTTTTCGTCTATTGCGTCATTGAAAACGTGCTAATAGAGGACACGTAAGTCAGACTGAACATTTACAAGCAATCAAAAATTCTGGACAACTAGGCATCGGGTCTGAGAAAAACTACATTTTCTTTAGATGGTAATGGACTGGTCACTGCCACATTATGAATGAATGTTTTTAAAATCCATTTTAACAAAGCAGTTTTGAGATTTCAAATGTAAATAAGACTACTTGCAGACACGAAAGTGGTCATTAATTTGCACATTAACAAATACATGATTGAAAGCCTACCAACAACAGATCTCCCAATAAATGATGTGTTAAGAATAACATCTTAATATCTCACAAATGTGCCCTAAAGTATACTGAAATAATTTCTAAAGTCCAATAAAGTGCTTTCAAGAACAAATGCACTCTAACACATGAATCACTACATTTTAATTGTTCAGCTCAGGAGCGGTCTGTGAAATTCTCCAGTGTGGAAAAGAGCTAGGATTGACATTTTAATATTAACAATGATGTACAAAATGAATGTACTGAAAATGTACTCCAGGAATGAAAAGATTTGCAAGCACAATATTCTCTGAAGCAGAACACAGACTAAAATAATAACACTCACAATCTTTAACAACAATGGAAAATACAGTGATGTAAATAAGTGAAATAAATGGAAAAAGATGACTCAGTGACCAACAAAATACCCCTTAAAATAATAGACAAGGCATTGTACAGCTCATATTTGTATGAGCATGCATCAAAAATGCTAATTGCCACAGCAAAAATAATATCACCCAAACACAAATGATCTGACAGAAAGGATACCTCAAAAAGAAGGGGGGAAAAAAATCTACATTGGTCATAAACTCTTCCTCATGTGAGCATGTAGATGTTCACTGAGACAAAGAGGCACTGGTCCCTGTGTTTAAGCTCTGGTGCACTAATGTGTCAGCACAGAAAGTAAAGACTGATAGAGCGCTACAAAGAACTGAAGTTGCACTTCATTTGAGCAGGTTCTGGAGCATGGCTGTGGCGTAGGTGGGCCGAGCCTGTTTGCTCTCAATGGCATTCCTTAGATACTGGATCCCCCCACAGCGCTCCCAGATCTCCTCAAACTGGCGTGGTAGAATCTCTGCTCCGCGTTTTCGTGTCAATCCTGTCTCCTCCAAACTCAGCTCACACATCTCCATGTCATCCTTTCCTAACACAACACAACACACATTGTCCTCCACTCATTCTTGGAAAAGCACAGCCAAGCACTGTCAAAACAACATTTTATTTTATACGTCACGTATACCATTTTCAAGGCATACTCCAGCATGGTACAAACCTAACCTTTATATTCGACATCCGTATAATGTACACTTCTATCTGAAAGTAATGGAATGGCAAGGCCAATTCTTTTGTTTTTGCTATACACTGAAGACTTTTTGGGATCTCTGAGACAATGGATCAGAATTTCAGCCTTCATTTCCTAATATTTACATGTATAGATGTTAAAACAACTTACAACATGGCACTTTTTGTGTGAACACACCTATTTTTCCAAGTGATCAAAAATATCGGACCATGCAATATGTCTGACAGGTGTTTCTAGTTTCACCTGTGAAAAGTGCATTTGTTGTTTAAAATGATAACCCAACAGAAGGAACAGAGAGTTGTCTATGGAAGAAAAGCAAGACATTTTGAAGCTGGGAAAGGAGGGAAAATCAATCAGAGCCAATACAACAATTTGGAATGTCCTGAAAAAGAAAGAAATCCCTGATTGTAAAGCCAGACATCAAACAGGTTACCAGTGATGACAGCAGCAGTTGATGACAAACATTGTGAGAGCTGTGAAGAAAAACCCAAAAACAACACTCCCTGATATTACGAGAACCTCCACAGACCAGGGTTGATGGTATCTCAATCCACAATTCAAAGACCTCGAGAGAAGAAAAACAGCAGCCAAGCCACAAAATACAAACCATTCATTAGCAGTAAGAATCAGAAGGCCAGACTGGAACTTGCAAAGAAATACAAAGATCAACTATGAAAGTTCTGGAACAAAGATTAACCTCTACCAATGTAATGGAAAGGCCAAACTGTGGAGAAAGAAAGAATCTGCTCATGATCCAAAATATACAAGCTCATTGGTCAAGCATGGTGGAGACAGTGTCATGGCTTGGGCTTGTATGGTTGCTTCTGGAACAGGTTCACTAATCTTTATTTACAGTATGTTGTAATTCATAAAGGTAGCAGCAAAATTAATTTGGAAGTCCACAGAAACATTTCTGTCTGCCAGTTGACAGAGAAACGCATCTAATCTAATCATGCAGTGACCCAAAACATGCTGCCAACACAACTAAGGACTTCATCGGGGGGGAAAAAATGTGGAAGGTTTTAGACTGACCAAGTCAGTCACCAGACCCAATTGTTCATGTGCATGCATTTCACCCCTGAAGAGGAGACTAAAGGGAGAAACCCCCAAAAGAAACAACAACAGAGTAGCTGTGGTACAAGCCTGGAAAAGCACCACAATAAAAGAATGCATCAGTTTAGTGATGTCAGTAGGTCACCAGCTTGATGTACTGTAGTTATTGCAAGCAAGGGTATAATGTTATTTACCAGCTGGGAGGTCCGTATCATGAAATACCGTGACCGAGGTCTTGAAAGTACTGAGCGAGGCCCTCTGGGCCGAGGTCAGTATTCGAGGCCGAGGTCACGGTATTTCACCTTACAGACCGATCTTAAGCTGGTAAATAATATATTTTATTTTTTCTTTACCAAATTCTAACAGAAAACGAGAGCGCCCGAAAGGGAAAACCGAGGCGAGCCGCCATTTTGAATCCTCATTCACGGCTGTAATGCAAATTGCTTCCTCCTCGGTATACAAGTGCACTTCCATGGCAGGAAAATACTACATTTTGCCGCCTATGTAGTCCCTTATTTATACAAATAGGAGTCATTCATTCAGGATTCAGCCATGTTTTTGCTCGACTAAAGTTATACAGTATTATGACCTTTATATTGCATAAATAAAGCCATTTGGTGAAACTTTGAAGAAGAGATTGTACTGGTTTAAAGTTTTTACCTAACGTAATATTATGTATTAGGATAACATGGTCCAAAATGGGCCTCATTAACTAATGAGATCAAACTGTTAGCAAGTTAAAGGTTTTTAGCTTTCTCCTTAAATTTTTTTTTTTAATTTTGTCTTCCTCAGGGTTGTAAAACTCACTTTCACTGTGAACACTGTCGTTATCACTATCCATGCTGTAAAATTAATGCTATTTTGAATCCTCATTCACGACTGTAACGCAAATGGCTTCCTCCTCGGTATACAACTGCACTTCCATGGCAGGAAAAAAACTACATTTTGCCGCCTATGTAATCCCCTATTTATACAAATAGGAGTCATTCAGGATTCAGCCACGTTTTTTGCTCAGTGTTAGCAAATTACAGGTTTTAGCTTTCTCCTGAAATGTTCCATTTTATTTCCTCTTCCTCAGGGTAGTAAAACTCGCTTTCGCTGTGAAGACTGTCATTATCGCTATCCATGCTGTAAAATTAATGCTATTCTCCTGAGAAATGCTGGCAAACATTTATAAGATTTTTGATAATCTTTTAAATACATCATAAAAAAGATAAATGTTGACAAAAAATGCTACTATGTTTGTTTGTTGTTGTGAACGAGCGAGTCACCAGAGATCCATGACCGGGGTCCGTAACTGAGGTCCGTACCGTAGGATATGGACCCACTCGCCAGCCAATCAGAGCGCAGGATTTGGACCGCGAAAAAAATAAGGTATTATTTACTTGAAGACGATCTGTTCCCATCCTTTTTTTTTCACCTAAAATTTGGGTGAACTGCCATCAGAGGTGGTTCAAGGTCAAGTGGAACCACCACACATATAGATGTAAATAATGGAAAATAAAAGCTTAAATTCTTATATGTGATTACTACAGACATTTTTCCCATTCAATCAAAGCCCAGCTGTAACAGAAGTCAGATGTTAACTGCAATTAATGTGTGCAGCGCAGTCAAAAAACATTCATGCAAAACATGTTTGTAGAACCCTTTTGCAAATTCTTCAGTTGGAGCAGGTATATGTAAATTAAGCTGCTACTTTGTGTAATTCATCCTTTCAGAGGTAAGACTTGTTTTTCCACAGAGTTTGTGCATTCATGGGTAATCAGTGTACAGACAAGTACAGACAGTGCTCAGGTTCTCACATGAATACCACAAGTCCTTATGGAAAGCATAAGTAACCAAAATGACCATTTATTCGCTCTTCTGGCTGACAGGTGATGAGCTTATGCCATCATGGGTCATCTGACTATCATCTGTCATCCGTCCGGTGTCATCCACATTTCACGAAAAATCGCTTTTTCCTCTCTCAGTTCTTCACCGATTTTTATTCTTTTTGGCAGGAAGGTTGGTCTGCCTGGGGTGCATATAGCTTCTACCCAAATTTGCATAATTGCAATTAATAATGAAGATATGGAATAATTAAGGCCCAACAAATCGCTTCTTCTCTCTCAGTTCTTCACCGATGTTGATTCTTTCCAGCATGAAGGTAGAGAAGTTATGGACTAATTAAGCCTTAATGAGCATTTCAACAACAAAAAAAAAATTCGCTTCTTCTTGGGCAATTCCTTACTGTTTTGGATTCTTTCTGGCAATATACACACACACACATAGTATATAATATATATATATATATATATATATATATATATATATATATATATATATACATACACACACACACACACATTTTATATATATATATATATATATATATATATATATATATATATATATATACACACACACACATACAGTGGTGCTTGAAAGTTTGTGAACCCTTTAGAATTTTCTATATTTCTACATAAATATGACCTAAAACATCATCAGAATTTCACACAAGCCCTAAAAGTAGATAAAGAGAACCCAGTTAAACAAATGAGACAAAAATATTATACCTGGTCATTTATTTATTGAGGAAAATGATCCAATATTACATATCTGTGAGTGGCAAAAGTATGTGAACCTCTAGGATTAGCAGTTAATTTGAAGGTGAAATTCGAGTCAGGTGTTTTCAATCAATGGGATGACAATCAGGTGTGAGTGGGCACCCTGTTTTATTTAAAGAACAGGGATCTATCAAAGTCTGAGCTTCACAGCACATGTTTGTGGAAGTGTATCATGGCATGAACAAAGGAGATTTCCGAGGACCTCAGAAAAAGTGTTGTTGATGCTCATCAGGCTAGAAAAGGTTACAAAACCATCACTAAAGTGTTTGGACTCCACCAATCCACAGTCAAACAGATTGTGTACAAATGGAGGAAATTCAAGACCATTTTTACCCTCCCCAGGAGTGGTCGACCAACAAAGATCACTCCAAGAGCAAGGCGTGTAATAGTTGGCGAAGTCACAAAGGACCCCAGGGTAACTTCTAAGCAACTGAAGGCCTCTCTCACATTGGCTAATGTTAATGTTCATGAGACCGCCATCAGGCGAACAATGAATAACAAAGGTGTGCACGGCAGGGTTGCAAGGAGAAAGCCACTGCTCTCCAAAAAGAACATTGCTGCTCGTCTGCAGTTTGCTAAAGATCACGTGGACAAGCCAGAAGGCTATTGGAAAAATGTTTTGTGGACGGATGAGACCAAAATAGAACTTTTTGTTTTAAATGAGAAGCATTATGTTTGGAGAAAGGAAAACACTGCATCTCAGCATAAGAACCTTATGCCATCTGGGAAACATGGTGGTGGTAGTATCATGGTTTGGGCCTGTTTTTCTGCATCTGGGCCAGGACGGCTTGCCATCATTGATGGAACAATGAATTCTGAATTATACCTGTGAATCCTAAAGGAAAATGTCAGAACATCTGTCCATGAACTGAATCTCAAGAGAAGGTGGGTCATGCAGCAAGACAATGACCCTAAGCACACAAGTCCTTCTGCCAAAGAATGGTTAAAGAAGAATAAAGTTAATGTTTCGGAATGGCCAAGTCAAAGTCCTAACCTTAATCCAATCGAAATGTTGTGGAAGGACCTGAAGCGAGCAGTTCATGTGAGGAAACCTACCAACATCCTGGAGTTGAAGCTGTTCTGTATGGAGGAATGGGCTAAAATTCCTCCAAGCCGGTGTGCAGGACTGATCAACAGTTACCGGAAACGTTTAGTTGCAGTTATTGCTGCACAAGGGGGTCACACCAGATACTGAAAGCAAAGGTTCACATACTTTTGCCACTCACAGATATGTAATATTGGATCATTTTCCTCAATAAATAAATGACCAGGTATAATATTTTTGTCTCATTTGTTCAACTGGGTTTTCTTTATCTACTTTTAGGACTTGTGTGAAAATCTGATGATGTTTTAGGTCATATTTATGCAGAAATATAGAAAATTCTAAAGGGTTCACAAACTTTCAAGCACCACTGTACACACACACACACACACACACACACACACACACACACGTATGACACACACACACACCTTGTATATAGTGTATATAGCTTGATAGCTTGCAACATTTATTGCGCAAGGTGGCCTTAGACCATTCCTTCTGAACTAGACAGGGCCGGAGTGAGCTATGCCATCATTGACAGTCTTGTTGTATTGTTCCTGTTCGAATATTGGATAAAACTACATAAATATAGCTTTTGTAAGATATTAGGTCATGTCTATTTCATCCCAAGCCTTTTATTGCTCAAGTTTAATGATGGCATCAGCTACAGAATCATCATCGCCTTTGGTAAAAATGGCTTTAAAAAGTTGTGTTTTTTGTGTCTAATCTGTGTAATCTCATACTAAAAATGAGAGAATTTTAAACAACTGACTGAACTAAATCATGCGTCACAATTATTGAAACCCCTGGATGTATAACAGCACCGAGTCTTCTTGATGAGATTGAAGAACACTGAGCAGGAGACCAGTTCTCAATACTGAATGCCTCCACATCCTCCAGACTCTGAGATCAAGTCAAGTTTATTTGTACAGCGCTTTTAGCAACCGACACTGTCGCAAAGCAGCTTTACAGAAAATTAAAGACTTAAACATCTCATCTCATTATCTCTAGCGGCTTTATCCTTCTACAGGGTCGCAGGCAAGCTGGAGCCTATCTCAGCTGACTACGGGCGAAAGGCGGGGTACACCCTGGACAAGTCGCCAGGTCATCACAGGGCCGACACATAGACACAGACAACCATTCACACTCACATTCACACCTACGGTCAATTTTTTAGAGTCACCAGTTAACCTAACCTGCATGTCTTTGGACTGTGGGGGAAACCGGAGCACCCGGAGGAAACCGGACACGGGGAGAACATGCAAACTCCACACAGAAAGGCCCTCGCCAGCCCCGGGGCTCGAACCCAGGACCTTCTTAGACTTAAACATATGAGATAATTTTATCCTGAATAAATTACCCCTAGATCTTCTTCTCCAGACACTTTTCATCTCATTTAAAATGTCCTGCTAGTTCATGAAGCCTATGATGGGATGTAAATTAACACTATGGCTTATGGAAGTAAAACAACCTATCCATCCATCCATTATCTGTAGCCACTTATCCTGTTCTACAGGGTCGCAGACAAGCTGGAGCCTATCCCAGCTGACTATGGGCGAGAGGCGGGGTACACTCTGGACAAGTCCCCAGGTTATGGTAAAACAACCCAACATCACTTATCCTCCACCACACCCAACAGTGGGGATTGGAGTCTTTTCTGTAGAGCCTTCATTCTTGAGCATTTGTTGCCAAGAGGCTCTATTTTTGTCTCATATGACATCAGAACCCAGTTTCAGTCAAAGTTTCAGGACTCCAGGCACTTATGCTTGTGGTTAGATGAATCAAAAGGCTTTCTTCTTGCATTCCTTCCAAACAATGTATTGGCATGGAAGTTGTGTCCAATTGTAAATTTGGAGATATGTTGATCCCAAAATGCTACCATCTTCTGCAAATATCTAATCGTGATCCTTAGAGAAATTTACACCTCTTTAACTTCACTCCTCACTGTAGGTTCATTACAACTTGCCTTATTTTAAAATTAATTATTACTCTACCAGTGGACATGGGCATTTCAAGTGTAGAGGTATCTTTTATAGCCCATGCCTGATTTATTTAGGTTAACACAGAGTTTCTAATCTAGCCCATGTTGATGAATGGCTAAGGGATTTTGGTCTCTGTATTACTTTGTATTAATACGCCAGAGAATCATTAATGAATGATGAAAAGGTTCATCATCAATGGTTGTTGTCTTCTGCTGCAAACGTTGCTCTGGAGATTTGAATTCAGAACACTTTGTGACAGAGGTACGACTTGGTAACTGCAATCCGGAGGTTATTGATAGCAGAACCTATCTTGGTGATGTCTTGGATGCCTGTGATGGAGTTGAATCTACTGTGATCAACAGAGTGCGCAGTGGATGGAAAAAAATTCCACAAGTTACTGCCTCTTCTAACTTCCCAAGCTGCATCACTGAAACTGAAGGGCAAATTGTATCAAATCTTTGTTCGTTCAGCATTGATGTATGGTTGTGAAATATGGCCATTAAATCTGAGGCTGTTCAGAGACTTCATCGTAATGAAATGGCCATGGTACGTTGGATGTGTGGCTCCTCCCAAAAGGAGATGAAACCTTGTGATGAACTGAGGAGTCTTGGCGGCATTGACTCTATCGCAAACAAGGTACAACATTGTCAAATATGTTGGTTTGGCCACGTAGAGAGATGTGATGAAAGCAACTGGTCAAAAAGTGTCCGGTGCCTGGAGGTGAATGGTTCCAAGGGTCGTGTCCACCTTCGGAAAACCTGGCGTCAAGTTGTTGATCAAGATCTATGATCCAAAGGAATATCAAGTTGCCTTGCACAATACCAAGTCGAATGGAGGAAAAGAATCAGATGACAGTCCAACCCATGCTTGCATGGACTAATAAAGGACTATAAAAAAATGATGATTCAGGAAATCATGGGTTATTGCTTAAGGGTTCCTAACAGCACAGGTCAACTTAAATGAATGGCAATACATTGTTAACAATTAAGGTTAACAATATACACTGCATTGCAAAAGTATTCATCTCCCTTGGTGTTGGTCCTGTTTTGTTGCATTACAAGCTGGAATTAAAACGGAATTTTTTTTTTTTTTTTTGGGGGGGGGGGGGGGGGGGTTAAGCACCATTTGATTTACACAACATGCCTACCACTTTAAAGGTGCAAATTATTGTTTTATTGTGACACAAACAATAATTAAGATGAAAAAACAAACCTGGAGTGTGAATAGGTATTCACCCCCACAAAGTCAATACTTTATAGAGCCACCTTTTGCTACAATTACAGCTGCAAGTGTCTTGGGGTATGTCTCTATTAGCTTAGCACATCTAGCCACTGGGATTTTTGCCCATTCCTCAAGGCAAAACTGCTCCAACTCCTTCAAGTTAGATGGGTTGCGTTGGTATACAGCAATCTTCAAGTTATGCCACAGGTTCTCAATTGAATTAAGGTCTGGGCTTTGATTAAGCCACTCCAAGATATTTAAATGTTTCCCTTTAAGCCACTCCAGTGGAGCTTTAGTTGTATGTTTAGGGTCATTGTCCTGCTAGACCATAAACCTTCGTCCCAGTCTCAAACCTCTGGCTGACTCAAACAGGTTTTCCTCCAGAATTGCCCTGTATCTAGTGCCATCCATCTTTCCTTCAGTCCTGACCAGCTTTCCTGTCCCTGCAGATGAAAAACATCCCCACAGCATGATGCTGCCACCACCATGCTTCATTGTAGGGATGGTGTTCTCAGGGTGTTGGGTTTGCACCACACATGGCATTTCCCATGATGGCCAAAAAGTTCAATTTTTGTCTCATTTGACCAGAGAATCTTCTTCCATGTGTTTGGGGAGTCCACATGCTGTTGGGCAAACTCCAAATGTGATTTTTTTTAAGCAATGACTTTTTTTCTGGCCACTCTTCCATTAAGCCCCACTCTATGGAGTGTATGGCTTAAAGTGGTCCTATGGACAGATACTCCCATCCCCACTGTGGATCTTTGCAGCTCCTTCAGTGTTATCTTTGGTATCTTTGTTGCGTCTCTGATTAATGCCCTCCTTGCCCGGTCTGTGAGTTTTGGTGGGCGGCCTTCTCTGGTCAGGTTTGTAGTGGTGCCACGTTCTTTCCATTTTGCTATAATGGATTTAATGGGATATTCAAAGTTTGGGATATTTTTTTATGACCCAACCCTGATCTATACTACTTCACAACTTTGACCTGTTTGGAGTGCTTCTTGGTTTTCATGTTGCTTGCTTAGTAGTGTTGCAGAGTCAGTGTTCATCCAGAGCAGGTTGATTTATACAGACATCATGTGACAGATCATGTGACACTTTGATTGCACACAGGTGGATCTTAAATAAAACTAATTATGTGACTTATGAAGTGAATTGGTTGGACCAGCTCTTATTTAGGGGTTTCATACGGAAGGGGGTGAATACCTATGCACACTCCAGATTTCTGTTTTTTTCATCTTGTTTGTGTCACAATAAAACAACAATGTGCACCTTTAAAGTGGTAGGCATGTTGTGTAAATCAAATGGTGCTAACCTCCCAAAAATCCATTTTAATTCCAGCTTGGAATGCGACAAAACAGGACAAACACCAAGGAGGATGAATACTTTAGCAAGGCACTGTAAATGGCAATATACTTCAGTTACATTTTGTTCATAAGAAATTCTAGTGGTGCATAGTAGTATTTACGTATATGGTTTCGCTCATATTTTTAGCAGGATATTAAGCTAGTTAACCACAGACATTTTTCCAAAGAGTGACGATTATTTCAGAGCTGACATTAATATAGTTGTTTGTTTTAAATTTTAGTAACAGAAATCAACAACTACGGTACCTGAAATCAATTATAAAGGAGTTTTGAATAAACAAGTTTTCTATTCTTTTCTAAGGACTGACAAACATATCAAAATTCTTACCTGGTAATTACTACAGATGTAGAGATATTAGATTACTAATAGCTTTATTATAAGATTTTGCAAGTGCAGACTACACCTTCAACTAAATAGCATCAAGAGGGATTGTGGAACTGTTACTGTGTGTGGTGGTGGTGATGATGGTGGAAAGGGGTGTGTGTGGACTGTTTCTGATTTGTGCTGGGTAAGAATCATTGAATGGTAGGGAGGAAACAGGGAAGTGGTGGATGCAGAGTTTCCATCATATGTAGAAAAAAAATGACAAATTTATACAACGTTAACTAGGGAGAAGGTGTAGCTCCAGGCATGGTCATCTCATTATCTCTAGCCGCTTTATCCTGTTCTACAGGGTCGCAGACAAGCTGGAGCCTATCCCAGCTGACTACGGGCAAAAGGTGGGGTACACCCTGGACAAGTCGCCAGGTCATCACAGGGCTGACACATAGACACAGACAACCATTCACACTCACATTCACACCTACGGTCAATTTAGAGTCACCAGTTAACCTAACCTGCATGTCTTTGGACTGTGGGGGAAACCGGAGCACCCGGAGGAAACCCACACGGACAACATGCAAACTCCGCACAGAAAGGCTCTCGCCGGCCACAGGGCTCGAACCCGGACCTTCTTGCTGTGAGATGACAGCGCTAACCACTACACCACCGTGCCGCCTTCCAAGCATGGTCTTTCTCACAAATGTTAGTTATTTGAAAACTCAGTATGTACAGAAGTTAAATGTTTGAAAATGCTTGATTATATTTCTAAGTACTGGAAAGCTTGACTACCTGCTACCAGTAGAATAGGCTGTTTGTCTGGATGCAGCTCCATTTGCCTTGCAATCCAAGGGCCATCAAAATGAGCATACCACCAGCCCTTCTTCTTATTCTGTGGGTCTTTATACTGGTCTGCAGGACGGATGAAAGGAATGCGAAAGTAGCGCTGTTGCCTATTCACTGCAATCTCCTGCTGCCGGGCAGGAACAGGAGGAGCTGGGTTCTGCTGGGCTGGAATGACATCACCAATAAATTAGAAATGGTATGCAAGCAAGACAAAAGTAGAATACCATAAAAATAAAAGAAACAACTGTTTCTGATCTCTGTTTGAACTATCCTTTATGAATAAAAAATTCAAGAAAGAGTTATGACGAACAGCAAGCCAGCACCGGATTCAATCAGAGCAATGATATTAGCTAAAAAAAATCTGGTGGAAAATGCAATCTGTTTGAAGTAAACAAACAGATTTTGCCTCAGGATGTGAGGATATGCATGCTGGCAAGCGTAACACAGGATATGTGGCTCGAACAAAGTAGCTTGTTTTATGCAGGTGAACACTTGTCACCTGTAGAAAGCAAATGTCAAGGAAGAAAACAGGACATTGCGCCTTTTAAGATGAAATATCACAATTAATTTTAATTGCCTGGAAACACCAGTGTATTCTGTGAGAACTGCTTCTAGCTGTGTGCTTAAACACATCAGGAAAGCTAATCGGGAGATAACAAGGCTGGTTAAAATCTGGGGGAAATAAGAGAACCATTTAGTTCACCTGTGGTGTGCTCTAGCATCACATACACAAAACAGATGTATGGGCACAACACTGTATAGTGGAATTTGCATCCTCAGCTGCTGTGCACTATAGAAATGACATTTTCCTTTCACAAAGGAAATTCTGAGAAACTCAAGGAGTGCACAGTACAACACCCATTATTCTGAGAATCTTGATGTACATGATGCATCCACCATGTATAAACATGCAGCAGTTTTATATTACCATAATCAGTGACAGATTTGGGAGCTCTCTGCTCAGTCTCAGTGTTGCGCTTCTTGTTCTTTGACTTCCAGGCATGGTAGACCTTTAAACGACGATGAAACTCCTCTCTGCATGCTGCCAGTAGTTCTATATCTACAAAAGTGTGACATTTGGATTCAACAAAATGGCATAGTATTGCTTTGTTATCATTCATGTACACTGTCAATAATTCTGTCAAAAAAGAGCAAAAAATTAAATCATTAATTGACAATATGGGGTGACACGGTGGTGTAGTGGTTAGCGCTGTCGCCTCACAGCAAGAAGGTCCTGGGTTCGAGCCCCGGGGCCGGCGAGGGCCTTTCTGTGTGGAGTTTGCATGTTCTCCCCGTGTCCGCGTGGGTTTCCTCCGGGTGCTCCGGTTTCCCCCACAGTCCAAAGACATGCAGGTTAGGTTAACTGGTGACTCTAAATTGACCGTAGGTGTGAATGTGAGTGTGAATGGTTGTCTGTGTCTATGTGTCAGCCCTGTGATGACCTGGCGACTTGTCCAGGGTGTACCCCGCCTTTCGCCCGTAGTCAGCTGGGATAGGCTCCAGCTTGCCTGCGACCCTGTAGAAGGATAAAGCGGCTAGAGATAATGAGATGAGATGAGATGAGATGAGATTGACAATATGGTTATGTTCTTATTTTGAATAGGAATAAATGTTTTCTACAAATCTTACAGACTAAAACGTATTTTTTCCCCAAAAATAATCTCTGCTGGCAGTAAAATATGGGAGAAGTAAATCGGAAATAGTCCCCACTCTTACCACAGGAGGTGTTGATAGCATCTCGAAGCTCTGCGTATTTCCATTTGCTGAGGTCGTACTTCTTCACCCCGATGGCGGCTTTACTGGCTTGTACTTGTGGACCCCTGAAAGCACAGAATCAAACTCATTTACCCAGTAAAACAAGCAAGTGAGCTGCGTTCACAGGAAATGTAAAAAGAACCACTGATCAGATTAATTAGGCTGTGGGTGAAAAGGCCTCAATTTGAAACTTCAAATAAAAGACACAGTTTATTGTCTTTAGTAATTACAGACTGAATCAATATGGCACAGAGAAAAACAGGGCATGTCTTTGCAATGGTGAACTAGCTGGAGCTAGTTCAGCCAGTGGAAGTGCTAATGGAAGGAAAATGTTAAAAAAAAAAAAACCCTGCAAGAATAAAGAGGAAGCATGTGAATGGGATTTAGCAGATAAGGATTTAAAGTAATCTAAGGTAAGGGATTTAAGATAAGGATCATGCCAGTCCTTTTTTACAGCTCAAAGCAAAGTCAAAATGTACTTGACAAAGTCAAAACATCGTGCTCTTGACAAACAGCAGGCCAGAAGAATGATGATTAAGAAGAACGATTTCTTGCGATTCCTCGAAAACCGTTTTAAGGAAGAGCGCCCCAAGGCTGTTGTGCAGCTGCACTAGGGAAACCATGATGATGATGATTACTACATTTCAACTGGAGCAACTGTCAGTTCAAACAGGTCCGATGGCACTTCAAAACCAGAATCTGATTCAATATCCCATTCATTACTACATCTGACTTCTGGTGGGAGAATATCTCCAAAGAACCAATATGTCAATAAGGAAAAGTGAAAGTTGACAGATGGGCATATAAGAAAAGTAGTGACGTGTGTTCTTGTTGCTGTACTTTGAGCGTTTCTGAGGTATAGCTTGGACCACAAAGTTGCTGAGGTTGTGCTTTCAATTGGCACACTACCAGTATGCATATGTGATTTAGACCGATCTATATTAATCTCAGGGTTTGTATATGATTATGAATAATTTTTGGGAGATGGAACACCAAAAAGTTACAGTTCGGTGACTGTCACTATTCCTGCAGTCTCAGCAGGTAACTTCCCTATGGGACTATTACTGTAGCAAATTTAAGGGCAAATGTGTGTGAAGAGTTATATAACTGTATCTCAATCTGTGTGTGCGTAATCAGATTTGTAAATGTATAAAAGAATCTCTAAATATGTACTGAGATTTGCAGATGCGTACAAGAACCTGCAAATGTGCATTCAAAATCCGTGTGTGAAATCAGATACGTCAACGTGTATTAAAAAAAGAAAAAAAATTTCTAAATGTGTATTGAGATTTGTATGTGTAGACAAATCTGTAAATACGTGTATAGATGTGAACGTGTAGACAAAATGTGAAATGTGTACACATTTGCAGATTCCTGTACATACTGCAAATCTCAGTACGCATTCGGAGTTTCTTTTACACATTTACAAATCTGATCTCACACACACACACACACACACACACACACACACACACACACTGAGATACAGTGGTGCTTGAAAGTTTGTGAACCCTTTAGAATTTTCTATTTTTCTGCATCAATATGACCTAAAACATTATCAGATTTTCACACAAGTCCTAAAGGTACTGTAGATCAAGAGAACCCAGTTAAACAAATGAGACAAAAATATTATACTTGAATATTATACAAGGTCATTTATTTATTGAGGAAAATGATCCAATATTACATATCTGTGAGTGGCAAAAGTATGTGAACCTTTGCTTTCAGTATCTGGTGTGACCCCCTTGTGCAGCAATAACTGCAACTAAACGGTTCCGGTAACTGTTGATCAGTCCTGCACACCGGCTTGGAGGAATTTTAGCCCATTCCTCCGTACAGAACAGCTTCAACTCTGGGATGTTGGTGGGTTTCCTCACATGAACTGCTCGCTTCAGGTCCTTCCCCAACATTTCAAATGGATTAAGGTCAGGACTTTGACTTGGCCATTCCAAAACATTAACTTTATTCTTCTTTAACCATTCTTTGGTAGAACGACTTGTGTGCTTAGGGTCGTTGTCTTACTGCATGACCCACCTTTTCTTGAGATTCAGTTCATGGACAGATGTTTTCCTTTAGAATTCGCTGGTATAATTCAGAATTCATTGTTCCATCAATGATGGCAAGCCATCCTGGCCCAGATGCAGAAAAACAGGCCCAAACCATGATACTACCACCACCATGTTTCACAGATGGGATAAGATTCTTATGCTGGAATGCAGTGTTTTCCTTTCTCCAAACATAACGCTTCTCGTTTAAAACAAAAAGTTCTATTTTGGTCTCATCCGTCCACAAAACATTTTTCTAATAGCCTTCTGGCTTGTCCACGTGATCTTTAGCAAACTGCAGATGAGCAGCAATGTTCTTTTTGGAGAGCAGTGGCTTTCTCCTTGCAACCCTGCCATGCACACCATTGTTGTTCAGCGTTCTCCTGATGGTGGACTCAGGAACATTAACATTAGCCAATGTGAGAGAGGCCTTCAGTTGTTTAGAAGTTACCCTGGGGTCCTTTGTGACCTCGCTGACTATTACACGCCTTGCTCTTGGAGTGATCTTTGTTGGTCGACCACTCCTGGGGAGGGCAACAATGGTCTTGAATTTCCTCCATTTGTACACAATCTGTCTGACTGTGGATTGGTGGAGTCCAAACTCTTTAGAGATGGTTTTGTAACCTTTTCCAGCCTGATGAGCATCAACAACGCTTTTTCTGAGGTCCTCAGAAATCTCCTTTGTTCGTGCCATGATACACTTCCACAAACGTGTTGTGAAGGTCAGACTTTGATAGATCCCTGTTCTTTAAATAAAACAGGGTGCCCACTCACACCTGATTGTCATCCCATTGATTGAAAACACCTGACTCTAATTTCACCTTCAAATTAACTGCTAATCCTAGAGGTTCACATACTTTTGCTGCTCACATATGTAATATTGGATCATTTTCCTCAATAAATAAATGGCCAAGTATAATATTTTTGTCTCATTTGTTTAACTGGGTTCTCTTTATCTACTTTTAGGACTTGTGTGAAAATCTGATGTTTTAGGTCATATTTATGCAGAAATATAGAAAATTCTGGGAGGTTCACAAACTTTCAAGCACCACTGTAAAGTTATACACTTCTACACACACATTTGCAAATAATTTTGCGACAAAAATAGCCCCATACTTTATACTTCAGTAAAGTTCATTGGAATCACTGGAATTCCTCAGAAGCTTTGACTGGGAATTGAGTGGCTCAGTTCAGAATTTAAGAGCAACATTCTAAAAACAGCATTAAATGTTTTATTGCGACTCCTTCAAATTGCAGAATACCACCAGTTTATAAAAATGATATATTATGCTGTTTTAATACATTCATACAATTCTACATTGTTTATCTGAAAACAAGAAAAAAAATTGGTAAAAAAAAAAAAGTTAGTCTGTGTTTCACTGTTTGCTTCTGTGAGCATGTTGCAGAGAAGCTGAGACACCCAGAGACACACTTTTGTGGACACTCCTTTTGACTCTTGACAGTTGTTAGAAGCAAAGCTGCTTAGCTCAGCCTGTCCCACTGCTTAACCCACATAGGTGTCAGCAAACGTCATGCACAAACGCACAAGCACAAACAAATTTATGAGTGGATGACTGAGCATGTACTTTATGCTCTAGCTCTAGAAGAGCAGTTCATGTACCAGACTAGAGAGTTTAAAATGTAACTGAAGTAATCGCATGAGCTATGATGCTGTACAAAGCTTGGGACTGTAAACAAATGGATTTAGTTTAAGATTGCCAAGTAAGAGTCCAGCTCTCTAATAGTGGCCTTGTGGGAGTCTATATTTGTATAGTGGCTTACTGAGGTACTGAAAATATTGCAAATGTTAAATAAATTCAGTGAACTAAATGATCATGTGGTCAAACCTGACCTTGGAAAAAAAACTATTTGTTTGTTTGTGAATAAACAAAAATGATCCATCCCCTATATTGAATACAGTGAAGGATTTGTTAATGAATAAAAGTAGTATGTTAATCTCAACCCAGAATTTGCCCATTGTTTATGGTTGCTATGTAGCAGAAAGTTGAAGTGTAGTTTAGTGTTACATTTAGAGAAGACTAGAGAACTTCCCTGTGTCCAAAATCGCTCACTCGTTCACTACTCCCTATAAAGGGAATTACTATATAGAGGACTACATAGTGAGCTCAGTGGTAAAATGAAAAAACGCTTTCGGACACTAGTCCATCGTGCCGGTATTTACATTGTTACTGTCGCACAATTAAAACGTGCCAGATCAGTCAGATGGTGGGTTTTCAAAATAATAAATACATGCATGTATTTTTGTGATAAATACATATTAAACTGAGCGTATTTCCATGGGTGCAGATCCCGGGGGGGACATAACCCCCCCCCACCCCCAATTTCTGAAAAACATGAATTGTCCCCCCCCAATAAAAATCCCCTAAACTATTCAAAATTGTACAAACAAATGTATTTTCAGACAAATGATTCCCTGTGCAGTAGTTTTTGAATGATGTGGCGAGCCTCTACGAAGTTGTGATTTATGGTTGCATGGTATGAGTTGCATACGGGCAAAAAAAAAGAAAAAAGAAAAAAAAAATCACTTTTGTGTCCCCCCCCCCCCCCCCCCCAATCCTGACATCGGATCTGCACCCCTGCGTATTTCCTACATTAATCAATACAAAAAGTACCTGCATCTTTCAGTTTTAAAAAAAAAATCAAGACTGGATACTTTCTTCTTTGCCGCTGCCTTTTATTAAATCAAATTTGAGGCTTTTAATTTGATTTCTTTCAGCACAACTGCAATGCATGATGGGATATATTGCTTTGGTTAGTGACCATCGGTTGTACACTACTTTTTGTGATGCATTGTGGGATACTTTGAGTGCACTATATAGGGTGTAAATAATCCTCACTAAGGTTTCGGACAGCACTACAAAATAGTGTCCCCACTATATAGTGCCCTGTATAGTGAGTAGGGAGCGATTCCGGACACAGGGCTAGTGTATAGGCTTTGTCAGAGTGAGCTGGGGTCAGGCAAAGGAGGATTTTTCTGTGCGTCTGAATTATCTCTTCGTGTACAAAAAGCAATGCCTGTTAATCCATCACTGGAAAAGGGAATGACAGAAAAAGTTGTCTGGTTACCCATGACCAATGTGAGAAAAAAATTAATTCTGGCTTTTTCTTTCCTTAAATAGAAGATTCAAAATTAAGCCCTGTGGGCAGCATCATAGCTTCATTCATCACATGCCTTCACAATGAATACACGCTCTCTCTATAGGTCCGTGTGACAGTTGAGCCTTGTGGCAATTGTGGCTCTTTGGGGGTGGACATAATGTTAGTTTGAATCACAAAGCCAGTTTTCTGTCTACTTGGCTGCAGTTTTGATTTTTTTTTTTGGATATTTCACAAAAGCAGCAGCCGGCCTTTTTTCATATGGAAATCTCAATGCTAGAATAGCTGTGATCAGTAGAATTCTTGTGGTTCTAACATTACCTGACACTAGCTTCAGTATTGACAGGGAAGTGCTGCTGTGTGTATGCATGTGTTTATACCTGCGTAGGCTGAGGTCCATCTGAGCTTCATCCTGGATGAGTTCAGCTTCATTCTGAGCGATCCTCATGGCCAGCTCTCTATCCCTCTTTTCCTGTTCCAGTATTGCTTGCCTCTGGACCTCCTCCTCCCGCTCTAGAGCCAACTGAAGGTCAAGTTCCACCTGCACCACACACGCACACCCTGGCTCAGGTTACCAGTGCTATCACAAGTTCTGCCACAGAGCCATGGCAGAAACACTGAGCAAAGCCCTTATTGCAGCTATATGCCTGGATTGTATTTTGCCTTACTTACTTCTAAGGGGATTTGAATAAAATGTCTTCTAAATGAATACAGTAATTACCACACATTGGTGATACTCTGATGCTGTATACAGGTATATTGATGACCATCCATATACAGTACCGGTCAAAAGTTTGGACACACCTACTCATTCATAGGTTTTTCTGTATTTTGACTGTTTTCTACATTGTAGAACGATACTGAAGACATCAAAACTATGAAATAATTCCATATATGTTCCATATATTATGTGGTAAACAAAAAGAATACTGTTGACATATGTTTCATATTTTAGATTCTTCAAAGTAGCCACTGTTTTCCTTGATGACGCTTTGTACACTATCTGAACCAGCTTCATGAGGTAGTCACCTAGAATGCTTTTCAATTAACAGGTGCCTCATCAACAGTTAATTTGTGCAATTTCTTGCCTTCTTAATGTGTTTGAGGTCAAACAGTAAATAGTCAAATAATAAAAATACAGTAAATAGCCAGATTCCACAACTGTACTAATCCATATTATGTCAAGAACTGCTCAGCTAAGTAAAGAGAAACAACATCCATCATTGCTTTCAGAAATGAAGTGACTTATTTTTATTAATTAAAGAAAAACCACTGAATCAGAAGCGGTGTCCAAACTTTTGTCTGGTACTGCGTATTTTAACCCATTTAAAAGATTGCATTTTATTTATAAACCCATAGAAAGAAAGAAAAAACACTCCTTGATTCAAAAAGACACAGAAACATATGTGTTACACACGTGTGTGTGTGTGTGTGTGTGTGTGCGCGCGCGCGGGCACGTGCTGGCCCCTTGAATCCAAAAGTTTTATCATCATGAGTCCTATTATCAATAGGATTTTAGAATATTAGAATATCTTTGTCATTGTAAATAAATACAACAAAATTAAATGCAATCCTTGGTGCAAAAAAAAAAAGTAAAAGAAAAACCACTGAATTAGAAGGTGTGTCCAAAGGTTTGACTTTAGTTTTAAATTTAAAAACTAAGATGAAAATTTTGGAGCCATTACCTTGTTACACCTATCTATCGCCAAGTATTAACCTTCTTAAAATTTCAGGTTGGTTTTCAACAAACACTAATGCATATTTTACAGTGGTTAGCAGTGTTTTTTGTTCTTGCTTTTAATCCTTGCAGGTGGCAATCATTTTTCCAAAGTGATTTTTTAAAATTATTTCTCATCTCATCTCATTATCTCTAGCCGCTTTATCCTTCTACAGGGTCGCAGGCAAGCTGGAGCCTATCCCAGCTGACTACGGGCGAAAGGCGGGGTACACCCTGGACAAGTTGCCAGGTCATCACAGGGCTGACATATAGACACAGACAACCATTCACACTCACATTCACACCTACGGTCAATTTAGAGCAGGGGTGTCAAACCTGATCCATAAAGGGCCGTGTGGCTGCAGGTTTTCATTCCAGCCATGCAGCAGCACCCTGATTTGGCTTATTCAATCAACTGACACACCCACCCTTTAATCAAGGGTGGGTGTGGCTGCAAGTATTTGACTGTGTGAAGACAGTTCAGTTGATTGAATGAGCCAAGTCAGGTGTGCTGCTGCATGGCTGGAATGAAAACCTGCAGCCACACGGCCCTTTATGGATCAGGTTTGACACCCCTGATTTAGAGTCACCAGTTAACCTAACCTGCATGTCTTTGGACTGTGGGGGAAACCGGAGCACCCGGAGGAAACCCACACGGACACGGGGAGAACATGCAAACTCCACACAGAAAGGCCCTTGCCGGCCACGGGGTTCGAACCCGGACCTTCTTGCTGTGAGGCGACAGCGCTAACCACTACACCACCGTGCCGCCTAAATTATTTCTGTTGGAGGTAATTAATTTAATCACTGTGTGTAATGTTTGTTTTATTCAATTATTTTTGCCTATTCTTCTGGTGTGATTTTGACTGCATGTTCTTCTTTAAAACAATCTAAGGCATTCTATAAACCTCCTTTTTAAAAACAAACAATTTCAGGCTTTCCCTGAATCTCTCCAATAACCTGTCACCAGAAGAGTAGGAGATCTGCAATGGGACCCATCAAACAGAACATTTCAGTAACGCTGCTGTAGTTTGAAAGAAGAGTTTGTACGAACATTTAGGCATAACTGCTTCACTGGGAGCTGACCAAATAGTTTGATAATGTCTAGACCTCATCTAGATAATCAGCTTGCAACTTCTTTCATCTACTTTCAGCATTTCAATAAATCCTTGAATTCACATTCACTGCTGGTGCCAGAACAAAGAAAAAGTGTTTGACATCTATGACCAAGTATATGCACCCAGGCTCTGGTGGTAGCTCAAAACCAGTGCAATAGATGCTTTGCACCATCATGTGACCCCATAGCAACGGTAACTACGCCGCCATGACAGGGGGCATGCTTATAGTACTGCATTCAGCCGAGTTAGTTGTTATTGATCAGTATGGGAAGGTTTTGCTGCATTTTTGGATGTGCAAATTGTTTTGAACGAAAAAGACATCAGATTTTTTTTTATTTACCAGAAGTAATTATTCATCATCAGCGGAAAAAACGAGAGAAATTTCTAAATGTAGAAGGGAAGGGGGGGGGGCATTTGGCAGGACTCGGTGTTGAACAGAGAGGTCAAAAACCCGATGGTATGCTCACTTCATTCCACAAAGGTAAGAATTCCAATAAATAAATTTGCAACTGCAGCAAGGTGCTCTTTCTTATACAGTGACGCGAACATGAGCAACACAGCGGCTCGGCACAGCCTCACCTTCACAAAGACTTAAAATGCATTTACATTTGGGGATCCTTTGGAGCACATTGTGTGCGCGCTTGGGATCCAGTCGTTATGGGAAACACCTGATGCTGATGAATGCAAACAGCACGCACATGTAAGGACACAGAGGCTTTGTGAAGTATTATCACTGTCATGTTTGTTTCTAGTCATGTTTATGACTCTGCCTTCGGTTTTATTTTTGTAAATAACGCACCTGCTATTAAACACTCTTCCTGCATTTAGATCCGTCTACTGCCGCAGACCTGACAGAATACTTCACAAAGTCTCTGTGAAAACAGTGTCCTTCTATGCACATGCTGATTGCGCTCAAATCAGCATCAAGTATCTCCCATAATGACTGGGTCTCAAGCGCATGCACAACGCGCTCCAAAGGATCCCCGAATGTAAATGCACTTTAAGTCTCCGTGAAGGTTAGGTGATACCGAGCCGCTGTGTTGCTCATGTTCACTTCACTGGATAAGAAAGAGCACCTTTCTCCAGTTGTGAAATTATTTTTTTTGGAATTCTTATCTTCATGGAAATGAAATGAGAATACTACAAGGTTTTTGACCTCTCCGTTCAACATTGACTCCAGCCAAATATTTTTTTCTCCCATTTTCCCTTCTCCATTTAGAAAATTTTCTAGGTTTTTTTTCCTCTGATGATGAATTACTTTTGGTAAATTAAAAAATCTGATGTCTTTGTTTTGTTCAAAATGATTTGCACATCCAAAAATGCCTCAAAACCTACCAATACCGATCAGTAACAACTAACTCGGCTGAATGAAACACTACAAGCGTGCCCCGTCATGGCAGTGTAGTTACCATTGCTATGGGGTCACCTGATGGTGCAAAGCCTCTATAGTAATGGAAGTGAACAGCATACATCACATGTTCTAAACGAACATGCAAATAAACTGACTGACAGAGTGACTTGCCATGGGCCTTGAAATCAATAGGGAATGGAGGACAGTATTCTATACAGGCCAGCAAAAGAAAAATAAAATCAATGTAGTAAAAATGTAAATCTATAATACCTGTAGGATTCGCTCATCCTCTTCCCGCTTCTTCCTCTCCTCCTCTTCCTGCTTCCTCTTCTGCTCCATCTCTGCTTTCCTGTGGTAATTGAGAATAAGGAAGGATCTTATGCCAAGAGAAAAGAGCACACTGCAAAATATATTCCTCAAATTTCATCAGGATAGGTTTTGCTATTTCCAGCACACCAGATACAGCTCATTAGACTCAATTCAGACCAAGCTTCTAAGTTTTTGTTTTGTTTTTATTATTCAGAATTATATCTAGTGATGGGCGGCACGGTGGTGTAGTGGTTAGCACTGCCGCCTCACAGCAAGAAGGTCCGGGTTCGAGCCCCATGGCCGGCGAGGGCCTTTCTGTGCGGAGTTTGCATGTTCTCCCCGTGTCCGCGTGGGTTTCCTCCGGGTGCTCCGGTTTCCCCCACAGTCCAAAGACATGCAGGTTAGGTTAACTGGTGAGTCTAAATTGACCGTAGGTGTGAATGTGAGTGTGAATGGTTGTCTGTGTCTATGTGTCAGCCCTGTGATGACCTGGCGACTTGTCCAGGGTGTACCCCGCCTTTCGCCTGTAGTCAGCTGGGATAGGCTCCAGCTTGCCTGCGACCCTGTAGAACAGGATAAAGCGGCTAGAGATAATGAGATGAGATGAGATGAGATGAGATGAGATGAGATGAGATATCTAGTGATAGACAAGAGAACACTTTTTTTCAGCATTCTTATGCCATTTCAAATAATTTTAATGACAGTGGATAATTTTGTTTTTCTTCAGTTTTTAATGTCAGCTTATATCAATTTTTTAAATGGTCAGGTTATCAATCATTTCCATCCATCCATCTCACTTATCCTATGGAGTGTCGTGGTTGAGCTGGTGCCAATCCCAGCTGGCTTCATGCAAGATGTGGTGTACACCCGGGACAAGTCGCAAAGTTATCGCAGGGCTTACAGAGAGACAAAAAGCCATTCACACTCACATTCACATCTATGGGCAAATTAGAGTAGCCAGTTGACCTAATCGGCATGTCTTTGGACTGTCGGAGGAAACCAGAGCATGGGGAAAAACAAACAAAACAACAACACACAAAGGCCCCAATCGACCAGCAGTTTCAAACCCAGAACCTGCTTACTGTGAGGCGACAGCGCTAACCACTACACCACCATGCCGCCCCATTATAAATAATATTAATTCAAATATTAATATTAATTTTCGGGCGGCACGGTGGTGTAGTGGTTAGCGCTGTCGCCTCACAGCAAGAAGGTCCTGGGTTCGAGCCTCGGGGCCGGCGAGGGCCTTTCTGTGTGGAGTTTGCATGTTCTCCCCGTGTCCGCGTGGGTTTCCTCCGGGTGCTCCGGTTTCCCCCACAGTCCAAAGACATGCAGGTTAGGTTAACTGGTGACTCTAAATTGACCGTAGGTGTGAATGTGAGTGTGAATGGTTGTCTGTGTCTATGTGTCAGCCCTGTGATGACCTGGCGACTTGTCCAGGGTGTACCCCGCCTTTCGCCCGTAGTCAGCTGGGATAGGCTCCAGCTTGCCTGCGACCCTGTAGAAGGATAAAGCGGCTAGAGATAATGAGAATGAGATGAGAATATTAATTTTCATGGTGGTGTAGTAGTTAGCGCTGTCGCCTCACAGCAAGAAGGTCCGGGTTCGAGCCCCGTGGTCGGCGAGGGCCTTTCTGTGTGGAGTTTGCATGTTCTCCCCGTGTCCGCGTGGGTTTCCTCTGGGTGCTCCGGTTTCCCCCACAGTCCAAAGGCATGCAGGTTAGGTTAACTGGTGACTCTAAATTGACCGTAGGTGTGAATGTGAGTGTGAATGGTTGTCTGTGTCTATGTGTCAGCCCTGTGATGACCTGGCGACTTGTCCAGGGTGTACCCCGCCTTTCGCCCATAGTCAGCTGGGATAGGCTCCAGCTTGCCTGCGACCCTGTAGAACAGGATAAAGCAGCTAGAGATAATGAGATTAATTCAAATAAACTCCGCATTGGGGTTCCTAAAAAATGCACACATTTTTCCATATGGCCATATATGGAAATGTCACTTGGAATAGTGGGCAGGAAGAAGCCAACAGAGAAGGCAGATAAATTACACCAGTGCAAATTAACATGCATTCTTTAGCAAGAAAAGCATTTCTCCTTAGAGTCGCAGAATAATCAAGCAATGGCGTGCTTTATGTGATGGTTGAGTATGAAAGAGAGACAGGACATTATATTGTAAACCTCTTTCTAGAAGCTGTAGAACACTGACAATGTAAGGCAAGTCTTCACCAAATTTCCCCAACAATTAAGTGAGCCTTACATGCGACGGTCATCTTCCTCCTGTTTGCGTAACTGTGCCTCTTCTTCGCGTCTCTTTCTCTCCCTTTCCATTTCCTGCTGGATGTGCTTCAGCCGCTCCATCTCCTCTTCTTCCTGCTTCTTCTTCTGCATTGAGGAAAGCAGTTGCTCTGAGCGCTTCACCAGGTTCTCATACTCCTGTTCAATCTCTGTGCGACTCATCTCTGTTGTCTGAGAGATAGAGAACACAAAGATAGACAGACTTTCAGAGGGAACCCAAATGTAGTGAATAACCAGCATCACTCATCAGCTTGGAGTCAACAGTGATGGAAAAGACGCAATTCAGTCATTACTCGATTTAAACATTTTTGGCTACATTTCCCCTCTACTGTAAGTCATCACTAGCTCCCACACGCTGTCCAAATATGGCATCACGAAGCAAATTTAGACCTGCATGTGTGCGATTCTTCCAAAACCCCTGAAACCAGACATCACATCTTTTCTTAATTCTACAACTTCATAAAACAGTTAAATGCAATTGGAAGAGCGTGTCAGTTCCGTAGTTTAAATATATGCATGCTTTCAGATGCCCAGCTACCAGTAGCCTAACCTACTGTAAATCAGCAGAGGATTGTAACTTCCCACTCAAACTCCTGGCCATGAATGACTCATTTCTCCCAGAATTCAAACTCTCTCAGCAAAAGACGACAACATAGCAGGTTTAGTCACTTAGGATGTTAGCTTGCTTTCATATTCTGCAGGCCCTCATTAATCCAGAGCATTACCTGAGTACTGTCTGGCAGGACAGAGAAATACAAAAGGGACCAGATGCTGTTTTATACAGAGTAAAGATGAAACCATATGAAAATTTAATACCATTAAATTGTTAAATCTTGTTAAAATATGCTGAAAATGTTCAAAAAGTATTAATATTTTATTACTGAGGAGTGTATTTAGCAGCTACAAGGACAAACGATATTAAAAAGCTCTCTCTGCTAATGGATGACTAGACAACACTTTTGGTGGTTTTGCCTTTTAGGTTCATGCATAGTACTAGAGCTGCTACAATTTGAAATACTCTCATACTTTCGAAGCCTTGGCTGTTTGGAAACTCTTACACTCAACCTCCTTTGCAATCGAGTCGGACTCCAGCCACCATTATTTTGTTAAAACTGTAGTGCTGACTGAAGCCGACCAATGAATGGAGCCAAAAATATGGCATTAAAAACCCGCACATAGTCATGACCATGATATGAGCACACAAAACCGGTGCAAGGATTACGTCAAGTCATTATGGTCAAAAATTGTAACTTGAAGTCTATTTAGTTGAAGTTATCAATTGTTAACTGATCGTGCTTTCAGTGATGATGTACACATGGGTTTGGCGAATGGAAAATAATTAAATGCCACACAAAATGTCTGGTGTCTTGCAAGCAGCATTTACATAGTGATATTGGGAGAATGTTGTTTACTTTGGTTGATCCTGGACAGTATTTAACATGAGCTTTTCAAACCACAGTAATCAACATGGTTTTAATGATAATTAAAAATGTACATGGTAATACTAACCATCAGGAATTGTACTGTGGCTTACCATGAAACCGGTAACTGTTTCATCCCTAATGCAGAAGCAATCAATTATCTCTGAGGTGGTGACAAGGGCATCGTTTCTGAACCGCACTGCCAATAGTGCACATTTGGGCTGAAACATGAAAACCTTGTTCCCACAAATGGAGAGAGAAACCGCTTAGACAGCAAAAAGTCCACTTTCACAAAAAAGACTTAAAGGTAGACAACCTTTCAGATTTTTCAAGTGTAGGTCATAAAAATAATTCTCCCTGACACCCAATTATTCTTATTTAGTGGACTGAAAGCTACTGAATTCAAATCACAGACTTCCAATTTTATTATTATTATTATTTTTTAAATAGAACAATTAATGAATTTAGGGCCATGTGGCCCTAAATTCTCCACTATTTTTTCCTGCTTCACCATGACCCAATTCAAGATACTACGTCATGCATCACGTGGTGGGCTTTCCCCATTTGTGCAAGGCATTGTGGGATACAAATTTGAAACAGGAGAGAAAAATGGAGGATGCGAATGAAACGTGAAAGACCAACTACAGTAATGGAAAGCGAGAAGAAAAGACATTATGTTGCGAAGGAAAGGAAACGCAGGACCAAGCTAATAAATATCGGCAGTCAGCGAGCACCTTGGTGTGATCAGCTGTTCGTTTAGCGACAGAATGATGTAACTGTCAGGTGCATGGTCAAGGTAAACCTCTAGATGGCAGTAATGCAACACTGGATGCCAGCTGCCGTAAAACCCAAAAGAAGAAGGAAAAGAAGGTGGTAAACCTGCGCATGCGCACACTGGCCTTCCTCTGTCTGCTTGACTGCATGAAGCGAGCGATTTCATGCACATTATTTGCTAGGGAATCCCCTCAAATTAAATAACTTCCCAGCCACAGAATGGCCTGGGGTTTTTTTTGGAGATATTACAGAAATAAACATATCTCACAATGACCAATTTTCAGAGAGAACTAAATTTCACCAATTTTATGAAATCGAAAGGCCATCTAGCTTTAAGGGTTTGGAGTGTGTAAAGACTACTAATGCAGAGAGGATACAGAAAGATTAGGATGAAAGTAACCTCCCATGTAATTTATTTCCCAACACTTGGAGGCCAGTCAAATTATCCCAGTGTTCCATCATGTTCATTGGAACAAGTCACACACAGATTTGGTATATTATGTTATATGTATATTGTGTTAGCTCAGGTGGCCCATCGTGGTCGACGATGGCTGGCTTGTGCAATCTTTTCTTCGATGAGAACGTATGTGGCTCATAATTCCAATGCGTGAGCCACACATGCGTTGACAGTGAGGACATTGGTGAATCATTGTAGTGGGGTTTCTTGCTGCCGGCTTCCATCTGGCTCTGGCATCAATAAGTTGATGCCAACGAGTCTCTTCAAAGTTCTTGGCAGCTGTATGAACTGTAGACTGCCAGGTTGTCCTATTGGTGACACGAGCTTCCAGACAGGGGTATAGTTGTATGCTTCAGGTGCTCATTAATGCAGTCCCTGTATTGCTTCTATGGGCGTCCCAGGTCTTGCTTTCCCTGGGCGAGCACCCTGTACCGTACATCACTTTGATGGGGCTTAGACATTAAATACAAAAGGCAACCCGAGTCTAACCAACATCCAACCATCTGCTTTTATGCTAGGTTACATTACTGTGCGACATTTTATGAGCTGCTTAAGAGTTTTTAGTTGTCTCTACATTAAAGCTAACTGGAGTAACAACAGGGCTCTATGTTGTGATCTGAGCAATTCTACATTATGTTGTAAAATAATGCATGCACAAAGAAAATTGCAGCAGGAGCTTGAGACAACAGTCCATGCATAGCATCTTTAGTTTATCTTCACCAGTCCATGGAATGACTGGCGCCTGTTGTATTATGAATGGCAAACCGACACCAAGTGTCCAAGTCACTAAAAGACAGTACGTCACACTACAATGTGCCTTGTCCTAGATAAAAAAGGTTTCATCAATCTAGTAATCAATCACTTAATGTGGTGTTTTTTTTAAGCATAATGATTAATCAACCTCACCTTAATCTTGGCCATGAGGGAGTTGATGGAGGTGGCCAGCTCCTGAATCTGTTTGCTCATCTCCTGCTTACCCTCTTTCAGACCACTCACAGCCTCATTAAACTTTTCCATTCTCTTCTTCAGATTCTGAACCTTTATCAGACCGTCAACACTGCAAGGCGACAGAAAATCCACATCGGTCAAAAGAAAACAAAGTAGCAGGATGGATGCTAAACATATAAAATCTACTGATACAGACGGTGTATAAATGATGAGTTAATGGGAGGCAAGTGGTTTGAATGTGTGAAGACTGGCACCCACCGAGGCTTATGCCTCCTCTTGCACAACCACATGCGAACTGTTTTCTGAATTTTAATGCAGGCGCTGGCTCTGTACTTGATTTTATTCTTCACTGCAGGAAAAGGAGGAAAGGACAGGGAGAATACATTTTCTCATTTAGAAGGACAATTATAGAGCAGAGGCAAGGCTTTTACTGCAAAAACGTCCTGTTGAGTGTCCCCGGCCAGCACAAGAGGATCAATAAAAAGCCACATTTCCATTGCTGTAATGTTTTCAAGAAGGAACTCAGGAGATTTAAATGCTTTTTCCACCAAAGGACCTAGGGGTGGTTTTATTATCTGGGCTGTTGCTCCAGAAAACTTTAGCTTCTTCGACTTTTGTGCAGACCAGCAACTATTGAGACAGAGTTTGCCAAACTATCAGTGAAGGGTCAAAGGTCACCCTTTGCATGACCAGCAAATGTATTTGAAGATTATTTTGCAGTGATACAGACAGCATCCCAGTGAAAACTCACATTTAATGACAGACAGGCCACACCACTGAATCTTCTTCCAGCGGCTGCACACCAGCCACTTGTTGACCCGCTGGACCAGCTCTGCCAAGTGCTCTGGGTCAGACCTCATGATCTGGTCAAACTCTGCAAACTGAGATGCACACAGCAGTCACCTCTGTGTTAATACTGCAGTCTTTGCATTCTCTTATTTTATCTATTTTTCACAATTCAAAGATGACTGAAGTGTTAGCTTTGACTGTTTATTCCACTATTTATTCCAACACAGAAGATGCTTACCTTTCCAGGGCGAAAAAACACCTTCGTCAGTCCAAACTTGTAATCACTCTCATTAAGCCCCAGCGCTTTAAAGAGAGCCTACAGCGGACACATGCCATGTGAAACGGTCAGAGACAGAAAGCTCTGAAGAGAAAGGAAAAAGTAAATGTAATATTAAAGAGAAAGGCTTACCTTGCAGAACAGGCGAGGGTCGAGTCTGGCAAGCTTGCCTGGAAGGTATTGTTTGTACATATTATATAGCTCATGGAAAGGGGCTCGGGAAGGAAACCCCCCCTGCATTAGATCCAGTACTGAAACCATTCCTGGCAACAGCATAGAAAAACATGGGATTAGGAAAAGAACAGGGAAGAGAAACATTTGAAAAAAATAAATCTGACAGTTTCATTGTCCAAAGGGGTTAATATGAACCGACATGTTATTCACAAAATACTTTGTTTCCTACACTATATGCTTAGTGACGGTAAGAGGAAGCACAACTAAGAATTTCATATTATGAATTTGGAAGCCCCCCCCATAAGGTTCGCAAAGGTAATGAGCCTTTGCACATGCACACTATCTACTTATAGCTTGTTGGCCACACTCATTCTCTAGAGCTCCTCTGTGTAGGTCTTAAGTGCACCAACCATTATTTCTCGCTCAGAAAGACCAAGTGCTGCAAATGCAGGCTATGACATGTGAAAAAGCTCATTAATAATGCCCTTCCAGGCTAAGACCACCCTGGGAAAATAATGAAAAACAAGCACAGCTCTTCACATTTAATGTGTCTACTCAGTGGGCAATATACACATTCTGAAAAAGAAGCGTTGAGATCGAGGAGCTGTGTTTAGCGGTGCCATATATTTTAAGTCCTACATTTGAAGCTACACTGGCAGTGTGGAGAAAAGCATGAACCTTAAGCAAAATCCAAGCAGGAGCAAATCAAAACAAATGGATGCTTAAAATGGCAAGGGCACTGCGTGTTGCATGTGTATCTGGATACACACAAGCACTCATACCAGAACACTGCAGCTGGGACAGAATCTGTGCTCCTTCAAACTGGTGGCTCACCATCTTCAGATTGGGCTTCACACAGCGGATGAAACTGGACCCCTTTGTAAACATAATCAAACTGACCATTTACATAGTAGTTTTTGTGTGTGTCAGAGTGGTGTGTCCTAAAAACTATTATCTAACTTCAGAACTGGACTAGGAGGAATCTCTCCTTACTCCTGGGATGTTTCACCCAATCTTAGCCAGGCTTTAACGACAATGTAAATGAAAAATCCTCACTTCATACATTGGAACAGATACTCACCGTGCTACGAAGCTTTTCTAGTAGTAGAATCAACTGAGTCTAAAAAATTGGCAGGAAAAAGGACACACCTCAGTATTTTTTACAGCAAGTGTACTATACAAAATGCAGTGTGTCCCATGCAAACTACAATCATTAGACAACAGCAGGCATATAAAGCAAGTGGGAAACATGCATCGTGCTAGTGAGCCTACATGTGAACATCTCACTGCTGTGTTGTAGCACAACCATACTAATAATGTTTTCAGAGAGAGCTAGTATATGAGAATCTATTACAGTAAGAAATGTCTGGTATGTTGTATGACTACACAGAATTAAAATTGGTGTAAACATTTTCCATCTTCCAAGGCCAAGAAAATGAATAAACTGTAAATTCAGCACTACAGTGACAATGCAGAAACGATACAGACATCATGAAGCTCTCACACAAACAAGAAGGTGAACTGAGAGCAGGAAGGCAGAGCAGTGAAGGTGGATAGAGTATGTGACTGGGTTTAGACTTGTAATGGCAGGGTGAGACATGGTAAACTACACCTCTCCCTGGGTTTGAATTTCTCAGGTCAGTCTTACCCAGTTAAAAGTTTTAGCCTTTCTCCTTTATCTTCTTGTTTCTGCCATTCTATCTTTATATTTAAAACATACAAGTTTTTCTCAAGGATGAAATCAAAAAACAAGAAGAAGGTCAAAGGGGGGGCAGAAGGGCAGGGACAGAGAGAAGAATCAGAGAACCAGGTTAAAAGTCAGTAGGTCAAGTTCGCATAGTCTTCCACAAAAGTTTATCCTACTTTACTAAAAAGCAAGGGGAAACCTCTTAGCAGAAACAATTGCTTGCATTTGTGCAGGATCAAAATCCATATTCTATAGCTTTCTATGCGTCACTGATAAATCTGGCCTTTTCATGCTTTTCAAATGAACAGAATTCACCTTGAACTTGTTTCCTACGCTGATGAAACTGAGTTTGCCAGCCTTCTGCTTGGAGTCCTTTGAGTTTGAGTTATTCTCAAAGAGATCCCGGACAAACTTGTCCTTCGACTCGCACACAAGGCTCTCCAAGGACATGTGGAGGGCATCATTATTCTTCTCCACAAAACGGGTCTGCTCACACACATACACGGTTAACATGAGGCAAAAAACAAGGCCATACATATACATTCAATCGGAGTCTGTTATAGCTGAAAAATACACTTTATTTGATTTTCACCGTTTCAGCTAGAGACTTACAAACATTAAAAAAAGGAGGTTAGATGAAATGCGAAATTTAAAAAAAAAAAAAAAAGTATGTAAAACTGAAAAGTAATATGCATGAATAAAACTTGTATTTTATTAATATAAGATATATGCCTTGAAACAGGCATCAAAATCACAATTGTATATTTCAAACAAATAAAAGTTTAAGGTGTGTGTGTGTCCGAATACATGATCAAGTGTACATACAGTCTCATAGCACACAGCTCCTGCAAAGTGCCTGATGATGAATCCTTCGTCATCCCTTAGGTTCCTGTGAATTGTTAATTTGGACTTTCTTGGGATCTAAAGAAAATAATTTACATTTCAAGCTACATTGGTTTTAAATCAACTAACATAACTATACTTCACAGATATGGTCTGTATAAGCATTCTGTGTGAACTACATACAACATAAAAGCAGATGGTAATTAACATCAGCTCACACATCACATTTCAGGACTGAAAACAGCCAAAGGCCATAACTAACCGTGAGGCGGAAGTGATCTTTGTGCTTGGTGTGAACAGCCTCAGCAAAGTGCTGGTCACTGGGCTGGGGTAGTCGGTTCTCCTCATCAAGGATGTCCAGAATTCCTACCAGTTTTGCCTCAATAAGGTCTACAGAGGGAAAAACAGCATTATAAAATACAGCATGCAGCAGAGACAGCGCACTGCATTAGTATACGATGACCCAGCTGATGATCCAGAGCATGTCCATCCCAAACAAATTTTATGGAATGAAGGCAAAGCTGGGGAGCGCTTGGCTATATTTAGTATTCAGCACAAGGGTATCTATGGGGTGCATTATTCATCAGCAATACATGCAGGTGACTGAGGACCAGACACATTCATGTATTTGTATGAGCAGACACCTGTGCTTAAATGAGAGCTGATTGATGAGGGGAAATAGAGTACAGCCCCCGTGTGTCCATTTGCAAGTCACTAGGATGTGCAATAGGCTGCATTATTAATGGAAGCATTAGCATGGTTTGAGCCTCTGAATGGAAAGTGTCTGTAAGCGCTGTGCCAAGTGCCTAGTCCTGTTAGATGCAGAACTTATCTAGGGCACAGCTGAATCCTGTGAAGTGCTGAAAATAATGTTAAGCAATAGACCTTTTGCAAAAAAAAAAAAACAACATTGATGAAGACTATTTAAAATGCATCAGTTACTGTGACCTAAAAAGTGTGTGTGTACATGTACTTGCTACATATTCAGGATTGGAACATGTTTTTAAACCAACAGAGCTGGGACATTTTTGGGAAGTGAGGACATTTTGGCTGGTCTTCACTTCTTCAAAAGGATGTTTGAGGGTTAAGACTTAGTTTTAGGGTTCAGCTTAAAAGTTTTAATAACCCCCTGGGAACACTGCAGTAATGACAGTCTACCAAGCGAATACGTTATCCCTGTGTCTATTTAAATCTAGGAAATGGCAACTTTAGTTCCAGAGTCAGCACAAAAAGAAACAGCAACAGCACAAAAATAATTGGGTCTATACGCATAGCCAGTGACTTTACAATATCTTACAGTGGTGGGAAAGCAACTTTAGAAATGTCGTTACCTAAGTTACAAGTTCTTCTTCTTCCAGCTGCTAGGGGTCGTCACAGCAGATCATCATGAGCCGCATATCCGATTTGGCATAGGTTTTTAACATCGGATGCCTTTCCTGATGCAACCCTCCCCAATCTATCCAGGCTTGGGACTGGCACCAAGTATGCACTGGCTTGTTCAACCCCGGTGGCTGGGTACTTTTACCTAATCTACATGTTTTTGACACTGTGGGAGAAAACTGGAGCACACCCACAGGGAGACCATACAAACTACAAGGAAAGGCCCCTGTCGTCCGTGAGATTTGAACCCAGAACTTTCTTGCTATGAGGCGAAAGTGCTAACCACTGCACCACCATGCCACTCATCTAAGCTACAAGTACAAAAATGTAAAGCTACTCAAGATGTTGCAAATATCTTTCGGAGATACGTTGTTAGTTACACTACAGGGCAAAAAGCAGATGAACTACATTGAGGTTACATTCACAACTGATGTCACCTCTTCTATCAGATTATTTGCTCTCATACAATAAAATACCAATGATGAATATTATTATAATTAGTAGCAGTAGTATTCCTACATCAGTACTATTGACCCACAGTTGACACCAGTTCCCTTTATAATGTTCATAAAATTCAGTATGACAAACGAGGCTTTTCATCATTAGAATACAGCTGATCTAGACCTGAACATCACAGTGACGCTCAGTCATTTACATTAATTTCAGATTATCCAGAAAATACAGAGGACAAGTCCTTTTTTGTTGTTGCTTTTTTCCTCTCAGGTTTAGTTGACTCATTAGCAGCTAAGAACTACATACACAGTATGTGGTGCAGGTTAAGCAAACGAAACAATGCAAATGAAACTATTAGGTCCATCCATCCATCATCTGTAGCCACTTATCCTGTTCTACAGGGTCGCAGGCAAGCTGGAGCCTATTCCAGCCGACTATGGGCGAGAGGCGGGTGACACCCTGGACAAGTCACCAGATCATCACAGGGTTGACACAGAGACAACCAACCATTCACACTCACATCTACAGTCAATTTAGAGCCACCAATTAACCTAACCTGCATGTCTTTGGACTGTGGGGGGAACCGGAGCACCTGGAGAAAACCCACGCAGACACAGGGAGAACATGCAAACTCCGCACAGAAAGGCCCTCGCCGGCCACGGGGCTCAAACCCAGGACCTTCTTGCTGTGAGGCGACAGTGCTAACCACTACACCACCATGCCACCCCAACTATCTCATCTCATCTCATTATCTCTAGCCGCTTTATCCTTCTACAGGGTTGCAGGCAAGCTGGAGCCTATCCCAGCTGACTACGGGCGAAAGGCAGGGTACACCCTGGACAAGTCGCCAGGTCATCACAGGGCTGACACATAGACACAGACAACCATTCACACTCACATTCACACCTACGGTCAATTTAGAGTCACCAGTTAACCTAACCTGCATGTCTTTGGACTGTGGGGGAAACCAGCGCACCTGGAGGAAACCCACGCGGACACGGGGAGAACATGCAAACTCCGCACAGAAAGGCCCTCGTCGGCCACGGGGCTCGAACCCGGACCTTCTTGCTGTGAGGCGACAGCACTAACCACTACACCACCGTGCCGCCCCAACTATTACAGGTCAATAAAATAATTTAAATACTTAAAAACTGATTGTTTTATTTGAGCAAATGCTACTACTCAAAACTGACACTTATTATAGTACATGCATAATATAACGTGGTAGGAAAGTGAAAGGTACATGCAGGCTGAAATGATACTGACCTATGCAGTCCTGATTATCAACATAATGAACTTCATTCACTCCCAAGCCCTCTTTCTGATACAGTTCTTGCTCCTGAAAAGTCACAAGAACAATAGCAATAATAGTTTACACAAATCATGGAACAAGTTAGAACTTGGTGATAAAATATATTAAACTAGATAAAACTCGACGCCAACGGCGTTGATGGGGATGCCTCCGCCCGGTAAACTACACGCCTTATTAAGTTGTGATTTGGGGATGGACATTTGACCTCACAGTAATCATGGCCTGGTGAAATTACTTGTATTAGCCTTGGAGATACTGTGTTCACAAGGTTTTCAGACAGACATTTGACCTCACAGTGACCTTGGCCTTAGACCTTTTGATCTCAAAATCTAATCAGTTCATGTTTGTCCCAAAGCACACAAATGGTGAAAGTTTGGTGAAATTCCTTTCATTAGCCTTTGAGATATCGCGTTCACAAGGTTTCGGGACAGACGCACGCACGCACAACCCGAAAACATAATGCCTCCTGCACCTTACAGTGGCGGAGGCATAACAAACAAATATATTCACCAAGAATTTTTGCTTGTATTGCCACAACATTATGCAAATTAACCAAATCAATACAGATATTTCATACTACAAATATTGACAAACTGACTCACCTCTTTCAGTATGCGCTCGTTGAAAAACTGCTGCAACTTCTCATTACAGTAATTGATGCAGAACTGCTCAAAGCTGTTGTGCTCAAAATACTCTAGAGGTAAGCAGTCAAAATTTTAATAATTTTGAATGTTATTATTACCTGAAAGCATCCCATTAAACAGAATAATAATAATAATAATAATAATAATAATAATAATAATAATATGCTAGGTGAATGTAAGGGAGTTTAGACAGGACAGCACCCTCCAGTTTCCTTTTCCTTTGGAGAACGAAAGAATGAGAACACTAAAAATCACAGCCTTGAAGCAGTAGCTCTTACAAAAGTTTACAAAAACATTATCTTATAAACAAAACACTTCTTAATTCTAAACCAAGCTTCCTTTAACGCCAAATTGGCAAACAAATCATTAGGAAGTGCGGGATACTTAGTGTCATAAAACACAGCCAAATTGTAGACAAACACCTTTGCTGCTGTACACACACTCACCAAATCCAGCAATGTCCAGCACTCCAATGAAGTTTGATGAGGTCTTAAAGGGGAAGCACCGGTTGACCCGGGTGACCACATGATCAAAGAGGCGGCTGTAAATGGCCTTGGCTAGTGCATCACGCGCATTGTTGGCCTGCTCCACCTTCAGTGGCACCCTGGAGAACAGCAAAGTGGGCCAGTAGGAGTCAAAAACTGGGCCAGAACTCCTGGCAATGTTAACTCATCAATATACGTCACTTCAGCTTTACTTCATCCCATCTCAAAAGCTGCCAGCCACTCCTCCCTTAAAGGCATTCTATCACTGTTAAATAGATAAGCCAACAATAAAAAAAAAAAAGAGAAGGACAAATAATACAAAAAACTAAAGCTAATACTATTTGGATATTTTCTCAGAACACTATTTTGAACTGAAGACAAGAGCCTGTGATACTCTGCTGAAACTCTGCTCCCATACTGACTCTTATTTCACCTCTTGAAACAAGTTCGAAGTTATAATGGCGTATTTTATCTGGAATTTGAGTGTGTTCTTTTATATCACACCTACTACTTTTCATATGAAGTAAATCCTTCCAGCTCCCACAACCAGAGGAAGCCTTTATAAATGACGCAAAACACTGCATATAAACTCACAGTACTAGTGAAAACTAGCATTAGAGAATAATTAGTTCTGGTCCACTAATTTGAGTCAAGCAGCATTTCAAGAGTGCCTATGTTTCCGATAACCACACGGTGCATCACTCTACTCATCCGGGTTTGCCATGTAAAATTCCACTTCCTAGTTAGAAGCAGTTACGACAGTAGAGGTAGTGACATCACCAGACAGAGTAAATTATATCCATCCATCCATTATCTGTAGCCACTTATCCTGTTCAACAGGGTCGCAGACAAGCTGGAGCCTATCCCAGTTGACTACAGGCAAGAGGCGGGGTACACCCTGGACAAGTCGCCAGGTCATCACAGGGCTGACAAGAGTAAATTATACTTTTCAAGAATATAATTATTGACATAAAATATGAAAGTTCATCAGATGAAGATAAAAAGGAAGAAGGGTGTGACGGAGTGCCCGTCACTATAGTTGAGTACGTGTTCTGACTGCCATACCAACAAGCCTGGCTCTTTGGTGTTGTGGTCAGGGTGCAGGTTTGGCATCCTGTAGACCTGGGTTCAAGGCAGGATAAGGTGACTATTCCCTCTGCTTTGCTACAGATGGTGCCAAAAGTGGGATGGCTTGCTGGGAGGCCATTGGAGGTGTGAGCTGTACAAGGGACCCCCAGGATAGGTGGCTCCTGTGTGAGGGACCCCAGAGATGGGTGAAGCATGAGTGTGTGGGGTGTATGGCTGGGGGATGCATGGGTGCTCCCCCTCCTGAAGGGGAGGGCAGTGTGACGGAGTGCCCATTGCTACAGTTGAGTATGTGCTCTGACTACCATACCAATGAGCCTGGCTCTTTGGTGTTGTGGTCAGGGTACAGGTTTGGCATCCTGTACACCTGGGTTCAAGGCAGGATAAGGTGACTGTTCTCTTGCTTTGCTATAAAGCAGGGGTGGGCAATTATTTTTTTTATGGGGCCACATGAGAAACAGAAAATTTTGTGGAGGACCGGACCATAAGGCTGAACTAAATTCTGCATAATATTAATTGTATTTCTTTATATAAAGCAATAAATAACATTGTTTTTACAAGCTGCTAAGACTGGTAAGAGTATGGAAAAAACGAGGTTGCCTTACAAAAAATGTCATTTATTCAATCAAATTTCCCAAAACAATGGTTAACAAAACATGAACGTTTGTACCATTTTTTTTCAGTCACATTCAGCCCAAAACACAATAAAGACATCATAATATTGTCTTTCTACTCCAAATATCAAGCAAGATACATCATATTATAATAATGATGCCCGCATTTGTAGTTTAATCACCTCATTTGGTGTTTTTTATTTGTTCAGTGAGAGAGCTCTAGTCTCTGTTGGTCTTTAACGAGTGCATCAAAGTCAGGTTGAATGTCTGAGGTGGAGATGCGAAGCACAGCTGACAAATGATCATCAGTCCATTTGGTGTAGGCGGGTGTAGGTATCAGATCTACAGATCGGCTCGGGCTCCGGCGCCTGCTGGTGACATCACACTATGTGATTGGCTGGACCGTTTGAAGGATGACGTACAAGTTTGTGGTTGGTCTGGACAAATTCGCGGGATTAGGTTTCGTGGGATTTCATGTCATGCTCATGTCGTGCGCATTGCGTTTTTGTTGAACACAACTTCAAAATAAAAGCAATGCACATTCAGTCCATGCATGAGGTAAAATTAGAAAATACGTTTATTTTGTAATTTCTAATTAACCTTACGCGGGCCGGTCAGAATGAACCAAAGGGCCGGATGCGGCCCGCGGGCCGTAAAATGCCCAGGCCTGCTATAAAGGGACACAAATTTTACCAGAAACACCTTTAAGATGAACGTGAGCTACACAGCGAGCTAGTCAATGATCCTTCTTCGGGCTCTATTTCTACTAATAGAGTGAAAATAAACAGAATATTTGGTCATAGTGTGTCAGAAATGTCACTTACTCAATATTAATGTCTTGTTTCTAGAACTGTTGCATAAAAGCAACAGCCCAGCAGGGCTCATGCCTGCAACGAATCATAGCTGTGACAATATTCAGTATAACTGCAATCTTGCTCATGTAATATTGCTTAATTAGTGTCCAGGGTGGTCAAACATGCCATGGCTGCCCCATGTTAACCTAATCGCACATCTTTGAACTGTAGGGGAAGCCGGAGGCATGACAGAGGAAACCCATGCAAACACAGGGAGAACATGCAAACTCCACACAAAAAGGCCCTGTCGGCCACTGGGCTCGAACCCAGAACCTTCTTGCTGTGAGGCAACTGTGCTAACCATTACACCACCATTTTTACCATCTGTGAGACTAGTGATGTTTAACTTATGCACAATGCATAATAAATGACCTTTGCTACATGCACTCATTTTAGCAGACAAACCTGTACATCTTTGTCTTTTTTTTCCCCCCAAAGTGTCATAAGGGACCTTGACATACTGCATAGCACTATGTTTAATTGTTCCAGTCTTATTACTTGAGAGAAGGAGATGAAAGTAAGAGGAATGCTTCACCATATGACGATGATAATATTTATCTGTCACTTCGGTGATGCTGGAAAATTTCCCCCACTATTTTTCACAGGATATGATATAAACATAACATGGCTGTGCATTTGTCCTCAGCAAAATGAGAGAATATGATACGTGCTTGTGAAACCCTAGACCTTCTTACAGACACCTAACAACATCTGTTCTCGGTTAAATATTTATTGACCTAGCTTTGCCACATCATTCAAACAACAGTGGAAGAATGAATAACGCTGAAGAACATAGAATACAAAAAAAAAAGTCAAGAACGTTTTTATATGTGTACTCGCTTCCAGCACCTTACCACATAGCATGCTTACTTAAGACAGGAAGTAATGAAGGTTAGGAAAAGAACAAAAGAGCTATAAGGGGGCAGGTACATACTGACTTAAAACATCTCTTATCAAAATGTATCTGCTTCAGCATAACAGAAGGCTTTAAATATCAACTAGATTATTACAGTGCCTTAGCTAATACGAGTTCAATTAGTAACTACACTTCTCGTCTGATAAGAGGCTGATGTTGGTTATTTTTTGGAAGTCTCACGCAGAACAATTACAGTGTGAGTATGTAATAAGTTGTGGCTCTGGATGAGTCGATGAAAACTAATCCTAGAGGACGTTCAGATCACAGGGGGGCCAGTTGTGATGAATATCCTGCAGGAGCCTGTTAGGTTTGAGTGGAGCTCTCAACACAGGGTACAGCACACTACTGCTAGTCATATGAAGTATCTTAATGCGAACAGACACTTCAGAAAATTTAAACGCAAAAGCAGCCTGGCTCTGGATCTGCTGCTGAGTGACTGTATGCAACAAAACAGCTTACTAGAAGATATAAAAATAGATATGTCAACAGACTGAGATGACCTCAGTACAAGACCAAAGATTTGATACGTGTCATATTTGACATTGCTTGGAAGAAAAAAAATTCATTAGCAGATAAACACAAATTAGGTGCAGAGCAGAGAGAAAAATGTGGGTTACATTACAATGGAATCGCGTCACATTTTGATGACCATAATAACCTCCTGTTTGGAATCATATTTGCTGTAATGTATGTTTACTAGCACATAAATATGGGTCAAGGTAATTTCAAGCAAGCAATTTGTTATTAGGACATAATGTGTCATTCTCTTTTCCACAGGTTCACCAGTGAGGTATGTGTGAGGACGGACAGGCAAAGAGAAAACAGAGTGAAATGCATTAAACTTTCGCATTACAGAGACATGATTAATGAGTTATAAATCTAATGATTCAGTTAGCCTGATGCATTAATTCAGATCAATGAACATTTACATCTTCATTTTAAAGTTCTGATATTTACTTAGCTATGAAATTCATCTCTCATCTCATTATCTCTAGCCGCTTTATCCTTCTACAGGGTCGCAGGCAAGCTGGAGCCTATCCCAGCTGACTACGGGCGAGAGGCGGGGTACACCCTGGACAAGTCGCCAGGTCATCACAGGGCTGACACATAGACACAGACAACCATTCACACTCACATTCACACCTACGGTCAATTTAGAGCCACCAGTTAACCTAACTTGCATGTCTTTGGACTGTGGGGGAAACCGGAGCACCCGGAGGAAACCCACGCGGACACGGGGAGAACATGCAAACTCCACACAGAAAGGCCCTCGCCGGCCACGGGGCTCGAACCCGGACCTTCTTGCTGTGAGGCGACAGCGCTAACCACTACACCACCGTGCCGCCTAGCTATGAAATTATTTCCAATAAATGTTTTTTTTTTTTTAATCTTGGAAAATTACTCCGTATATTAGTCATGAACATTATGGTTGCTTCTACCTTAGAACCATCGTTGCATTCCCAGGGAAAGACTGGTCATTTTCCCCATATGATTATCATTCTCAAAATCACATATTTCCAGTTCATTCCAGGTCAGGCTAATACGCAGAGAGTGTGTGTGTGTGTGTGTGTGTGTGTGTGTGTGTGTGTGTGTGTGTGTGTGTGTGTGTGTGCACAGAGTGACTCATACTTGATGACTGTGCCTTTTGTGCCCCCTGAAGTGGTAAGCATGACCCTAGTGGTAAGACTGACTCTCAGGTCATCCTGGTCCAGGCCCAAGAGCTCAGCGCAGTACTGCAGAGTCTGATTCGACTGATTTTTCAAAACACAGCCACCTGCCAGCCAACACAGAAGAGCGCATCAAAACAAGTTTTAATGTACAACACACTTTATTCCATACTCAGTATATAACCAGAATTATTCTCTCCATATTCACTGGATATGAGCAATCGCACGCTCCGATTGGCTACTCTGCTACTAGGCTATCAGCTCATATACCATGAGTAGAGAAAAACAAAATGGCAGAGCATTTTGCTGAACCAACCGAGGACGAAAGAAAACTCTACTTGTAAACAAAACCCCCCAAAAAAATTTTAAAAAGCAACAAAATATGGAATTAAAAGTATTTGATAAGAACGCATCTTTATTTTTCAAGAATTATTATTATAGCATTTTTCACAAACTGCTACTGTCATTTCGCCAGTTTGTTTACATTCTAAGCGGAAATTATTTTGGTGGACGTTTTGATAAAGTTGTTATTTATCAAATTTGCAACAAAAAAAAATGCTCCGTTTCTCAAAATCCAGTGAATGTGAATATAATGCAACAGTTATTCCACTTAATCTCATCGTACATGGCTTATAGCCAATTCGGTGCTATGCGCCTACCAGCTCATGTATGACTCCATTTCGTGGAATAACTCTTAATTATACCACAGTGTGGTTGAATGCTCAAAGCTGACTGGAGAGAGAAAGAGAAGGAGAAAGGCTGATGATGGAATGACTGTTTATCACAGCTATAACGTGAGAGGATAGGAACGAACTTGCGTCTCAAATGTTCCACAACATTAATTTCATCTTTAAACTGTTAATGCCCATGACGTGTTATACAATAATAAATGAAACATTTTAACTGTTGGCAAGTTGCTGTGGAATAAGAGGAATAACACACTTATGGGCAAGGAGCTCTTACACATCATGCTGCATCACTCCCCTCCAGCATGCATCATTTTCATAATAACAGCAGGGTCAGTTGTGTGTTATTTTTTATGTATCAGATTTATGTGCAAAGTTATATACACCTTATGTCTACATGCATCTACAGTAAACAGATTTAAATATATGCTTACTATAACATACATAATTGTATTAAATCAGACAGACTTAAATGACAGACTTTCTATTTATCAACCAAGAATGTCTCTCTGGGGAGCATACTCTCCCAAAAAAAAAAAACCATGTAATTATTTTATAGAATATTAAATGACAGTTTTCATTTCTCGTCTGAGAGGCATATGAGAAACAAGACAACGCAAGACAGAAGCCATGTGTTCAGTTACTCTTTTCTAAATCAGCTTGGTAGAAGATGGCCTAGTGCCTTCTAGAAGATGCAAAAATAGCTGACGCTGTCTGGCAACGATGGAAAAAAAAAAAACCTTACACACCACACTAATGAACAATGTTGAGGTGAGATGTTAGATGAGAGGGTTAAGGTGTGCATGTGTCAAAGAACAGATGATTAGCCGAATGAGAAAAACAGCTGTGTCCCTGTCAATAACATTGGTGCCACTTTAAGAACATATAAATGTCTCTATTTAATGGGTTATGTACACATACATTTATATTAAAGCCTGTGAGCTTGTACACGTGCACGAATGAGCATTCATGTTTATGCAAAATATATATAAAAAATATATTTATAGGTTTATACATATAATAAACAATATAATAAAGAAACCCTTGTTTTTTAAAAGCATGGGAAAAAAATAATAATAATGGCACTATCTACCAGAGGAGCTCCCAGTTTCTTCGAAGTCTATATTGCCAAGATGCAGGACTCCTGCCACCACCCTGAAGAGATTGAGCTTCTCTGTGTCATCAAGGCCGATCTTTTTCATGGCTATGCACATCCTATTGAAATCCCCCACATCATCCAGTTGAGGGTCTTTCAGAGCTCCTACTTTCAATTGCTAAAGAAACATGCCACAAAAAAGTCATAATTATAAGTTTGGCCAGAGTAATTGTGTTCCAGTCTCTTTTTGTTGCAGATTTCTAAAATCAATGTAGAATAAAGTTATAAAGCAAATGCTAAAACCACACACAAACACATGTACACACGTCATTCAATGTGTGTCTAAAGTCTATAGTTCACACACATCTCGAAGAAAAAAAAACAAAAAACAAATCAATTCTACTTTCGTATAATCCTCAGTTGCACTAAAATTAACCATCAGAAATCCTAGTGATGTCAGATTACATTCACAGAGGGTCAACACACTGCATAGTTTGGTGTTATCCTTGCTCTAACACAGGATTCAATTCATAGAGAGTATTTCTGGTGCCAATTCAAGTATAGTACAAAGTACTCAATCTTGCAGTATAGTGGCCCTTGAAGAATGTGATCCAGCATGCAAGAGATGCTACATTTCATAAAACCTGACCCATCAATGTAAATCCATAAGCATGCATCTTCATCACAGCAAACTCAACCTTGTAAAGAAACAGCACAGCAATGTACTCAGCACTAGACCTAGAAACAAAAGATCACCTTTTTGTCCTGGATTTGAATGAGAACAAAAAGACAGTAATGTTCTGTTATAATCAAAGTGGAAGAATACATAATACAATTATATATTATGAACAGTTTCTAATTTCTAATAAGCATACAGATACAGTAAAAGAGGGTCTCCGATTGTGCCAGAATAATTTTGAAAGTCTAGTAGTAGCAAGTCAAGGCAACACAGCTGAGCAATGTAATGTCTTTAGGATTATGCAGATTACCACGATTCAGTTATTTCATGGGCATAAGCAAGATATCCAGTGAATAATTATAAAAAGTAGATTCTAAGTGCTGCAAAAAGTGTTTGCATGACGAATTTCCTAAAAAGAGACTATTTTTAATTAATTTTTCATAATCGACAAAATTACCTTTATTTAATGGTTCGTGACAACGATAAACATTAAGTGCTTTGTAGCAAAATTCCCTCCAGGGGGTTCATCTACAGCCATTATGCCAGTGCTGGGATTTAATAGCTAATCAAAACCCAGGATTAAAACACAAATAATTAAAAGCAAGATAACATACATGTCCCACAAAATGTATTTCTCTTTGTTGTGAACAATCACTGTACAGTAATGACACATCCTTTATCAGAGGAACAAAACACTAACACTTGCAGACTGAAGTGTCAAGTTCTCCTACACTAACGTACCCTAATTTAACCACACGACCACTAATGATGTAATTTAGCACCTCGTTATCAATTAATAGACTGATAATAAAATGTACATTTGTAGATAATCCATCAGGGTTCATGCACAGAAACACAGGATCAAATTACAGCTTGCTGAAACAGTAAAGCACTGTAGACTTGTGACATACCTCAGGACTCTTCCGGTTCTGCATGATCTGCTTATCTGAGTCTTTGTTTGCAAAGTATCTTGTGCAGCCACGACTCAAATACTGAATAAAAACAATGATTTTATTGGTAAGATTTTCAAACTTTGCACTGCATGGCCTGTAATGTGATGAGTTTCATGCTAGTTGTGATGCTGAGTATGAGACCAATGTGCTGAAAAAAACAGGCAAATATGCCATCTAGTGGCATCACTTACACCTGAGCTTTTGGAGACAGCTGGATGTGAAACATAAATGAATGAATGAATGAATGAATGAATGAATGAATGAATGAATGAGCAAGCAGTTGTGGTCAAAAGTTTACTCATCATGGACTTTAATATCGTGCCAATATTGGACTTTCAAAGATTTCTCTTAACTTTTTTTCTGGGAAAGAATAATTGAATTGCCCCTTTGGGGATGAATAAAGTATTTTGAATTGAACTGAATTGTACATCTTTAAGAGAAAGGGGAAAAAAATTCTCTGGTCATTATGGCCAAACAACTCAATTTACATCTCATCCAACCATAAAATTTTCCCCCAGAAGGCTTTTTCATTGTTCATGTAGCCAACTTCAAACTTTAGTCGAGCTTGAAGTTATCGACTTTGGAGCATGGGCTTTCTTAGAAGGCAGCCTCTCAGTCCCTGGTAATGTAAACACTGATGTTCCAGGAGCTTCCAGTTCATGGCAGGCCTGTGCCTTGGCTGTTCCTGATGATTGCAAACCAATTTCCTCTCAGCTTAGAGTGAGAGTTTGGGTCTTCTACCAGGCCATGGCAAAGCGGCTACCCTTCCCAATAAGTATTACATATAAATGTTTGAACTGATGATCTTGGAACCTGCAGTTTAGAAATGGCTCCAAGAGACATTCCTGAGTTATATAACTAGACATAAACAAACTTTACTGTCATTCAGTATGCAACAAGTGTGCACAGAACAAAATTTCTTTGTAATTTGGCTCAGCACAGAATTAAATATAAAAATATATTAAAATATGCAGCAGCAAAAATATTATAAAGTGCAATAGTATAAAGTAACCTGTGGAATTAAGAATTGTCCAAGTATAAATACAACCCCGATTCCAAAAAAGTTGGGACAAAGTACAAATTGTAAATAAAAACGGAATGCAATAATTTACAAATCTCAAAAACTGATATTGTATTCACAATAGAACATAGACAACATATCAAATGTCGAAAGTGAGACATTTTGAAATTTCATGCCAAATATTGGCTCATTTGAAATTTCATGACAGCAACACATCTCAAAAAAGTTGGGACAGGGGCAATAAGAGGCTGGAAAAGTTAAAGGTACAAAAAAGGAACAGCTGGAGGACCAAATTGCAACTCATTAGGTCAACTGGCAATAGGTCATTAACATGACTGGGTATAAAAAGAGCATTTTGGAGTGGCAGCAGCTCTCAGAAGTAAAGATGGGAAGAGGATCGCCAATCCCCCTAATTCTGCGCTGACAAATAGTGGAGCAATATTAGAAAGGAGTTCGACAGTGTAAAATTGCAAAGAGTTTGAGCATATCATCATCTACAGTGCATAATATCATCAAAAGATTCAGAGAATCTGGAAGAATCTCTGTGCGTAAGGGTCAAGGCCGGAAAACCATACCGGGTACCCGTGATCTTCGGGCCCTTAGACAGCACTGCATCACATACAGGCATGCTTCTGTATTGGAAATCACAAAATAGGCTCAGGAATATTTCCAGAGAACGTTATCTGTGAACACAATTCACCATGCCATCCGCCGTTGCCAGCTAAAACTCTATAGTTCAAATAAGAAGCCGTATCTAAACATGATCCAGAAGCGCAGGCGTCTTCTCTGGGCCAAGGCTCATTTAAAATGGACTGTGGCAAAGTGGAAAACTGTTCTGTGGTCAGACGAATCAAAATTTGAAGTTCTTTATGGAAATCAGGGACGCCGTGTCATTCAGACTAAAGAGGAGAAGGAGAGACCCGAGTTGTTATCAGCGCTCAGTTCAGAAGCCTGCATCTCTGATGGTATGGGGTTGCATTAGTGCGTGTGGCATGGGCAGCTTACACATCTGGAAAGACACCATCAGTGCTGAAAGGTATATCCAGGTTCTAGAGCAACATATGCTCCCATCCAGACGACGTCTCTTTCAGGGAAGACCTTGCATTTTCCAACATGACAATGCCAAACCACATACTGCATCAATTACAGCATCATGGCTGCGTAGAAGAAGGGTCCGGGTACTGAACTGGCCAGCCTGCAGTCCAGATCTTTCACCCATAGAAAACATTTGGCGCATCATAGAACGGAAGATACGATAAAAAAAGACCTAAGACAGTTGAGCAACTAGAATCCTACATTAGACAAGAATGGGTTAACATTCCTATCCCTAAACTTCAGCAACTTGTCTCCTCAGTCCCCAGACGTTTACAGACTGTTGTAAAGAGAAAAGGGGATGTCTCACAGTGGTAAACATGGCCTTGTCCCAACTTTTTTGAGATGTATTGTTGTCATGAAATTTAAAATCACCTAATTTCTCTTTAAATGATACATTTTCTCAGTTTAAACATTTGATATGTCATCTATGTTCTATTCTGAATAAAATATGGAATTTTGAAACTTCCACATCATTGCATTCCATTTTTATTTAGAATTTGTACTTTGTCCCAACTTTTTTGGAATCGGGGTTGTAGAAGTTTAGAGTTCAGTTTGATTTAGGAGATTGGGTTTGGAGTTCAGCAGTATGGTGACCTGGGGGAAAAAAGTTGTTACAGAACCTGGTGGTCCTGCACCAAATACTGCAGAACCTCTTTCCAGAGGCCAGGAGGGAGAACAGTCCATAGTGAGGGTGTGAGGGGTCACTGATGTTTCTGGCTCGGGACATGCAGTGCTTAGGTGCGACGTCCTGAATGGAAGGAAGAGAAGTCCCAATGATTTTCTCCACTGTCCTCACCACTCTGCTCACAGTCTTCCAGTCAGAGGCACAGCAGCCTCCAAACCACAGAGAGATCCAGCTGGTCAGAACACTCTCTATGGTGCTTCTGTAGAATGTAGTGAGGATGGGCAGGTGGGCTCTCCTCATCCTACGCAGGAAGTGCAGACGCTGCTGTGCCTTCTTGACCAGTGACGCGGTGTTCACAGACCAGGTGAAGTTGTCTGTGATATGCACCCCCAGGAACTTGGTGCTACTGACCACCTCCACAGCTGTGTTGTTGATGAGAAGTGGCGCGTGGCTGGGCTGGTTCTTCCTAAAGCCGACAATGATCTCTTTGGTTTTGTTTTTGGTTTTGTCCACGTTCAAGATCAGGTTGTTTTCTCTGCACCAGCCCACCAGCTGCTCCACCTCCTGTCTGTAGGCCAGGTCGTTGTTGTCCCTGATGAGGCCCACCACTGTTGTGTCATCCGCAAACTTCACAATGTGGTTGCTGGCAGCCCTGGGGACGCAGTTGTGTGTCATCAGAGTGAACAGCAGAGGGCTCAGGACACAGCCCTGAGCGGAGCCTGTGCTGAGGGTGATGACACTGGAGGTGTTCTGTCCGACCTGCACTGACTGTGGTCTTTCAGGGAGGAAGTCTAGCAGCCAGTTGCACAGGGGGGTACTGAAGCCCAGGGGACCCAGTTTGTTCACCAGATGCTGTGGAATGATGGTATTAGATGCTGAACTGAAATCCAGGAACAGCATTCGCATGCGTGGTGTTCTCCTCCAGGTGTGCAAGACTCAGGTGAACAGCGGAAGAGATGGCGTCCTCAGTGGAGCGGTTTGGCTGGTAGGCAAACTGGAAGGGGTTGAACGTGGGAGGGAGACCGGAGGTGATGTGCTCCTGTACTAGCCTCTCAAGGCACTTCATCATAATGGGAGTGAGTGCGACAGGCCGGTAGTCGTTGAGTGATGTGATTTGAGGTTTGTTTGGCACTGGGATGATGGTGGCAGTCTTGAAACAGGATGGGACTTTGGCTTGATCCAGTGAGGTGTTGAAAATGTCCATTAGAACATAAGCCAGCTGGTCTGTACATTCCCCGAGCACCCGACCAAGAATATTATCAGGGCCCGGGGCCTTCTGTGTGTTGACTCTCCTCAGAGTCCTCCGCACCTCAACTGTATCAAGACAGAGTGCCTCTTCATCCTGATGGGGAACAGCTTTCACCAGAGGAGTGCTATTTAGTGCCTCAAACCTCCCAAAGAAGTTATAGAGTTCATTGAGGAAGTCTGCATCATCATCACACTCGGGAGGGGCCACCCTGTAGTTTGAGATAGCCCGTATGCCTTGCCATATATCCCTGGTGTTAGCGGTGTCGTGGAAAAAGAATTTGACGACTGTGAGCGCGCTTTGCTAGTCTGATGGCATGGTGCAAGTTGGCTCTCGCTGTTCTCAGTGCCTTCTCGTCACCAGACTTGAAGGCTGAGTTCCATGCCTGTAGCATTTTGCGTACTTCGTAAGTCATCCAGGATTTTTGGTTGGCCCGGGTGGTGATGCTCTTTATGTCACTGACATCCTCCATGCATTTGTTGATGTAGGCCGACACAGACATGGCATACTCATCTATGTTGGTATGATCATTATAAGGGGCAGCTGCCTTGAACATGTCCCAGTCAGTGTGCTCAAAACAGTCCCGTAGTGCCTCCATAGCCCCCTCAGACCATACCCTCACCTGCCTCACTGTAGGTTTTCCTCTGATCAGCAGGGGCTTATATGCAGGGATTAGCATAATGGATAAATGGTTAGAAGAGCCAAGGATCTATGATTCTCTTTTTCAGATCTGCACTGAGCTCCTTGGACTTTCCCATTGTACTGTGTGTTGGTCAATCCAATGAGTGCTGTCAAACTCTTTATGTTGACCCAGAGAAGCTACCAGCTGTAATCAATCATGATCACTAACAGGAAGTTAAGAGTCCTTGGGCTTGGCATATTAAAAGACATCTTAGAACTTTCAGCACCACTGAATTAATAATCCGTGTAATACATACAGGGTTTTATATACATACAACCCCAGTTCCAAAAAAGTTGGGACGCTTTGTAAACTGTAAATAAAAACGCAATGCGATAATTTGCAAATCATGGAAACCTTATATTTCATTGAAAATAGTACAAAGGCAATATATCAAATGTTGAAACTGACCAATTTTATTGTTTTTTGAAAAATATATGCTCATTTTGAATTTGATGTCAGCAACACATTTCAGAAAAGTTGGGACGGAGGCAGGTTTACCACTGTGTTGCATCACCTCTACTTTTAACAACACTCTGTAAACATTTGGGAACTGAGGAGACCAATTGCTGCAGTTTTGAAAGAGAAATGTTGTCCCATTCTTGCCTGATATACAATTTCAGTTGCCCAACAGTTTGGGGTCTCCTATGTCGTATTTTGCGCTTCATAATGCACCAAATGTTTTAAATAGAAGACAGGTCTGGACTGCAGGCAGGCCAGTTTAGCACCTGGACTCTTTTACTACGGAGCCATGCAGTTTTAATATGTGCAGAAAGCGGTTCAGCATTGTCTTGCTGAAAGAAGGAAGGCCTTCCCTGAAAAAGATTTTGCCTGGATGGCAGCATATTGCTCTGAAACATGTATAGATCATTCAGCATTAATTCTGTCTTCCCAGATGTACAAGCTACCCATGTCATGTGCACTAATGCACCCTCATACCATCACAGGTGCTGGCTTTTGAACTGCGCACTGATAACAAGCCGGATGGTCCCTCTCCTCTTTAGCCTGGAGGACGTGGTGTCCATGATTTCTAAAAAGAATTTCTACTTTTGATTCGTCAAACCTCGGGACAATTTTCCATTTCACCTCAGTCCATCGTAAAAGAGCATGGGCCCAGAGAAGGTGGCGGTGTTTCTGGGTATTGTTTATATTTGGTTTTAACTTGCATTTGTGGATGCAGTAATGAACTGTATTCACAGATGATGGGTTTCTGAAGCATTCCTGAGCCCATACAGTGATTTCCACTACAGACACGTGTCTGCTTTTAATGCAGTGTCACCTGAGGCCCGGAAGATCACAGACATCCAATGCCAGTTTTCAGCCTTGTCTCTTGCATACAGAGGAGATTTCTCCAGATTCTCTGAATCTTTTAACGATATTATGTACCATAGATGATCTCATCTCATCTCATTATCTCTAGCCGCTTTATCCTTCTACAGGGTCGCAGGCAAGCTGGAGCCTATCCCAGCTGACTACGGGCGAAAGGCGGGTACACCCTGGACAAGTCGCCAGGTCATCACAGGGCTGACACATAGACACAGACAACCATTCACACTCACATTCACACCTACGGTCAATTTAGAGTCACCAGTTAACCTAACCTGCATGTCTTTGGACTGTGGGGGAAACCGGAGCACCCGGAGGAAACCCACGCGGACACGGGGAGAACATGCAAACTCCGCACAGAAAGGCCCTCGCCGGCCCCGGGGCTCGAACCCAGGATCTTCTTGCTGTGAGGCGACAGCGCTAACCACTACACCACCGTGCCGCCCACCATAGATGATGTGATCCCCAAATCCTTTGCAATTTTACACTGAGGAACGTTATTCTTAAATTGTTGCACTGTTTGCCCACGCAGTCTTTCACAGAGCGGTGAACCCCTCCCCATCTTTACTTCTGAGAGACTTCGCCTCTCTGGGATGCTCTTTTTATACCCAATCATGTTACTGACCTGTTGCCAATTAACCAAATTAGGTGGTTGTTTGGTTTTTTTCATATTACACAACTTGTTCAGTCGTTTGTTACCCCTGTCCCAACTTTTCTGAAACATGTTGCTGACATCAAATTCAAAATGAGCATATATTTTTCAAAAAACAATAAATATTTTTCAGTTTCAACATTTGATAGGTTATATTTGTACTATTTTCAATGAAATATAGGGTTTCCACAATTTGCAAATTTTCATACTATGTTTTTATTTATAGTTTGCACAGTGTCCCAACTTTTTTGGAATTGGGGTTGTAATAAATATATATATATATATATATATATATATATATATATATATATATATATATATATATATATATATATAAAACCCTGTATGTATACGTTTGACCATGTTTTGATCTCAGAAAACCCTCAATAAATTAATGCTTGTGCACCAAATTCTTTTTTCCCCCCATTTAAAGATGTACAATCATTCTTCCCCAGAAAATGAACAGCTGAAGAAGTCACTGAAAACACAATATTGCCATAACATTCATGTCCTTGATGAATGCCTGTAAACTTCTGACTGTAACTGTATATGAAACTGAAATCTTTATATTAAAAAAAAAAAAAAACACCCCACATAACTGAAACCAAACCCTATTTTCACAAACTACATCTACATAAAGCTGTGCTATGGCACATTTTGTAAACTGTATAAAACTGCATGTCAGAGGCATTTAGAGAGAAACAATAATTCACACATCTCAAACTGGTCCAATTATCTTGGACGAATGGGGAATATAAACATGCATGTCCAGCTGTCGATAAAACTTTTCCTTAGACTTTTGATTCAGCCTTCATTTTAAATTGTGTTTCATTTGACAAATTAAGAGAAAGCTCTTTTGTGTTTATAAGAGAGAGAGACTTACCCGGAAATTGTCAGGTGAATTTAAGTGCAGCATATTCCTGAGGTCTTCAGAGGCACCAGCGCAGAGCCGGTAGAATATGTGATAATTGCGCTCATCTAAACTCTGCATGCAGATGCGAGACTTCTCTAACAGATAGTGTGAGACAAATCCACCTACGACTGCATTCTGCATGTCAAACAACAAAAATAATATTCAAAATAAGGATATGCACTCACTGTGCACTTTTTTTTTTTAGGAATACCTGGTCACCTGCAAATTCATGCAGTTATCTAATCACCCCTTCATGTGTAGCAGCACACTGCATAAAATCACATACAGATCAAGAGCTTCAATTAATGTTCACATCAAACATCATTATGGGGAAAAAATGTGATCTCAGTGACTTTAACCATGACATGGTTGTGAGTGCCAGATGAGCCGGTTTGAGTATTTCAGAAGCTGCTGATCTCCTGGAATTGTCACACACAACAACCACTACAGTTTACACAGAATGGTATGAAAAAACAACAACATTCTGTGAGCAGAGGCTCTGTTCATGAAAAACTTTGCTGATGAGCCACTGGAAAAGACCAGGTGATTTGTTTTCTAATCTTCAGCAGTACAGTTTTAGTGAGCCTGTGCCAGCTGTAGCCTCAGATTCCTGTCCTTGGCTGACAGGAGGAGTGGAAACCAATGTGGTCTTCTGCTGCTCATCTACTTCAAGGTTTGATGTTCTGTCCATGCTGAGACGCTTTTCTGCTCACCATGGTTGTAAAGCGTGATTATGGACCCTTTTCACGTGACGTCACGACAAACGCGGCCGCCATTTTGGACATGTACTGCCAGTAGTTTACCACAGCCAGCATTGAGGAACGGCGGCAAAGAAAGTGTTTATTTTCAGCAAGACTTCCATCATGCCACTATGTTGTTGTGCACCTGGATGTAGTAACCATCAACAACCAAGGCAAGGTTTATCATTTTATCGGATCCCGACAGAGAAGATGGATAGCGGCCATAAACAGGAAAGAATGGCAGCCCTCGGCATACCCGCGCTTGTGCAGTGACCACTTTGTTGGAGGTAAGACGAATAAAATTAGCCAGAAAAGGCATTACATTGCTGTTAACATTCTGTGGCGGCGAGTGTGTAACCAAATAGGCTAAAATAACCCACTGTAACCTCTTTGTTCTTCTGTAGTAGCTATTAGCTAACGACATTAGCTAGCGTTGTGTTCCTTTGCTGTTGGTAGACTGTAGGACAGATCAGAGGCAGTGTCCTACAAACAGCGCTTAATTTGAGGGGGAGCAAGCCGGAGCACGCTCCGGAACCTCGGGCATTGGCTCCGGCAGCTATTTACACTGGATCCGGTGATCCGACACCTCTTTTGACTATGTAACAAAAAAAAAAAACAAATAATTAAATTAAAAAATGCAAGTTTATTTAGTGTTAATGTCTGATTTTGATATCTGTCTTGTTGGTGATTTCTCTCATGAAACGACATCCACAAAATATCTGCAGATGAACTTAATTTGCAGTGTTATTACAAAACATGCCCAGAAGCGCAGCGCCGCGCCCCCCTCCCCCCCTCTTTTTTTCCGCACCGGAGCCGCTCATCCTCTGCGCTCCGGGACCTCCCACTTTACAAATTAAGCACTGCCTACAAATAAGTGTTCAAAACAAGAGGAACATGTATTTGTCTCTTAAATCCAGGCCGTTCCCTGTAATCTGTAACAACGGTTGGAGAAAGTAATGGCAAATAGTGAGTGCACAAACCATAGAAGGTAAACTGTACACAGCGCCAGGGCAGTGTGATGGTAAACGTCGCTCTCTAAGCCTGCTAACCTCAATTTTTGAAAATACCTCTCCCTCTGCTCGTCCTGTAAATGCCCTACGTTGCTGGATAGCGAAGGTGTTTTCTGCATCTCGCTCCTTTTTCTTGTATGTTCTCCGTTTGTCGCCTTCAAACCAATTCGAGCCGAAGCCTGCTACATGTCCAAAATGGTGGTCGCGTTTACGAAGGTCATGTGACTGAAAAGGGTCTATATGAGTTACTATATCTTTCCTGGCAGCTCGAACCAATCTGGCCATTTTCCTCTGACCTCTTTTATCAACAAGACGTTTCCACCTATAGAACTGTTGCTCAGTCAATGTTTTTTGCACCATTCTGTGCAACTCTACACATTTTTGCTGTGTGAGAAAATCCCAGGAGATCAGTAGTTTCTGATATACTCAAACTAGCCCACCTGGTACCAACAACCATGCTACGGTTAGTCACAGAGATCGCAATTTTTCTTCATTCAGATGTTTGATGTGAATATTAACTGAAGCTCTTGACCTGTATCTGCATGATTTTATGCATTGTGCTGCTGCCAGGTGTTTGGCTGTTTAGATAACTGCATGAATGTGCATGTGTACAGATGTTCCTACTAAAGTGGACATAATAATAATAATGTTTATTACTTATATTGCGCATTTTAACATTTGGTAATATGATCAAATGCACATTACACTAAAATACTTAAAATATAATATATATAAAAAAAGTGGACTCTGAGTATACACTATATGGCCAAACGTTTTTGGACACCAGACCATCACACACATATGTAGGCTTTCCCCAAACTGTTGCCCCAAAGTCTATTCTGTCTGATTAACTTTAACATGTTTTCACAAAGTACAAGAAAGAACACAATTGTATAGGGTGTCTTTGTATACTACAGCATTATAATTTCCTAAAACTAAGGGGTCAAAACATGTTCCAGCATGACAATGCCTCTGTGCACAAAGCACGGTCCATGAAGACATGGTTTGCCAAGGTTGGCGTAGAAGAACTCAAGTGGCTTGCACAGAGCCCTGACCTCAACAACACTGAAGACTTTTGAGATGAACTGGAACACAGACTACACACCAGTCCTCTTTGCCCCAACATAAATGCCTGTCCTCAGGCTCTTGTGGTTGATTGGGCAAATCCCCACAGCCATGTTAAAAATCTAGTGAAGAACAGCAAAGGGAGGATGAAATCTGGCATGAGATGTCCAAAAAGTGTATGTGGGTGTGATGGTCCACAAACTTTTGGCAATATAGTGTATACAACATAAGAAAATGAGCCTAGTTAGAAACAGTACTAAACTCATTAATCTCCAATCTGTACAATTAAGAAGCCATACAGTGCCTTGCAAAAGTATTCATCCCCCTTGGTGTTTGTCCTGTTTTGTAGCATTACAAGCTGGAATTAAAATGGATTTTTCAGGGGTTAGCACCATTTGATTTACACAACATACCTACCACTCTAAGGGTACACATTGTTTTTTTTTTTGTTTGTTTTTTTTATTGTGACACAAACAATAATTAAGATGAAAAAACAGAAATTGGGGCGGCACGGTGGTTAGCGCTGTCGCCTCACAGCAAGAAGGTCCGGGTTCGAGCCCTGTGGCCGGCGAGGGCCTTTCTGTGTGGAGTTTGTATGTTCTCCCCGTGTCCGCGTGGGTTTCCTCCGGGTGCTCCAGTTTCCCCCACAGTCCAAAGGCATGCAGGTTAGGTTAACTGGTGACTCTAAATTGACCGTAGGTGTGAATGTGAGTGTGAATGGTTGTCTATGTCTATGTGTCAGCCCTGTGATGACCTGGCGACTTGTCCAGGGTGTACCCCGCCTTTCGCCCGTAGTCAGCTGGGATAGGCTCCAGCTTGCCTGCGACCCTGTAGAACAGGATAAAGCGGCTAGAGATAATGAGATGAGATGAGAAAACAGAAATCTGGAGTGTGCATAGGTATTCACCCCCTTTCGTATGAAACCCCAAAATAAGAGCTGGTCCAACCAATTCACTTCATAAGTCATATAATTAGTTGATTAAGATCCACGTGTCTGTATAAATCAACCTGTTCTGGAAGGACCCTGACTTTGCAACACTACTAAGCAAGCAACATGAGAACCAAGGAGCACTCCAAACAGGTCAGAGACAAAATTGTGGAGAAGTATCGATCATGGTTGGGTCATAAAAAAAATCCCAAACTTTGAATATCCCAGGGAGCACCATTAAATCCATTATAGCAAAATGGAAAGAACGTGGCACCACTACAAACCTGACAAGAGAAGGCCGCCCACCAAAACTCATAGACCAGGCAAGGAGGGCAGTAATCAGAGATACAACAAAGACCCCAAAGATAACACTGAAGGAGCTGCAAAGATCCACAGTGGAGATGGGAGTATCTGTCCATCGTACCACTTTCAGCTGTACACTCCACAGAGCGGGGCTTTATGGAAAAGTGGCCAGAAAAAAGCCATTGCTGAAGAAAACGTTTGGAGTTTGCCCAACAGCATGTAGCAGACTCCCCAAACAGGAGTTTGAGACAAAAATTGAACTTTTTGGCCATCGTGGGACATGCCATGTGTGGTGCAAACCCAACACCCTGAGAACACCATCCCTACAATGAAGCATGGTGGTGGCAGCATCATGCTGTAGGGATGTTTTTCTTCTGCAGGGACAGGAAAGCTGGTCAGGACTGAAGGAAAGATGGATGGCACTAAATACAGGGCAATTCTGGAGGAAAACCTGTTTGAGTCGGCCAGAGGTTTGAGACTGGGACGAAGGTTCAAATTCCAGCAGGACAATGACCCTAAACATACTGCTAAAGCTACACTGGAGTGGTTTAAAGGGAAACACTTAAATGTCTTGGAATGGCCTAATCAAAGCCCAGACCTCAATCCAATTGAGAACCTGTGGCATAACTTGAAGATTGCTGTACACCGATGCAACCCATCTAACTTGAAGGAGTTGGAGTAGTTTTGCCTTGAGGAATGGGCAAAAATCCCAGTGGCTAGATGTGCTAAGCTAATACAGACATACCCCAAGAGACTTGCAGCTGTAATTGTAGCAAAAGGTGGTTCTACAAAGTATTGACTTTGAGTGGGGTAAATACTTATGCACACTCCAGATTTCTGTTTTTTCATCTTAATTATTGTTTGTGTCAATAAAAAAAAAACAAAAAAAACAAATGTGCACCTTTAAAGTGGTAGGCATGCTGTGTAAATCAAATGGTGCTAACCCCCCCAAAATCCATTTTAATACCAGCTTGTAATGTGACAAAACAGGACAAACACCAAGGGGGATGAATACTTTTGCAAGGCACTGTAAATGAGTGTGACTAAACAAGCAATAACAATGCTCTGAATATTATAATGATTTGCATCCATAAATTGTATCAAATATTGTCATTAAAACTGTGTAAACTCATGTTTCAGCATATACAGCACAGCAGAAATGTTCTACCTTTTCATTAAAATGAATTTCCACAAATTTTCCAAAACGGCTACTGTTGTTGTTCCTGACAGTCTTTGCATTTCCAAATGCTTCAAGCAGTGGGTTTGCTGCAAGAAAATATACAAATGTCATAGATATCTATACATATGAAGAGGCAGCAGAAACTTAAAAACGCTGCAAAAAATTGAAAACTGAATTTGAGGAGAAAAGTACTTAATACTAGTGAAATTATCTTGCTGCCTGGACAAAGAATTTTACTTGACAAGACATTTTGGAATAAGTTGGTTACAATCTAGAACTAGTTTTAATAATCTCAGAGTTGGTGTCTTGTATTCTTCTAACAGGAAATGCTAGATCATTTCAACGATATTCAAGATATTCTAACTTGCTATCATTTTTTGCAGTGAACATACTTGATTTGACTTACCCTCAACAATCCTCTCATCAATATCTTGACCAGTACCATATGATGTAGTTAAATACCTGGGGTAGAGAGAAAATCATTCACCACACAATGAACTAAAACACTTCCTAAAGCTACTTCTAGCACCTGTGTGACATTCAGTGTTGCTAACAGTGACCTTATTGAGTTTCACTATGATTTGTCTTCTCATACTATTACATTAATTATGAGCTACTTTATCAGACCTGAGAACAAACTTTGTGTTTTCAGTTTTTCCAGCACCAGATTCACCAGACACAATGATTGACTGGCTCATCTTCAGCACCTTCATGTCTCGATATGCCTTATCAGCTGGGATGGAAAGACACGGGGGAAAAGTGAAAGAGGGAGATTAAATACAGAAAGTAATAAAAGTGAATTCTCAATTTCAAATAAACTTTCTAATGATATCAAGCATTCACCAATAGCATAAACATGAGGTGGGAGGGTTCCCAAAGAGCGGCCCTGGTAGCTCTTGATGGTCTCAGGGGCGTAGAGTTTAGGAATGTCGTAGTAAGGGTTCACAGCAATCAGGATGTTAGCTACAAATGTCTGGAAGAAACAAAACATGGTGAAGAGCAGGATAAATGAAGTATAAGGGAACTGATAGAGGTAAATAAGAAAACTGTCAGTTAAGTGACATTTTCTGCATGACAATCCGGAATTTAGAAAAACATCAAGTGGCCACTGTAAACGCATCCCTTCGCAGCCCATTAGTGGATCCTTCACAAACAGGCTCCTCTACACCTGTTGCTGTTCAAGGCTGTCGGGTTAGCCTTGCCATGCTGCTTAGTGCTACCTCGCAGGACCTAATTAAGTGCAACAGGCAACCCGATAGCGTCTGGGCAGGATTAGCCAGGTCATCCGAGATAGGCAGTCACAGCAGGGCAGAGCCTCTACACTCAGCATGACACATACAGCACTGACAGCAGGTCTGTGGGCTTTTTTTTGGGGGGGGGGAGGGGGGGCAATTCTTATAAGGAAAAGCAGAACCACAAGCACACCTTCATCAATACATACCGTACGTCTGCTTCTCATATATGGCCATTCTAAATGAACATTTGACTGCTGGAGACTAAAAAATGTCTTTTAACTGTATTACTGCAACTACATTCCTCACAGAGCAGATTCACTGGAAGATGCATTTACATTTTACAACTACAAAAGTATTTGCATATTACTGAATCTAAAATAGGATACTGACTGTATACCAAAATGTCTACGCATTACTGAAGATTTAGACCCAGCTTTAGTGGACATATATTAAGAGTTACCAGAGAATGCAAGTGAAAGTAATCCGACTTACATAGATTAGGTCTTTGCTGTAACGAACTCGTACATTATTCAGAAGGGTGGCTTCATTTAAGTACATAAGAGAACCTAAAGATAAAGCAAAATATGACGAATCACACAATCATATTAATGCATTCATTATGGCATACATGAGCATATATCAATTTACTTCAATAGCCTGAATGTCACAACTTACAGTTGTCCTCTACATGTTTGTTGACATCATCCTCTGCCGGGAAGACTTGGCTAATGGGAGCCAGGAAAGTCTGGAAATTCACACAGAACATCAACACCTATTATTACCCTGTTCCCTTAAGGTAAGATAATGCCTAATTAGCTTCTCAGAATTCATTTAAATGCTTGACCCATAAACTGAACAAGCACACAGAAAAGGTTTGCTTCTCAGAACAAGTGCTATAAATACAGAGCATTTTCATATACATGTTAATTAATAGTTCATTTCAAGAACTTTAAAACAAAACTTCTATAACAGTGGTTTTACAAAACAATGCAAATACCTGATTGGCTCCAAAGAAAATCACACTATAGTTGTTCTATACATACTATAGTTATTCTCTCCCCTGTTGATCAGAGAGACACTAGCCAATTGTGGGCATCTGTGAGCTCATGTATATGCAAGAGGCCAGTTCGCATTTTTCTCCAAGCGTGTTCAGCAATGCTGCAATTTTTTTGAGCAAAAGATACATTGATAAAACTGCACAGATCTTGAAGGAAAAATGTATGTTAGCCCTCACCATCCCTAGCTGGTAACTGTCGTTTTATAGGAGACAGCTAGGTAGTGGTGGGAAATAGTACTGAGAGAACATGGAGGGTGGGTGGGTGAATGAATGGATGGATGGATAATTATCCCCAATATATCTACTTAATATCCAACACAATAATATGAATGCAAGCACATTTGGTCGGAAATGATTTAATTAGACTTGAAGAGACCGACGCAAAATAGTGGTGAATATCTGAGAGGATAATTCATGTGGAGTGGGGTTTCTGAGAGAGAATCTTTAAGACTTATCACATCAAACATACAATGCGCACGTGCCACAAGGGTACATTATTTTTGAAGGTTGACAGCAACACAGGAGACTGACCACTCCTTTTCTTAAAAAACAAATACACAAGCTCATCCCATCTTAGTACACAGTTTTCAGTTCCACCAAGCACCAGAACAGTCCCTAGAAATTCCAAATTAAGAAACATATGACAAAGAAACAAATTTCGAGACTGCTTGGCGATACTACAATAACATTCCAGTGTAAGGGATGGGGAAAAAAATCTAAATATTTAACAAAACTGGGGCAAAGTTACAAAAGTGTAATTAGTTTTATGCCACTGCTAGTATCCAACAAAGCCTTTGCCTGCACCACAGCAGTACAGGCTGATTCTCTAAGGGGGTGGCTAAAACCCAGGTGGCTTACTCTTCTAATGAACCCAACCTGAGCGTAACATGAGCTGCACACCTGCTACAGGTAGGCGTCATTACTTATTAACTATCTCTGCAAGTGACACCCTTATACAGCACAGAGCTGAACCAGTTTGCTCATTTGCTCACTTATTCCTTTATTCTGGATACTTCCTTAAATTAAAAACACAAATCATACATTTATAGATGTTTTATGAATGTTACTGTTTTAATTTTATAATTTAAAAAAATCATATTACAAAATATCATGACTCTTCTTTTGACTTATTCTAATAAAGAATTTTTATTAATATTTGCAGTACAGTTGGATAAGTGAGTTAACAATCGATTAACCACGCTAGAGGTTTTTGTTTGCTGACTTACTTTGCCCTTGTGACTGATTGGTTCAATAGTGAGCGTGTCAGCGCCGATGTCGACTATCATCCCCAGCTGGAACCCATCAGTTGGATGGGGTGCCCACACAGGCTTCCCATCATCCATTGTACTCCACAACTTGACACCAGCTCTACAGGGCACAGAGAAGGAAGGAAAAATTAAATTAGGATATTTTTAATAAGTCAGGTTAAAATGCAAGCAATTAATGCTGGTAGCCAAAATAAAAAAGCAAATCTGGATTACATAAATAATGGATCCAACCAGTGTCCCTTTCTAATAATAAAGATGCACATCACAAAACAGCAGAAATAAAATAATGAAGGCACCCATAAATAGAATTGCAGAATATTGCAGGACTACAAGAAAGATTACAGTTATCATTACATTCTACGAGGGGCGGCACGGTGGTGTAGTGGTTAGCGCTGTCGCCTCACAGCAAGAAGGTCCAGGTTCGAGCCCCGTGGCCGGCGAGGGCCTTTCTGTGCGGAGTTTGCATGTTCTCCCCGTGTCCGTGTGGGTTTCCTCCGGGTGCTCCGGTTTCCCCCACAGTCCAAAGACATGCAGGTTAGGTTAACTGGTGACTCTAAATTGACCGTAGGTGTGAATGTGAGTGTGAATGGTTGTCTGTGTCTATGTGTCAGCCCTGTGATGACCTGGCGACTTGTCCAGGGTGTACCCCGCCTTTCGCCCGTAGTCAGCTGGGATAGGCTCCAGCTTGCCTGTGACCCTGTAGAACAGGATAAAGCAGCTAGAGATAATGAGATGAGATGAGATTACATTCTACGAGCACTGTAATGAAATATTCTACCATAAAGAACACTAACCAGCACCAGAGACCAAAATTAAAAACAATCCCCTGTGGATGAAACCTATTAAGAAGTGTTAGTAAGATGCCCAGCAATCAGGTGTGTGCTCAAGGCCAGGTTGATTAATGCTCTTATTTCAGTCCATAGCACATGTTACCTTGATCCACATTCAGTGCACCATGCTGAAAGCTTTTGTCATGTCCTTAGAGATTCCTATGGCTCAGTTCTCAATTCGTTAGGCATCACTTCATTCAGCATGTTAAATGACCTCATTGTCTGCTCTGCATAAACTGCATCTCTGCTAATGGACTGAACCTCATTCGGGTCGTTAGCAAGCCCAAGACAACAAAAGGTTTGCAGCAGAGCTGTGTTCTTCCCTAGATGCATCAGCAAAACAATCGGGTAAATTCTAGCAGCAAACTGACAGATAGACAAAATAGATCCCAGAAAATTTTAAATATATTCACTGATGTTAGATATTTAACACAAAAAATTTTAATTTGTTCTTCATCATTTGTTACGAGTTAAACTAACATGATAATGTCCATGTAAATGATGTTTTAGGACATTGTTAGAGGAAATAATCAAATCATCTCACTATTTTTCTCTGAACAAATAGTGGAGTCCATAAATTAATCCAAAACAACAAAACACTTCTTTTTCTTAACCTGCACATACAATTGTGTCACATATCACTCTTGTCTCCTGTAAAGAAAGGACAGCGACATCAATGTTGCGTAGCTCAGCACTCAAATCCTATACTCACAGAAATGTTAAAAAAAGTAGCAAACGATTAGTCTGGCAAAGATATTAAGCCCAACCGTTTCCCAAAGCGCGTGGTTGACCCGCCTCCCTGAAATGCCTCAGTTTGCTACTGGTCAAAGCCAGAAAAGGCTGTGACGAAGCTTAAACCAATCACATCACACTTTCCTCTGATGTATGTGACGCGACGGAAACTGCTTGAGTAACAGGAAGAAGATAAATACCTCCAGGGCTGCTCTTTGCTCCGTTTTCAATGAGAACTTCCCGTTGAATGCTTTCAATACAGCATCCACCGCTGTGTCAAAGGCTTGCCGCTGCTCCATGTTTGTAATGTTTCTAGTGAATGAAGCGCTTCCAGCATAGATTCTGTAAACAATCTATGGCTTCCGGTCGCAGTTCTACTATGTCACTGCCTTGAACACGCCTCTACCCAGGGCCGTTGGAGATGCTCAAAGTTGATTGGCTCCCGATTTTTCAGGAGCTTGGAAGAGCTGGAGATAGCTTGCCTTGCCAGACTAAGTTCGCAACAGGCCCCCGTGCTGCATCACACTTAGGATGGGCGGGCCCAGGCTAGCAAACGATACTTTTCCTTGGACCTTACGGACTAGTTCTAACCAGCTAGTTAAAGGGACACCACTTACGCCTTCCCAGGTAGAAGATACACATTAACGGTACCATCTCAATAACAAGCAAAGATACAGTTTGGTATCTTTATTTCAGAAAAAGTGTGCAGATCATGTAGATTGCACAACTGGAGCAAATTAGATTACTTTATCCAGACTGACTGAAGACATTTATATCTAATTATTTTTAAAGATAGCTAGAGTGATGTACAACTACTGTATGCAGAAATGTTACTACATAAGACAGTCGCCCTAAACATAGGCCCAAATGACAGCAATAATTTACTTTTACTTACAATCCTTCAGTTTATTACACATACTACATCAGATGTGACACTGACTTAGCAGTCATATGTTGTTCAGCCTTAACGTCAGGAAGCAGATAGCTAATAGATAGCAGGAGACCTTTGAAGGTGTTCCAAGACAAGACAGGTTCAAAGTTTACCAAGTATGAGGCAATGCATTCAAAAGAAGGAACCAGGCTCAATCTAAAAAGACTTTATAGGTCATAGGCAACGGTCGGAGGTGAAACGTAGAATATCAACTTTATTGTCTAGAAGAACGACCCAAAAAGCAAATTCAATCTCCCTAGCGTCTAATTTGCACCCTAAAATTGAATAAAACTGTTAAAATATACCGCCCAATTTCCGAAGGTTTGTTTACATCTCATTTATGCACACTTTCACTGCCAGGGGGCCGTCGTCGTGACGTCATTTAAGCCAAACAGACTGGGAGCAGTTCTGTGTTTACCTGCGAACAGAGTACATGTGTACGGACTTTGGTTGTGAGAGGTTGTGTAAAATGTCTGAAAGCGATAGCGATTTTGAAGTAGGGACTCTCCAAATTAAATATCAAGAGGTGAAACCATATATGTATGAACCTATGGCCGTTGCGAAGCAATCGGTGAATGTGGCTCACTGGTTTGACCGTGCAGCCTCGGAATCGGACAGCGACTCGGCCGACTCTGATCACGGTGACCCCGGACCTCAACAAGACTCGCCCAAACGATTTATCCTAGTAGTTATGATAAATTCTTACTTTCGTCGTAATACTAAATAAGAGATCTTTTGAAGAATAATTAAACCACCCTCCCTAGTGGATATACAGTAGGTAATGATTACTCGACAGTGCGCCGGTAGGCCACATTAGCCTGCCATCCATGGCATTATATTGTTTATAGCCTACCCTAAGCGAGGAAATATCCCTTTGTCTCATTTCTGCAATGATTGTACAGGAACTCTCAGGATTCTTGACTTGTCAATTGCAAGCAAACATAAAAATGTTTACCTCCAATCTTCTCCTTTTTGCTTGAGCGTTGCTGCTCCGTTTCTTCTTTGACTGCTTGATTTTGTTTCACGCACACAATCCACTCTCTCTGCCTCGTCTCCTCTTCCGGAAAAAAAACAACCCTCTGGCTTCACACACACAATCCACTCTCTCTGCCTCGTCTCCTCTTCCGGAAAAAAACAACCCTCTGGCTTCACACACACAATCCACTCTCTCTGCCTTGTCTCCTCTTCTGGAAAAAAACAACAACAACCCTCTGGCTTCACGTGCACAATCCACTCTCTCTGCCTCCTCTCCTCTTCTGGTAAAAAAAACAACCCTCTGGCTTCACACACACAATCCACTCTCTCTGCCTCATCTCCTCCAGAAAAAAAAAAAAACAACCCTCTGGCTTCACGTGCACAATCCACTCTCTCTGCCTCGTCTCCTCTTCCAGAAAAAAACAACCCTCTGGCTTCACGTGCACAATCCACTCTCTCCTCCTCCTCGTCTCCTCTTCTGGAAAAAGCCAACCCACTCTCTCTGCCTCTTCTCCTCTTCTGGAAAAAACCAACACTCTGGCTTCATGCACACAATCTACTCTTTCCTCCTCATCTCCTCTTCCGGAAAAAAAAAAACAACACTCTGGCTTCACGTGCACAATCCACTCTCTTCCGGAAAAAGCCAACCCACTCGCTCCGCCTCTTCTCCTCTTTAGGAAAAAGCCAACACTCTCACTCCGTCTCTTCTTTTTTGGAAAAAGCCAACCCACTCGTTCAGCCTCTTCTCCTTTTTCAGAAAAAGCCAACCCACTCGCTCCGCCTCTTCTCCTTTTTCGGAAAAAGCCAACCCTCTCGCTCCGCCTCTTCTCCTCTTTAGGAAAAAGCCAACACTCTCGCTCCGCCTCTTCTTTTTTGGAAAAAGCCAACCCACTCGTTCAGCCTCTTCTCCTTTTTCGGAAAAAGCCAACCCTCTCGCTCCGCCTCTTCTCCTCTTTAGGAAAAAGCCAACACTCTCGCTCCGCCTCTTCTTTTTTGGAAAAAGCCAACCCACTCGTTCCGCCTCTTCTCCTTTTTCGGAAAAAGCCAACCCACTCGCTCCGCCTCTTCTCCTCTTCCGGAAAAAGCCAACCCTCTCGCTCCGCCTCTTCTCCTCTTTAGGAAAAAGCCAACACTCTCGCTCCACCTCTTCTTTTTTGGAAAAAGCCGACCCACTCGTTCAGCCTCTTCTCCTTTTTCGGAAAAAGCCAACCCACTCGCTCCGCCTCTTCTCCTTTTTCGGAAAAAGCCAACCCTCTCGCTCCGCCTCTTCTCCTTTTTCGGAAAAAGCCAACCCTCTCGCTCCGCCTCTTCTCCTCTTTAGGAAAAAGCCAACACTCTCGCTTCGCCTCTTCTTTTTTGGAAAAAGCCAACCCACTCGTTCAGCCTCTTCTCCTTTTTCGGAAAAAGCCAACCCACTCGCTCCGCCTCTTCTCCTCTTCCGGAAAAAGCCAACCCTCTCGCTCCGCCTCTTCTCCTCTTTAGGAAAAAGCCAACACTCTCGCTCCACCTCTTCTTTTTTGGAAAAAGCCAACCCACTCGTTCAGCCTCTTCTCCTTTTTCGGAAAAAGCCAACCCACTCGCTCCGCCTCTTCTCCTTTTTCGGAAAAAAACAACCCTCTCGCTCCGCCTCTTCTCCTTTTTCGGAAAAAGCCAACCCTCTCGCTCCGCCTCTTCTCCTTTTTCGGAAAAAGGTAAAAACTTCTTCCTGAACCGGTCCCGTTGTTACAGTTCACTGCAAAACAATAAGGCATGGGGTTTTTCTTTGGAAATTCCCGAACGCACATCTGCACTCAAGCGGAACGGCAATGCAAGTAAACGAAAGTGGACTCAACTCAAGCGGTTTGTTTGTCTTAAATGACGTCACGCGCCGAGTGGTCACGAAAATAGCCAAACAGAAATTCGCCACGATCCGCTCTAACTTATTTTAATTATTACTTATTAACAATACTTCTTGGGACGAGAAGAAAATTACAGAGGGTTTTTAACATATAAAGTTTCAAATGTGCATAAAATTAAAACCGTTGCCTATGAGCTTTAAGAGTTAAACTCAGGTATTTGACAATCAAACATTCTTCCTCCAAACCCATGATATTCATCCTTACAAGCAGTAAAATTTTATTCAAATGATTCTACTGTATCATTTGCCTGTGGACTTGCCTGGGGAATTACATTAAGCAACAGCTGGGGCAGGAAAACATGGACCAATCCAAAAAAAATTTGCATATGTTTTATTTACCTACTTATTTGTCTATTTATCTTGCTATTTTGCCTTTGTAACAAGATATGTGCCAATATAGTAAATAAAAGCACCATATGCATGTTTTATGGCTATATTCCTCTTAACCGGACTGGAAAGACAGACGAAGGTATTACTGAATTCAGTACAGTGTGTTTAAAAGGTGTATCTTTTCCACAAAACAAACATCCAGTGAGTGCCAGTCAGAGAACACTGAACGTGTGCATTGGAACTGGGATCCCATGAGACTCAACAAAAACCCTGAAGGAGTAGAGGTCAAATATGAAACTCATGGGACAAAGAAAAGTCATATTCATTAACATATGGGGCAGCACGGTGGTGTAGTGGTTAGCACTGTCGCCTCACAGCAAGAAGGTTCTGGGTTCTAGCCTAGCGGCCGATGGGGGCCTTTCTGTGTGGAGTTTGCATGTTCTCCCCGTGTCCGTGTGGGTTTCCTCCAGGTGCTCCAGTTTCCTCCACAGTCCAAAGACATACAGGCTAGGCTAATTGGTGGCTCCAAATTGACCGTACGTGTGAATGTGAATGGTTGTTTGTCTCTGTGTATCAGCCCTGTGATGATCTGGTAACTTGTCCAGGGTGTACCCCATCTCTCGCCCATAGTCAGCTGGGACAGGCTCCAGTTTGCCCGTGACCCTGCACAGGATAAGCGGTTACAGATAATGGATGGATGGATGAACCTATATGAGTGCACTGGGTGTTGGATTAGTGTCTGTGCAGACTTTATGTTCGCCCCATGGGGTTCTTCTGGTTTCCTTCCACTGTACTAAAGCATACCAGTAAATGGTTTCACTATTCTAAAAGTGCCTCCAAGTGTGAATGTTTGTGTCCCATCCAAGATGTATCTCCTCCTCATTCCTCAGTTTTTCTGAGGTAAACTCTGGATCCACTGCAACTCTGACCAGGATACAACTGTTACTGAAGATGAATGAATGAATGAATGAATGAATGAATGAATGAATTGGAAACAGAACCAAACCAGGTCATTAGGCAAGCGGGTATATAAACAAAAACTTCAAGAGCAGGCACAATTGGTCAAGCGTGGCTGTGAGAGCAGGTGGCAGAATTCTTTCAGAAGCGGGCTGGAGACAGATAAACAGTTCCATGCATGCCTCTACACCATGCTTATAAAAATGAGTTCAAACAAAAATGAGACCCTATATGGCTTAACAGGATGAACTTAATACAAAGCATCCGTGGTCTGAGAGGACACCAATCCTCAAATCACTTTTAATGAAATCCATATTTAAATCAGCAATGGTGAATCTTAAAGGGGCCAGCTCACTCTTCCCAGAATCCAAGTCATTGTTTTTGTTTTCCATACCGGCCACTGCATTTTGAAAACACATGACAGCTACTCTACTAGCTCTCTTTGTGCATGCTCACCCAACTGAATACTGAGCCTTTACATGTAAACATTCACTAATAAAAAGCACACAGTTTTGACTATGATATGCCTGATATTTTCTTTCTTCCTTGACCACCCACGAGACAGCTGAAGCTGGTTCTGGTCCAGAATAACCACACAAAAACAGAATGGATACCGGTCAAAAGAATTTAAAATATAACGGCCTTGACAATATTTTCAATTTCATGTTACAGTTTATGATCTATGGCCTCGGATGTCGCTGCACTAGGGCAGATTGTTTTTCCAAACATAACACAGTGAAATGTCAATGGAATGGAAAATGGCGATTTGGTGCAGAGCCTTCTAGGAAGGGCGAGATGGCCCCTTTAAAGTGCATATCACGGGTAAATTCAGGAGCAAGATCAACGCAATTCTCCTATTTTATATTAAACTTTGGTCAAATATCTGTAACATTCTGCATTCTCTGCAATTTTTTTACCTTGCGCAATACCAGAAAAATTCAGTTGAAATCAAGCCATTTGAGGTGAATTGGTCCGGCTCTGAAAAAACTTTGCATTTGAATTTTCCGGGAAATATTGATTTTTGTGACGTCGCGTGCGGGACGCCTCCCTCTGAATCTTACATCAGCGCTGGTTTGTTTATGAGAAAACGACCTGGTGGTTTTCTGCAAATTTCTTCAACGTTATCACGTAATTATTAAAATGGTTAACAGATGCATCATAGGAGGGTGTAGCAACACCAATCATGATGGGATTAGTACTCATCGTTTTCCAAAAGACCGGACAATGAGAGAGAAATGGGAGCGCTTGGTCTACACAGGTTGTGCACTGAAACTGCGCAAAGCTCGCGCAGTCTGCCGGCGCTTCCGCGGATAACGTCACAATTCTGGCTCCAGACTCCCTTGGGATTTTTCCAGACGTGTTTTGTTATTTTATTTTTTTCTGCTGTAGACAGATGGCCTTGTGCAAAATTACCTTTCTGGATGAGTGTGTAAAAGGACATACTTTCATATTAAAAAAAAAAGAAATTGGTCCAGAACATGCACTTTAAAGCTGTTTTAACATCATGAACAGTGTAGTATTAGTTGTAGGGTTTGGTTTTTGGGTTTTTTTTTTTGGTAACTAAAAATAGTTACAAACTACACCAATGGCAACTGCTCCATTACAGCACAAGCATCCGAATGTGAATTACTTCATGGTTGTTTTTTGCGCAATACGTGTTTAGATGGATATGTAACATGTACGGTACAAGCAACAGTCCTATTTAACACACTTGAACAAAAGCAATAAAAGTGTCTTAGCCACAACTTGTTCCAATTACAGAGGACAATTAGAGGTCGAGGAAAGCTCATACGTTTACTACAAGGCATAAAGCAACGTCTCTTAGAAGTTATACAGTCATTTATAAAAGAAGCCATAATCCAGGCTGACTTTGTGCACTGTCCATGGCCTGGGAGTGTTAAAATGCTTACTTAGGCTTCAGCAAATAAACCCTGTCAGTGAGATCAGGTGAGATGTGCTTTATTATGATTAATGAGACAAGATTCCTGGTTATCTGGAAGGGGAAAGTGATTTGAATGTTCCCTGGTTGGTCGATACAATACAGTGGTTTGCTCATGGAGAGGGTGTGGGGTCAAAGGGCGAAAAGAAGTTTCCTGTAGCCTGCCTGCCCCCCACCACACGAAGCAATCCTCTTCTCCATCCCCTCCCTAACTTCCTGCTCCATACGCAGGCAGGGAATATGGAAAAAACACATTGTGAGATCTGTACTAACCTAACAGGATGCACTGCTTTCAAGTTATTCTTATTTCTTTCCGCGTGTATAAATAGTTAAGGAAATATATGAGAATATAGCTTTTGTTTACACAAGAGTGAGTGAAGGTACGGAACGGTGTTAAAGTAGATTAGATCATGCAGCAGGGTTGTTTTACAATCAGGGTACAAAGTTTGTGTCACAGGGGTCCAAATTTCAAATTGATTCAAACTGGTTCTTGTACCAGTTTTTAAGTGAAGGACAAGTTAAAGAACAGATAGGCATGTGTAATAGTTTGTATTATAACAAGATTTAAGTGTAGCTTTAAACAGGGCTGGGAGAAACAAATGAAGTGATTCTCAGAGAGGACTTTTTTTTTTTTTGACAATTCAGGATCCACTACTTCCATAGTGCTTTTAAATATAAGCTTTGTGTTAGTTGTCTCGAATATTTATGTCCCAATATTTTGACCACATTTTAGGATGAAAACAATCATTTTAGATATGTTATTTTATATTGAAAAATTAGCTGTCTCGGAGAGGACATTTTTTGACACAATTACATACTAATTTGTCAGCCCTGTGATGACCTGGCGACTTGTCCAGGGTGTACCCCGCCTTTCGCCCGTAGTCAGCTGGGATAGGCTCCAGCTTGCCTGCGACCCTGTAGAACAGGATAAAGCGACTAGACATGATGAGATGAGAGACATACTAATTTGATCAAAATAGTCTGAAAACTTACTGGCATTCAACATTAAAACTTAACTATGTTTCCAATGATATGGAGCCAAATATTTGTTTTATGGTATAAAGAATGATGTAAGTGCATCCCTTTTGGAGCTACCTGTGGTCAAAAAAGCACTTTTTCTAAATGACACGAGTAATTTTGCTAAATATGACATATATTGCCATACATTCACCAAAAATAACATCACCAATTTATTTATTTTTTTGCATGGTAAATAGAGCTATCACAGGGCTACAATAAACAACCAAGTTTATTTAGTCAAGCCTTTTGATATTGAAGATAATAAGTGTTAAATGTGATTTTTAGCGTGCGTACCCTGATTGTAAAACAACCGCACTGGAATCACACCAGCCGACATTATTACTGTATATTTAGACTTTTATAGCCCGTGAGTATGATATTACAGAGCTTACTTTTGCTTCAATCTATCACAACGCATGGTTCTTCATCACTTCACTCCAACACCCCTCTGTTACATGTACATTATTTAGTCACGCACTGACATAAACAGCTACAATAAGAAGAGATCCTCTGACCGAGCCGCCATAGTGTAGCATTAGGAGCTCTCCTGAGCCATTTTCCTCTTCTATACGTTTACAAAAAAACAGCTTTCGTTTTCAAGAAACTTCACATTTCGACAAGGTAGCAGGCAAAGCATCATATTAGCATGTTAGCTCCTTTAGAGCAGTATAATGAAATCTTCACCAGCAGCATTAGCTTCTATTCTATACAGGTCTGGAAATAAGAACATAAATACGTCATACTCACACACAATACCACTGCAGTAAGTCCCTGAACAGTGTGTGTGTGTCCCGGGATGCGCTTTTGAGCGCTAAAAGGCGGTGTTACAGTATGTCCTGCTGACACAGCGCCCCGGTATCCTTACTTCTCCTCCTTCTTCTTCTTGCTCTCTCTCTCTCTCTCTCTCTTTGGATTGAACTCCAGAGAAGAGAACCGTCGGTGACGTCAGCGGGAAGCGCGCGCGACTCCAGCAGCAGCAACAGCTGCACAGCTGAACCGGACTCGAACCCAGCGCGAGCAATCAGGAAGTAGCTGAATTCTTGGAAGCGCTACAAGTATCGGCTAGTGTTTGATAAGTAATAAACTCAGAACAGATAGCTGTATAATTCTGCCCTGAGCTGTGCCGTCAGCGTTCACTGAGCACTGGCTGTTTCAGACGAAGGTGTGCCACCAATGCAAACTCATACATTTTTTAAATGGGTGAAATTTAAAACTTTTAGAAGAAGTATTCCTGAAGTAGAAATCCAATACTCTATTGAATAGCAACTCTGTTTGTAAATCTAATTAGGACACCTGATACCTGCCTCCATTTGCAACTGCCTCAGGTTACTTAGATGGCTGTTTAAAAAAAAAAAGTGTCATTTAGACTACATGTTTACACTGGACCTTGTTTTTCCATGCTGCACACTTCTCCTAGTGTAGCTGAGAACAAAACATAAAAGTGTCAGACTGCTGTTATCCCAGTTAAACATTCACCGAGTTGCTGGGTCGTTACTAAACTAAACTGGAAGCCCCAGCTCTTATACCGTGTGAACTTACTGTATGACCCTTATACTCTTGGGAAAATTATCCCAATGTAAAGCTCATACTGTATTTCCCATTAGTTTTAGGGTTCTCTTACACTACAAACATCTGTGAAATCCATCCATCCATCCAACTGTAGACGCTTATCCTGTCCAACAGGGTTGCAGGCAAGCTGGAGCCTATCCCAGCTGACTATGGGCGAAAGGCGGGGTACACCCTGGACAAGTCGCCAGGTCATCACAGGGCTGACAGACACACAACCATTCACACTCACATTCACACCTACGGTCAATTTAGAGCCACCAGTTAGCCTAACCTGCACGCATTTGGACTGTAGGGGAAACCGGAGCACCCGGAGGAAACCCACGCGGACACAGAAAACATGCAAACTCTACACGGAAAAGCCCTCGTTGGCTGCTGGGCTCAAACCCAGAACCTTCTTGCTGCGAGGCGACAGTGCTAACCACTACACCACCGTGCCGCCAATCCAGCCATCCACCCACCCAGTTACATCAGGGTCACAGGTGACCTAGAACTTGGATTGCCAAGCTGACTTTGGACAAAAGGCGGGGTACACCCTGGGCAGGTCACTAACCTATCTCAGGGCTAATACAGAGACGAACTAGAAAAGCACTCGGAGAGCGCAGACCTCCGGCAAGAATCCTTTAAAAAATTCCAGGATCCAGAAGGTGATCCGGATCACTGCCAAAATTTAATGGATTGTTACTTGTGCCCAGTCACACCTCTGGAAAAAATTTCAGAGCAATCTGTTCATAACCTTTTCCGTAATGTTGCTAACAGACAAACCAACAAACAAAACACTACCGAAAACATAACCTCCTTGGCAGAGGTAATAAACAAACATTCGCACCTATTGACAATTTACAGTAGCCATTTGACCTAATCCACATCTTTGGACTGTAGGAGGAAACCAGAGCACCCAGAGAAAACCACACAGGAACAGGGAGAAAATGCAAACTCCATACCGAAAGGCCCCCCCACTTGGCCTCAAAGTTCAAACCCAGCACTTTCTTGCTCTGAGGTGACCATGCTAACCACTGCACCATGCCATCTGTAAAATCTAAATGTAAATGAACACTGAGGATAATCATAACAAGGAAGGATAACTGGTCAGATAAAAAAAAAAAAAAGGAGTTTGCCACACAAGTATTCAAATCTAAAAAGTGAACCACCTTCAACAGGAATTTAATGGCACTGATATTTATAATTTATCAGCTCATGACAGATGTTAAACGCTTGTCTTGGAAGATACAAGTTCAGGACATGCATTAACCTATCAGGTAATTGTGTAGCTGCACACAGACTGAGGTTACAGCATGAGCAAACATACAAGTGTTGTTAAAATACCCACAATGAACACACAAATAATGTTAAAATACCCAAAACTTGAATACTAGTTACAGTGAATCCTGACTAACACATTAGGCTCAAATTACTACACATTCCATGTGTCCGTTTACCTACATACAATAATAATTGATTAAAAACCAAGTCAGCAGGGTATGGTCGACCCTGTCTTATTAACCAAGATGTTTTCATAAAGTACAAGAAAGAACACCATATCAGCTGAACCAAGGAAGAAGGGAAAATGTGGAAATATAAATAAAATAGATTTAATTAAATACTTTATTTTGCCATACACTGTTGACAAACTTGCTGACAAACCAAATTGTTCTTTGTCTAAATACAGAAAACAAAAATCAAATCATTCTCTCACAGGACATTTGAAAGCTGGGCTAAACACCTGAACTGGGGTTAAGTTTGCAATATCGAAGAGAATCTCCAGGAGGCACTCATTCTCCCAGTTCAGCTTGCTGTTGACGGTGGAGTCTAAAAATAAGCCGTTTGAGTCTTTCTCGCTTTTTTTTCACAAGCTTCTGTGGAAACCAGTCCCTCAGATCCATGGCAGGATGGAAACTCCTTAGTGGGTTCTAAAAATAAATCATAAAAACAACTCGGGTCTTCAAGTGTATTCAAAGAAACTGAAATAGTACTTACATCATGCATGCTGTTATTCATGCAAGATGCACTGCATTTTATTCTATCCACATTCACTGGATATGAGCAATCGCGTGTCCTGATTGGCTACTCTACGACTAGGATATCAGCTCATATACCGTAAGTAGAGAAAAATAAAATGGTGAAGCGCATCAAGTCAGATACATCAAGTATTTAAAAGAAACAGAAATGGCTAAAAGAACATAGTTTACACCCCCCCCCAAAAAAAATAAATAAATTATAAAAATCTCCAGCCCAGTTGGTGGCAGTAATTCACCTTTAAGTTGGTTTACCAACTGCCCAAAAAAAACTAAAGAAAGGGAGAAAAAAAAAAAAAAAAAAGTGTTACTGAACCAACCAAGGACAACATAAAAACTCCACTCAAAAACAGAACCCTAGAAAAATACAAAAGCAACAATATGGAATAAAAGTATCATGGTAAGAACGTATCTTATTTTTCAAGAATTATAGCATTTTTCACAAATTGCTACTGTCATTTTACCTGTTTGTTTCCATTCGAAGTGGAAATGACTTGGTCGAACATTTTGTATAAAGTTTTTATCTAATCAAATTTGCAAAAAATAAAAATGCCCTGTTTCTCAAAATCCAGTGAACGTGGACAGAATAAAACAGTTATTCCACTCAATCTTGTCGTACATGGCTTATAGCTGACTCGGCACTCCGTGCCTTCTAGGCTATCAGCTCATATACGACTCAATTTTGTGGAATAACTTAAATATCCCTCATCAAAAAATTCCTGTGCACATATTGGCCAAGGATGGCTCACGTGACATAAAATAGTTCCACCATTGTATCTCATAACATCAAAAAAATAGACATGGTGCGAGTCAGTCATGGTATATTCTGGATATACCATGAACTAACGTCACAATTTCAAGCTACATAGCTGTCTCGAGTCACATGTTCGGAGTCAGCTGTGTGTGTGTCATGATCATGACTAGCAAGGCAGGCAATACCATGCCCCCCCCAAAAAAATTAAATTTTTAAAAAAGCGATGTGCAGGTCAAACGTTGTTCCGACGTAAACAAACATGGCTGCCTCCAATGAATTTATGCTGAGATACAATCTCAGACGAAATTCAACACTTAGGCCACATCAGTTCGATTAGTTGGTTCTCGGAATCGCCGCTTGAAGAAAATACAAAATGGAAAAAAAAAAAAAAAATTCTGAAGACTGCAGGTTGAGGTCATGTGACATCAAAAACCAATCAAATCGCCCCTTTCACTTTAGATAAAGACTTGTGGAAGAAACATGCCTGTGGAGGGGAATCCTGCAAAGCCTGTGTTTGTGATTGTTAGGATATTCAGCGAACAGAAGCGTAAAATTTTTGACAGGTGTGTCAAAGTTCAAGAGGGCACGTTGATGAATATTCATCTCAGTTAAATTGATCGCGGAGTTTTAGTCACATAGGCTACCGTCTGCATATCTGGTGAAACAGCGCCATCTTGTCGTTCTAATGCTATTAGTCACAAGACTGTTGTTATCCTTACTGCATATGGGTGGAAATAAGATAAGCTATTAAAAGAGCCATATGAAATGTGTAACAATAATGTATTGTCTTTTTGTTTCTCTATTATGAAAGCCCTCTATTTCCACCGCTAATTTTACCATCAGAGCATTTTTTAATTTTTATTTCGCTCGCTTCATATTTTTCCTGAACTGTACTATTTTCTTCACCCCTCAGAAAATAGTACTATGCCAGTCACCTCGGAGAATCCATAATTTCAACGAGAGCCTCTCGGTGCAGGATATATTTGATTACTAAATGTTAAATCTTGAATAAATCAAACTCCTCTTCATCCATTTTAACAAAAGATAGAACTATATGTTGCATACTTACTGAAATGAAGCTTTCCACATACTGCAAAACATAAACTCCACAGTCAGTATGATTATCCTGCTGTGGAACCTGTACACTCCATCCATTCATGGCCTGCTTCCCAAAGCTACACAATGATCCCTTTCTCACTTGCCACTCCATCTCCAAATACCTTTTTATAAAACACAGGCATACAACACATCAACACCCATGCAAATAACCTGCATACTGTACATGCACATGAAACTAGGTTTGCATTGGCCCTGGGATACAGTGTGACCCTACAAAATATTCGCAGGAGTATTATTATTTTTACTGTCATGCAGGTGCAAGATGGCAGTCAGATATGAAGCTTAACAGACAAAAAGGCCATGTTCATTAACATGGAAACATACCGGATGAGGCAGATTGCTTGTTCATCTTCAGTAAACACTATCCTAATCGGGTCACTTTTTTGTATATACATATATTGAGAAATAGATGCTCATTAGAAAATATTAGGTACTTGAAAAATAACTGGGCACAAACAAGACTGGTCTAACTTTGCATTGGCTAGAATCAGGGGTGTGATTTGGGGCTGGTGAAATTATCTGAAAATTTTAGCCGGGGGTCTGGGGGCCATAGGCCCCCAGCTGGTCCAGGGCAGCGCCCTGGTGGGGGGACAAGGGAAGCCCCCCGAAGCTCCTGGGTTCTGGGGTTTTCTGACTTAAAAATTGTACTAAAATGGCAAGCAAACACACAAGAAAAAAACTTGTCATGATTAACAAATTCAAGCCAATTTAATGGTCAGCATGCAACTCTGAGCCCCTGTAGTAAATTCAATGATTCTTAACTGACAAAAAGCCAAAACATGAAACCTAAACATGTCATTCTAAATTAAATCTGCATTAGAATAAATAGAAAATTGTATAAGGAAAAACAAAATTTATACTTTCAATTACTGTAGAAGTTGAACATACCTAAATGTGCCTTTTCAAACAAACATGATGCAACATAAGAATTCATCCACAAGTCTTCAGGAACTCTCAAAGAAAAAAGATGCTAACATCCATGTCCAGTTCCAGCATATCAGTCACTTTTTTTCTGCAGTTTCTACTCTAGCAATGTCAACTTCATATACATAACTCCACAGTGTTCACTCACTTAAGGATATTCAAAACTACTGTGTTCACTCACTTAGGTTTCGTTTCTATCCCGGGCTCCAGCCCAACTTTGCACGCTCGTAGCTCAGGCAGGGGAGGTCCCAGCACCCCCAAACTTGACAGCCAGAGTCCTCTGCCCTCCCCCCAAAGAACCAGCATGGGCAGGGCGCGCTAGCCCCGCGCCTCGGGACGTAATTCGCTCCAAGGCGAGCCGCGGCGCTCCGCTTAGGTTTTGTTTCTATCCCGGGCTCCAGCCCGACTTTGCACGCTCGTAGCTCGGGCAGGGGAGGTCCCAGCATCCCCAAACTTGACAGCCAGAGACCTCTGCCCTCTCCCCAAAGAACGAAATCGCTGAACAAATGTCTCAGTCTTATGTCCAACGTCTGTAGCAACCTCTTTCTCCAACCATTCCTAGCGGAACTTGTTTTTCACTATTCTGTCGATTTCTTTAACTCAATTTGCATCTTTACGCTCGATCACGGAGGCTGCCATCTTTCAACTCTTTGTTTGAAGCGAGCTTACGTACAGCTATCTAACAAGCGCGTTCATTGGTTGTTACAGAGCGATGGGCCAATCACATACCTCGTTTCATCTCAATGACAGAATTACTGAAAGTCGGAACGAATAGAATACGAGTGCGGATTTTTGAGCGAAAAATCGGAAAAAATCTTTCAAATTTTGAGGTGAAAAAAGCGGAATTCCGCGAATTCGTGGAAAAAAAAATAAATAAATCACATCCCTGTAGAATTCTTTTGCAAGCAGGCAGGAGTGAGATTAACATCAGTCACACATGCATCTCTACATGAAACAGCTGATTACAAAAACAATGCAAGTGATCGATTACATTACTTTAAAATACTTACTCTTGTAGTACTTTCACTACAGTTGGTTTGGCACCACAGTGGAGAGAGTCCATAATGAGAATGCAGGGCCTGCAGATACATGATAAACACAAAAAAGATGCTTAGTATGACCCAAAAAAAACAAACAAACCTGAGTGTAAATGTTTTGAGAAGAGAGAATTATAGCTTGAAACCAAAAGGTACATCATAGCATGCCATACTCACTGTTTAGAAGAAGAATCACTTATTGTGAATGCATCTCCACTGGATTCATTATACTAAAAAATTAAAAAATAAATAATTCAAAATTATAATAGCAAGACAAACTCTGACATCAGTTCACACATCTATGGAACCAAAACATCATTGACCAAATTACCTGAAATTCATTGTGTAGGTCATCTGAACCAAAGCAGAACCCTTCACCCATCTCACCTATTAAAAAAATAAATAAATAAACAAACAAACAAACCACACAAAACCCCATGTAATGATTGGAAAGACATGAGCACACTCATGAGCTTCTAATGGCATGCTTTTGTTTTGGTTTTTTTTTTAAAGAAACAAACATCACCCACCCCCACCCTAAGAATAAAAAGTGTTAGTGCACAGTTTAAAGTGACAAGCTCTTCACACTTTCCCATTCTCTCAGGAGCACAAGCAAATGCAGAGCAGGCATTTTAGTTTAGGATTGTTAGGGCAAACTATAAGGTTGATCCAATTTACAGTCCTCTTAATTGATTTGTTTTATTCTAATTGAACTAAGGGCGGCACGGTGGTGTAGTGGTTAGCGCTGTCGCCTCACAGCAAGAAGGTCCGGGTTTGAGCCCCGTGGCCGGCGAGGGCCTTTCTGTGCGGAGTTTGCATGTTCTCCCAGTGTCCGCGTGGGTTTCCTCCGGGTGCTCCGGTTTCTCCCACAGTCCAAAGACATGCAGGTTAGGTTAACTGGTGACTCTAAATTGACCGTAGGTGTGAATGAGAGTGTGAATGGTTGTCTGTGTCTATGTGTCAGCCCTGTGATGACCTGGCGACTTGTCCAGGGTGTACCCCGCCTTTCGCCCGTAGTCAGCTGGGATAGGCTCCAGCTTGCCTGCGACCCTGTAGAACAGGATAAAGCGGCTAGAGATAATGAGATAATTGAACTAATTATTTACCAGGCTTGTTCGCTTTTTTTTTCCTGTTTAACAATGAAATATAGGGTTACATGTTTTACTAGTTTAAAACAAATGTCACACAAAATTGGGAATTTAACTTTATTTGTACATGTTAAAAGGTGGTCTACTGCTGACTTAAAAGGCAATGCGGCATTTCGCCATACGGTGGCACTTGATTTACTACAGCCCTCAGAACTGCACAGCTGAAAATTCCTTAAGTCAAGGCCAGAATGCATGTAAATGACATTTACATTTTGGTTTTGCGCTGCCCGAAGCACATAACTCCCTTCATGGTGCACAAGTCATAGACTTTAGTCAAGGGGAGAAGATGCATAGACTGAAAACCATGTAGTGGTACACTTTTTTTTTTTTTACTTGCATGCATGGGAGAATCGTGCTCACAAGTGATGCAAACTTAAGTGGCAAGCTTGCCAACAAAACCAGACAGCAACTGATACAAGAGTACTTATTACCCATGCCAATATCCAAGTGCCCTCCACAGACTACCACCTTGTTGTGGTGGAGGGCCACAAGCTCAAGAACAACAAGGCCCCAGGCATCTGCAGCACCACTGCTGAATTCCTCAAGGAGGACAGGGACTGCATGATCAACTGGCTGGTTGCTATCATCAGCCATGTGTGGGTGACGAAGGAACTGCCAGATGACTGGCGGCACGGTGTTATCCTCCCATTTTAGAAGAAGAAAGGCAACCATCTCGTATGTGACAACCACTGAAGAATCACTTTACTTTCCATACTAGCCAAAACGCTTAACCTGAATCCTCCTTGACTGTGCCCTCCCTGCCAATAGATCCAGATGCCACCCTCAACAGGTGGGATTCATACCCAGCTGACCAACTACTGACCACATCTCTGCTTTATGGCTCCTCATCGAGAAGTTCCGCAAGGATCACCAGCTTTTTAAAGTCACCTTTATTGACCAAAAGACCGTCTCATACACCGTCAACTGACCTAACGTGGACCTACCATGAGTTTGACCCTGCCAGCGGTAGGATGGAGACACCCTCGCAGCTGACCATGCACCCATTGGAACGATGTTGTTCGTCAAGCCCTCCAGCAGATTAATTTGAGGCTGGAGGATGTCCTGGCACTCAGCCAAGACCGTGAGCGATGGCAAAGTTTGGTGGTACTGGTGAGCTCAATGCCATGCTGGTGAGGTTTAGGAGGAGGAGGTGGAATATCCAAGTGTTATCTAGCAAGTGCCCTAAAGTGTTAGGCAGTTCTAACGAGAGGACTCTGGGACACACCAGAGTTACACAGTGCTGTAACTAGTGAACCAGGTGTGGAGATGAGATGGAAGACAAACCATTCTCCCTATTCCAAGTCAACGTACCATCAAAATTATTTTAAAACTGACATTTTAAGGTAAAATCCCCACATAACAATGCTTTAATATGGCTTAAACTCAAGTATTATTTTCTGCCACATTATATATCAAGTGTGCAGTGTCACTAACCAGCCAGCATTGAGTTTGTTACCTTCAGATGCACTCCGCTTAGAAACCTGCTCAGACACTTGGTGTCTGTAGAAAAGGGACATGGGGTTTGAAAAACATAAGGTGGGAGTAAACACTATCGAGTTCTCTTCATTCTTATTCTCACAAGGATCCATGATGGAGCAGTGTGAAGCTTGGCCCGGGAAGCAAATAACAGCCAGGTACCAGTGAGACCTGAGATAAAATCAGAATTAGTTCATATTTAATAATGATTAAAATGTTAATATAATGTTTAATATCAGTGTCAGATTTTGTGAAGTTCCAGCCAGCCAGCCATTATCCATAAAAGCTTATCCTGTACAGGGTCACAGGCAAGCTGGAGCCTATCCCAGCTGACTATGGGTGAGAGGCGGGGTACACCCTGGACAAGTTGCCAGGTATTATGTGAAGTTACTTACGAAGGAAAAAAAAAAAAATCCCACTGTAATAATTAAAGGGAAAAGCAGAACTCACAACTGGTTAATTGGGACAAAAATGAAGTCCTTCGTGAAAAGATCCAAATGCCTGGTCCATGTTTTCACCCGGTTATGCCTCCTCTCTTGAATGCTGTGGAATGGTCAATATAAATTTGTTGATACATAAGCATCAAATAATTGTATGGACTATAGATTTCAGACTTACGATAAACCTGTGCTGTCCAGATCCTGCTTCAGGTCATTCTGAGTGAGACTCTTGTAGAAGAAGGAGCTAAATACATGATACCTGTTGGCATCCTCCTCCTGTAACTTCTCAGAGACCAAATATCTGAGACACATACAAAATACAGTAAATTTCTTTAAATAAAAAAAATAAACTCACCATAAGACGTTAGCACTTACTTCAAATAGAAATCCATTATCACATCATTTAGGAATTCACCCTCGTCAAGACAATGGAGATCTTCCTTAGTGATGGAAAAGCCACCCTTAGCTGGGGGAGGTGGGTACACAACCAGGCTGGAAAACAAAAGCCTCTACTGTAGAGCTGCTACCAGAAACACATCCAAGTAATAATATCAACTAAAACCACTCACGTTTTAGCTAATTGAGTGTGTGAGGATGAGCACTCCATCAGGTCATCATTATCCTCACTGTCCGAGACACTCAGGGTTGTTACCTCACTCTGAACATTAGTGGGATAGAAGGGAACCGTGTACAATTCCTCACCCAACACAAAAGAGAGATATATACTCTTATCCTCCTGTTATCAAAATCTAAATTAACTAAGGATCCACCAAAACATATAGGCTCCTTACACTTAGTCACAGTACTAATAACAGCTCTTGCTCACTAAAGAATTTATTCATTTAAGTAACAAGTTCACACTTCCCAAAAGAACTCACCTTTTGAGAATGTTTGTGTGCCATAAGTCGGTCAGTGGCTTCCTCACATGTTAGTTTGACTAAGAAGTTGCTTAAATTCTTAAGCCTGCCAATTTCTGTAAATATTTCTTCTAGTGTGGCCTCCTCCAGCACTGATGGGGCACTCTCAAAGATAACAAGGAGGTATTTTTCTTGTTGATCTGTCAGGTGAAAAAAAATATTTTTCCAAGACTGGTCGTAATTACCCTGATTTTGGCTTGAAAGAAATGCTCCAGTGTTTTTAAATGACCAGTGACTGCATCTGTAGCATCAGAGTGAAAACCACAAGCAATAAAATGCTCCTGCGCCCCAAGAAAAGAATGGAAATTGGTGTACTCAAAATTCACTTATAATAGAGCTCTAAATGCATTTTTGTTTTCCATCTCAATAAATAAATGTCATTTCACAATAAGAGTATTATATTTGCCGGGTGCTCCGGTTTCCCCCACAGTCCAAAGACATGCAGGTTAGGTTAACTGGTGACTCTAAATTGACCGTAGGTGTGAATGGTTGTCTGTGTCTATGTGTCAGCCCTGTGATGACCTGGCGACTTGTCCAGGGTGTACCCCGCCTTTCGCCCGTAGTCAGCTGGGATCGGCTCCAGCTTGCCTGCGACCCTGTAGAAGGATAAAGCGGCTAGAGATAATGAGATGAGTATTATATTTGCCAAAAGTATCACAGAATGATGACAGAAAAAAACAAACACCCCACACCATTTTAGGGAGCAGAAATGCCACAGAAACTGAAGTGTGAAAAGAAGTTTGGGTACTAACTCTTGCTCCGACAGCCATCCTGTGTCCCCATATCTGTAGACATGGCAAGCTGCTCTCTCAGATGCCAATGTGCTGCCTCCGTCATTTGCAGAAACAGAGCTGGTAGTCTATGTTCTCTGCACCATTCACAGCTGGTGAGCGCCAATGCCTCAATTCGCACTTAAAGAAGAAGGAAGGAGGAAAGAAAAAAAAAAAAACACGTCAGAAGCTTCAAGGCAAAAATAACCAAGGTGGATTTTGAACAGGAAGCTATGCAAGTAACAGAATTATAAGTGGCGCATATGGAATTAACAATAATAAGGTACATTTTCAAAAGGTCAGTAGCAGTCCCTTTTAATTTTAATTCAAGAGCTGAACTGATTAGGGGAAAATGTACTAATTGCCAAGTGATGAGAAGATAAGATTGCTTAACTGTCTGAATAGATAAACCAATATCCATATTACACTATCCATAACGTGGGTCTTACCTTTGTTTGTAATCTCAATGTAATCCACTGAAAACTGCAACAGAAAACACAAACTAGTGGTTGGCCATTTCTCTGCACCAACAAAACGCCTTACTAGCTGAATGAACATGAATTAATTCATCTTGAGTAAGCACTATACACTTCCAAAGAGACCCAACATATCCCAGGAACACTAGGTGTGAGGCAGAAATATGTGAATAGGATGCCAAGAGATACAGTACATTCACACATACGGGCAATTTAACGTAGTCATTCCAGCTGTCAGCCTTATTTTTAATGCAGTGCCAGAAAGCTGGAAGAACCCAAAGAAAACCTGTACAGCCACCCCACACAAACAATAACTCAGGATGGTGCTGTAAGAATTCAGTCAAGTCTTAAAATCTGAAAAGGCCAAAGACTCACTGTGACAGACCCTCTGAAAGTCACTTTTAGTGTTCCAATTTGAAGACTTCGGACACTGAGAGTAAGCTTGCTACACCCTTGTATGTGTGATGTAGGTAACCATGTGGCAGAGGCTGGTGCCATGGTCATGCATTTTTTTAGCAAATGGTATCCATACTGCAAAGAAAAACACACATGCATCACAATACATAAGGATACAAATGAAACTAGTAAAATGATTGTTGTTTGGACCAGAAACAACAATGAATGCATTCTAAAACCATTTTCATCTTTCATGGTACCTGATCCCTCATACGATACTTTCGTGGAACTCTGAGCAAGGTCTGTGCATTCATACATGATGTCAGTTCTGAGGTGGAACCCTTAGGTTTAACAGGGCCTGTTTTATAAAACGTTATTCAGAACGTTATTCAGATATTTGACACATCTCCAGGCTACATCACCATCCTTACCTACCCTACAAACTTAAGATATTCAAAAAGAAACAGCACACTACAGAGCAAATCTTTTAATCTGCAAATCATTCAGAACCAATAAAAGCCAACTGAAAATTGTGTACTTCATCGCTGTAGCAATATCTCCAGCACTTCAAAAAGACACATCAGTAGTCTTGCATGCTTTATCTGACACACAAACAAAATGAATGCTTACGAGATCAGCAATGGGTGACTATATTTGGAACATAAAAGACAAACTTACCAACTTTATTCTCAGGTGGTAACTCATTTGTCTCAGTATTTGCTATATTGTCATTGCTGTCCATTCTGCAAGCGGTAAGCCAATGAGAAATTCAGTGTTCCTATTTCATCCGAAAATTTGTTACACACTAAAATAAAAAAATAATAATAAAAATAACTACATAGCCGACCTTTTCACGTTCCTACTAGACAGAAGAGCATACTGGAAGTGACGCCTTTTGAGAACACCACCTTGTGATGGAGGGGTGCACTGGGTAATGGACGATGCAAAATTGTTCTTTTTCTCTAGGATTTGTGGCATGCTGGGTGAGGGCTCACTGCAGGACAGAAACATTTTATAAAGAAAAACACAAACACATGGAATGTGCCACCCCTCCTCTTCACAGTCATAGGAGTCTGTGCAACGTGTGGTTCAATTTAAATTTGAGGTTGGAGCTCTGAAAGAGGGAGAAACCATAACTCGTAGCTCATTATGATTATGCATGCTCTTTTTGGTAAGGTTTGACTAAGAAAACAAAACTGCAGATTTCTCAGAATACATTGGTTCGTTTTACTCTAAATTTACAGCCAAGAACATTATTTACTGAACACTTCAAAATCTTAGGGTGGCTCCCTATCCGATATAGAGTAGAGAAATTAAAACTAAATAATATGTACCAAGTGCTTGATGGGATGTCTCCTAAGTACCTTTCTGACAAATTCCTTTCCATCTCAAGAAGACACTCTCATAATACTCGTTCTAGTCAACATTCGCTCGTCATTCCTCATTTTGGGGCTTTTGGTAAGTTTTCATTTTGTATCACTGGTGCTCAGTTATGTAACAGTCTTCCTTCTACTTTAGTCAATCTTTGTTAAATTTTAAGAAAAATGTTAAGTCTTATATGTATAATGTTATGACTTCTATTGAGAATTACTTAGACTTAGGAGCTCCCGTGTCGTCCGACACATGAGGCAGTTAGGTTGGCCCAGCAGGCTCGGTCAGCAGCCATCCTCCTTACATCCTTCCAACTCATGTTGACTGTTTGGAGGTCCCGCTCAATCGTCTGTCTGTAGTTCATCCTAGGGCGACCTCTGCATCTCTTCCCCTGTGGGTTCCACTGCAGGACTTGGTTTGCCAGTCTGTCTGGCACGAGCCTTGTAGCATGGCCTAGCCAGCTCAGACGCCGTTTACATATTGTTGCAGACACTTGTTGCTAGTTGGTTCTGGCTCTTATCTCCCTGTTGGTAACGAAATCATCCCATCTGATGCCCAGGATCTTCCGCATACATTTACTATCAAAGCCATCCAGTCTCTTTTCTTGACTTATTTTAATGAGAATGATTTTATTTATTTATTTTTAAATTAGTATTAGGTTTATACCTCTCATGTCACATCTTGTATTATGGGGACCACAGTGGAAATACGTTTTTAACTTTGTGTTATCCCAGCAATATCTACAGTATTTTGTGTATTTTTTTATACTCATGTTTATTTTGGATTATTTTGTTACGGGTTGTTTTACAATCAGGGTACAAAGTTTGTCACAGGGGTCCAAAATTCAAATTGATTCAAATTGGTTCTTGTACCAGTTTTTAAGTGAAGGACAAGTTAAAGAACAGATTTCAGGTAATTTTTTTGACATGTGTGTATGGTAGTTTTGTGTAATCTGCTATAAGATGGGAGAAACAAAAAGCAATTCTCAGAGAGGACTTTTTTTTTTGACAATTCAGGATCCACTACTTCCATAGTGCTTTTAAATATAAGGCTGTAAGCTTTGTGTTAGTTGTCTCTAATATTTATGTCCCAATATCTTGATCACATTTTAGGATGAAAATAATCATTTTAGATATATGTTATTTTATATTGAAAAATTAGCTGTCTCGGAGAGGACTTTTTTTTGACACAATTACATACTAATTTGATCAAAATAGTTTGAAAACTTACTGGCATTCAACATTAAAACTTAACTATGTTTCCAACGATATGGAACCAAATATTTGTTTTATGGTATAAAGAATGATTTAAGTGCATCCCTTTTGGAGCTACCTGTGGTCAAAAAAAGCACTTTTTCTACATGACACGAGTAATTTTGCTAAATATGACGTACACTACCGTTCAAAAGTTTGGGGTCACTTTGAAATGTCCTTATTTTTGAAAGAAAAGCACTGTTCTTTTCAATGAAGATCACTTTAATCAGAAATCCACTCTATACATTGCTAATGTGGTAAATGACTATTCTAGCTGCAAATGTCTGGTTTTTGGTGCAATATCTACATTTCCAGCAACTCTCACTCCAGTGTTCTAATGGTACAATGTGTTTGCTCATTGCCTCAGAAGGCTAATGGATGATTAGAAAACCCTTGTACAATCATGTTAGCACAGCTGAAAACAGTTGAGCTCTTTAGAGAAGCTATAAAACTGACCTTCCTTTGAGCAGATTGAGTTTCTGGAGCATCACATTTGTGGGGTCGATTAAATGCTCAAAATGGCCAGAAAAAGGTCTTGACTATATTTTCTATTCATTTTACAACTTATGGTGGTAAATAAAAGTGTGACTTTTCATGGAAAACACAAAATTGTCTGGGTGACCCCAAACTTTTGAACGGTAGTGCATATTGCCATACATTCACCAAAAATAACGTTATAACCAAATTTTTTTTTTTTGCATGGTAAATAGAGCTATCACAGGGCTACAATAAACAACCAAGTTTATTTAGTCAAGCCTTTTGATATTGAAGATAAGTGTTAAATGTGATTTTTAGCTTGCGTACCCTGATTGTAAAACAACCCTTATGTTTATCATTTTTATGTACTGTATTATTGCCAAATAAATCAATTTAAAAAAAAAAAAGCATGTGACTATAGTCTTCTGAAGTTGTTTTTTTTTTTTTTTAAGAGTTGTCCCACAGGTAACTGGTTAATTTATGGTGGTCCTGATAACCAAACAAACAAATTAAGTGGTTAATAAGAAAGTGAAGCCCCCCCCCCCAGTTTCAATTTTTCACCATTAGCTTTAGAAAAACCATCTACCTGTTGCCTTTTTTGCACAAACCTTTTGTCGTCACGAGCTGAAGCATCAATGTGGTATTATTTATAAACCTTACAAGTTTTAACTTGTTTACAGCAGGTTAATTAAACACTTTTCCCGTTCAAATGCTACTTTAACACTCTCCAGGACAGGACCCAGCGTTTGTCAATGTTACTATTCCTCTGTATGCTTTGTGTTTGCTGCGCATGCGCAAAACGCAATCAATTTAACCAAATTAACTTTCGTTATGCTGCGTTCACATGCTAAAGGGATTTTGGTTAATGAGAGTTGCCGATTTAGAAGTTGCGCGCGCGCACACACCTTTATTAAATCACTTCATATAACAAGCAAGCATTTTCACTGCTCAACTCATCAAACAATAAATTGTAGTAGCATACTTTAAGAGAAGCATGACAGATAAAGATTAGATAGATAGATAGATAGATAGATAGATAGATAGATAGAGTTGTGGTCAGAAGTTTACATACAGTGGCATGAATCTCATCTCATCTCATCTCATTATCTGTAGCCGCTTTATCCTGTTCTACAGGGTCGCAGGCAAGCTGGAGCCTATCCCAGCTGACTACGGGCGAAAGGCGGGGTACACCCTGGACAAGTCGCCAGGTCATCACAGGGCTGACACATAGACACAGACAACCATTCACACTCACATTCACACCTACGCTCAATTTAGAGTCACCAGTTAACCTAACCTGCATGTCTTTGGACTGTGGGGGAAACCGGAGCACCCGGAGGAAACCCACGCAGACACGGGGAGAACATGCAAACTCCACACAGAAAGGCCCTCGCCGGCCACTGGGCTCGAACCCGGACCTTCTTGCTATGAGGCGACAGCGCTAATCACAGTGGCATGAATGTCATGGCAATATTTGAAGAAGAAGAAACCTTTATTTGTCACATGCACACTTCAAGCACAGTGAAATTCATCCTCTGCATTTAACCCATCTGAAGCAGTGAACACACACACCCAGAGCAGTGGGCAGCCACATAGATTTACATAGAAGACTAGATGCCTCGTCCCCGTTGCCCGTCAACGAAGTCGAACGTCCGCACATGGCGGCCATCTTACCTCAGACAGCTGGCTTACCCATTACATTGTGTTGGTAGCAATATGTACTTTTCAGACGACCGTAACTTCCTCAAATTTCAATCGATATTCAAACGGTTTGGTTTGTTATATAAAAAAACGGAAGTATGTATTTATGATATTAATGATGAATAATCATTTTATGCTTTAAAAAATACGCATAGCTTGGCGAAAATATTTCAGTATACTACAGACTGTAAGACAGGATGCATGCTGAAATTCCTATGCCGTGAGAAGCCTAACACTGCATACTTATGGATAACTGCGGCCTTAGGACAAATAATCATACAATTTATTTCCAATTTTTAGTGAAAATATTTTTACTTGTGGGCGGCACGGTGGTGTAGTGGTTAGCGCTGTCGCCTCACAGCAAGAAGGTCCTGGGTTCGAGCCCCGGGGCCGGCGAGGGCCTTTCTGTGCGGAGTTTGCATGTTCTCCCCGTGTCCGCGTGGGTTTCCTCCGGGTGCTCCGGTTTCCCCCACAGTCCAAAGACATGCAGGTTAGGTTAACTGGTGACTCTAAATTGACCATAGGTGTGAATGTGAGTGTGAATGGTTGTCTATGTGTCAGCCCTGTGATGACCTGGCGACTTGTCCAGGGTGTACCCCGCCTTTCGCCCGTAGTCAGCTGGGATAGGCTCCAGCTTGCCTGCGACCCTGTAGAAGGATAAAGTGGCTAGAGATAATGAGATGAGATGAGATTTTTACTTGTGATAGGGCCGTAGGGGAAGCTAAAGTTAAATAAACAGCTTACTCACTTCTAAAACTTCAGAAATACTTCATCCACCTCAAAAACCTAATGCACTCACAGCATAGCATAATAACAAATGTAAACTCACATCATAGCATAATAACAAATGTAAACTCACATCATAGCATAATAACAAATGCACTGCCCGAGTAAGTAATAGTATAAAACAGTGGCAGCGACTCACGGTAGTTTGTGACAAAAAAAAAAGCATTTAATTAATCACGTGGTTATACTTCCAAGGATAAAAAGATATCTTTACATTTACAAAAAGAACATTCAAAGCTGATTATCATGTCAAAGTCAATATATGTTAGCACAGAAGATTGAAATGTCATTTGACTAGGCTCCAATGTGCAGTTAAAATAAAACTAAACATACTGATATAAACATCTACAATTAAAACACACACAGACATCATCTTGTCATCAAAGTCAGTACTTTGATTTCCTGTAAATCATAATATGAGTGCTGTGCTTGCGTAAGTCTTCATACCCCTTGTCTGTGGTAAGATGGCCGCCCTGTGCGGCCGTTCTGGAATACGCGGTGAGGAATCTAGTCTTCTATGTAAATCTATGGGCAGCCACACCAGAGCGCCCAGGGAGCAGTCAGGGGTTAAGTACCTTGCTCAAGGGCACTTCAGCCCAAGTTAACCTAACCTGCATGTCTTTGGACTGTGGGGGAAACCGGAGCACCCGGAGGAAACCCACGCAGACATGCGGAGAACATGCAAACTCCACACAGAAAGGCCCTCACCAGCCACTGGGTTCGAACCCAGAACCTTCTTGCTGTGAGGCGACCATGCTAACCACTACACCATCGTGCCACCCATATATTTGGGCTTTCAATAATTTCTTTGAACTGTTCTTTTTCTGTAGCAGAATGTACAGCATACATCTTTAATAAAAAAAAAACACTAGAATTTTGGTGCACAAGTTTTAATTTTGGCTTAGTCAATCTGTGACTTACAGCATGCACTGGGACGGTTTGCAGCTGAGTGCGAAGCAGCTGGGATGAGGATCAGCACCTCCAAGTCAGTGGCCATGGCGCTCAGCTGGAAATGGGTGGAGTGCCTACTCCGGGTCAGGGGGGAGTTGCTACTTAAATTGGAGGAATTTAAGTATCTTAGGGTTTTGTTCACAAGTGAGGGTAAGAGGGAGAGGGAGTTGGACAGACAGATCGGGGCAGTGTCAGCAGTGATGCGGGCGCTAAACCGGTCTGTTGTGGTAAAGAGAGAGCTGAGCCAAAAGGCAAAGCTCTCAATTTACTGGTCCATCTACGTTCCCACTCTCACCTATGGTCACAAGCTGTGGGTAGTGACTGAAAGAATGAGATCGCGGATACAAGCGGTAGAAATGAGTTTTCTCCGCAGGGTGGCTGGGCTCTCCCTTAGAGACAGGGTGAGAAGCTTGGTCATTCGGGAGAGACTCAGAGTAGAACTGCTGCTCCTCCACATTGAAAGGAGTCAGTTGAGGTGGTCCCTGGACAGCTCCCAAGGGAAGTTTTCTGGGCTTGCCCCACCAGGAGGAGACCCCGGGACAGACCCAGGACACGCTGGAGAGATTATATCTCTCGGCTGGCCTGGGAACGCCTTGGTATCCCCCCAGAAGAGCTGGTGGAGGTAGCCAGGGAGAGGGAAGTCTGGGCTGCTCTGCTTAGGCTGCTACCCCCGCGACCCGGATCTGGATAAGCGGTAGAAGATGGATGGATGGATGGAAGTTTTAATTTTCTTTGAGTTTTCTGAAATCAACACAGGGTCAAAATGATACATACAGGGTCAAAAATTTGCATACGCTCACTTAGGTTATTAATTCAGAGGTGCTGAAACCTCTAAAATGTCTCTTATCTTGCCAAGGCCGAGGTCTCTTAACTTCCTGTTAGTGATCATGATTGACTACAGCTGGTAGCTTCTCTGTGCCTGCATAAAAAGGGTTTGTTTACAGCACTCATTGGATTGACCAACACACAGCGGGAAAGTCCAAGGAGCTCAGTGCAGATCTGAGAAAGAGGATCGCAGATATATACAACTCCAGAATGTCTCTTGGAGCCATTTCTAAACAACTGCAAATTCCAAAATCAGTTCAAACAATTGTATGCAAGTTATTGTGAGGTGTAGTCACTTTGCCAAGCCACTTTGCTTCAAGAAAACCCAAATTGTCACCCTCAGCTGAAAGGAAATTGGTTTGGATGGTCAGGAACAACCTGGGAACCACCATGGCACAGCCCTGCCATGAACTGGAAGCTGATGGATCACCGTTGACAGTTCAGATCACCATGGACTAAGAGGCTGCTATCCAAGAAATAACCCCCTGCTCCAAAATTGGCACCTTCAAGCTTAACTAAAGTTTGAAGCTGACCACACAGACAAAGAAAAAGCCTTGGAGGAAAGCTGTATGGTCAGATGAGACAAAGATTGAGTTGTTTGGCCACAATGACCACCATGTACAGAGGGACACTGTACCAGATGGTGGTGGTAGGATCATCATGCTCTGGGGCTGTTTTGCTGCCAATGGAACTGGTTCATTGCACAAAGTGGATGGAATAATGAAGAAAGAGGATTACCTCAGGATTCTTCAGCATAAACCATCAGAAACTTGAACACAACTTGGGAGTTACAATAGGACAATGAACCCAAACACGTATCCGAGCTGGTTGTGGAGGATAAAGCAGGCTAACATTAAGCTTAAAACAAGTCCTTACTTCAGTCCTGTTGAAAATATGTGGACCGTGCTTATAAGTCAAGTCTATGCCAAGAAAAAAAAATTAATTGAACTCTATCAATTCTACCATGAACAGTCATGAAATATCCAACCAGAATTCTGCCAGAAGCTTGTTCATGGTAAACAAAAATGTTTGGTCAAAGTGAATCTTGCAAAGAGGCATTTTACCCAAATATTAGGTGTGCTGTATGTATATTTTTGACCCTGTATGTATAATTTTGACCTTGTGTTGATTTCAGAGAAAATTAAAACTTGTGCACTAAATTCTAGTGTTTTTTTTTTTTTAAATTAAAGATGTTTGCTGTACAGGGCGGCACGGTGGTGTAGTGGTTAGCGCTGTCGCCTCACAGCAAGAAGGTCCGGGTTTGAGCCCCGTGGCCGGCGAAGGCCTTTCTGTGCGGAGTTTGCATGTTCTCCCTGTGTCCGCGTGGGTTTCCTCCGGGTGCTCCGGTTTCCCCCACAGTCCAAAGACATGCAGGTTAGGGTAACTGGTGACTCTAAATTGACTGTAGGTGTGAATGGTTGTCTGTGTCTATGTGTCAGCCCTGTGATGACCTGGCGACTTGTCCAGGGTGTACCCCGCCTTTCGCCTGTAGTCAGATGGGATAGGCTCCAGCTTGCCTGCGACCCTGTAGAACAGGATAAAGCGGCTAGAGATAATGAGATGAGATGAAAAACATTCAAATCAGTTTTAAATGCCAAAAAACTTGAAGCAACTTTGAAAAACCTACATTTGTGTACATAAACTTTACCTATAATTAAAATATTATTACATAAAAATTCATTTTTGTCTTCCATAAAGACACCACATTTAACTATATGATAATCAAGTACAGGTATTACATTTTTTGTAACTACCCACTCATACATTCTGTCCCAAAAGATCTTAACACTATTACAGGTGTAGAAAAGATGTTCCTGAGTTTCGATATCTTCTTGACAAAACGTATGTACATTACAGTCCCAATTAAACTTTACTCAAAATAATCCCTTACAGAGCCCTGTGATGACCTGGCGACTTGTCCAGGGTGTACCCCACCTTTCGCCCATAGTCAGCTGGGATAGGCTCCAGCTTGCCTGCGACCCTGTAGAAGGATAAAGCGGCTAGAGATAATGAGATGAGATGAATCCCTTACAGAAAAAACACATGAATTTCCCATGTATTTCACATGTGATCACGTTACCACGTGGTAACATGTGGAATACATGGTATCAGATTTTGTAACATGTGTTACCATGTAGAGCACATGTGGAAAACATGTTACCACGTGTGTAAAACATTCCCACATGTGATTCACATAAAATTGGGCCAAAACCACGTTTCCCATTTGCAAATAACGTTTCCCACGTGCAAAACACATTTTCCACATATTTCACATGTGAAAAATCACATGTGAAGTTCATGTGGTTTTTCTGTAAGGGATTCCTTGCATGAATAAATATTATTGTTTTAAAATGAACTTCTTTCATTTTTGCGAACAAAGGAAATGACAAATGTGTCGTCAGATTAGATTATGGACACAAGCAACAATTGCGAAAATGAAACAATTACCTACCATCCACTACGTAATTGTTTAATTTTCGCAATCGTTGCTTGTGTCCATAATCTAATCTGTAACCTGCAGACACTTTACTTAAGCATGTTATTTGGTGTGTGCGTTACGGAATGAAACCAAGAAACAGGTGAGAAGGAATCGATTCTAGGAACTTTGGAACTGACTCTGATTCTGATTCTAAGTACTGGGAATCAATGTAGTCGATTCAAAGAGTCGATTCCATATGAATGATGTGCATGATACAGCTTCAAACTGCTGTTGTGTGTTTCAAACAAGAACAGAGGACTAGTTGTTTGTTAATTACTATAGTTAGTAGTACAGTAGCCCAGTAAAAAAAAAAGTTTATTATTATAGTTAATAGCCTTTTTAGCTAATCATTTGAATTCAATAGCTTTAACCCAGCTACAGTACAAATAATGTCAACATAATGTGTTCTGTCGGTGGAAGGTTCAGGAATATAAAGCTCTGTGGTGCCAATGAAAACCCCGTATATCACTGTGAACATTTAAATAATGAGTTTAATATTTGAGTAGTTAGATCTCATCTCATCTCATTATCTCTAGCCGCTTTATCCTGTTCTACAGGGTCGCAGGCAAACTGGAGCCTATCCCAGCTGACTACGGGCGAGAGGCGGGGTACACCCTGGACAAGTCGCCAGGTCATCACAGGGCTGACACATAGACACAGACAACCATTCACACTCACATTCACACCTACGGTCAATTTAGAGTCACCAGTTAACCTAACCGGCATGTCTTTGGACTATGGGAGAAACCGGAGCACCCGGAGGTGGTGGGTTTCCCAAAAGCCTCTTAACGCTAAGAGCATCTTAACTAGAAGAGTGTTCATTGTGCTGCTCGCTCTACCTTTTAACAATGATCTTTGTGCAATGATGATTTTGGGAAACTCGGGCCAGACCAGTATACCACTTGCGCAAAGGCATTTTTTGCTGCTTTGGTTTTATGTTGTGGGGGAAATACTTCGTGTTTTAACCGTTTCACCCTGACAACGCCCAACCCCTGTTCAGACCGATGCTCATCGAGTGTGGGCAAAACAGATACAGTACTCTGGAATCGAATCCAAAGCTCGTTAATGTAGCCAAATCAACTTTACTATTTTTTAATGTTTGCACTGTCTGTAAATACAAGGAATAGATATAATTCTTTCACAGTACTGAAAACCCAGACCTTCTCTGGTCTTTAGTTATGAAGCCACTAAACCGCATTAACAAGAAGTTTGGACACATACATTTTTACAACTGTTTATTTACTCAATAAAACGCAAAACAATTTATGCAAAGACTATCATGTCCATTTTTTTTTTTAATGTAGACAAAACAAGGATGACTGAGACAGTCTCGATGCAGATGGGTGAGGATTCAGACTGTAAAGGCAGCACAATGCTTCTAGCAAACAGCATTCAGTTCCTTCACATCTGGGCCTTAACTCCTAACATAGTCACAAAAACACAGCTCATGCTAGTCAATAGCAGAATAAAATAAATAATAAAATAAGATACATAAATGCAGTACAATTAGCAGCAATACCTCAATTAAATGCCATTTGATCAGTAGTGTCACTGTTCTGATTGATTAGTATCAATTACCACTTTCATTCCAACAGTAGTTTCATTGTGTGAAATGTGTATGAGCAGTATTGAATCAATCAAACTGAGCCAAAACTCCATTAAAAGGAAAAAAAAACAAATATATCATTCATTCACTATACATGTATAACATTCACATGCTCCCATTAGATATGTACTGTAATACCTAACTAAACGGTAAAAGGGCAATGTGTTACATTCTTTGAGTTTGGTTTCTTTATTCCTTTTCATTTTAAAATGCCCCTTTCTTTTTTTCTTTTGTCTTCCTAAACTTCCTTTATTATACCTTTGTAATTGCTTTATCCAGAAAGACCCAAAATAGCAAATCCAAGCATGGCAGACTGGCAGAATTCACAGTATTTTTACTTATTATTGTGCTAGCTTGTCAGTAACGTAACTATTTTATAGAATGACCTTAATGAACAGAGCAAGTACAGAGCGATGACAAAATATGCAGGAGATCTAAGGCGAATAACTGCATTCCAGGCAGCATCCTATTTTTTTTTTTTTGGTTTTTCTTCAAAAATACTTTCTCATCGTAACATTTACTGCGTTAAGTCCATTGTGCTACCCTCAGCGTCTGATGCCTTGTTCGTGTTCATTCTCCGTGTCGAAATGTAAAACATGCTGAGATGACTAGGATATATCACTGCTGATGCTATTGTCTGGGTGAAGCAGGTAGTACTGGGCCTCTGAGGTGTAGTGCATGAACTGTAGTAGAAGTAGACAAACAGATACTTAGTACATACAGGGCATCCATAGATACAGAGGTAATGGAGGAGATATCAACAGCGTGCAATGGGGGAATAATTGCAAAGTGAAGGGGATGGGGGTGGGGGTAGAGGGGCAAGAAGAATGGGGACATGGGTAGGGAGGGACGGGAAGGGAGCACTTAGTATTCATCCTGGTCCAAGTGGGCCTGCTCGTCTATTTCCTCATCGTCTGGCGCTGCAAATCCTTCCTGCAGTCCAAGAAACATGGCCTTTATTAGAGTTAATTCTCGTCTCTCTTGATTTCTAACCTCACATTCACACTAGCAGGCAACAACTTGCTCATATCGCTTGTAGTTTGTCTCTTGTGGGTATGTAGCGAATGCTACTGTTGTCGCTTGTCAGTGTGTGTCCAGCATTTTGTTAGGTCCAATGACAAACAGTAGTAACAAAGCAAGCTAATCGTAACAACTACATACACCAGAAACATTAACATCTCTGCTACTTATGTCCAAGCTTTATTTTTCTTTCTACACTACGTTCACACTGCAGGCTGAAGTGACTCAAATCCGATCTTTTCGCCCATATGTGACCTGTATCCGATCTTTTATTGACAATATGAACGACACAGATCCGATTTTTTCAAATCCGACCCAGGCCATTTGGATATGTGGTCCTAATTCCGATTCCTATCCGATCTTTTCATATGCGACTTCAGTCTGAACCGCCAGGTCGCATTCATCCGACTTACACGTCATCAACAAGCCACAAACGTCACTATTCTGCGCTGAAGTAGGCGGCAGGTCTCTCAAAAAAAGTTACAACAACAAAACCCTTGCCCTCTTCCTTCTCAACCTCCTCCTTAACATCAGGCTATTGTGCATGTTCTGGCTCCGTCGCAACAACAACTGCATCATCGCCAGGTACTCCATGCTGGCTACTGTCATACACAGGAAACTTTAGGTTACTTCCGTAAACACTGGCCATGCTCACTGCGTGTGACGTCGTCGTATCCTGCAATGCGCATGCGGAACACTTTTAGGTCACTTTTCGTTCATACTGAGGATCACATACAAGTCGCATATATTTGTTAATGTGAACGACCTCACAAAAAAATCGGATTTCACAAAAAAATCGGAATTGAGCATTAAGCCTTGCAGTGTGAACGGAGTGTTAATGTCTCTATATACTGTACATTTAATGAAAGTCAGATATAACAAGATAAGACGAAACCATGTTTTTTTGGGGGGCGTTTTTTTCCTTCCATTTTTGTGCATCGGTCTGTCAATGGGATCTAATTACAAGTTGTGAGCGGAGAAGTGAAGAAATGCGAGACTACATGCACCACAGGATTGGTCTGACGAAACTTTCAAGCCAGTTGTTTGGCTTTGCTGCTTTACTGTGCATGAAATCTCAATTCAAATGTCACGCTGTCACTTTCCACAGAAAATGAATAGGTCATCTGTTTGCTTTGTCTTGCTAATGTGAATGTAAGGTAAGGCATACTCATTCCACTATTACCAAATCATTATCCACTCAGCCATCCATTCTAATATGCACTGGGGTTGGGAATAGCCATGCCTACCTCTGTGGCATAAAGGATGTTGATTATCCGAGTGAGGATGGGGTTGTTCTCGTTCTCGTGTTCCTGGCAGATCAGCTCAATGTCTCGCAGTTTGCTGAAGTAGAAATCTCTTTCCTTCTCCAGACCGTCTACAGTTAACTTCAGTTCCATTAACTTTCCAAAAGAAACGGGGGGGAAAAAAAACAAGGAAGGACGACTTTCCCTGTTACTATTGAGACAGGGCAGGCAGACGTAGCTCTATTCTGAGGAATATAGGTCACTAAAAACAGGCCAAATAGTTCTGAACGTATAATGGGAATAATGGACATGCACTTTTTGACATATTGTAATCATTTGCTACACTATGACTACAAAAAAAAATAATGAATTCATTTGTACAAGTAGTAGGCTGGGAAAATAAACAAAGGTGATAGTCACAATTGTGTAGAATTATAAAAAACAATTATACATCACCCAACTCATGTGAAACACTGGAAGGCAGATTAAGATGTCCTTACCCTCCCAGTGACTCTACCTGTTGATTAAGCTCCATGATCTCAGCATCGCCACCTCCATTCCGAGTGAGACTGGGGTTCTTCCTGACAGTCGTGGTCATCACCCTCTGTGGCGTGGGCATGTTTTTGGGGACTGTGGGCGATGTTCTCTGTGGCCCTGAAATTCAAACAACTTCAGTGATGAGCCATTGCCTTATTATCACCAAGCTACACAAAGTAAAACATGTTTCATGCAGTAAGCTGATGTACTTTAAATATGCAGAAGTAGCAACGTTTAATGATGTGCTAGGCTAAATCCGGTATTTAAAGCCTGAGCAAGATCAGCCTTTTAGTCTAAAGCTGTTGCATGGACATTTTGTTAATTCTGTAACATTGGTTAAACTCAAATTGGAACAGAAACTCTGTAAAATATTATCTTTTTAAGGACATTTAACCAAAGTCACATCATTATGATACGATGTTCTTAGGAGACTGAACTGCGGACACATTTCCATTCCAGCCCAATGACATCATAGCAAAGGTCAACTGTTAAGCATTTTTAATTTGCAGGCTACTTTTCATATTTTTGTCCTACTGTTGACTTCAAAATGGCATGATATAATAAATAAATAAAATCCGGCTCAATTATAATAGTTTCATATTACATCCTGACATCAAAACAATGAAGAGTTTTCAGATCGTATTTCTTGGACTGAGGTGTAACAAAGACTGACTCAAAAACACAAAAATCCTTGCAGTGCAGGTAAATAATTTGAGTTCAGCCGATACATATAATTCAAACCAACTGCCCAAGTCATCACTGTGCAACTTTGGTTGTTAGTCGCATGTTTGTATTGAGACTTTTTTTTCAATGGCACTGAGCTGAATATTTCACCACAAGATGCAATTTCGCACTGTTGACTTTTATGGAAGCTTGAGCATGGAGCAAGGCCGTGCACAAACCGGCCACTTGCAGGGTAGAAGCTCAGCAATGGATGCAGCAGAGGTGCAATAGAATCATGGGGTTACCTGGACCAGTTCTCTTGGGTTTGTGGGAAAAGTGTTCACCTGGATTCAGGGGAGGAGCGATGTCTTGACCCTGTCTAGCTTGAAGAGGATCATACTCTTTTCCATCATAGTTGGCATCAAAGAATTTCTTGAACCATTGGACGAATTCAAAGTTGTCTTGGAACTTCCCCTTGACAAGCTTTTCCACTGGGATTATCTGATCGGGTAATAAATATGACAAATATTTACAAACACAAGTCATTCACGTCGTTTTGAACATCTGTTATATGATATTGAGTCTAGGCAACTGAATTTGTCATATAATCTTGAAAACATGTCAACACTCACTGCCTGAAAACTGATATGAAAATATGAAATTCTCAGTTTTTTCAATAAATAACTAAGCACAACACAATGTAGACATTTATATATACTGTCAGACATGTAATCAAATATAATCTCACTATAACTGACTTTCCCCATATAGTATAGTGTTGCATAAAAATATTGCATGAATGGTTCAAGTAAAAAAAATTGCTTCTAATATATTTTAATTAAGGGCGGCACGGTGGTGTAGTGGTTAGCGCTGTCGCCTCACAGCAAGAAGGTCCGGGTTCGAGCCCCATGGCCGGCGAGGGCCTTTCTGTGCGGAGTTTGCATGTTTTCCCCGTGTCCGCGTGGGTTTCCTCCGGGTGCTCCGGTTTCCCCCACAGTCCAAAGACATGCAGGTTAGGTTAACTGGTGACTCTAAATTGACCGTAGGTGTGAGTGTGAATGGTTGTCTATGGCCAAGTTTACATTAGACCGTATCTGTCTCATTTTCTTCGCGGATGCACTGTCCGTTTACATTAAACCGCCTGGAAACGCCGGGAAACGGGAATCCGCCAGGGTCCACGTATTCAATCTAGATCGTGTCTGGTCCGGTGCTGTGTAAACATTGAGAATACACGGATACACGGCTACGCTGTGCTGAGCTCTAGCTGGCATCTCATTGGACAACGTCACTGTGACATCCACCTTCCTGATTCGCTGGCGTTGGTCATGTGACGCGACTGCTGAAAAACGGCGCGGACTTCCGCCTTGTATCACCTTTCATTAAAGAGTATAAAAGTATGAAAATACTGCAAATACTGATGCAAATACTGCCCATTGTGTAGTTATGATTGTCTTTAGGCTTGCCATCCTTCCACTTGCAAGTGGTAAGTGATATGCGCTGGGATCACACACACAGCGGCTCAGTCCCGAATCATTGCTTGTGCACTTCACTCGCGTGCTCTGTGAGCTGCACAGGGCTGGACTGCGCACCCTCCAGAGGGCACTCGCTGTTCAGGGCGGAGTGATTTGGAGCGCAGGATGCCTGCGGAGCCGAGCGTATCCGTGTATTGATGTTGCTGTGTGCACGCAAATCGTGTATTGGTGTTGCTGTGTGCACACTAATCGTTTTAAAAACGTTAATCTGATGATCCGCTGATACGGTCTAATGTAAACTTGGCCTATGTGTCAGCCCTGTGATGACCTGGCGACTTGTCCAGGGTGTACCCCGCCTTTCGCCCGTAGTCAGCTGGGATAGGCTCCAGCTTGCCTGCGACCCTGTAGAACAGGATAAAGCGGCTACAGATAATGAGATGAGATATTTTAATTAAGATATATTGCTGAATCAAAAGGCTTCCTAAATGACATGGGAAAAAAATATTTCAAACAATGAAAACAGACTAACTTTGTCCACACTCATCCTCTTGAAAGCTGCTTGAAGAACTTTGAAATTGTGTATATACTCGTGTTCCAACTTTGCTTGGAATTTCACCTTCTTGAGAAAAATACACCCTGGGAATAACATGTCCATGAACTGACAATATGCTGCACCTATAGATAAACAAAAACACAAAAATGTTTATCTTGTTCGTTATGATGAAAAGTCATTATGCTTAAGTTAGGAGCGCCATTTTGATCTGGTGAATAAACACCATCAGTCAGAATCACTTGGATCCAAATTTGTGAAACTTTGTAATATTGGAGGGAAAACAACGACTAGGAAAGTGAATGCAGCTAAGGTGAAATTGTCAGTCTGTTTAATGCTGAACATGATGAGACTCACCTGAACATAATTGCTCTATTTTGGTGTAGCTGAGCTGGAGAGAGTCGTTCACCCATGCCAGCATGTCATGTCGGCTCAGGTTCTCATTGGTTACAGATGTGGAGTATACGTTCACCGCCATTCCTTACATGGAGGAAATGATGTAAAGGTAGTTTTTATTATGTCTAGCTGGACTTTATCCATTGGAATTTGACCAGACATTGAAAACTGACTATTCAAAAGTGAAGATAAAGTTAAAAAACTTTGAGAGCAGGCAAGAGGAACTGCATTTTTCATGGAATATTAAAACAACAATAATTCTGTCTTTTAGGTAATTAATGGTGATCAATTATGTGCAATATGACAGGGAGACAGTAAACAAATCACATTTTATTTCAGGTTCTCTGAGAAAAACGTTTGTAATAAAGAAGGGAGAAACACAGTACAACACCTTCAATATTAACTGTCAAGTTGAATTTTATATAATAGGTAAAAAACAACACTAAACAGCATAGTGCTCTGGTTCTCCACATCCCTGATTATCTAAAGTGTCGAATCATCAGAGAGTAAAGAAAGCAAGAACATCACAATCCTTATCTGGAAGTCAAACCTTCCAGACTAGACTGGGATTCTTTAGCATTTTTTTCTACCATAGTTAACAAGTAGCCTGGACATATCTACTTCATCCAACCTGTTCGGTGATCTGTGCTCTATACCACGGGTTCTCAAAGTGGGGTCTAGGGAAATCCTGGGATCAGTGAAGCATAGCCAGGGGGTCTTTTTATTTACAGTGGTGGAAATCCAACCCATTCTCAATCCCAACACATTAAATATTGAAGCATGGGCAGAAGCGTCACTAGTTTAGAGTCACTACACGCATGCAGAAGGGCGACTTCGTTCTCATTATACAGATGTGCTTGGTAATTCTGTGGTTATTAATGAAAGCCAATTTGCTTCATCTCTCTGATGCAAGAACGAAACAAATTTACTGGCTTTGTGAATGAAATTTGGTGAATGAATGAACAAAACACAGTCTGTAATCAAGAATAACACTTCTCTGATTTTTCTTTATTGTTATTTAGTGCGGGCGGCACGGTGGTGTAGTGGCTAGCACTGTCGCCTCACAGCAAGAAGGTCCTGGGTTCGAGCCCAGCGGCCGACGAGGGCCTTTCTGTGTGGAGTTCGCATGTACTCCCCATGTCTGCGTGGGTTTCCTCCGGGTGCTCCGGTTTCCCCCAAAGGCTAATTGGTGGCTCTAAATTGACCATGAGTGTGAATGGTTGTTTGTCTCTCTGTATCAGCCCTGTGATGACCTGGCGACTTGTCCAGGGTGTACCCCGCCTCTCGCCCATAGTCAGCTGGGACAGGCTCCAGCTTGCCTGCGACCCTGCACAGGATAAGTGGCTACAGATAATGGATGGATGTTATTTAGTGCTGGTGGAAATCACGACCCATCATTATCGAAGTTACTAGCCTATATGAACAAGTTTACTCAAAACATCAACAAGTCAAAATCTCATCTCATCTCATTATCTCTAGCCACTTTATCCTGTTCTACAGGGTCACAGGCAAGCTGGAGCCTATCCCAGCTGACTACGGGCGAAAGGCGGGGTACACCCTGGACAAGTCGCCAGGTCATCACAGGGCTGACACATAGACACAGACAACCATTCACACTCACATTCACACCTACGAACAATTTAGAGTCACCAGTTAACCTAACCTGCATGTCTTTGGACTGTGGGGGAAACCGGAGCACCCGGAGGAAACCCACGCGGACACGGGGAGAACATGCAAACTCCACGCAGAAAGGCCCTCGCCGGCCACGGGGCTCGAACCCGGACCTTCTTGCTGTGAGGCGACAGCGCTAACCACGTGCCTCCCCCAAGTCAAAATCAAGTATCTTATAAATAATGTCACCTTTTGGTTGGTGGAGAATTTATAAACGGAATACTAATAAATAGACAAACTATTACTCTACGCATTTACACAGATCATGAAGTATATGTGTACTGGTCAGAGAAATGTACCAGTTAAAGGAGTGCCTGCTGACAGGAAGCATGCTCTGTCCAGTCCATGCATTTGCACTGGGACGAATCTCCTAAAAGCATCATGACCTTTATTGTAGTGGCAAGAAATCAGTGGCTCTCTGTGACATTTTGGGTTGCCAGTCCTCACCGACAGACCAGATGTGACTTTAATCTGCAGGTGTTTAATACTTGATTTGACTTGGAGATATATATTTTTTTCTTTCACCCTGCCCACCGTTAACGTGCCATCGCACACGCAGTTCGATTCACCCGTCAAGAAAAGACCATCTTAATGTAGTTTATTTTGAAAATGAATATCTAAAAGTATGTAATGAACATTGCAGTGAGTCTGGACACGTTGTCTCGAGCTCTAAGGGCACGTTGTCCAGTTTCTCTGCACTGATCCATGAATGGCCTCTGATTCTGCTTCAGTAACTAACACTGCTTTATTAACAGCTCGGGTGCATGCTTACTGTAAACACACACTGCTCTAGACTCGAGTGCCCACATGCTTACGAACTGTGGCGAGTTATTAAAAAGAAAAACAACCTGATGTTTAATTTATCAGCTAGCTGAGTCAGTAAATGCCCACACTGACAGAGCAGACTGCATTTCCAGCGAGTCTTGCCTTCACACAGCCCGCAGGCCCGCAGCCCACACCGTCATTGTGGTGTGTAAGGCTTCATAAGGCTGTAATGTTCGCCTGAACTGGCGTGAATAAATGATGACTGGGCTGAATGTCACGCTGCCTCACTAAAATAACATGGCAGGCCGCGGCGCGCGCGCTGTCCACTGTCGCCGCCGCTCGCTGGCTGACTGGAGCCTCACACACTCACACACAGCCACAAAGGCCCCAGTGCCGACACCGTCCAGGCGTGTTTTTAGCAAATAAACAACAACAAGACCAAATAAATATTCTTTAATTACTTACTGTGTTATCTTTTTGTCTAGGTTCCCGATGCAGCCTCCGTTACGCCTCCTGTCAGAATCTCAGACGAGCCCTGCTGCCTTAGCGCTTACAGTGCGGTGCAGTGCTTTGGAACGGGCCGCCCCCGCCGCTAATGCGCATGCGCGTAATAGTCCGGCGCCCCGCCCCTGCTGTTAATACAGTACTTTAACAAACATTTCAAAATGCATTTATTAGAGAGATAACATGTAGTAATACTACAACAACAGCAACAAATAATAATAATTATTATTATAATAATAATAATTATTATTATTATTAGTAGTAGTAGTAGTAGTAGTAGTACACAGTAAAAATCATAGTGTCAATTTTACTCTTTAAGAGTTGAATTTAACTCTCTGTCAGATAACATTTGGTCCCACTCAAAATCAGTGTAAAATTTACTCTATAGCCAGTGTAAGATTTTTAGAGTTAATTTTACTCTATTTTGTGTCAAAATTAACAATGAGGTGTGTAAAAATATTTAACACTATAGATAGTGTAAGATTTTCAGAGTTAATCTGACTCTATATTGTATTTTCGCGGGGAATCATCACCCTGCAGAGTAGATTTTGTCGTTGTGTGCAAGTGGGAATTAACTCTCACTTTTGACACTACCATTTAGACGATTTTACTCTGCATAGTGTTATAACTACTCTATCCAGAGGAAAATAGGTTTACACTGCAATATTGACACTCCATTTTTTACTGTGTAGTAGTAGCAGTAGTAGTAGTAGTACTAGTACTGGTATTATTTTATAATATTTATATACTATATTATTATTATTAGTAGTAGTAGTAGTAGTAGTAGTACTGATATTAATTTATAATATTTATATACTATATTATTATTATTATTAGTAGTAGTAGTAGTAGTAGTAGTACTGGTATTATTTTATAATATTTATATACTATATTAGTAGTAGTAGTAGTAGTAGTACTAGTACTGGTATTATTTTATAATATTTATATACTATATTATTATTATTATTATTAGTAGTAGTAGTAGTAGTAGTAGTAGTAGTAGTAGTAGTACTGGTATTATTTTATAATATTTATATACCATATTATTATTAGTAGTAGCAGTAGTACTAGTACTGGTATTATTTTATAATATTTATATACTATATTATTATTATTATTATTATTATTATTATTATTAGTAGTAGTAGTAGTAGTAGTAGTAGTAGTACTGGTATTATTTTATAATATTTATATACTATATTAGTAGTAGTAGTAGTAGTAGTAGTAGTACTAGTACTGGTATTATTTTATAATATTTATATACTATATTATTATTATTATTATTATTATTAGTAGTAGTAGTAGTAGTAGTAGTACAACCCCAATTCCAAAAAAGTTGGGACAAAGTACAAATTGTAAATAAAAACGGAATGCAATACTTTACAAATCTCAAAAACTGATATTGTATTCACAATAGAACACAGACAACATATCAAATGTCAAAAGTGAGACATTTTGAAATTTCATGCCAAATATTGGCTCATTTGAAATTTCATGACAGCAACACATCTCAAAAAAGTTGGGACAGGGGCAATAAGAGGCTGGAAAAGTTAAAGGTACAAAAAAGGAACAGCTGGAGGACCAAATTGCAACTCATTAGGTCAATTGGCAATAGGTCATTAACATGACTGGGTATAAAAAGAGCATCTTGGAGTGGCAGCGGCTCTCAGAAGTAAAGATGGGAAGAGGATCACCAATCCCCCTAATTCTGCGCCGACAAATAGTGGAGCAATATCAGAAAGGAGTTCGACAGTGTAAAATTGCAAAGAGTTTGAACATATCATCATCTACAGTGCATAATATCATCAAAAGATTCAGAGAATCTGGAAGAATCTCTGTGCGTAAGGGTCAAGGCCGGAAAACCATACTGGGTGCCCGTGATCTTCGGGCCCTCAGACGGCACTGCATCACATACAGGCATGCTTCTGTATTGGAAATCACAAAATGGGCTCAGGAATATTTCCAGAGAACATTATCTGTGAGCACAATTCACCGTGCCATCCGCCGTTGCCAGCTAAAACTCTATAGTTCAAAGAAGAAGCCGTATCTAAACATGATCCAGAAGTGCAGACATCTTCTCTGGGCCAAGGCTCATTTAAAATGGACTGTGGCAAAGTGGAAAACTGTTCTGTGGTCAGACAAATCAAAATTTGAAGTTCTTTATGGAAATCAGGGACGCCGTGTCATTCGGACTAAAGAGGAGAAGGACGACCCAAGTTGTTATCAGCGCTCAGTTCAGAAGCCTGCATCTCTGATGGTATGGGAGATTAGTGCGTGTGGCATGGGCAGCTTACACATTTGGAAAGACACCAGCAATGCTGAAAGGTATATCCAGGTTCTAGAGCAACATATGCTCCCATCCAGACGACGTCTCTTTCAGGGAAGACCTTGCATTTTCCAACATGACAATGCCAAACCACATACTGCATCAATTACAGCATCATGGCTGCGTAGAAGAAGGGTCCGGGTACTGAACTGGCCAGCCTGCAGTCCAGATCTTTCACCCATAGAAAACATTTGGCGCATCATAAAACGGAAGATACGACAAAAAAGACCTAAGACAGTTGAGCAACTAGAATCCTACATTAGACAAGAATGGGTTAACATTCCTATCCCTAAACTTGAGCAACTTGTCTCCTCAGTCCCCAGACGTTTACAGACTGTTGTAAAGAGAAAAGGGGATGTCTCACAGTGGGAAACATGGCCTTGTCCCAACTTTTTTGAGATGTGTTGTTGTCATGAAATTTAAAATCACCTAATTTTTCTCTTTAAATGATACATTTTCTCAGTTTAAACATTTGATATGTCATCTATGTTCTATTCTGAATAAAATATGGAATTTTGAAACTTCCACATCATTGCATTCCGTTTTTATTTACAATTTGTACTTTGTCCCAACTTTTTTGGAATCGGGGTTGTAGTAGTAGGAGGAGGAGAAGGAGGAGTAGTACTGGTATTATTTTATAATATTTATATACTATATTATTATTATTGTTGTTCACAGTTCAATCTATAATAATACAACACATTATAATAATATATTTATTATGCGTGCAATAATCCGGGATATGATAATATAATAAACAATATTATTTATAATAAATAATTTATTATTATTAATAGTAGTAGTAGTAGCAGTACTAGTACTGCTATTATTTTATAATATTTATATACTATATTATTATTATTAGTAGTAGTAGTAGTACTGGTATTTAATAATATTTATATACTATATCATTATTATTATTATTAGTAGTAGTAGTAGTAGTAGTAGTACTAGTACTGGTATTTTATAATATTTATATATTATTATTATTATTATTATTGATGTTAGAATCATTGTAGCTTGAACTGTCATTGTGAGGATTGAGCAAAAAAAATTGCTTTTTTTATTATTTTTTTTAATCCAGCAGTCCTGTTGAATTCTTGATTCTGATTGGTCAAAAGGTGTTGTTTAATTTTCTATAAAACAGAAGCTTAAAGCTGCGAGGCAAATCACCGGTTTCTATTAAAGCACTAGTTCAAATACATTATAGTTGCTATAGCAACAACCTGAACAGCACAGTGAACGCTGTAACTTAAAGTTTCCTGATGCAGGAAAGCTTTTTAGGATGGAGGAGTTTCTGGTTTCTTAATAACATGACAGGCTGCCTTTTTTTTTTTTTTTGGTCTTATTCGTTTCAATTGATCGATGTGTTAGAGAAATTTTCTCAGATAGTGAGGGAATCTGTGGTCATTTACCCTGAAGGCCAAAAGCAAAGATTGGACTATAAAGTACTTTTGTCATTACAATGAATGAGTGTGTCCAAACTTTTGACTAGTGCTGTACTTTTTACTTTGAAATGTATGCATGTTTAATTTGTAAAAAGTGATGCAGTGTTCAGAGAATATAATTTCAGCTTTTTTTTTTAAATCAAATGTAATAACTATATTATTGATAGTTAAAATGTAACAGTACTGTCACATGTCAACAAGGCACTTGTAGTAGAATTATGAGGAGATAATGTCTACTCCATAGGTAGCATACGATATATTTCTCTAGTAAGGAGACATTTGAAAAAAAAAGAAACCCTATAATAAGGCCAATTATCCTGTATAATCATGTGCAGTACCTATGTATGTTATTACTGTTAATGCTATTGTATAGTTTGCACACAGTTTATCACAAGTGCACCTATAGGAATCCTGGGCCTCCTGCTTTCAAAGGAGTGTTGTCGCCAATTAACTGTATTATATTTATCCTAATAGATTGTTCCACATCCTCAGCATTTCTACACAATTTACTGTAATACACTGAGTTTATTAGCCATTTTATTTGTTTGGTGCTCTGCTGTTCATTAGGGTGCATCAGTTGCCCCCTAAAAATGAAAAGTTCCTCCGATCATGATGCATTTTTGTTTTTATATTCCTTTTGGTAAGAAAACACACTAGGTGAAATATTTGGACAAAATTCAAAAGTTTAATGGTGGCACCAGGAGCTCAAAGTTATGGAAAAAGCTGCTATTTTATGACTTTTATGACAAAATTTCGATCACTTTTCATGAACATTATGGCACCTTATAGAGTATACCAAATATCTTAGATCCACATTTTTAGTACATATTCTAAATATATTATCAAGCACAGTTTGAGTTTTAGCTGTTCATTTAATCATTGTTCAACTACTTTTAAACAATACAAATGTATTATGAATCACATTAATGCTTCTCAATCCCTTGCAAAGGTTCTTAACATGATCTCTGGGTCACAAGGAATCAATAAATGGAGTCCAACATTGTGATTCAAACCTTACGCGAAAACATAAGCGTTTTTTTGGCAAAAAATGAACCTCATGGTGCCACCATTAGACTTTTGAATATGGTCAAAAAATGTTACAGGATGTCTTTATTGGTGAAAAGGAACACCCAAACAAAAACGCATCAGATTTTATGAAAGTGAGGGCAACTGATGCACCCTACTGTTCATTCCTACCAAGATTTATGTTCATCACATTGACATAAATTAAAAATAATTCTGAGCATTTTAATTCCATTCAGCTATTTAAGTAATTTGTTTAATATAATTAAATACTAATAATTTTAAATATGGTATTATACAAGCATTGTTTAGCACACTAATCACTAATACAAGTTAGTTTGCTTCTCGTTAAGTTGACAGCAATCACACACACACACACTTCTATCTCTCTTTCATAAGTGTGTTACAATATTCCACACTGTAGTAATGCATCCATGTGTAGGTTCATCCTACATGCTTTAATGCTGTAACTCAGGATCAAAAAAGTACCATACAAGGTTGGACAGGGTTTATTTGAACTTTTGAGAGGAACAGAACACATACACTTGTAGTGCATACATACATGGTATAGATTAAAAAATACGTTTGAGAAACATCGAGAGAAATGTTGAGTTCCAAAAGGAAACAAAAACATCCACACGCATGAATATTCAGCACCAATAGAGAAATCCTAGTATATCTGTTGGACAGGTTCACTTCGACATCTTTACTGCCGTTATGCCGTAACAGATGTTGTCTACAGTGGGGTCTCCCAACATGGCTGGCCTACTGAGAGGAGTCGTAACAGAACCAATGAAAGACCATAGCAATGAATCTCCTTTTAATCGAGCACTTCAATATGTTTCTGAGCCATTTGGCCATTTTCAGGGGTTATTCATTCAGTCACTGACTGCAATTTAAGTGTTTGAGTTTTGAAACATTTACAGATGTTACAGGTGTTATTTTTTATATTGGACAACACAATGCCAATTCATAATAAACCATAACTTGTATGTAGAAGTATGTTTTTTTTGTGATCTCTAAAAGCCTACATCTCTCTCCACTGTTTAACCAAGTCTCAAAATAATTAAAACTGTTTTCAGTTGAATACTATTTGAAAATTTGGAAACACACAGACATTTGTTTCGCAGTGTTCCTGGTGTTATGTCACTGTGAACTCAAAAAGGCAACCCTAGGCAATTACATAAACATGATGCGGTCAGACTTAACTGAGAAAATCAATCCTGATATGTGACACTGTAAACATGGCATTCATATTGGTTCACATTTATGGGAGGTACATTACTATGTTACTTGACCATAAACGGTCTCAGCAAATCTAAGAACAAACAGCTATTGATAACAAATCGGCAACACAGCACAAGTCTACCGCACAGGGACACACCACTGTTGCCACTCACCATGTCATGTGGGGGAAACAAATGCTAAAACAATAAAAAAAACAAAAAAAAAACAAATATGAACATACACAGTCTTGAGCGAAATCATAGTTGTGGCATTAAATAGATTTGATCAAACACTTTAGCTTGCTTTTGAATCATCCACAATTTAACAGTCATGTGAAAGAAAAAAATAATTCAATATACACAATGAAAATACAAAAGCGATACTGAGGCTGCAATATAGAAGCATCTTTTTTTTTAATATGTGTTATTTGATTACCACAACAGATGTACAGTTTAACAAATGGAGAGGCAGGGTAGTACTGTACATAAGTGCAATTCCAAAAATAAAACACTGAGGTAAACACAATCATGTGCCCAAATAATTAAAAAAAATGTGGTAAAATATATAATAATACACAGTCCCACATCCATTAAGCTGCGGTATTGTAATGTTTGTTCAAAATTTCTGCCAAATTTATACACCTTTAAAGGAATATTATAGCATTTTTTTCAATCTGATCAATCATCAATAGATTAACAATGCATGTGCAACTGATGATAGATTTGAGTCAACGTTTCTCTGTATTGAGGAAACAGAAAAAAGTTTTTCACCAAACCAAGTTAAAAAAATTGAAAAGTTAAAAAGGTTAAAAAGTTAAAAAAAGTTTAAGGGCTGTTGTTGGAGAATGTGTGTACGTATGGGGAAATATGGTGGATTGAAATCGATTCATTTGAGATCAGGTTGGGAAAAAAACCCTAAGTATTCCTTGAACTGTTGCATATCACAGTGCACTGTTCTGAATATAGTGATATAAAGTGAAGTAGACAGGATCAGAGGAGAACTTGCTTGCACCTTAACCAAATGAAATACATGACAGCAAGACCAGATTAATCAATGCTAGTGTAATTCATCAATACCCACATCTCTCACACAGGATCTACAAACCACACAGATACCTTGTTTTCCATTTTCCTTCAAAATAAACCCCTTTTTCCTGAAATCGTTAACATGGACATTTAATTATGCTAGTCGCAAAGTGACAAGGGTTAAATAAATTTTGGTCGATGTGAAATCATCAGATAATATTAGGTGTTTAGTTTCCGGCTTAGTTATTCAGTGGTTTGAGAAACAGCAGCAGCTGATGTTACCATATGCCACTGGATCTACCACCAGGGGGCGCCAGAATCCTTTGGGAAGATCTCTTTGGAAGGTCATCATCAATCTGGACGCCTGGAAAAAAAAAAAAAACACAAAAAACACAAAAGTTCCTATAGGTTACATGAGCATGATGTGTTTCTGTGGCTTTCAGTTCACTCGCATGGTGCTGCTGAATCTGACTTCTCAGAAGGTGGTGTTTATTTTGCAATCACAGCAGTTCTGACAGTAGTGCTGGCTACATGGAAAAAAAAAAATCAACGTGCTTGTGGTAATATATTATAATTTCTGGAGTAATAACTCATTCCCAGGCACTTGCATGGCAGGTGTGCTACATAATCTAAGGCTAATAATAAACTGTTTCCAAATGTGTTGTCATTTAACAAAGAAACATGTATAATTGTTGATATTGTCAAGCTTTGTCTAAGGAGATTTCTCATCTCATCTCATTATCTCTAGCCGCTTTATCCTGTTCTACAGGGTCGCAGGCAAGCTGGAGCCTATCCCAGCTGACTACTGGTGAAAGGTGGGGTACACCCTGGACAAGTCGCCAGGTCATCACAGGGCTGACACATAGACACAGACAACCATTCACACTCGCATTCACACCTACGGTCAATTTAGAGTCACCAGTTAACCTAACCTGCATATCTTTGGACTGTGGGGGAAACCGGAGCACCCGGAGGAAACCCACGCGGACACGGGGAGAACATGCAAACTCCGCACAGAAAGGCCCTCGCCGGCCACGGGGCTCGAACCTGGACCTTCTTGCTGTGAGGCGACAGCGCTAACCACTACACCACCGTGCCACCCTCTAAGGAGATTTATTATTTTATATTTATAGAACGTGTCTCAGCATGTCAGTCATGTGTAAGCTACAGCACTTGGGAACGGTTTGACACCATGAGAGAATTCATAACAGAGGACTGCGCTTTCTGATTCACACAAGTTGCATTTTTGTCTAATTCACTTCGAGAGAAAATAAGCCCATGTTTACATTAGACCGTATCAGCGGATCATCAGATTAACATTTTTAAAACGATTAGTGTGCACACAGCAACACCAATACACGATTTGCGTGCACACAGCAACACCAATACACAGATACGCTCGGCTCCGCAGGCATCCTGCGCTCCAAATCACTCCGCCCTGAACAGCGAGTGCCCTCTGGAGGGTGCGCACTCCGGCCCTGCGCAGCTCACAGAGCGCGCGAGTGAAGTGCACAAGCTGTGATTCGGGACTGAGCCGCTGTGTGTGTGATCCCAGCGCATATCACTTAACACTTGCAAGTGGAAGGATGGCAAGCCTAAAGACAATCATAACTACACAATGGGCAGTATTTGCATCAGTATTTGCAGTATTTTCATACTTTTATACTCTTTTTAATGAAAGGTGATACAAGGCGGAAGTCCGCGCCATTTTTCAGCAGTCGCATCACATGACCAACGCCAGCGAATCAGGAAGGTGGATGTCACAGTGACGTTGTCCAATGACGACGCCAGCTACAGCTCAGCACAGCGTAGCCGCGTATTCTCAATGTTTACACAGCACCGGACCAGACACGATCTGGATTGAATACGTGGACGCTGGCGGATTCCCGTTTCCCGGCGTTTCCAGGCGGTTTAATGTAAACGGACAGTGCATCCGCGAAGAAAACGAGACAGATACGGTCTAATGTAAACTTGGCCTAAGAGAGGCTGTGGTGAGGGAAAGACGCTATAGCAGCTGTTTATAGCTGCTATTAATGTAAATCATAATCTAAATTGTCTCGTAGGCATTCAAAAACATTAAATATAACTATAAATGAATATAAAAGAATTGTAAGAGGAATAAAATACTGCTGTTATTTAAGCAATACCGGTACATTCTCGTTAAATTTGTGTCCTTTCTTTGACTCATATTTTAAGTCAAAAGTTATATTCATAAAAAGATTCAGATAATATTAGGCCATGTCCACTGATGATGTCCCTGACACTACTGTCATAATCGTTTCGAACTAGGAAGTAGAATTTCACGTAGCGAATAAAGACGAGTGGAGTGATGCTCACGGTAAAACATCCCAGTGCAGTTATAGGGCACTCTTAGAATGCTGCTTGACCAATCAAATTAGTGGAAGAGAACTAAATATATACTGAAAAATAATCAGCTTAATAGCTTAACTGTAACAGCGTGCCCTGTTGTGTTTTATATGTTACGTATACAGTACAGTGCTACAGTCTTAGGCACATGTAAAGAAATACTATACGGCAATGATGCCTTCAAAATAATACATTTAAATCTCTTCAATTTATAAAATCTCCTATAACGAGCAGTAAACAGGGTTTCTGCAGGCTTGAACAAGTTCAATTTAAGACTTTTTAAGACCTTTTTAAGACCATAACAGGTTAAATTTAAGACTTATGCCGCACAAAAAAATAAAGAAAATTGGGAGAGCCTGAATTACTTTCAAAATAACAAAATTTATTATCATTCACGGGGGCGGTACGGTGGTGTAGAGGTTAGCGCTGTCGCCTCACAGCAAGAAGGTCCGGGTTCGAGCCCCGTGGCCGGCGAGGGCCTTTCTGTGTGGAGTTTGCATGTTCTCCCCGTGTCCGCGTGGGTTTCCTCCGGGTGCTCCAGTTTCCCCCACAGTCCAAAGACATGCAGGTTAGGTTAACTGGTGACTCTAGATTGAGCGTAGGTGTGAATGTGAGTGTGAATGGTTGTCTGTGTCTATGTGTCAGCCCTGTGATGACCTGGCGACTTGTCCAGGGTGTACCCCGCCTTTCGCCCGTAGTCAGCTGGGATAGGCTCCAGCTTGCCTGCGACCCTGTAGAACAGGATAAAGCGGCTAGAGATAATGAGATGAGATGAGATCATCATTCACCAATGAACTCGTTACATCCCTAGGGTGCGCTCTTGCATTAATGAGGAACTAAGCTGCAGTGGAGCCAAAGACATCCCGCAAATCACTTGAGGATGAGGCATTCGATTCCGTACGGTTTGTGTGTTGTAGCGTTACAGTTTGCACGGAGTTAGCTGATACACCGTCTCGAGATGTGCTTGGACCTGACAACAGTGAACAAAATTGAGTGATGGCATGCGATTGTTGCAGACTTTTATGGGCAGCCTGGTGCTTCTCCGCTTTCGCGTGCGATCCCGGTGCCTTTACACCCAGGGTGCTAAGTTTGAGTGTTCTTTTGCACAATGTGCAGTACGCCTCAAACGGATTGTTTGGTACACGTTTTAATCAGTCTACGAAATCATTGCGTTCAAGCCAGCAGTCGTTAAACTTGCATTTGCCCAATTTGCTACGAACCGTGACAATCTCCCTCGCTTCTTTTAGGCTCTACTGTCCAAATGCACGCGTACCATGCCCTGTGCATCACCATGCCAACCGGGCTAGACGCCGGATTCCACTGGGTCTCATTTGTAGTTTGCAGCGTAGCCTACTGATACTAAGTAGGCCTAGCCTATATGACTAATTATGAATATCACCAACGCATTTAACAAAAAAAAAAAGCGAATGGGGTAAATGGACGTAAGGATTTAAGATTTCACAAAATTACATTTAAGACCTACAATGCAAAATATGCTCGTATTTTAGACTTTTTAAGGCCTTAAATTAGGATTATCAAATTTTTGACTTTTTAAGACTTTTTAAGACTCCGCGGAAACCCTGAGTAAACGAAGAGTCAATATTTGGTGCAACAACCCTTTGCTTTTAAAATGCATCAATAGACTCAGGGAAACGTTATATAATTTTCTAAGATTATTGCCTGGTAATTTTTTTGAAGCATTTTGCCGAGTCTGCCACGGGTCTTCTGGAGACTTTGTCTGACGCACTTGCTTCTGTTTTTCAACTAATCTTCGACAGCGAGCATTCATTTTTTGTCTGAAAAGTAATTACAGAATGTTATTTCTATTCTTTAAAGCTAAGCAGCCTTTCAGATTTTTCAAGTGTAGGTCATAGAAAGAATTTTCCCTGACACCCAATTATTTTTGTTTAGTGGACTGAAAGCTACCGAACTTGAATCACAGACTTCCAATTTTACTAGTTTTTTAAAAAAAATAGAGCAATTAATGAATGAATTTAGGGCCACGTGGCCCTAAATTCTCCGCTATTTTTTTCCTGCTTCACCATGACCCAATTCAAGATACTACGTCATGCATCACGTGGTGGGCGTTCCGCGTTCACGCAAGGCATTGTGGGATACAAATTTGAAACAGGAGAGAAAAATGGAGGACGCGAATGAAACGTGAAAGACTGACTACAGTAAAGGAAAGCGAGAAGAAAAGACGTTATGTTGTGAAGGAAAGGAAACGCAGGACCAAACTAAAATATCGGCGGTCAGCGAGCACCTCGGTGTGATCAGCTGTTCGTTTAGCGACAGGACGATGTAACTGTCAGTGCACGATCAAGGTAAACCTGTAGATGGCAGTAATGCAACACTGTGGATGCCAGCTGCCGGAAAACCCAAAAGAAGAAGGTAAACCTGCGCAAGCGCACACGGACTTCCTCTGTTTGCTTGACTGTGTAAAGCGAGCGATTTCATGCACATTATTTGCTAGGGAAGCCCCTCAAATTAAATAACTTCCCAGCCACAGAATGGCCTGGTTTGATGTTTTTTTTGTGGGGGTTTTTTTGGTCAGATATTACAGAAATAAACATATCACAATGACCAAATTTCAGTAGTCTGGCTAACGCGACTTCAAAGCTCTGCGAGCATTTGGTCTGGCAAAGATATTAAGCCCAACCGTTTCCCAAAGCGCGTGGTTGACCCGCCTCCCTGAAATGCCTCAGTTTGCTACTGGTCGAAGCCAGAAAAGGCTGTGACGAAGCTTAAACCAATCACATCACTCTTTCCTCTGACGTATGTGACGCGACGGAAACTGCTTGAGTAACAGGAAGAAGATAAATACCTCCAGGGCTGCTCTTTGCTCCGTTTTCAATGAGAACTTCCCATTGAATGCTTTCAATACAGCATCTACCGCTGTGTCAAAGGCTTGCCGCTGCTCCATGTTCGTAATGTGAATGAAGCGCTTCCGGGATAGATTCTGTAAACAATCTATGGCTTCCGGTCGCAGTTCTACTACGTCACTGCCTTGAACACGCCTCTACCCAGGGCCATTGGAGATGCTCAAAGTTGATTGGTTCCCGATTTTTCGGGAGCTTGGAAGAGCTGTAGATAGCCTGCCTGGCCAGACTAAGTTCGCAACAGGCCCTCGTGTTGCGTCACACTTAGGATGGGCGGGCCCAGGCTACAATTTCAGAGGCAACTAAATTTCACCGATTTTATGAAACCGAAAGGCCATCTAGCTTTAACATTTATTGAAAAAGTGATATTTAGAAATCTAAAATGTTTGTTTTACTGATCCACTAATGTAGAAGACATAAATATTAAAGACAAAATTTGTAAAAAAAAAAAAAAATTCAAAATCAGTGTGACGAAGACAAATGCACAGGACTGTACACGTATAAATGTGCTGTGAAAGCAGGCGGTAGTACCAGATAAGCTGAAGCTGGATTCATGCAGGTCTCTCATTCCTCCGTGACGAGTACAAGGTCGTGGGGTCATGTCTCCAGATGAAGGGGCCGCCTCCTTCTTGCCCGTGTTCTGCACTGCAGCCACCTCACCTGTGTATGGAGCACGATCCACTCCCTTCAGAGACTGGCACTGAAGGGGGAAAGGAAGGACATGAGTCTACCGTGTTAATGCTCTAACCGTTTGTCACTTCCAGTAGAGCATGCGCACACACACACACACACACACACACACACACACACACACACACACACACACACACACACACACTAGGGTGCATCAGTTGCCCTCACTTTCATAAAATCTGATGCATTTTTGTTTGGGTGTTCCTTTTCACCAATAAAGACATCCTGTAAAATTTTTTGACCATATCCAAAAGTCTAATGGTGGCACCATGAGGTTCATTTTTTGCCAAAAAACGCTTATTTTATGTTTTCGCGTAAGGTTTGAATCACAATGTTGGACTCCATTTATGGATTTCTTGTGACCCAGAGATCATGTTAAGAACCTTTGCAAGGGATTGAGAAGCATTAAATGTGATTCATAATACATTTGTATTGTTTAAAAGTAGTTGAACAATGATTCAATGAACAGCTAAAACTCAAACTGTGCTTGATAATATATTTAGAATATGTACGAAAAATGTACTAAGATATTTGGTATACTCTATAAGGTGCCATAATGTTTCATGAAAAGTGATCGAAATTTTGTCATAAAAGTCATAAAATAGCAGCTTTTTCCATAACTTTGAGCTCCTGGTGCCACCATTAAACTTTTGAATTTTGTCCAAATATTTCACCCAGTGTGTTTTCTTACCAAAAGGAACATAAAAACAAAAATGCATCATGATCGGAGGAACTTTTCGTTTTTAGGGGGCAACTGATGCACCCTAACACACACGCTTGATAATTAGACAAACCCAGTCAAGTCCTTTTCTGACTGAATTAAACTTAGTTGCCCCTCTTAAAAATCTTTTATTTGATACATTACTTAGCTTATACGATTTATCATTTTAACATTAAAAGTTGCGTCTCTTAAAAATGGTTGCATGCGAATTAAAATGCGATTTCAGCAGCGTTATCTCATTCGAAAACACACTCCTATAGGAAGAAGGGAGACAGTTAGTATTTAAGGCAATACAATCTGGGGAAACCAGTAAATAAACACTTACATTTTAAATTTACATGAACTGATGTGCTTCACCGTGTGAAGTATATCGTCTTTCGGATTTTAATGACAAGGAAATTATTTATGAAACAAAGCTATGAACCTCAGTGAAATAAATGGTAGCGGTGACGGCATACCTTGTCCCTCTGCACCATCTTCTTGTAGAGAAAGTCTGGGAAGGTTCGGAGTGGGTAGAACTTTCCGGAACCCTCAGCACAAGTAAAGATGCCGTTTTCGTAGACAACACGGCCACGGCTGATGGTGACCAGGGGCACACCGTGACAGCGCAGACCTTCATACAGATTCACATCTCCTCCCTGCCACTGTGTGGTCACAGAGATGGTTCTGCACAAAGACAACCGATGATACACCAATCGCACGTCATCGCAGACGTACATTTTATCGAACACAAGTTGACAACAGACGTTCAGGAGATGCTACCGTTTTCATAGCTAAATTCAGAAAGCTTAAAGTAATAAACCAAGCTTGGAAAAACAAGCAGGCTCCCTAGACTTTCATACAAATTAAGATTATATTTCAAAGTAAATGTAAATCACACAGAATTTCACCAGTTTAGCAGCTCTACCTTGGCCCAAACATCATAGTTAAGCTTTAGCTTGTCCAGTCTGATCCACACACTGATCTATAAACATTGAGCTGACCCTTATTTCTTGTACCTGGTTGCATCAGGGTCCCAGACCACCACATCGGCATCGGCTCCTGGGATGATCCTGCCTTTCCTGGGGTACAGGTTGTAGATCTTTGCAGCATTAGAGCTAGTAACAGCAACAAACCGATTTTCATCCATCTTTCCTCCAACCTGGTTAGGAAAATATGATTGATTTCTGTTTATTAGTCTCCTATTTAACACTGAGAAATTAGACATGTTCTTGGGATGCCCTAGATCACACTGAGCCATTTAACTGTCTTACAAAAGGTACTAAGCTCCATTTTAACAACATACACACCACTAATGCTTTATTATTGATTGCGTAAACCCTAGGGTGCATCAGTTGCCCTCACTTTCATAAAATCTGATGCATTTTTGTTTGGGTGTTCCTTTTCACCAATAAAGACATCCTGTAAAATTTTTTGACCATATTCAAAAGTCTAATGGTGGCACCATGAGGTTCATTTTTTGCCAAAAAACGCTTATTTTATGTTTTCGCGTAAGGTTTGAATCACAATGTTGGACTCCATTTATTGATTTCTTGTGAGCCAGAGATCATGTTAAGAACCTTTGCAAGGGATTGAGAAGCATTAATGTGATTCATAATACATTTGTATTGTTTAAAAGTAGTTGAACAATGATTCAATGAACAGCTAAAACTCAAACTGTGCTTGATAATAGACCCTTTCGCAGTAAACGTCATTCATACGTAAGTGGAAATTGCGCGCGCAGCCTGGACCCAAAAAAGACTCAGAAATGCCTAGTTGTTGTGTTGTCGGGTGTCAGAATCGTAGCAGTGATGGGGTTAAAATGTTCAGAATTCCAGCAGGATCTCACCCATTCCAAAAAAATCGCCGACATCTATGATTACAAGCCATCAAACGTGTAGACTGGGATGAAAGCACCATCAAAAATGCGCGGGTTTGCAGCGCCCACTTCATCACAGGTAAGATCAGGCTATTTATTAAATCTTTCTTTTTTATTCTTTCTAGTCTTCGTTTATTGATGTAGCAAAATACTTTGGTAACGTTTGTCTGATTAGCTGGGTCATAGTTACACAATGTAATGAATATTGTTAGCATGTTAACTTAGCTTTGCATGCAATTTTGTTTGTAGGAGAGGTCTCGCTTGACTCAAGCAGTCCAGATTTTGTGCCATCATTATTTGTGTATGCCGAAAATCACAATTTTAAAGCAAGGATGGAAAGGTAAAATTGTGTGCCCTCACTCTAAATGCCAACTTGCGTTGACTGCTCTAACCTAGCTCCCGCCCCATTCAGTTTCATTTCTGGTCTCTGCCTCTTGCTTTTTACGCAGCTCTGATTTCTCTTAGCTGCACTCTTTACACTATCATTCCTTTCATGCCATTACCTCCTGCAAATTGCTGTTTAGTGTTGGTATTTGCTGTTGTAGCTAAAGCCACATTGCCATCACGTCACTGGCATAATTTGATTAAAACAAAATGAATATGAATGTCCCATTGTTAATCAAGTTGTACATGCCCGTACATAACAATCATATGCGTCTAAAGACTTGTAGGCACGAAGTTTTTCGTGGGTGTACACTGAAGTCTTGTCAATAAGGTACGAGTATATATCTGGCCATTGTATACCAGGGAACTTACTAACATCGTCCGTCCACTCTTTAATTAAATGTGGATCCGGTAGGCGATGTCCACTTGTTAGAGTTAACTTATTTATGTAGCATTCTCGATCTTGTAACGACAATTGTTTGGCATAATCTGACAGCTCGTAATGCCGGTCTATGGGCAGCGCCACTGTTTCTGAGTCCAGGCTGCGCGCGCATCCTGGCAACGGTCGGTTTGTTTACAAACATGCAAAGGGGTCTATATATTTAGAATATGTACTAAAAATGTGTATCTAAGATATTTGGTATACTCTATAAGGTGCCATAATGTTTCATGAAAAGTGATCGAAATTTTGTCATAAAAGTAATAAAATAGCAGCTTTTCCCATAACTTTGAGCTCCTGGTGCCACCATTAAACTTTTGAATTTTGTCAAAATATTTCACCCAGTGTGTTTTCTTACCAAAAGGAACATAAAAACAAAAATGCATCATGATCGGAGGAACTTTTCATTTTTAGGGGGTAACTGATGCACCCTAGTAAACACTGCATAGCTAATAGAAATGGACATGATCTGATATTTCTATTCCTAGTAATGCTTTCAAGGGTTATTCTAAGGTTCTTTTCCTTCGTCAAATACGACTGCTTACACAGCACTGTCGAAGTCTCGATTCTGATTGGTCAGAAAATGTTTCTTCTGACTATATAGTGAATTGCTGATAAAACACTCCTTCTAATAAGTTATCATGTCTATAATAATAACTAGTTTCCTGTGATTTGTGAAGAGGATGCTCGTATAATTTAAAGCATATACGCAGAGCCGTGGCCTCACTTTTGTTTATAAACGCCTTGAGATCTCAAGAATGGCAGAGGAATAGTTTTAAGTGTTAATAAATCTAATATAGTAATTTTTATGATTAAAGTGATTTATATAGGTAGCGGTCTGAGTGAATGACCTTGACGTCCGTAACGTCACAGCAGGAAGTCTATCGGTCTCATCGCCATTTCCGCTATACTAAAACACAGAGCTGACTGCAACTCCGATCCTCCATTTTGAGCTAATTTATCACCATGCCACGTAGATGTGTTGCTGGCCGGTGCAGCAACACGACAGAAGGTGGATTTACATTGGATTCATGGCCCAAGAATGTTCAAACTATGAAGATTTGGATGCGTTTTGTGAGAAGTTCAAGGGCACGTTGGGCGCCTATGAAGTGGTCTCTCCTCTGCTCTGCACATTTTACTGAAGACTCGTACGAGACCTCTGATCTGTTGAGGAGCGTTGGCTATAAGCCCATATTGAAAGAGGGTGCAGTATCAACAATTAAAGAAAACTACAAGAAAAGGAAAGTATTTATTTATTTTTGTAAAAGGAAAGTGAGTTCACTTGCAGCAGTCCTCCTGGAGTGAGCCGAGGGTTGTTGCTAAACCTGGGATGGAATGGGACAGGACATATCGCTCGGGCAGTGACCGCCCCGCAGTTGTTGCTAAAACCGGCGACATCCCGCTCCGTCCCGGGTTTTAGTAATTGCCTGAGCCCAGCAGTAATGGCGGAACACACAGTATGAAGAAAAGTGAATGAGTGGAGCAGCCGTCTTATTTCTAAACTGGATATTGCTGCCATCTCGCCCTTACATGGAAGAAGTGAATGAACAGAGAACTGAACAAACAACTGAAAAGTCAGATTGTTTCAAAAACAATCGGCCTTCAAGAAGCGAGAAAACAGATGGGTAAGTGCCGACTCTCATTTGGATACAAAACAACAAAAATCATTGTTTACCTGCATTTAGATTAATACATGTCACTTGTATTGTGTGTTTAAGTTACCGGTATAAGATTATTTAATTTGCTTCAGAATGTGATTGTCTCAGTTCATCTGATTATTTAATTAGCCTTTTACGTTTTATCAGTGAAAATGCATGTATGTGCATGTATGTTGCATAAGTTATAACACCTATCCTGTTTTAATGAGAGTCAACCCACAATCAGTGAAGTCAAATCAGTCTTAGTTGAGCAAGTCGTTAACAGTGTTTCTTACTTTCACCATCAATTTATATTTATATGACTTTGGTCTATAGCTGTAAAAGGCCTCGGCCTTAAAACCGGTTCCTGCTGTGACGTCACGCACTCAGGGCTGGCTGGCTCAGCGGAGCAGCTCAAATGCCAACTTTGCGGTCAATTTTAACTCTCAAAAAAATATATTTTTTATTCCCATTTATGCAGCATACAAGAGTCAAGGATGGAGATACTATCCACTGAGAAATTTATTTAAAAATAAAGCCTCTGCATATCTCCTTTAAGCCTATACATAAATGAATTTTTTTTTAAATGTTCCTATTTAAAGAAGAGCACGCAATTGTTGCTATGGTGAAGGTTTTTGTTATAAAGTTTATTCAATATTTTACAGCAAGAGAGTCCAGTGTCTGGGCTTTGTATCAGAAGTAAAGCTGTTCCTTTACGTTCTTTATCACGCTCTCTATCACTTAGTGGTATACTATAGGTTAACATGAGCTGCATTTTTGTCTAATTAACTTCAAGACAGAGATAAAAGAAAGGTTGGTGATGGAGCAACTGTTTATAGTGATAACATAAATGTTAACAGGAACCTGTTCTGCAGCTGTTTCACAACATTAACAATAAATGGATGAAAAGTACGATCTAATATCTTTTATAAATAAAAACTGTAAATATGATGCACAAAGGGGCGGCACGGTGGTGTAGTGGTTAGCGCTGTCGCCTCACAGCAAGAAGGTCCGGGTTCGAGCCCTGTGGCCGGCGAGGGCCTTTCTGTGCGGAGTTTGCATGTTCTCCCCGTGTCTGCGTGGGTTTCCTCCGGGTGCTCCGGTTTCCCCCACAGTCCAAAAGACATGCAGATTAGGTTAACTGGTGACTCTAAATTGACCGTAGGTGTGAATGAGAGTGTGAATGGTTGTCTGTGTCTATGTGTCAGCCCTGTGATGACCTGGCGACTTGTCCAGGGTGTACCCCGCCTTTCGCCCGTAGTCAGCTGGGATAGGCTCCAGCTTGCCTGCGACCCTGTAGAACAGGATAAAGCGGCTACAGATAATGAGATGAGATGATGCACGAATCCTCCTCGTGTTTTATCCAGTACTTAATCCAGTAATGAAAATGGTGTGCACAGAGATGTCCACAAGCGCCGGTGACTGGTGGTTTTCTCCGCCTACACAGGTGGTCTGCGCCGGCTACTCATCTCATCATCTCGTGGCTCAGGTGGATAAGGTGCCATACCATAAATCCGGGGACCCAGGTTCGATTCCGACCCGAGGTCATTTCCCAATCCCTCCCCGTCTCTCTCCCGCTCATTTCCTGTCTCTACACTGTCCTATCTAATAAAGGTGGAAAAAGCCCCAAAAAATAATCTTTAAAAAAAAAAAAAACTTGCCTTTCAACGTTCAAGCGATTTATATCGTCTCTGCTGCCCATAATTTGCTGCAAATCCAATTATCGTCTTCAATTCGGGTCTAATATGATCGGAAGCGACACCATATTTGTTGATCGATTCTCACGCTCTGATTAGCTGTAGCAGATGGCAAAGATGAAGTTGGTGGTGGTTGCAGACGATTTAACTCGGTTTTCACAAAATGTCACTGAAAAAGAAACTATAACTTTCCATGGGCCAAATAAATATAAAAGTAGGGTGCATCAGTTGCCCCCTAAAAATGAGAAGTTCCTCCGATCATGATGCATTTTTGTTTTTATGTTCCTTTTGGTAAGAAAACACACTGGGTGAAATATTTGGACAAAATTCAAAAGTTTAATGGTGGCACCAGGAGTTCTAAGTTATGGAAAAAGCTGCTATTTTATGACTTTTATGACAAAATTTCGATCACTTTTCATGAAACATTATGGCACCTTATAGAGTATACCAAATATCTTAGATACACATTTTTAGTACATATTCTAAATATATTATCAAGCACAGTTTGAGTTTTAGCAGTTCATTGAATCATTGTTCAACTACTTTTAAACAATATAAATGTATTATGAACCACATTAATGCTTCTCAATCCCTTGCAAAGGTTCTTAACATGATCTCTGGCTCACAAGAAATCAATAAATGGAGTCCAACATTGTGATTCAAACCTTACGCGAAAACATAAAATAAGCGTTTTTTGGCAAAAAATGAACCTCATGGTGCCACCATTAGACTTTTGAATATGGTCAAAAAATGTTACAGGATGTCTTTATTGGTGAAAAGGAACACCCAAACAAAAATGCATCAGATTTTATGAAAGTGAGGGCAACTGATGCACCCTAATATAAAGTCTATGTTTTCTGCAGGTTTGTACATATAAATGGTAATTAATACATTCATATCTAAGAATTGTTGTTTTTTTCATATCCAGAAGCTACCCGGAGTGCCTAAGTTCCCATAGGGATGTCTGGTCCCTTAGCTAAGGCATAATTATAAAGTGCAAATATTTATGCTGAAATTAAAACTATACAACGCACAGTACCACACCAGAAGCACATCAAGTACATTACAACTCACCAGGTAGTTATGTTACACAGCCAGGCAGCGTACTACAGAGAGTAACTGAGAAAGCCAAGCACTCACACATCTGGAGGGAAATGGTTCATAATTTATTAGCTGAAAATGCACCAGAAACCACCAGAAGGCATGTGCATTTCAAAATTTTCTGGAAGGGGCATGCCGTCAGACCCCCCCCTAGCATTAGCGCGCCTTTGCCGCTGCAAACTCCAGAGCCACCTATTACTTTTTTTTAGCTGGCTACTTCAGATCTTCTGGAGAACCCTGTGTGCATTACAGATCATTTTTAATTTAGGTTAATCAGGTCAAACCTACCACTCCTTTCTCCCAGATGACACTCATGCGGTCTTGCACACCAGGCACTCCATGAGGGATCTTAGTGAAGTCATCTTTGCCCATGGCCTTCTGTTTGGTGGTGAAAGGCCGGTGGTCTGATGTCACCACGTTCAGAGCGTCACTACAGCAGCAGGAACAGACGTGCGTCACATTCTGAAGTTATGTCCTCTGTCCAGGCTGAAATGGAAGCTTTTCTATGTGTAAACAGTCACATTCTGAGACGATGTATCGTGCGAGATGAAACCTACCTTCCCAGCAGGCTGAGCAGGAAGTTGGGTGTGTTGGGGTCCAGCCTCAGGGGAGGCACAGTGACATAGGCAGCAGCATGGGCCCAGTCCTGGTGGTAGTACTGCAGCCCGTTTATAACAGCATGGGCAGTGGTGGTCTCCCCATGCACCACTTTACCTACATACACACCGACAATGCGTCATTAAACTTACTGTAACTAGCTTAGCATGGTGAATGCTCACTATGTGATGTAGAACAGCTCGTTGGGAAAGGAAGCAAAAACAGCTACACAGGTGGTAGGTGCCTCAAGGGACAAAACACTGCATAAGGTGTAACTGGATACAGACAAATGTGTGCCCTTACCATGCATCTTCCCCGAGGCCAAAACATCTCCTGCGGACATGCTGGCTACATTAATCAGGTATATAGGACAGTGAGCCTGAGGAGGAGGAGGAGGATGATAATAGAAATAATAACCTATCATCATCTTTGAAGGTAATATTTCATATCAGTTAGAGTTCACAATTATTATTATTTCCTCTGTTGTGAGTGTGTTACTGTGATTCTAAATAAGTGCTAACATCAAGATGTTATACGTCAGGTACTGGGACCCATATATCTAAAGTTCTACTTCCATGCATTCTGGACTGTCAGGGCTGTTTCCTAGGGTGCATCAGTTGCCCCCTAAAAATGAAAAGTTCCTCCGATCATGATGCATTTTTGTTTTTATGTTCCTTTTGGTAAGAAAACACACTGGGTGAAATATTTGGACAAAATTCAAAAGTTTAATGGTGGCACCAGGAGCTCAAAGTTATGGAAAAAGCTGCTATTTTATGACTTTTATGACAAAATTTCGATCACTTTTCATGAAACATTATGGCACCTTATAGAGTATACCAAATATCTTAGATACACATTTTTAGTACATATTCTAAATATATTATAAAGCAGCTAGAGATAATGAGATGAGATGAGTTTGAGTTTTAGCTGTTCATTGAATCATTGTTCAACTACTTTTAAACAATACAAATGTATTATGAATCACATTAATGCTTCTCAATCCCTTGCAAAGGTTCTTAACATGATCTCTGGCTCACAAGAAATCAATAAATGGAGTCCAACATTGTGATTACGCAAAAACATAAAATAAGCGTTTTTTGGCAAAAAATGAACCTCATGGTGCCACCATTAGACTTTTGAATATGGTCAAAAAATTTTACAGGATGTCTTTATTGGTGAAAAGGAACACCCAAACAAAAATGCATCAGATTTTATGAAAGTGAGGGCAAGTGATGCACCCTACTGTTTCCTTCAGAATTAGTGGAGTGTGTGTACGAATGGGAAAGTCACCATCCATGACCATATCTCCACTTGGGTAGCCTATAAAAGATTGCAACTACATTGTGCTCATCAACCTTCTCGTCTTGCTGAGCATTTGAAGAAGTGGAGGATGCTGAATATATCATGCTAATCCTTTGGATTATCATAATAAGACTAATTTTATTTTGTTAAAGCTCCATCATCAACTGAACATACATACAGGGCCTTGAAAAAGTATTCATACCCCTTGAATTTTTTCACATTTTTCCACCTTACAACCACAAACTTAAAAGTTTTTTATTGAGATTTTATGTGATAGACCAACACAGAGTAGCACACAATTGTGAAGTGAAACGAATGATAAATGGTCTTCAAAATGTTAAACAAATAAAAATCTGAAAAACATGGTGTGCATTAGTATTCAGCCCCCCTGCGTCAATGCTTTGTAGAGACACCTTTTGCTGCAATTACAGCTGCAAGTCTTTTGTGGTATGTCTCTACCAGCTTTGCACATCTAGACACTGAAATTTTTGCCCATTCTTCTTTGCAAAACAGCTCAAGCTCAGCCAGATTGGATGGAGAGCATCTGTGAACAGCAATTTTCAAGTCTTGCCACAGATGCTCAATGGGATTTAGGTCTGGACTTTGACTGGGCCATTCTAACACATGAATATTCTTTGATCTAAACCATTCCATTGTAGCTCTGGCTGTATGTTTAGGGTCATTGTCTTGCTGGAAGGTGAATCTCCTTCCCAGTCTCAAGTCTTTTGCAGCCTCCAACAGATTTTCTTCCAGGATTGCCCTGTATTTAGCTCCATCCATCTTCCCATCAACTCTGACCAGCTTCCCTGTCCCTGCTGAAGAAAAGCATCCCCATAGCATGATGCTGCCACCACCATGTTTCACAGTGGGGATGGTGTGTGCAGGGTGATGAGCAGTGTTAATTTTCCGCCACACATAGCGCTTTGCATTTAGGCCAAAAAGTTCAACTTTGGTCTCATCTGACCAAAGCACCTTCTTCCACATGTTTGCTGTGTCCCCTACATGGCTTCTGGCAAACTGCAAATGGGACTTCTTATGCCTGTCTTTCAACAATGGCTTTCTTCTTGCAACTCGTCCAAAAAGGCCAGATTTCTGGCGTGTATGACTTTTTCTACGAGTTGTCCTGTGCACAGATTCTCCCACCTGAGCTGTGGATTTCTACAGCTCCTCCAGAGTGATCATGGGCCTCTTGGCTGCTTCTCTGACCAGTGCTCTCCTTGCTCGCTCTGTCAGTTTAGGTGGACGGCCATATCTTGGTAGGTTTGCAGTTGTGCCATACTTTTCCCATTTTTGAATGATGGATTGAACAGTGCTTCTTGAGATGTTCAGACCTTGGGATATTTCTTTTATAACCTAACCCTGCTTTAAACTTCTCCAGAACTTTATCCCTGACCTGTCTGGTGAGTTCTTTGGTCTTCATGATGCCGTTTGGTCTTCAGTGTTCTCTAACAAACCACTGAGGCCTTCACAGAACAAATGTATTTATGCTGAGAGTAAATTACACACAGTAGGACTCTATTAACTAATTAGATGACTTCTGAAGGCAATTGATTGCACTGGATTGTATTTAGAGGTATCAGAGTACGGGGGCTGAATACTAATGCACATCACGTTTTTCAGATTTTTATTTGTTTAAAATTTTGAAGACCATTTATCATTTTCGTTTCACTTCACAATTATGTGCTACTCTGTGTTGGTCTATCACATAAAATCTCAATAAAAAACTTTTAAGTTCGTAGTTGTAAGGTGGAAAAATGTGAAAAAGTTCAAGGGGTATGAATACTTTTTCAAGGCACTGTACATGCCACACACTTTGGGTGATGGTATCCATCCATCCATCCATCATCTGTAGCCACTTATCCTGTTCTACAGGGTCGCAGGCAAGCTGGAGCCTATCCCAGCTGACTATGAGCGAGAGGCGGGGTACACCCTGGACAAGTCGGCAGGTCATCACAGGGCTGACATAGACAACCATTCACACTCACACCTACGATCAATTTAGAGCCGCCAGTTAACCTAACCTGCATGTCTTTGGACTGTGGGGGAAACCGGAGCACCCAGAGGAAACCCACGCGGACACGAGGAGAACATGCAAACCCCGCACAGAAAGGCCCTCGTCGGCCGCTGGGCTCGAACCCGGAACCGTCTTGCTGTGAGGCGACAATGCTAACCACTACACCACCCGGGTGCCGCCCAGGTTATGTTATTTCTATTATTATTACCACTATTCTCATCACATATCATGGCAGACATATGGCCTGCTGTTTTGTACCAACCTGTGGCATATTCTCAGAAACTCATCATCTATTGGGCAGTACTTTCTCCCAGGCAAGTGACCAGGCGTTCCACAGTGTACCAATTTCATTCATGAGAGCTCATACACTTTCAAGAGCACACTGAAGCTGCGATGTGGTAAAAGGACACTCATACTGGCTACAATAGCAGAGGCAGAAGCATTAAGGCTGAAATCATTGCCTCTAGTAAAAGACACCTCACTAGTAGTACTGGGTAATGAAGCTTTGCACATAAATCCGTGCTGAATATAAAAGAACCATCACACTGATCTGCAAATTTTACACTGTAACCTTTGCTCGGCCAAGTTTATCTCTACACCAAGTTCATTTTTCACCTGTAATGTCACCAAGGGCACACCAGAATAGAGTACTGTTCTGCTTTTTTAAAAATGGATTCATTCAATACGGCTCTCGCAACATACTTGTCTCATTTCTATTTAATGCAGACACGACATTTAAGTGCACACAGATCCCTAAGGAGCTACCTTTGAAAGGCTTTTAAACAAACCGAGTCTGCACTCCATTATCGACACCATACGATCTTTTAAAGGCTATTTGGAAAACATTTCCATGCACGCTGACCAAGAGAGTCCACATAAAACAGTAGACAAGTGCTTTACTTTTGACATTTCCAAATCTAAAATTGCTTTTATTTTAATCAATGGCAGTTCTTTGGCCAAGTGACTGGTCACTAGAGCATTACCCCTAGTGACTTAAAAAAAAAAAAAAAAAAAAAAAAAAAGGAACGGAAAAAGCTTGGTTTTTAATGGACAAACTAAATTGAGGTTAAATTAAATCTGTACCTTACAGTTCTAGAAAAAGCACAACATAGTTTTATTAACATGATGCATTAGTATTATTGAAATACAGAATAGTGCATCAGTTTTCTAATCAAATTACCTTTCATACAGTATAATATAGATAGTATTTATATATTGTAACCATTTCAAATCATTATACTAGACGTAATATGGCTGATAATGCTAAGCCACGGTGGCACAGTGGTGTAGTGGTTAGCGTTGTCGCCTCACAGCAAGAAGGTCCGGGTTCGAGCCCCGTGGCCGGCGAGGGCCTTTCTGTGTGGAGTTTGCATGTTCTCCCCGTGTCCGCGTGGGTTTCCTCCGGGTGCTCCGGTTTCCCCCACAGTCCAAAGACATGCAGGTTAGGTTAACTGGTGACTCTAAATTGACCGTAGGTGTGAATGTCAGTGTGAATGGTTGTCTGTGTCTATTGCCGCTTTTCCACTACCAACGCAGCTGAATTGGGCTGAGCCGTGCCGTGCTGAGTTGGGCTGAGTCGAGCTGAGTGGGGCTGTTGGAGTTGCATTTCGACTACAACCACGCTGAACCGTGCTGGCTGGAAGTGGGTGGACACATTGGGTGGAGTTAGCGAAAGTGGGTGGACGTCACGTGATGTCGTTAGGCGGCGCAAACAGTGACATCAGTGAGCTTTTAAGCGGTAGTCTCACGACCCGGATAGTAAACAATAAACATGGAGGACATGGAGTTGTTAGTGTTGCTGGTCTTGGTGCTGTGGCTTGTTGTCACCGACAACGCCAACAGATACTGGCAAGAGCGTATAGATGAGGCGAGGCGCATAAGGCTTCAGAAATTCTCGTAATTCGTAATTATTCTTCTTCCGGGTTTACGGTGTTTACAGATCCCAGCGTGCTCGCGGGGCGTGTGTGGGCGTGTGAGGACACTCCTCCTCACCAATCAGTGCACAAGGGAGTGTCTCCTCGCGCCCCTAGCCCCACTCGGCTCGGTTTGGCTCGCTTCGGCTCGCTTCAGCCCCACTCCAAAACCGTGCGAGTTTTGGGTGCTAAGCAGGGCTGAAGCGAGCTGAGTCGTGCTGCTCTGAGGTAGTCGAAACGCGAGCCGTGTCGGGCTGAAGTGAGCTGAAGCGAGCTGAAGTGAGCTGAAAAAGGGTAGTGGAAAAGGGCCATATGTGTCAGCCCTGTGATGACCTGGCGACTTGTCCAGGGTGTACCCCGCCTTTCGCCCGTAGTCAGTTGGGATAGGCTCCAGCTTGCCTGTGACCCTGTAGAACAGGATAAAGCGGCTAGAGATAATGAGATGAGATGCTAAGCCACTTTGGGCTCAAAAACCAAAAGGTCCATGCATTTTGGTTATTCATATGGTTTTTACTGTATATACACATGATACTGGAAACATGAAAAACAATTAATTTCATAGCAAGCAGAACAAAATGCTAATCTAGCGCTGTGAACAATACACATGAATAAGCATCCATTGATATAAAATGTTTACACATGCACAGTATTCAATGGGTAGTACAAGAAATGTAATGCAGAGATAAAGCTCCACTTTGGGCAGGTTTACAGTGAACTGGAGCTGATTTTAAAAATAGCCCAATTGCCTGGCAACACTGAACAAGTTGTTGGCACTGTCTGAAGCAGGACAGTAGAAGAAACCGTGTCCTCAGCGTTCTCATTATGACTTAAAGGATTTGTAAAGTGGTGAGATTTCAGGATGGGGTTTATGCTTGTAGCTCTTCTTAGTACTTCATTTGGATGAAGCTGAATAAAATCATCATTGTGCTTGTTTTTTCTTTAATAATACTTGCCAGTGTGTCATGAGATCAGTTAAGTGCAAATGTATTTAATTAACTTTAGGAGACTAAATTTGATCAAGCTATAGTACACAATAAACCATGTGACATTAACACTACTCACTCTGTTGGCGATGGTGATCGCTCGGTGGACTGCCTCTGCCTCCAGCTGGAAAAGGAAGATTACCCAGAGTCAGGAAGAATTTTGAACATCACTGTTGTAGCCTAATGGGCCACAGATGCAAAACCCTACGTTCACACTGACAAAGCGACAAGTCAGTTGTGTCACTTGTTTGTTTCTTGGGGGCATGTAGTGACCGCTACCTTTGTGTGTATATATTTATTAGGGTGCATCAGTTGCCCTCACTTTCATAAAATCTGATGCATTTTTGTTTGGGTGTTCCTTTTCACCAATAAAGACATCCTGTAAAATTTTTTGACCATATTCAAAAGTCTAATGGTGGCACCATGAGGTTCATTTTTTGCCAAAAAACGCTTATTTTATGTTTTCGCGTAAGGTTTGAATCACAATGTTGGACTCCATTTATTGATTTCTTGTGACCCAGAGATCATGTTAAGAACCTTTGCAAGGGATTGAGAAGCATTAATGTGATTCATAATACATTTGTATTGTTTAAAAGTAGTTGAACAATGATTCAATGAACAGCTCAAACTTTGAACTCCTGGTGCCACCATTAAACTTTTGAATTTTGTCCAAATATTTCACCCAGTGTGTTTTCTTACCAAAAGGAACATAAAAACAAAAATGCATCATGATCGGAGGAACTTTTCATTTTTAGGGGGCAACTGATGCACCCTAATATTATATATATTACACACACCTCATATTTTTCATACAAGCTACTGTACATCCAGGACATGGAGAACCAAAACCATGACATAAATCTCTATTTTTTTCACAGTCCAGTTTCCATCAAATCCTGCACTCTGATTGGCTGGCGAGCCCCAGTTACGGACCCCGGTTACGGACCTCTGGCGAATCACTCGTTCATAACAACAACAAACATAGTAGCATTTTTTGTCAATATTTATCTTTTTTTTTTATAAGATTTATTTATGATTGTCAAAAATCTTATAAATTTTTGCCAGCATTTCTCAGTATAATAGCATTAATTTTACAGCATGGCTAGCGATAATGACAGTGTTCACAGCGAAAGCAAGTTTTACTACCCTGAGGAAGAAGAAATAAAAGAAAACCTTTCAGGAGAAAGCTAAAAACCTCTAACTGTTGCTAACGCTGAGCAAAAACATGGCTGAATCCTGAATGACTCAGTTTTGTATAAATAGGGGACTACATAAGCGGCAAAATGTAGTTTTTTCCTGCCATGGAAGTGCACTTGTATACCGAGGAGGAAGCAATTTGCATTACAGCCGTGAATGAGGATTCAAAATGGCGGCTTGGCTCGGTTTTCCCTTTCGGGCGCTCTCGTTTTCTGTTAGAATTTGTGAAAGAAAAAAATAAATATATTATTTACCAGCTTAAGGTCGGTCTGTATGGTGAAATACCGTGACTTCGGCCTCGAATACTGACCTTGGCCCAGAGGGCCTCGCTCAGTACTTTCAAGACCTCGGTCACGGTATTTCACCATACGGACCTCCCAGCTGGTAAATAACACACACACACACACACACATATTACACGGTGGTGCGAAGATATGAAGTTTATCTTCTCGTGTTGAAAATATTTTTCACTCATTCGCTTCGCTCACTTGTGAATATGTTCACCACTCAAAGAAAAACTTCATATATTCGTGTCACTGTGTAACATCCATCCATTATCTGTAGCCGCTTTATCCTGTTCTACAGGGTCGCAGGCAAGCTGGAGCCTATCCCAGCTGACTATGGGCGAGAGGCGGGGTACACCCTGGACAAGTCACCAGGTTAATGCAGGGCTGACACACAGAGACAAACAACCATTCACACTCACATTTGGTCGATTTCGAGCCTCCAATTAGCCTAACCTGCATGTCTTTGGACTGTGGGGGAAATCGAAGCACCCAGAGGAAACCCACGTGGACACAGGGAGAACATGCAAACTCCACACAGAAAGGCCCTCGTCGGCCGCTGGGCTTGAACCCAGGACCTTCTTGCTATGAGGAGACAGTGCTAACCACTACACCATCGTGCCACCCGATAAAGAGGCTAGAGATAATGAGAATGAGATGAGAAATTAAATAATACAATAATAAGTGTAAAAACTGGTTGTATGATTTACATGTTGCACGCTAGGTTTTCTTCTAGCTTCATTAGCAGATTAGAAAAACAAACAATCTAACATTATTAGCTACCTAGCTTCATCAGACACACCAACAATCTCTGATACTTCCTTCCAAGCTTTAATGTTTCTACACCCATTTAGTGGTCATATATGAAGTGAAAAAATTAAACCATAGTTAAGTTTTTTCTTCCATTTTTGCGTCTCAAACAGTATACAGGCACTTTCGGACTGGAGGGATTTTTCAATAATTCTTACAACTGTTGGAGGAAGTTCCTCCTTTTTTGTGCGTTTTGAGGGACTTTTTTAGCTCGTACTTCAGATTAGGTACTCTCTCTGCACGAGAGGAACCATGAGTGACATAAGTGCATGGCAGTTGGTCGAACGTGAGCCAATGCAGCACCGGTAACCGCCATTTTTAAAAATTCTTATACAACGTTAGCCGTGTAAACAACAGCTCTTAACATTAGCATTAAAAAAAATGGGGGGGGAAAACAGGGACAAATGGACTGACAGAGAAGTCCAGGTTTTACTGAGTGTATAGGTGATGGAGGAAATACAGCGCGTCTAAGCGAAATATAAAAATCTTTGCTAGCACTTTCTGCTAACATCATGCTTGCAAGTCAGTTTATGTCACTTCAGCATTCCTATTGGCAGTGTAAATGCAAACAGGAAAAAAGCCCTTGAAGGTATGTAGTTCTCGGGGAAGCTTCCAAGTGGGTAGTTCCTCTCAGTAAGTCCTGAGAACTGTTTGGCCTGAAAGCACCTAACAGGAAATAAATCCCCATGGTAGTGGGGGATAGAACTAATTTCAGCCCACCACACCATAGGACTGAAGAGGAGGTCTGAGGAGTCATTGAAGCTAGCTGGTTGAATTTTTCACTTTACAGTTTCATATCTAATTTGCATAGAATTTAGAACATTGCAGTTGAAAAGTCACGAAAAACATGGCTCTGTATCGTACATGTTCAGAGAAAATGAAAGGTCGCCTGTCACTTTGTCTCTTGCATATGTGAACATAAGTTTAGGCATAAATAGTCAGTATATCATTCAGTGCTCAATTCAGAGATGAAAGTGGAGCAAAGAAAAAAAACCCAGAACTTTTGAAAGTCAAACTAAGATTGGGGGGGGGGCAACGTCCTCTGAAAATATTTTAATAACATAACACACAAAACTCTGCATTCTAGTGCATTTTATGTAGTACTTATTTCACTAAAACAAGTTAAAACTTTTAAGCCTTTTTCTTTCATGTACATTAATGATTAACATGTCAAAAATATCAAATTTAATTCCCCTAGTTAATGAGTAATTTTCAGGAGTGCATTTAGAAAACGCGGTGATTTTCCTGGCTACGCAGTTCATTACTTTGATAAAAATCAGACAGTTGAAGTTAAACTCCGCAAAATCCCAAAACGGTACTGTTAAAAAGTAAAGGTCTGTTAGAGTTTCTAAAGCTTTCAGGTTTCAATGTTGGGGACACTGAGCCTCGTTCATCAATCTTTTAGCAGAGTTGTGCGTTTGCATAAGCTAAAGTGAACTAAAAATTTCCAATTCTTATTTATGCGAGTTGAAGCCGATTGTTTACATTAGTTCGTATTGTCTGTAAATTTAAACACAACAATGAATACCAAATTTCTCATGTAAATCAGGGGCGTAGCTAGGATTTTTCAAGGGGAGGCAGGGGTCGAAATTAACTTTTGAATGTACTTGCCCTCAGGGCAACCAACCCCAAAAATTTACTTGCCCGCATGCATGTATCAGTTGCCCTACTTTTTTGCAGGTTGACTGGGTAAGTAATTTGCATAAAAAGCAATCTGGATGTATATTATAGAGTATGCAATAAAATATTTCAACTTGTTTTGCCATTGTTTGATTACTGATTGATAGAAATAAAGTTATAAACACTCATATGGTGTTTATTTCATCATGATGAACAGTAAAACAACTAGGTATAACTACTAGTATCTTCTATTAAACATGTTGAACAGTCAGAAAACATCATGTCATCATGGTCAAGTGTAACTGATCAAATCAGAATTAAAAATCAGTCCGAAAAGATGCTTCGTTCGTTCTAGCCTACGTGACAGTGGCGCCTCGTGTGAATAATCATAATATCATGTAGTGCCATCTCGCGAATGGAAGCGTCAACTACTGCAACGAACGAAAGTCAAGTACAAACGAAAGAGAAGACGGGAAAAATAAAGTTTTCGTTCTGTTTCTGTTAAGAATCACAACAACTTAATTTTGCTTAGTAAAATAGACATTCAAACACAGTTGTCCGACGGACAACTAGTGATAATTTTATTGTTGCCCGAGTATGAGAATGACTTGCCCATGTCCGTCGGTACATGCTTAATTTCGACCCCGGGGGGGGGGGGGTCAGACACCGACTGGCAGCCTGAGTGCATTATGTAACAAAAAATAATTACCATTGCTAGTTTTAGGTAGCTTAGAAACCGGCTCTTCCGTTATTGCTGTTTCTTCCACGTTTTCTTGATGTTGTGTTCTAGAAACAGCACTAAAACTTAGCTTCGAAACCACAAAATGCAACTTTGATGGAAAAAATATATATAATAAATTGCTTACCTCTCTTCATGTTGAAAGAAGGAGGAAAGTTTTGCTTGTTTTGACATGGCGAATTATTAACACTAAGAAATACTTGTAATTCGCAACTAAAAAGACTGCAGCTCCACTGGCAGCTTGAACATGCTTTCTAGTGCGATTTTGTTGTGCAGAACGGTGTCAGTCCTGCACGCCTTAGCACGTGCACCTGAAGGCGCGCCTTGGGCACGCGCACCTAATGAGCTCCGGCATGTGTGCCGTTAACAAAGAACACCTGTCTTTAATCAATGAACTATGTTTGGGCTATTTAAGGACCGCGCCCATGCAAGGACGATGCGAAGTATTACACCGCGTCTAGGAATGCGAAAAATCCGGAAAATAAATTTCTCCATTCGGAAAACCGGAGATTTTCAAGAGTTTTGTCAAATATCCGGATTTCCAGGTAAATCCGGAAGACTTTCATCCCTGTCAATTACACTACGTTCACACTGCAGGCTGAAGTGACTCAAATCCGATTTTTTCGCCCATATGTGACCTGTATCCGATCTTTTATTGACAATATGAACGACACAGATCCGATTTTTTCAAATCCGACCCAGGCCGTTTGGATATGTGGTCTTAATTCCGATTCCTATCCGATCTTTTCATATGCGACTTCAGTCTGAACCGCCAGGTCGCATTCATCCGACTTACACGTCATCAACAAGCCACAAACGTCACTATTCTGCGCTGAAGTAGGCGGCGGGTCTCTCAAAAAAAGTTACAACAACATGGCTTTGATGTTCCTTTGAACGGAGGTTGCAGTCACTACCCCGCAGAACGCCTGAGCCCAAACCCTTGCCCTCTTCCTTTTCAACCTCCTCCTTAACATCAGGCTATTGTGCATGTTCTGGCTCCGTCGCAACAACAACTGCATCATCGCCAGGTACTCCATGCTGGCTACTGTCATACACAGGAAACTTTAGGTTACTTCCGTAAACACTGGCCATGCTCACTGCGTGTGACGTCGTCGTATCCTGCAATGCGCATGCGGAACACTTTTAGGTCGCTTTTCGTTCATACTGAGGATCACATACAAGTCGCATATATTTGTTAATGTGAACGACCTCACAAAAAAATCGGATTTCACAAAAAAATCGGAATTGAGCATTAAGCCTTGCAGTGTGAACGTAGTGTTACACGTCAAAAAGTTTGACACAAAATTGGGATTCAGCCACCAGTGTCACACCTCTTCAGGCCTGCTGATCTCAATGCCTTCTGGTCCACTGATGCCCAGATCCAATGCTTCTTTAGCACCCTTGAACGAAAGACAAAAAAAAAAAAGTCTGTGAGGTTACCAGAACAATTGTAAAGAATACAATAAAAAGGAGAAAGATGATACACTTTCCCAACCTCAGCCACCAGCTCTCCGTTCTCAGCGTGCACACGGGCTATGGCTCCAATGTCCTTACAGTGCTGCAGGGCCTGGAACAGCTCGCTGTCTCTCAGCATGTACACGTCCTTGTAAGCCATGTACATCTGGAAGGAGTTCACTCCTTTTTCTCTCACCAGTGTCTCCATCTGAGCCCTCACCTGGTTACAGGGAGTTACAAAATGCATGACTGATAAAACTTTGTTGGTTAAAACACTATTACAATTTCCACATTAAGCTCTCTACTATCTCAAAATTGAGACACTAGTGTAGGATGGTGATGCCACAGAATCGGAGAAAATATGTACCTTGGGACTCCACCAGGTCACAGCAACATGAAGAGCATAGTCACAGCAGGTCTTGGCATCAGCATGAGAGCGACATTTCTCATAAGCATCCAGCAAGGATTCATTCTTCTCGGGCAACACGTGACCCAACACCATTGTCGTGCCTCCAGCCAGAGCAGCCTGGAAATGAAAACACAGTGGAAATCAAAGTTGTGGAAAGTCAAATCTGATCATGCACAAACATGCATGTTCGCCCCATGTCTGTGTGGGTTTCCTCCGGCCACCGCAATGAAATGAATCAATGTCGTCTGTGTGTAAATCTGAGTGTGATATTTTACCATCCAGAAAAATACTTGCTTTTCAATTTAATCCCAAAAATTCAAGATTCAAGAAGTTTGTCGTCATATGCATAGTAAAAACACGGAGGTTCAGACAGTGCGATGAAATTCTTACTTTGCTGCTCTCCTTACACACAACAATAACACATGACAAAAAGGTGCCCAAAAAGGGAATAAAAGTAATAAAAAGTAGTACAACTAAATAAAAACTTGGGGGAAGAAGGGGGGGGGGAACCTGATAAAAAAAAAACTGATCAATAAAAAACTGTTCATCATTCATCTGGATAACCGAGAGGAAACCTGTACAGACATCAGGAGATCGTGCAAAAGGCCTGAGCTCAGGATCAAACAAGGTATCCTGGCACTGTGAGGTGGCAACACTACCCAGCCCCATTTTTTTTTTTTTTTTTACTTTTTTCTTGGATCTTAAATAACTGTAGCCTTCTATATGATTTCCTTTTACTGGCTCACTACTACAACACCGGAGTAAATCAGGACATGTTTCATGTAAATTATACATACAGTGGTGCTTGAAAGTTTGTGAACCCTTTAGAATTTTCTATATTTTTGCATAAATATGACCTAAAACATCAGATTTTCACACAAGTCCAAAAAGTATTTAAAGAGAACCCAGTTAAACAAATGAGACAAAATCATTATACTTGGTCATGTGCAGCAATAACTGCAACTAAACATTTGCGGTAACTGTTGATCAGTCCTGCACACCGGCTTGGAGGAATTTTAGCCCGTTCCTCCGTACAGAACAGCTTCAACTCTGGGATGCTGGTGGGTTTCCTCACATGAACTGCTCGCTTCAGCTCCTTCCACAACATTTCCATTGGATTAAGGTCAGGACTTTGACTTGGCCATTCCAAAACATTTAACTTTATTCTTCTTTAGCCATTCTTTGGTAGAATGATTTGTGTGCTTAGGGTCGTTGTCTTGCTGCATAACCCGCCTTCTCTTGAGATTCAGTTCATGGACAGATGTCCTGACATTTTCCTTTAGAATTCGCTGGTATAATTCAGAATTCATTGTTCCATCAATGATGGCAAGCCGTCCTGGCCCAGATGCAGCAAAACAGGCCCAAACCATGATACTACCACCACCATGTTTCACAGATGGGATAAAGTTCTTATGCTGGAATGCAGTGTTTTCCTTTCTCCAAACAGGACGCTTCTCATTTAAATCAAAAAGTTCTATTTTGGTCTCATCCATCCACAAAACATTTTTCCAATAGCCTTCTGGCATGTCCACGTGATCTTTAGCAAACTGCAGACGAGCAGCAATGTTCTTTTTGGAGAGCAATGGCTTTCTCCTTACAACCCTGCCATGCACACCATTGTTGTTCAGTGTTCTCCTGATGGTGGACTCATGAACATTTAACATTAGCCAATGTGAGAGAGGCCTTCAGTTGCTTAGAAGTTACCCTGGGGTCCTTTGTGGACTCGCTGACTATTACACGCCTTGCTCTTGGAGTGATCTTTGTTGGTCGACCACTCCTGGGGAGGGTAACAATGGTCTCGAATTTCCTCCATTTGTACACAATCTGTCTGACTGTGGATTGATGGAGTCCAAACTCTTTAGAGATGGTTTTGTAACCTTTTTCAGCCTGATGAGCATCAACAACGCTTCTTCTGAGGTCCTCAGAAATCTCCTTTGTTCGTGCCATGATACACTTCCACAAACATGTGTTGTGAAGCTCAGACTTTGATAGATCCCTGTTCTTTAAATAAAACAGGGTGCCCACTCACACCTGATTGTCATCCCATTGATTGAAAACACCTGACTCTAATTTCACCTTCAAATTAACTGCTAATCCTAGAGGTTCACATACTTTTACCATTCACAGATGTGTAATATTGGATCATTTTCCTCAACAAATAAATGACCAAGTATAATATTTTTGTCTCATTTGTTTAACTGGGTTCTAGGGCTTGTGTGAAAATCTGATGAGGTTTTAGGTCATATTTATGCAGAAATATAGAAAATTCTAAAGGGTTCACAAACTTTCAAGCACCACTGTACATGGACATAAGCTGAAAGGTTCTGTGTGCACTGTTTCCATTCTGGTTTATCAATTGCGTTTCAATCCCCACCCATTTTGTTGTCACAGGACAAGTTTCATGAACCAGATACAGGTTCAGTCACGTCATTAAGGGTGCTTGAATCTCTACACCGCTTTAATCAATAAGGAACACACTATATGATATATAGATCTGATGTTCACATTTAAAAGTCATTTTTAAAATATAATTATAATTATGCAAATGACAGCAAATATTAACTGAGTATTTTTAGCCAACATCCATTACCAGAACTCACCGCACTGATTCCTAAGTAATAAAGCCCAATTACTTTTAGCCACTTTATAGAGAAAAACGCTTGCATTTTGGGACAGTGGTGGAAAACTGGAGAAGCCAGAAGACTAGGGCTGTGCTCACAGCTTGCGATACTCGATCATGCACGATTTTCGGGGGTACGATACGATATCGTTTACTCACTTGAAAATCGAAAATCCCATATATGACATATTTCATGCATATCTCCCGGTTCTGTAGCAGGTTATCATCAATTTTCACTTGATTTAAAGCATGTTTCATGCCAGAAATCGACAGAAATTCATGCTTGCAACCTGTTCCAACCAAAAACATTTTTATTTACAAATGGCGCTTCAAGTTACTCAGGGCATGCGCACTAGAAATGAGCCTTTTTTTCCATCCAAACTACTTTTTGAAACCCTCATTCTGATTGGCTGGTGTATTTAACTGAATATAATCTTTGGGAGAAGTCTCAGTCTGGGTTTAGGGCCATGCATAGCACCGAGACTGCCCTGGTCAAGGTTGTCAATGATTTGCTGTTAGCTGCTGACACTGGCCATGTCAGTATACTTGTTCTCCTCGACCTTACAGCAGCCTTTGACACTGTATGTCACAATCTTTTATTGAGTCGCTTAGAAACTCTGCTTGGCATCACTGGTTCTTCTTTAGCCTGGTTCAAATCTTATCTTACCATGAGAGAACAGTTTGTGTCAATTGGAGACTTTAGATCCCCGAAATCACCCCTCCTTCATGGTGTCCCTCAGGGTTCTGTTTTGGGACCCTTACTATTTGTAATATACATCCTTCCTTTTGGCCACATAATACAGCATTATGGGCTTAACTTTCACTGTTATGCAGATGACACCCAAATTTATATTCATACCAAACCCTCTTACCCACTCCCCCCGTCCAATCTCGTCAACTGTCTAAATGCAGTTAACAACCGGATGGTGCAGAACTTTCTTAAATTAAATCAAGACAAAACAGAAGCCATCCTCATTTCCACCCCTTCTATCTTGAAAAAAAATTGGAGCACTCACAGCTATCTATTCCTGGTTATTTTACTTCCACTACTGTTGAAGTAAGAAATTTGGGTGTTATTCTGGACTCTACTCTCTCTTTTGACTCACACATTAAAAGTATCACTAAAACAGCTTTTTTTCACTTGAAAAGTCTCTCCAAACTCCGTCCCTCCTTGACTGACTTCATCTGCAGCTGAAACGCTTATACATGCTTTTGTCACCTCAAGACTGGACTACTGCAATGCCCTGCTCGATGGCATTCCAGCCAAGCGACTAAATAGGCTGCAATATGCCCAAAACTCAGCTGCTAGGGTACTCACTCACACCAGGCCCTGGGATCATATCACTCCTATTCTATATAACCTGCACTGGCTCCCAGTTAAATACCGCATTCAGTACAAAATTATCTTACTTGTTTACAAATCCCTACATAACCTGGCCCCTCTCTATTTATCAAATCTCCTAACTCCATATCAGTTATCTTTAAATCTTCGCTCCACAGATGCCCATCTTCTAGCAGTCCCTTACTCTCGGCTCTGTTCTATGGGTGACAGGGCATTCAGTGTAAATGGCCCTAAGCTGTGGAATGCCCTGCCACTAGCGTTGCGCCAATGCTCAACACTGTCCTCTTTCAAAAGACAGCTAAAAACACATCTCTTTAGCTTGGCTTTTCCTCTTTGATTTTAATTACGTTGTTATTATTATTATTATTGATTTATTATTTTATTATTTGTTGTTATTTTATTGTTCTGCTTTTATTGTTTGTTTTTTATTGTTCAGTGTCCTTGGGTACCTTGAAAGGCGCTTATAAATAAAATGTATTATTATTATTATTATTATAAGCCAGCCAATCAGAATCAGTGTCTTAAGGCAGCAGCATGCCGTAATGGCTGTTTGTTGTCTAATTAGTATCCAATATCTCTGTCATTTGTGCCTTTATTGTCCGACTTTTGTTATTGAAACACAACAAATGACGAAGTAGATAACATCTTTAGACATTTGGTGACCCAAATCTGAAGTTTGCTTGGATAATATCAACTGGAAGTGGCTTAATCGGTATGTTGTTATCAGTAGATTAAGTTTCAATGCGCTCTGCTACAGACGCTGCAAGCCGCTAATTACGTCCCCCATGTCTCCATGGCCTCGTCTCGAGACTCATTGATTGAATAATTTTGGCGCCAAACGTATTCGCGCCCTCTGCTTACAATACATTAAAGACATCATTTAACTCGATATACGATATCGTGAGCAACTGATGGCAAACAAGCACAGCCCTACAGAAGACACCCACATGGGGAGAACATGCTCCATGTAGACAGTAGGCCGAGCTCAGGACCCTGAGCCCCATCGATCATCCTATCACTCTACAACAAAAAAGTCAAGTATGGCAATACTTTAGTGTTAGGAAAAGTAGAGAGAACGTGAAGTGCACAATTTGGCACAACACAATAATAATACAACAAAATACAGGTTTACACTACAAAACACTATCAGATAATTCTCCCAAAACATTGTGTGTACATTCAGGACAGTTGACTGCTTTGGGGATGTCCTCAAAATGCAAGCAAGTCTAGCTGTCCAGAGGAAAGTGCATGCAGACTTTAGGCCAGTTCTGTGCCTTAGCTTCATTATCATTTTTAAAAGTTGCTAGAAAAACTAATACGGCTTTACTTGTTTGTTTTATCTGTAACCACTTATCCTGTGCGGGGTTGCGGGGGGCAAGCTGGAGCCTATCCCAGCTGACCACGGGCGAGAAGCAGGGTACACCCTGGACAAGTCGCCAGCTCATCGCAGGGCTGACACACACACAGAGACACAAACAACCATTCACACTCACGGTCAATTCAGAGCCACCAATTAACCTAACCTGTGTACCTTTGGACTGTGGGAGGAAACCCATGCAGACACGGGGAGAACATGCAAACTCCACACAGAAAGGCCCTCGTCGGCCACTGGGTTCCAATCCAGAACCTTCTTGCTGTGAGGCGACAGTGCTAACCACTACACCACCGTGCCGCCTATGGCTTTAGTACTACACACTGATTTCAGCTTGTGGCTTGGCACTGACTGTGGGTGCCAAGCATGGCAAGGTCTGTACCACAGTGAACAATCTGATTGGCCAGCACTTTTCACTCGCATAAAGTTTGCAGTACCTACATCTTCTGCATGAAACAAAAAGAACCCTCTACAATCAAAGTCCTTCCTGTGCCAGCACCTGGTATTCCCAAGCAGTCTCCTATCCAAGTACTAACCAGGCCCTTAAGGCACACCGGGTGGCACAGATCTCCATTTCTATAGCCCTCGGCCTCTCACGTACTGCATAGCTCGGGTTACAGTGGGAGGGGCTGGTCCTCTGGTAACCATGAGAGTTTGACTCCCTACTCGCATCTGAATTGCAGCATGCCTTGCCAGAAGGTACCATTTAAATAACGTGAGTAGAACTCGCAATCTCCCGGTCGAGAGATGGACACGCTAACCACTAGGCCACCTCGCGGCCGCACTCTACAATAGTGAGTTAATATTTATGCATGCCTGCTACATGAACCTCAAATGGCATTCTGGCCCTCTAGTGCAACACACACACTTCCTGACCACTTTATTATGAATACCTCTACACCTGGTCATTCATTCGATTAGCCAGTCCAATCATGTGACAACACCACGATCATGCACATAAAATCGTGCAGGTCAAGAGCTTCAGTTAATGTTTACATCAAATATGAGAATATCGAACAGAAACTGGACAGTTTAAGTTCGGAAAAACATCCCTTGGTCTTTTTCTAATCTTCAACTATACAGTTTCAGTTAACCTGTGCTCAGTGTAGCTGCAAATTCCTGACAGGAGTGGAGCTCGATGTAGTCTTCCGGGTTGTAATCCATCTGCCACATGTTCAACATGTGTGTTCTGTAACATTTTTCTGCTCACCGCAGTTGTAAATAGTGGTTATTTGACTTACTGCAGACTTCCTGTTAGCACAAATCGGTCTGGCCGTTCTCCTCTGACCTCTCTCATTAACAAGGCGTTTCCATCCACAGAACTGCTGCTTACTGGATGGTTTGGGTTCCCCCCCCCCCCGTACTCCCTCTGTGTAAACTCTACAGACTTTTGTGTGCGAAAATCCCTGGAGATCAGCGGTTTCTTGAACCAACAATCATGCCACAGTCAAAGGCACCGACATCACAATTTATCCCCCGTTCTGATGTTTGACGTGAAAATTACCTGAAGCTCTTGACCTGCATGTGCATGATTTTATGCATTGTGCTGCTGCCACATGATCGGGTGATTGCATGCATGAGCAGTAGGGTGCATCAGTTGCCCCCTAAAAATGAAAAGTTCCTCTGATCATGATGCATTTTTGTTTTTATGTTCCTTTTGGTAAGAAAACACACTGGGTGAAATATTTGGACAAGATTCAAAAAAGTTTAATGGTGGCACCAGGAGCTCAAAGTTATGGAAAAAGTTGCTATTTTATGACTTTTATGACAAAATTTTGATCATTTTTCATGAAACATTATGGCACCTTATAGAGTATACCAAATATCTTAGATACACATTTTTAGTACATATTCTAAATATATTATCAAGCACAGTTTGAGTTTGAGCTGTTCATTGAATCATTGTTCAACTACTTTTAAACAATACAAATGTATTATGAATCACATTAATGCTTCTCAATCCCTTGCAAAGGTTCTTAACATGATCTCTGGCTCACAAGAAATCAATAAATGGAGTCCAACATTGTGATTCAAACCTTACGCGAAAACATAAAATAAGCCTTTTTTGGCAAAAAATGAACCTCATGGTGCCACCATTAGACTTTTGAATATGGTCAAAAAATTTTACAGGATGTCTTTATAGACCCCTTCGCAGTAAACGTCATTCATACGTAAGCGGAAATTGCGCGCACAGCCTGGACCCAAAAAAGACTCAGAAATGCCTAGTTGTTGTGTTGTCGGGTGTCAGAATCGTAGCAGTGATGGGGTTAAAATGTTCAGAATTCCAGCAGGATCTCACCCATTCCAAAAAAATCGCCAACGTCTATGACTACAAGCCATCAAACGTGTAGACTGGGATGAAAGCACTATCAAAAATGCGCGGGTTTGCAGCGCCCACTTCATCACAGGTAAGATCAGGCTATTTATTAAATCTTTCTTTTTTATTCTTTCTAGTCTTCGTTTATTGATGTAGCAAAATACTTTGGTAACGTTTGTCTGATTATCTGGGTTATAGTTACACAATGTAATGAATATTGTTAGCATGTTAACTTAGCTTTGCATGCAATTTTGTTTGTAGGAGAGGTCTCGCTTGACTCAAGCAGTCCAGATTTTGTGCCATCATTATTTGTGTATGCCGAAAATCACAATTTTAAAGCAAGGATGGAAAGGTAAAATTGTGTGCCCTCACTCTAAATGCCAACTTGCGTTGACTGCTCTAGCCTAGCTCCCGCCCCATTCAGTTTCATTTCTGCTCTCTGCCTCTCGCTTTTTACGCAGCTCTGATTTCTCTTAGCCAGTGGCGGCTCCTGAATTTTTTTTCAGGGGGGGCAATTTTCCCCCGTTATGTCTACATGGACCGTAAATGTCCACAGGACTGAAGTAAATTGACCTAGGTAGCAAATCAATTGGCCGAACTTGTTTTTGCCTGGTAAATTCAGATATCAATATAGACAATATCTCTTCTCTCCACTAGGTGGCAACACTGAACAAGTTAAAGGTGGCAAACTAAGGTAGCCTAGTAAATTAGACCCACCCACCTAGCGGCCAAAAATATTTTTGCCTACGAGTGGCAAATATTCACATTTAGTCTGGCTTGCCAGGCTAAAACTAAGGAAGATTCATTGTGAAGCCTTCAAAGCAAAACATTTGGCAATCAATTAATATTACATTACTCATTTATTTTCTCATATTTTTCCAGTATTATATAATAAGTAGACACAAATTCTTAATTATAAACATTCTAATTTCTTCATTCTAAAGAATGCAATTAAAGTGGCAGGATATAAATCCAAAACAAGTGTTTATTTAAGTTTTGAAAAAGATGAAGAAAAGCATAATCATCAAACAAACATGTGCAGCTTAATTATGTGGAGTTTTTTTATATGGAATTGCACCATTTTAACAACAAATAATAATTCTAAATAAATTCTGCAGTTTTTCCCCCCCAAGAATTCCTCCAGAAAGCCATGCCTTAAGAGGAAATTTAAAGTATTACAAGCATGTCAATGAACACAAAAGGCTTTAGTTATTTAGCTATATACACACAAGGTTACACAAGGTTTTGTAGTCAGTGCAACTTGGCTTAACAAGTTGGAAAAAAGGTAAGGTGCTGCTGGCTCCAATGAACACATATACTGTACAATATATAAAAACAGAAAATATGCTTAATTTACACCAAGTCAGAGAGAACTTGAGGCTACTGAAATATTCCAAACATGGCAATGTTAAACTGCCATTGGTAAAACAACTGCCATTGGTAACACACACACACACACACACACACACACACACACACACACACACACAACTTTTGCCTAGTAAATTCAAATATCAGATATCACTGTACCGTCTGCTGTGCTACTTCCAGAGTGGAAGAGAACGCAAGGGTAGCAAAAAAAGAGCATTGACTACATCACAGCCAGCTAGCCAAGTTTTCTGGTGGTACCAGTTCTTGTTAAAACCTCTTGAGTAGGTCTTTTCCCCCTTCGTAGACACTTGCTTGATGTTTAAATTCGGTCTAGGAGGTCCTAGCTGTTTGATTGCCGTTTTCTCCTCATTGGTACGACGACTAAAGGGAACTTCTTTCAGAGACACTATCGTATTGTTGCACTCAACACTCGCCGCCATCTTCATTGAATGTTCACACATTTCCCGCGCAAGTTGCGTTTTCCAGCCCAAAATTATGTTCAAAACCCGCCAAAATGCACTTAAAACCAATTTGGCAACACTTGCGCGGCGCAACAGGCGTATGACGCAAGCACGCTGCTTGTGCGAGCACATAAAACCTAATAGAAAATGCATTGGGAGCATGATTTTTGAAAAAAAACGTACGTACCATTAGTGTCAATGGGAGATTTTGGGGCAAATCTGAACCTGACAGAAATCGCACCAAAAGGGCATGGCTACACCAGGCGCGACCTTAGCCTGATTGGACAATGACATTACTGTTGCCGTGGTAGTAGGAGTAGATAAAAAAAAAAAAATCTCCCTCCCTATTTGGGAGTGCGTCGCCCAAATCGCCCCTATTAACGAGCCGCCAGTGCTCTTAGCTGCACTCTTTACACTATCATTCCTTTCATGCCATTACCTCCTGCAAATTGCTGTTTAGTGTTGGTATTTGCTGTTGTAGCTAAAGCCACATTGCCATCACGTCACTGGCATAATTTGATTAAAACAAAATGAATATGAATGTCCCATTGTTAATCAAGTTGTACATGCCCGCACATAACAATCATATGCGTCTAAAGACTTGTAGGCACGAAGTTTTTCGTGGGTGTACACTGAAGTCTTGTCAATAAGGTACGAGTATATATCTGGCCATTGTATACCAGGGAACTTACTAACATCGTCCGTCCACTCTTTAATTAAATGCGGATCCGGTAGGAGATGTCCACTTGTTAGAGTTAACTTATTTATGTAGCATTCTCGATCTTGTAACGACAATTGTTTTGCATAATCTGACAGCTCATAATGCCGGTCTATGGGCAGCGCCATTGTTTCTGGGTCCAGGCTGTGCGCGCATCCTGGCAACGGTCAGTTTGTTACAAACATGCGAAGGGGTCTATTGGTGAAAAGGAACACCCAAACAAAAATGCATCAGATTTTATGAAAGTGAGGGCAACTGATGCACCCTAATGAGCAGGTGTGGAGGTGTTCCTCTTAAAATTCTACAACGCCATTATGCTACACTCTGTGTAGTGAGCATGTCGTGAATAGGAAGCCATTTGGCCTAACTGAATGTTGGGTCATTTACCTCTTAAGAATTTTGTACCCAGAATTACATTCCCGACTCTTGTAAATGCTTTACAACAGAATGCATTATGAATGTAAGGAGTTGGATTATAAGGGGTTAAATGATAAATTCACCGCGAGTTGGCCTAGTGGTTAGCGTGTCCGCCTCTCGATCAGGAGATCGCGAGTTCTACTCACGGTTGGGTCATACCAAAGACCATCATAAAAATGGTACATACTGCTGTCTGGCTGCAATACAGAAGCGAATGGGGAGTCAAACTCTCGCGGTTACCAGAGGACTAGCCCCCCACTGTAACCCTAGCTATGTGAGAGGCCGAGGGCTACGGAAACGGAGATGATGTGGCCGCTCTGACCGCTCCAGTCATCAAAGTTTCTAGGGAAGAATTACACTAGTGGTTTCCCGTTGCCTTCTACTGGATTATTTATAGAGGTTTTCTCCTCTCAACCATTCATACCTACGGACAATTTAGAGTAGCCAGTTAACCTAACCGCTTGTCTTTGGACTGTGAGGGAAACCAGAGCAGCCAGAGGAAACCCACACGGACATGGGGAGAACGTACAAACTCCATACAGAAAGGCCCCCATCGGCCACTGGGCTCGAACCAAGAACCTTCTTGCTGTGAAGTGACAGTGCTAACCACTCCACCACCGTGCCACCCATCATTTTAGTTAATTTGTTGAATATTTCTACATTAAAATTCTTACAAATTGCCCCTTTAAGAAAGAAAAAGTATTTTTATCTTGCATACAAATATACATATACAGTATAGCAATACTTTTGCTTATAGCCTTAAACATTCAATCATTTAAATATGATAGTAATATCTCTCATCTCATTATCTCTAGACGCTTTATCCTGTTCTACAGGGTCGCAGGCAAGCTGGAGCCTGTCCCAGCTGACTACGGGCGAAAGGTGGGGTACACCCTGGACAAGTCGCCAGGTCATCACAGGGCTGACACAGAGACACAGACAACCATTCACACTCACATTCACACCTACGGTCAATTTAGAGTCACCAGTTAACCTAACCTGCATGTCTTTGGACTGTGGGGGAAACCGGAGCACCCGGAGGAAACCCACGCGGACACGGGGAGAACATGCAAACTCCGCACAGAAAGGCCCTCGCCGGCCACGGGGCTCGAACCCGGACCTTCTTGCTGTGAGGCGACAGCGCTAACCACTACACCACCGTACCGCCCTGATAGTAACATTATTATAATAATATAATCTTATAGTAGCTGCCTACTTTCCCCCCCCCCCATCTCACCCCAAAAAGAAAATTGTATGTTTGGTATTGGTGTTGTTAAGTAAAGCAAAAAAGTCTCACACATGGGTCAGGCTAGTTATTTACATTCTGAGTAATCAATTACTTGTTGTATGCATTTGAAAAAGAAATTACTCAAAATATAAAATCATTAGTGATGCCAAATAATATATTCAATTTTAAAATAACAGTCATGGTAAAGAATAAACGATTAACAGACCACATGCAGTATGATATACAGTAGTCACTACACTATTTTCTGAATCCAGGCTCACTTCATTACAGTAAGCTGTAACGGTATGAAAAATAAGAGAAACGAGCTTTGCCGTAATACTTCATTGCGTGAGGGTCTTCTTCCATCTGTCAGTTGGCGCAGGGGAATGGACCAGTGTCCTCGGAGAGGGGCGTGGAATTCAGCACTATTGTCTCTCTGTACAATGGTGCGAGTGAAAGGCTTTTGCAGCAGTCTTTGCAGCAGTTCCCGCTGTATCTATGGTAACAGAATCTGATCTGCATGTGTGTCTGTGCTTGGCTAAGATCACAGCAGTAATGAGGGCTGGGTGGGGGGACGACCACTTGTGTCGCCAGTGTCTAACAAGCACAGTTCAGATAACAACTGATTCATTTGTCATCTTAAACGTGACAGTGTTCTCAGACGCAAGTGTGTGCGCGCACGCATTTAGATGTGTGTGAATCATCCATGCTCTCGCCTTTCAGTGTTTGCTAACCAACCCATGGGATTAGGTTGGACGGGGCAGCCTGGTATGATGGTATGATGTCACACTGAGGAGCTGCGTATACACCACCACTAGAAAAGTAGCTCTGGGTTAAAATCAAACCAAGATGCACAATATTATAAAATAGAAAACTCTGAATGCATTACATCACAGAGTGAAACCCAGACTCTGGCCTTTTCTTTTTTTTTTGAATGTTTTTGGATCAATAAAATACATTTTATGCCTTTCTGAGTGTCAGATTCTTGCTGTATCCTCCCAGTAATTTGAGAGCCCCGGCCACACCATGCCACTCAAGAATAAAAGCTCACAGGGCTTTTAGAGGAGAAAGACCCAGCAGATGGTAGGCCTCCCTAGTGTGGAGGCCAAAAAAAATCCATCCATGTATTACTTTGGCCCCAGACATCTATGGCTTCATCCACCAAGACATCAGATACAATTTCACAACACAGTCAGTGGAGTGGAATCTGCCTCAATGAAAGCAAAGACATCTGCATGTGAAATAACTGCTCTTCTACTACGTAAACGGAAGATTTTAATAGCAGGCCTGGAACATAACAAGAGTGTTTCATGCCTAGGAAATGAAAATACTTTCCCAAAATCACTGTACAGGGTGTGCAAGCAAGTTAGAACTACTTTAATATAAATACAACTGTTATAAACATGCAACATAACAATAACCTGTGGAATAATAATAATAATAATAATAATAAAAACCTTAACCCTTTAAGCTCCCCAAATTCACTGGCATATCCATTATTATACACACGGGCCACTTTTTCCATGGAACAAAAACATGTATCCTCTTCCCTTCTAGCGGGTTTATTGATGGCATGCAGCATTGTCATCATATCAGGTATCCTCCATTTATTTTTTTCACGGTACAGTTTCCATCAAATCCTGCACTCTGATTGGCTGGCGAGCGGGTCCGTATCCTACAATACAGACCCCAGTTATGGACCCCGGTTACGGACCTCTGGTGACTCGCTCGTTCACAACAATAACAAACATAGCAGCATTTTTTGTCAACATTTATCTTTTTTTTATAAGATTTATTTATAAGATTATCAAAAATCTTATAAATTTTTGCCAGCATTTCTCAGGAGAATAGCATTAATTTTACAGCATGGACAGCGATAACGACAGTCTTCACAGCGAAAGCGAGTTTTACTACCCCGAGGAAGAAGAAATAAAAGAAAACATTTCAGGAGAAAGCTAAAAACCTCTAACTGTTGCTAACGCCGAGCAAAAACATGGCTGAATCCTGAATGACTCCTATTTGTGTAAATAGGGGACTACATAGGCGGCAAAATGTAGTTTTTTTCCTGCCATGGAAGTGCACTTGCATACCGAGGAGGAAGCAATTTGCATTACAGCCGTGAATGAGGATTCAAAATGGCGGCTCGGCTCAGTTTTCCCTTTCAGGCGCTCTCGTTTTCTGTTAGAATTTGGTAAAGAAAAAAATAAATATATTATTTACCAGTTTAAGGTTGGTCCGTATGGTGAAATACTGTGACCTCGGCCTTGAATACTGACCTCGGCCCAGAGGGCCTCGCTCAGTACTTTCAAGACCTCGGTCACGGTATTTCACCATACGGACCTCCCAGCTGGTAAATAACACATGTATTACGCCACTCTCCCCAATGGAGAATGAGCGTGCAATATTGTTATAATATTGCACATTGTCAAGACAACACGATGTCACACATCGGAGCTCATGCAAAAATCCAATGACAAAACTTTGCTGCTGCGCATGCGCACAATCATTTCGTTGTCGGCCGGGAGAGAGAGAAGATCCAGTGCTAGGCTTAAGCACTAAATAAACAAACTGAAAACTGAAACTAAAAGACGCGCTGAACACCCGAAAGGCTACCAAAACTTCACTGGATATTCTTCACGCATTTAATCTTCTGCATTAAATATATGGAAAAACTGGAAAAGAGACACATCGGAGACGTAAAACTTCCGCGCTAGTGAGTAACTGAGATAGTTTGTACACAAACATGGCCATTAGGTTTGCTTCATTAAAAGCAGAAGATTTAAAGAGAAAGATGCACGGAACACCCAAGAGGCTACAAAAACTTCACTGGATATTCTTCACGCATATTTACAAGAGAAAAACATACCAACAGCCATTGACAAACTGGAAAAGAGAGCAATAGCAGAAATATTGTCAAAATTCTATTTGGAGATGAGGAAAAGTGACGGAGACTTTTACAAGAGGACTTCACTCGTGGACCTCACTCAGCAAAGCCCTTTTGTTTTGAACAACTGCAGTGTAACAATTAACTACGACCAAAAGTAACTTTGAACTTGAACTGTCAATCTGTATATAGCTTGTATATAAGTTGGTTTGTTGTTCAGGCTTTTTGGACTTGTATCATTTTTATTGTTAGAACTTTGACTTTGTACATGTACAGTGGATTGACAAAACAGTGAATTACATTCGATCAGAATCTGCATTCAATTTTGGTAAGTCACCCCCGTTCTTAACTTTTTGTAAAATCTATAATTGTTCCATCGAATGTCTATGTATAATAATAAATAATAATGGCTGTCTTTTTTCGTGGTATATCAGATATATTCCATTCAGCTAGCATGATCTTGAACTCGTCTTCGATTCATTCAATATCATGCGAGCTGAATGGAATATATCTGATATACCATGAAAAAAGCTAGCCAATATTAATTATGATACATACGGGATACTTTTTCGATGGGATAAAAACACGTATTCTATTCCCTTCTAGCGGGTTTCATTAATTTGGTTTGATAGCATGCAATATTGTTAGCATATCGCTTATCCTACATGTATTACATCACTCTACCCAATGGAGAATGAGTGTTGAATATGGTTGCGATATTGCATGGCTGTCAAGACAACATGATGTCACACATTGGAGCTGATGCGAATATTTGATGAGAAAGTTTTCTGCTGCACATGCGCAGAAGCATTACTTTGTTCGCCGGAAAAGAGAAAGACACGCTGAACACCCTAAAGGCTACCAGAACATCATTAGATATTCTTCACGCATGTTTACAAGAGAAAAACATACCAACGGACATCAAAAAACTGGAAAAGAGACATGTCGGAGATGTAAAACTTCTGTGCTAGCAAGTGACTGTGACAATTTGTAAAACAAACATGCCTACCAGGTTTGTTTCGTTAAATACGGAAGAGTTTGAGAGAATTCTGAAAGAGAAAGACGCGTTGAACACCCGAAAGGAATGTGTATGTATAATAATAATAATAATAATTAATAAACAAGCGGGGGCGGCACGGTGGTGTAGTGGTTAGCGCTGTCGCCTCACAGCAAGAAGGTCCTGGGTTCGAGCCCCAGGGCCGGCGAGGGCCCTTCTGTGTGGAGTTTGCATGTTCTCCCCGTGTCCACGTGGGTTTCCTCCGGGTGCTCCGGTTTCCCCCACAGTCCAAAGACATGCAGGTTAGGTTAACTGGTGACTCTAAATTGAGCGTAGGTGTGAATGTGAGTGTGAATGGTTGTCTGTGTCTATGTGTCAGCCCTGTGATGACCTGGCGACTTGTCCAGGGTGTACCCCGCCTTTCGCCCGTAGTCAGCTGGGATAGGCTCCAGCTTGCCTGCGACCCTGTAGAAGGATAAAGCGGCTAGAGATAATGAGATGAGATAAACAAGCGTTGCCAGGCAAAACAAACCTAGCCTGGTAGCACTTAAGATGAATATGAAGGAAGATATCGCGAAAAAAAAGGTACCCTATGGGTACATGTGGCTACTGTTTATAAATAAAAATTTCTGATCCCATGTCCATACAGTAACTATAGCATATATATTTACTCTGAGGCAGTAGCCACAAAAATGAAGCACAATCCAAAAATGAACAATTTAAAAATCACAGAAGTAAAATATACCAAGTGTCTGTACTTTATATTATTCTACTCTTACATCTTACAGTTTTCGAAACTGAAACCTCCAAATCGAGGTTGGCATACACACGCTCTCGCCATGACCCAAACTCTTATTTCCCAGAAATGGCCTGGGGCTAGAGCTCAGTGGAATGCACTTTCCCTCTGTAATAAGCATAAACATATCTGAAAGCGATTTTTTTTTTTTTTTAGTCTAGGCCATCCTTAAAAAAAAAAAAATCCGTTTCCTGTCCACCGGGTGAGCAAAAAAATTTTCAGTCGGGAGGGAGGGATTTTTTTTTTTTAATATATGGATGGATAAGAAATCGCAATGCTGTGTTTGCTTTTTCTTTCAGTACTTTTTTATTACAAAAGCAGACACATTTAATAAAATATGACAGTTTAATCAACTGAAACTTGTACAAAAACTTTAAGTTAGCATTTTAAATGCTGACTGCAACATTTGTAAAACTTTTACAAAGGTACTTAATGTCCGACACACGGACTTTTTGTAGTTCTAAATCGGCCGTTAGGGCTAGTTCGGATGAAATTACACTATTAAAATGATCACTGAATGATTTGTTTTTCTGAATCTTTACTATTTTGTTGTTCGCTAGAATACCATTTTGTGATTTCACACTTAAGCAAATGTTTGAAAACTCCGGATCTCCTTCCTTCATGGTGGCTGCCATTTTTTTGTGCCGCACGGCGCATGCGCAGAGCTGATTCAATTCTATATTCTGCGCGGAATGCAGAGCTTTCCACAAGCGCCGGCTGCCGGCCATACAGCCGACTACTTTAATGACTTATTTTTGTAGCCCACAGGCTCTAAATATTAATTTTCAATTTTAATAAAATTAAATGTTTATCTAACGGACTAACAATAATGTCCAACTGAACTGCACTTATTTAAGTTCTGATTCGCGCTGTTTGTACCGATAATAACCACAAATTCCCCGCCGACTTCGTTGATCAAGGGAGAGTAACTCATCCGCGGCCCCGACATGCGGTGTGCGCGCGCACTCGGTGGAGGCAGTAGTGTGTCGGGGCCGTCGGAGGGAACAGAAGCCGAGATAACGCTTATTTTGTCTCCGGTAAACCAGTCTTCTCTCGTTCAATTACGTGCTGGCATCAAAAGACACCGTTGGTTGTAAATGAAACCAAACTGAGTGGGTGGAGTGTATTTTCATACACAAATGGAGAAATGTTGGCTGAGTGTTTAATTGTGTAGCCCCACTGCAGACCGTTGTCGTTGTTAATTCATAGCATGCTCAGCTGCGTGAATGTGTCATGCACCGAAAATAAGACAAGCCAGGAACGCCTCATGATGCAATACGCAAGAAAAGAAAGAAGATTTACTGCCATTTTACTTTGTATTTGAGTAAAGTGAATAAATAAATGGTCTGTGGAAAATACATTTAATCCTGGGAACTGCGTGCACAGGAGTTTACTTTGTGTTTACTCCCCCAGCTGGCTACTTATTTGTCATGGCTGGCTAGTATAAGCCTTAGTGGAAAGCCCTAGGAATGTGTAAATGTCAAGTTCGATTTTAGATTTATGAACCTGAAAAAAATGTCGAAAATCCGACGTTAAAAAAAAAAATTTCAACCGCACAAACGGCACTCACCCGGCCGGTGGACTGGAAACAGAACATTTTTTTTTTTTTTTTTAAAGATATTTTTTTGGGCTTTTTGCACCTTTATTAGATAGGACAGTGTAGAGACAGGAAATGAGCGGGAGAGAGACAGACGGGAAGGGATCGGGAAATGACCTCGGGCCGGAATCGAACCCGGGTCGCCCGCATTCATGGTATGGCGCCTTAACCACCTGAGCCACGACGCCCCCAACAGAACATTTTTTAATAATGGCCTTAGTCCATTTATTTTGAAAGGTGAACCGAATTGTATACGTTCACCGGCCATTTTAATCGGAAGACGTGTATGCGCATGCGTGATTGTTACACTCTTACATTCTTACAGCACGATGACATAGTGGCTAGCGCCTCTATATGAGGCAGTAGACACAACAAAAACAATTTGACCTTTTTGGTGACCTTGACCGGATGACCCTCAAAATGTTGGAGGTTCTATTTGAGACCAAATCTATCCTGAAAGTTTCATGAAGATTGGTCCCGCTGTTTTCCTGTAATATCATTAACAAAAAAAAAAAAAAACAACAAAGAAACAAACAAAGAAACCTGACCGAAAACAATACCTTTCCCCCTGGTGGACTCTGTCCCGGGCGAGGTAATAATAATAATAATAATAATAATAATAATAATAATGGCTTTTTTTCTGTGGTGTATCAGATATATTCCATTCAGCTAGCATGATATTGAACTCATCTTCGACTCGTTCAATATCATGCTAGCTGAATGGAATATATCTGATATGCCATCCAATATTATTTAAATATTATATTTACGTAACAGAGTTTAAATATACAAGACATTCCTTATCTTTAATTATTCCAGTCAGAAGGTGTTGATTAATTTTCTATAATAGCAGCTCTGACCGTATTCCTGGCTGTAACTGAAATGACAGGTTTATATTCATGTGCACCTTCTGATTATATTATTATTTTTCTAGCAACAATTCACTCACCACAGGGAACAAGCTTAATAATACATGGATTAATAGAAGATCAAAGACAAACATATCATAGCGGATACGGTGAAATATTCTGTAAGAAAATGTTTACTTAACATTTATGGAAGGAGTCCAAAGTGTCAGTGCTTTGTAACAGAAGAAAATTAAAAACAGAGACGAGTGAGGGAACGCCTGTTTACAGCTGCTATAACCCAAGTGATGACAGGAACTAACTTGTCTTGCAGGCGTTGCACAAGAATAAGTGTAACTATAAATAGGTAAAAAGCATGAAGTAGACCGAGATGTGATGTTAGTGGAGAATAAGTTCCGCTTTGTGCTGGGCTGCAACACACACCCCTGGTGTTGATCACCATTTTCCTATACCAGCACACAGCATGATGTTTTACAATTGCAAAATATGATATAAATACACCACAAAGTTAACACACTATACCTTGGTGCCACTGTAGAAGTCATCGGCAGTGGTGGCGTTCATGAAGCTCTCCTGCAGGTGGACGCTCGTGTCAATGCCCCCCGGAAGCACCAGTTTGCCTGTGGCATCGATCACTTTGGCACCACCTGGGATCATCAGCTCTTTGCCCACCTGCTGAATGATGCCATTCTCAATGTACACATCCGCCTCCTGGGTAAAGTCATCATTCACCACTTTGCCTCCCTTTATGAGGATGCGCACCGTCGCCGGACCAGCAGACATGATTCCACCTACGACAGAGGGTGAAAGACCAACGATCTTTACACTTAAATGGATAAAAACGTTTTTCGCTTTTGAAGGCGCTCGTGCCAGTTTCTTTTACGGCATGTACCACAACCTTGTTGAAAAGTCAAGAACATAATCGTGTGAATACTAATAATAGGCTTGGAAGGCAATTTTCCAAATTCCAGCATTCCTGTGCAGTGAGGCTTGCCTTAGAAAAATAAAAGACTCTGGGACTTATAAAATATAAAAGCCAGGTTTAAATCCACAGCGTATAACCCCAGCTTGGACCGGACTTAAAGCACAGCTATAATAAAATCTAATTACTGCAAAAGCCACTGACTTGGCCAAGCACTGCAGCAAATCGATATTATACGAGTGTGAATATAAATCAGTGGAATTACTACAGTACGTCATATTGCTAATGATGTGACCCACAGGCGCAATAATAAACAAATCCCATCATCTGGCAGGATAAACAGCGGCGTCAGTGCTTATAAAGAAACTGTGATGCAGTACCGTATGTCAGGGTGGTTCTGACCCAGATTATACAGTATCGAGTACAGAGGTGTGGCAAAGCAGAGGAGCTTTCGATTCCACTCGGCTGTTTAAGGTGAAGTCATGGAAAGAGGGTACAGTTTAACACACACACCAACCCCCCTCCCACAAGCCTTCTCTCCGCCCCGATTGGGTGGGGTGGACGGGCAGCCCAGGGAGCGGGCGGAGATGGGTGTGTCCTCACGCCTCTGTCTGAACTATATTAAGCAAGCAGCAGCGGAACAGTCCACATGCTACATCCATGTCACCTCTGAAGACCTCAGAGACAAATTAGTCACACATTTGTTCCTTGCCATGGCTCATGCAGGCAGATTTTTTGCCACACATCATAGTTAGTGATTTAAAGTGCCTGCTTTCACTGACTGTGGAGAAAAATCATCTTGTGCCCAGGTTTGAATCGAAATGTATTAAAAATGGTCCATTTCTATGATGTGGCAAAGAAGAAAAAGAAGCTTTTCCTTCAGATGCACTGTGTGTAAATGTCAAGCTGCATTCCACATGGATGTTATGGAGACACACAAAGAAAGAGAGAGAGAGAGAGAGAGAGAGAGAGGGAGGGAGAGTGGCCCAGCCCTTCCACTTCCATTAGATGGCAGGATGCTCAGCACACATCCTGATAAATGCATGAATGTGGATTGTAAAAGCCCAGTGGAAACAAGGCGTCCATGTTTCTGACTGGAAGATGAGGTCTGGACGGCCATCTCGACTGGAGCTTCATCAATCATGTTTATAGCTCTGCGGCCAGCTGCTCTGTTCCTGAGGTAAAACTAAACACTGTGCTACAGTACATTTCAGTCCAAACACTTCTGATTAACGTTTACAACAAACCGAGAGTGAAATTAAATCCTGTCACATCCGGATAGAGGGCGGACCCGAGTGCAGACAGGAACCAAACCCTGATGGCAGCTTTTCACAGAAAGCAGGCTCGAGCCGTGGAACTCAACTGTCACTCAGCCTCACCAAGGCAACGTCTTCCAAAACAACATGAATATATGAGCTATATTTAATAATAATAAAAAAAACAGGCTTACCTCCTTTGTTATATTCCCAAAAAGCAGTGTTTCAGTAGTGTGTGTGTGAGAGAGAGAGAGACGATAACGCTGGCTGACACCCGCACACAGATGCTCCCGGCCGCTCCAGCTTGGAAAACCTTACGTCCGCAGCATCCACAAAGCGCGAGCCACTAGCTGACCAATCACAAAACAGATGTGCGAAGATGGCTGTCTGAGCGGCCAATCAAAACGCGCACTGGGTGTGTCCTGTCACCCTCGGTACGTACCATTGTGCGATTTCAAAGGGGGATGGGTTTTCAGACGCGCGTGCATAGAGCTAGTCAACTCTTAGGTTAGCTTTAGCTAAAACAAATTATTTAAAAAAAAATACTAATAAACCCGACATAATTATATAACTACAGTTGATTTGTTACAGAAATTGATAATAGAGTCGGTTAGGATACTGAAAGAAGACCGAGTGTGTGGAAAAGCTAACAGTGAACTGACACCTGTAGTTTACCTCAGCAGCTTTAATCATTTATCTGCATTAATATTTACATATTCAGACGTCACAGCAATTCATCTTCTGCGCGTTTAATAAATGGTCTTCGAGAAATGATCTGAGGGAAAATAAAGTATGTCTCCAGCGACCAGTTACTGAGTGAATACAAATACAACTAGATAATATAAAACTATACTATTAACAGAGCTGCTGTTCTAGAAAATGAATCAATATCCAGTCTGCAGAATTCAACAGGACCAATTTCATTCAAAAGATTATAATACATGCAATCACACATTGCACTCCCTAAACATGTAAGGAGGTTGTAGATACTGAAAGCAATTAAAAAAAATCAGTTATTTTATTTAACTGGTTTGCATTTAATACACTTAAGGGGGTGCCAATATTTTTGCCACGTTTTTTTTTTTTTGGGGGGGGGGGGATGTTATTTAAAGAAACCCTTATAAGAATCTCATCTCATCTCATTATCTCTAGCCGCTTTATCCTGTTCTACAGGGTCACAGGCAAGCTGGAGCCTATCCCAGCTGACTACGGGCGAAAGGCGGGGTACACCCTGGACAAGTCGCCAGGTCGTCACAGGGCTGACACATAGACACAGACAACCATTCACACTCACATTCACACCTATGCTCAATTTAGAGTCACCAGTTAACCTAACCTGCATGTCTTTGGACTGTGGGGGAAACCGGAGCACCCGGAGGAAACCCACGCGGACATGGGGAGAACATGCAAACTCCGCACAGAAAGGCCCTCGCCGGCCACGGGGCTCGAACCCGGACCTTCTTGCTGTGAGGCGACAGCGCTAACCACTACACCACCGTGCCGCCTAATAATTATTATAAATTATTTTATTAAGTAGGCAGCACGGTGGTGTAGTGGTTAGCGCTGTCGCCTCACAGCAAGAAGGTCCTGGGTTCGAGCCCAGTGGCCGGCGAGGGCCTTTCTGTGTGGAGTTTGCATGTTCTCCTCGTGTCTGCGTGAGTTTCCTCCGACAGTCCAAAGACATGCAGGTTAGGTTAATTGGTGGCTCTAAATTGACCATAAGTGTGACTGGTTGTCTGTGTCTATGTGTCAGCCCTGCGATGACCTGGCGACTTGTCCAGGGTGTACCCCGCCTCTCGGTCATAGTCAGCTGGGATAGGCTCCAACTTGCCTGCGACCCTGTAGAACAGGATAAGCGGCTACAGATAATGGATGGATTTTATTGAGTAATTTTTGCCTATTCTCTTGAAAGGTGCCAATAATTTTAGAGTTGACAATTGTAAATCATTCAGAATGTGTTTTGTGTCCAATGTTTTGTTCTCTCATTGGTTTTGCAGTAAAGCAAGAAGGCGAACTTGCAGTAGAAACCTGTGGCCACCACACAACATATAAAATGCATACTAAAATCATCACACGTGCCTGAGCCATGCTGGTTGGTGGTCCCAAATAACTTGTCTTACCCTTCTGAAATAGGTTATGTCGAAAAGGTACTCTAATTTGAGCAGCCTGCATGTTAGATGTCTAGTGCTTGCAGCTCTAGTCAAATACTCAAGTTAAAACTGGAACCAAACATGTCTCTGCAACATTTGAGGTACGTGGAAAATTTGTGTAAATTTGAGTTTCCTCCAAACCATTTCTCCAAATATATGCTCTTGGTAGGTCTGAGGTTTTGAAAAGGCAACCAGTTAAAGATCTTAAACTGTTTTGTTTAAAGAATGCTGAAATCCTGCAATAATAAGGACACTGTTATGGGATGGGAATTACAGAATTATGGAAACTGGACTGTGCTCCAGTGTCTCTTGAGTGGGCTGTAAAAGAACACATTTGTGAATTAACATGACTATTTCAGAAAAAAAATATTTTTGCCGTTAAGAGTTTTTCCTTTACTCAAGCAAAAAAAAAAAAAAAAGTGAGAAATAACAGAAGCTGCTCTTTGCACAAAAAACAATACATTTATTCAAGTGTTCTCCAGCACAAGTACATAAGGAGCCTTTTTTTCTTAGTTCTGGGCACAAAACAGAAGAGAGAGGGAGTAGAGGTGGAGAATGACTGCTACATCTGCTGTATGAGCTGATCTCAGAATGAGAGAAGGCTTGAAAACAGTTATGACACAGAAGAGGTCACGCTAATTAACAGTGTCACTGAGGAAAAAACTATACAGTGCTCTCCAGAATCATTGGCACGATTCATGAAAATGAACAAACGTTAATATGTATTAAAAAACTAATGTGCAATCTTTTGAGCTTAAAGATACAGGCCTACAAAAACAATTTAAGTAGTGCAATTGTTTTCTACAAAATGCCAGTTTCAAAATGATCACCAGCCCCCTTCCAATGAAAACGTCGTGATGCCTGGAGAGTATAACAGCACTGTGACTGTTTCTGTAATGCCTGATAAGTTTGGAGACCCTTGTAGAGGGAGCTGTGAAACACTCCTCCACGCAGCATATTTTAAGGGGTTTTGGAGGGTTCAGAGCCTGATATGGCTAACGCAAAACACTGAATTTCCAATGTTGGAGTTTGGCTCATCATGTTGAAAGATCCATTTACGGATAAGTCTGAAACTCCTGTCAGAGACGATCAGGATACTTAGCAGAATTCATGATGATGTCATGTTATCTTTGCAAGTTCCCCATAACCACGGATCATAGCACTGCTTTAAAGCATCAATGGTCCAAATGATGCATTTCATTTTCTGCAGTCGCCAAACTGATGGTATAGCCAAAAAGTTATTTTTTTCTCATCTAATCACAACACATAATGCCAATTGTAGTATAATGGTGGCTTTTCTTGCAGTGCTTCCACCAGAGCCTGTTGCTATGAAGATGGAATTTAACAGTTGACTCTGAAACTGGCCACAAGCATAAACTAATCTACGCAATTCTAAAATCGAACTTTGACTTTTTTCACTCCTTCACCGCTCTCCTGCCTGGTTTCTGGCTGGCAATGCTCATGAGTCCGAATCATGGCAAACGTTCAGTTGTTTCGGACATGTAAAAATTCTGTCCCCAGCTGTGCTTAATGGTATTTTTTAATCACTTCTGTATATTACATCCATATCTAATTTGTAAGGGTTAACAACCATCTGTCTCTTGTTTCTCCCAGAGAAACAAAATTGGGTTAAAGGCAACAACGAAGTTCCCGGGGGCTGAGAGCAAATGAAAAATAATATAGGTTTTTCCAAGTATTTGTTCACATTTATTAAAACATTTCTTGAGCCTGTCAATAATTGTGGCACATATTTTATACGAAGTTCTATTATTTAAAAAAAGAATAGTTCCAATGAGATAAAATTTTTGTTAGAACAAAGATAATCATATTGAGTGGAAAATAAAATATTATTGTGTGTAATGTTTGCTCATATTTATGAAGGGTGCCAATAATTCTGAAGGACACTGAATATACTGAGGATAATACAGGAAATTGTTACTAGAGCAAACAAATAGGCCACCAAAGCCAAAAATATATAAAATAAACACTGATCTTATTTAAAAAAAAAAAAAGACGGAGGGCTTATGCCACGGAATGTAGGACTTAAAAACAATGTTGCCTGGATAATAAGCAAGTACATGTTAACAGCAAGATTGATTGATTACAATTCTTTTCTTACTTCCCAATATGAATACATGATTTTCCCACAGATAAGCACCAACTACAGCAAGATCTATTCTAAAACAATATAAGAATCTTTTCATCTTTTTTTTTCAAGTACAAAGTTAAAATGCCTTTGTTAATATATTTATATGAGAGAGTAAAATAATAGTGCTTTTCCAATACTAAAAGAAACATAAAACAGTCATTGTCGAGACAAGTTTGTCCAAATAATACATTGTTTTCAATTTGATAAAATGTTTAGCACCTTAGGAAACACCTACAATCCCCCTTTTAGTATTTATAAAAGAATTAAATGCAAATTAAAGAGACTTGATTTGTATGTAGGGCTGTGCAGTAAAGAGTAAAAGTGTCCGTCTACTGTTAAAATCATTCTTTTGCTTTCGCTATTCAACGCATGACATACAAATATGAAATACCAAAAGTCCTCCCATCCCACTGCTCCATAGCTTATGTCAATTTTTAAGGTTGCAGTTATGTTCATTACCCCTCTCTTTGCAATGTGAGACTTTCAATTCCATGATATATATTAGCACAGAATTATATTTGTACATCTCATAGGTAATTTTAAAAACAAACACAGCAACAAACATATCCTATGTACAAAATGTACAAAAAATATGGGCATCGATATCATTTCGAACATACATAAGGAATAACTAATGAAAATGAAAAAAAGATTAAGGTATGTATGCAGTACAATGACTTAAATTAAGAAAAAAAATCTCATTTGTTTCTATAGTATGTCTTATGACAGTTGGCCAATTTCCAAATCTGTACTAAGTAGAATAATTTAAATGCACACAGACTTTTTCTATAATTCTAAACAAATTCACAAAGTTCCAAAAACTTAATCATAACATAGGTCTATGATAATACAAGTTCAGCACTGACTGACTGGTCGGTTCGATTTTACCTTTGCACACACAGACTTGATTTCGACTGATATAAACTGGCCACTGCAGTGTTCCCGGGATAGGCTCCGGATTCACTACGACCCTAACCAGGATAAAGCGGTGGTTTAGAGGGAGAAACTAAACATCACGAATGACAACACGAGAGAAGCATCAGTTAAGCGTTAGGAAAGAAATAACCTGACGGGATATCTACAGAACATACTGTACGGCTCATATACGCACTACACTGAGAGCAGACAGTAACTTTCCTAACGTGGATTATGACAAAATATCACTGTAGCAGATGAGGATGTGGGAAAGGGTGGCTTTTTTTCATTCAGCCGCTTCACCAGAGTGACGGGTGAATTTCCCCCTATCCTACTAACCCATTCTTTCACATCTATTGGCACAGCCCTACTGTACAGAAATAAAAAGAACTACCTCATATATATAATGCTAAAAGCATTTCACATCATAGAACATAACAAATAAAAAAATGATTCACAAGAGTCAAGAAGAAATATTCAAAAAAAAAATACCAACGTAAATAATAAAGAAGTATACATATATAAAAGTGCTCGATATTGTTGGTAACACAGCACAAAACAATTAGCTATAAAAAGGTAGAAGAACATTGTGAAGCCGCACCATTTTTTAAAAGTGTTGCACCTGACTGAGGATAGCCTGCGAGAGGCACTGTAGAGAGGGGTTCAGCAGGCCAGGAGCAAACCCAACACCACCCTCCCTGCGACCGCCACGCATGCTAAGAGTTGTACAGTAATGATTCCGGTCTGTGTGAAGCTAGGAAAAAAAAAGTAGCTCAACACAGCCTTCTATCTCAAGGTATAGAGGAGAAAAAAAACATCACGGCCCATGTGGCAGGCCAGCAGGTTTTGTGTGTGCACGAATGCAGGAAACTGACCTCAGTGACTGCAAGACTGAGGTTTACATAGAGCACCAGTACGGTATTGTAAAAAAAGGCTGTAAAAGATACAAAATTAGATGTGGCAGACCTGGCTTGACGGATCCTTGTTTAGAGTCACTTTCTGATTTTATTTCTTTTTCTTTTAAACCTGGCTAATGGTCTAAAGGTAACCACATCTAGTCTGAAGTAGTAGCACCACATGAGTTGCAATGTTTTTCACCACCTTGAAGCACCATATTGTCACCTATTACAGTAGTACCTTTTATTACCATTGTGTATAGAAACCGTAAACAAAGAGGTATTTGTGACGTGGTGTTTTGGATTCGTTAAGACAGAGCTCCCCTGACATGGAAGAGAAAGACACCATTTTTTTTATGTGTGGATCTTTTTTTTTTTTCTATTTTGCTCTCGCCAAAGGCTCAGTTGCTCAGAGGAAAGGAAAGGCGAGCGTTCAAGCAGCCCGTTCGACCAGCCCAATCTAGCCTGTTCACTGAAAAGTCACTAACTCAGACTTTCCATGATTTACGATGGTGAAATGAATGATCTACTATTTTTCCATCATTTGCTCCCATGCTTTGTCTCTCAATGCCTTGATAGGAGGCCCCATCTCAAGTATAGCTTGCACATATAAATCAATTCAAATTCTGGATAACACTGCTAAAAAGTAAAATGAATTAACAACAAAAAAAACAATTAAATAGAATAAAAAAAGAGTCAAATATTTAAAAAAAAGAAATACCGTGAAATACCTACTTTGATGTTTATGTTGTAAATAATATACAAGGCTCTTGTTATTTCATACACCAGTTTGAGATTCTCGACTCCTCACTGCGCTGACTTTCACACACAGGCAAAATACTCTTTGAGTGGTGCAAACAGGTGGCGGATGACCGGGACACTCCACGAACGGCCTAGCAGCCTCTGTCTCGCCAACCGACTCATGTTGGACACGTCTGTGTAGTGGACGGGAAAGCCAAATACCCTAAAGGACAAGAATTCAAAGAGAGAGCGAGACCGACTGGAATAAGGCGTCAGTACTTTATGTTAAACAGCAGTGCCATACAGTGTCTAGCTGGAAGTTGTATACTGAAAACCAAGTTGAACTTTGCTCAGTGTGAATCGAACATCTCATCTCTCATCTCATTATCTCTAGCCGCTTTATCCTTCTACAGGGTCGCAGGCAAGCTGGAGCCTATCCCAGCTGACTATGGGCGAAAGGCGGGGTACACCCTGGACAAGTCGCCAGGTCATCACAGGGCTGACACATAGACACAGACAACCATTCACACTCACATTCACACCTACGGTCAATTTAGAGTCACCAGTTAACCTAACCTGCATGTCTTTGGACTGTGGGGGAAACCGGAGCACCCGGAGGAAACCCACGCGGACACGGGGAGAACATGCAAACTCCGCACAGAAAGGCCCTCGCCGGCCCCGGGGCTCGAACCCAGGACCTTCTTGCTGTGAGGTGACAGCGCTAACCACTGCACCACCGTGCCGCCCTGAATCGAACATGATTAATCTAAAAGTAATTCAATTAGTGAGCTCAACACTGGTTTTGCTAACACCTTACTTGACACTTGACAGACTGTCACAAAATAACCCATCAACTGATACTCAATGCATCAACACTAATAGATGTATTCTTTATTTTCCAAAAAGCATTTTACACTACCGTTCAAAAGTTTGGGGTCACCCAGACAATTTTGTGTTTTCCATGAAAAGTCACACTTTTATTTACCACCATGAGTTGTAAAATGAATAGAAAATATAGTCAAGACATTTTTCTGGCCATTTTGAGCATTTACTCGACCCCACAAATGTGATGCTCCAGAAACTCAATCTGCTCAAAGGAAGGTCAGTTTTATAGCTTCTCTAAAGGGCTCCACTGTTTTCAGCTGTGCTAACATGATTGTACAAGGGTTTTCTAATCATCCATTAGCCTTCTGAGGCAATGAGCAAACACATTGTACCATTAGAACACTGGAGTGATAGTTGCTGGAAATGGGCCTCTATACACCTATGGAGATATTGCACCAAAAACCAGACATTTGCAGCTAGAATAGTCATTTACCACATTAGCAATGTATAGAGTGGATTTCTGATTAGTTTAAAGTGATCTTCATTGAAAAGAACAGTGCTTTTCTTTCAAAAATAAGGACATTTCAAAGTGACCCCAAACTTTTGAACGGTAGTGTACATATATAATCATGCTAGTTTATGTTTTATTTTCCAAATAAAAGTCATTAATTGTTTACAAAAATGACGTCTATACATTAGCTATTAAACATCAATAAGCATGAACCTTTCGTATGTTTTTGAGATGGGTTATTATCAATCTTTATACCAGAACTCGGCTGGATTCTTGAATTTTATTGGTCAGAACAGAAGGCGTGCAATAGTTTATATAACAGCTTGGACAGTCGTTCCATCTGGAACAAAGCAGTAGATTTACAGTACTGTGCAAAAGTCTTAGGCACATATAAAGAAATGCTATAGACCAAAAATGGCTTTAAAAATATTGAAATGAAATGTTTCAACATTAAAGCAAATACTATAAACAGCAGTAAGCCATAATAAATTAAACAAAGTCAATATTTGGTGTGAGACGACCCTTTGCTTTAAAAAAAAAAAAAAAAGTAGTCTCAGGTACAATTAGTGCAGTTTTATAAGGAAATGAGCTGTAGGGTTTACTGGGCATCTTGCAAAACTAGCCACAGTTCTTCTGGACACTTTGACTGTCACGCTCGCTTCTTAATTTTGCAGTAAAACCCAGGTGCCTTCATTATGTTTTCTTTTTTCATCTGAAAAGTGGTCTCTTATGTAATACGCTGCTCAGACACAAACTTTTTTTGGGGGGGGGGTTCTATAACATTTAATTTTGTGCTGGAAAACGAACGCTTGGAGCTCTAAAATGTTTTTGTACCGACTCAATAATGTAGAAGTCATAAAATAGAAATCTATAACAAAGTTTGTATGGGGGTGGCACGGTGGTGTAGTGGTTAGCGCTGTCGCCTCACAGCAAGAAGGTCCGGGTTCGAGCCCCGTGGCCGGAGAGGGCCTTTCTGTGTGGAGTTTGCATGTTCTCCCCGTGTCCGCGTGGGTTTCCTCCGGGTGCTCCGGTTTCCCCCACAGTCCAAAGACATGCAGGTTAGGTTAACTGGTGACTCTAAATTGACCGTAGGTGTGAATGTGAGTGTGAATGGTTGTCTGTGTGTCAGCCCTGTGATGACCTGGCGACTTGTCCAGGGTGTACCCCGCCTTTCGCCCGTAGTCAGCTGGGATAGGCTCCAGCTTGCCTGCGACCCTGTAGAACAGGATAAAGCGGCTAGAGATAATGAGATGAGATGAGAGAAGTTTGTATGGGAAAAAAAAGGGTGCCTCAGACTTTTGCACAGTACTGTATATTAGTGTGCTTGTTTCGATATGTTATTGTTTCTCTAGAAACAGCTAATTCACAGGTTAATAATAAGGTGCTGTTATTTCATCAATAAATACTTAGATTCATTGACGTGATGAAGTTTTTTGTTAGGAGACATTTATTTAACATTTATGGAAAGAGTCTTGAGTGTTAGTACTTTGTAAAGGTCATGGTGCTTTGTAAAGTTTCACACCATGGAAAAGTCTACAGGAAAGAGGAGTTTATGCCTCTTGATAAAATGCCAAGTTGCGTTTTATATATAAGACAGAGAGAGAGTGAGAAATGCTGGTGAAGGAATGACTGTTTATCGCAGCTATAACGTACATGATAACAGGAATTAACTTCTCACAGTGAGGTACCAACTTGTCTTGTTAAAGGGCAATTTCGTTTTTTAATATGAAAGTATGTCCCTTTACACACTCATCCAGAAGGGTAATTTTGCACAAGGCCATCTGTCTACAGCAGAAAAAAATAAAATAACAAAACGCATCTGGAAAAATCCCAAGGGAGTCTGGAGCCAGAATCGTGATATTATCTGCGGAAGCGCCAGCAGGCTGCGCGAGCTTTGCACGGTTTCAGTGCACAGCCTGTGTAGACCAAGCGCTCCCATTTCTCTCTCATTGTCCGGTCTTTTGGAAAACGATGAGTACTAATCCCATCAAGATTGGTGTTGCTACACCCTCCTACGATACATCTGTTAACCATTTTAATAATTACGCGATAACATTGAAGAAATTTGCAGAAAACCACCAGGTCGTTTTCTCATAAACAAACCAGCGCTGGCGTAGGATTCAGAGGGAGGCGTCCGTCACGAAAATCAATGTTTCCCGGGAAATGCAAAGTTTTTTCAGAGCCGGACCAATTTGCCTCAAATGGCTTGATTTCAACTGAATTTTTCTGGTATTGGGCAAGGTAAAAAAATTGCAGAGAATGCGAAATGTTACAGATATTTGACCAAAGTTTAATATAAAATAGGAGAATTACATTGATCTTGCTCCTGAATTTACCCGTGATATGCACTTTAAAATGTAGTGTGTCATTAAACATTGTAATCTCTGGCATATCATTGTTGTTCATGTGTAATTACACATTCCAGATCATACAGTTATTCAAAAATAAGTTACTTCGGGTTGATAACGTCACTTCACTTCGCATCATCTCATCACCCCAGCATGGATTATTTTCACATAACTGCATTTGTCCATCTGTCACGTGTTATTCCTTACATACAACCCCGATTCCAAAAAAGTTGGGACAAAGTACAAATTGTAAATAAAAATGAAATTCAATAATTTACAAATCTCAAAAACTGATATTGTATTCACAATAGAACATAGACAACACATCAAACGTCGAAAGTGAGACATTTTGAAATTTCATGCCAAATATTGGCTCATTTGAAATTTCATGACAGCAACACATCTCAAAAAAGTTGGGACAGGGGCAATAAGAGGCTGGAAAAGTTAAAGGTACAAAAAAGGAACAGCTGGAGGACCAAATTGCAACTCATTAGGTCAACTGGCAATAGGTCATTAACATGACTGGGTATAAAAAGAGCATCTTGGAGTGGCAGCGGCTCTCAGAAGTAAAGATGGGAAGAGGATCACCAATCCCCCTAATTCTGCGCCAACAAATAGTGGAGCAATATCAGAAAGGAGTTCGACAGTGTAAAATTGCAAAGAGTTTGAACATATCATCATCTACAGTGCATAATATCATCAAAAGATTCAGAGAATCTGGAAGAATCTCTGTGCGTAAGGGTCAAGGCCGGAAAACCATACTGGGTGCCCGTGATCTTCGGGCCCTTAGACGGCACTGCGTCACATACGGGCATGCTTCTGTATTGGAAATCACAAAATGGGCTCAGGAATCTTTCCAGAGAACATTATCTGTGAGCACAATTCACCGTGCCATCCGCCGTTGCCAGCTAAAACTCTATAGTTCAAAGAAGAAGCCGTATCTAAACACGATCCAGAAGCGCAGACGTCTTCTCTGGGCCAAGGCTCATTTAAAATGGACTGTGGCAAAGTGGAAAACTGTTCTGTGGTCAGACGAATCAAAATTTGAAGTTCTTTATGGAAATCAGGGACGCCGTGTCATTCGGACTAAAGAGGAGAAGGACGACCCAAGCTGTTATCAGCGCTCAGTTCAGAAGCCTGCATCTCTGATGGTATGGGGTTGCATTAGTGCGTGTGGCATGGGCAGCTTACACATCTGGAAAGACACCATCAATGCTGAAAGGTATATCCAGGTTCTAGAGCAACATATGCTCGCATCCAGACGACGTCTCTTTCAGGGAAGACCTTGCATTTTCCAACATGACAATGCCAAACCACATACTGCATCAATTACAGCATCATGGCTGCATAGAAGAAGGGTCCGGGTACTGAACTGGCCAGCCTGCAGTCCAGATCTTTCACCCACAGAAAACATTTGGCACATCATAAAACGGAAGATACGACAAAAAAGACCTAAGACAGTTGAGCAACTAGAATCCTACATTAGACAAGAATGGGTTAACATTCCTATCCCTAAACTTGAGCAACTTGTCTCCTCAGTCCCCAGACGTTTACAGACTGTTGTAAAGAGAAAAGGGGATGTCTCACAGTGGGAAACATGGCCTTGTCCCAACTTTTTTGTGATGTGTTGTTGTCATGAAATTTAAAATCACCTAATTTTTCTCTTTAAATGATACATTTTCTCAGTTTAAACATTTGATATGTCATCTATGTTCTATTCTGAATAAAATATGGAATTTTGAAACTTCCACATCATTGCATTCCATTTTTATTTACAATTTGTACTTTGCCCCAACTTTTTTGGAATCAGGGTTGTATATGGAGAGTCTGTTTACTTGGACTATTTAAATAAAACATAACTTTACAGTATATTTGCTGATTTGCATGCACCATAGACTAATTGACTCATTCATTCATTTTCAGTAACTGTTTTATCCTTGTCAGGGTTGGAGTAGATCCAAAGCCTATCCTTGGAACACTGTATGCGAGGTGGGAAAACACCCTGGAGGATACACCGGTCCACCACAGGGCACCATGCACACACATTCACACACTCATTCACACACAGGGGCAATTCAGAGTAGCCAAACCACCTAAGCGTGTTTCGGGAGGTGAGAGGAAACCAGAGAACCTTGAAGGAAATGTGAAACTTCACACAGAAAGGAACCTAAGTTCAGTACTGATCCCTGGAGCTGTCAGGTGGGAGCACTATCTAGTACAAATACAGTAGATTCAGATTCAGTATAATACTGCATAATACAACTGGCTATTGAAAAATCTTAGATGGGACAGATTTAACCCACTGGCTACTAGCTGAATCAGACTGTTTTACAGTAATGCCATTCTGAAACATTACTCTTTTGAAGCAACATGAGAGTGAGTTTGTCATTATGTTTTGTCATTATCTTGCAAAACCAGCCTTTACATTCAGAATAAGCTACATTTTATATTACTGTGTGCAAGATGTGACCTTCACTGACCGTTCCGCACATCTGTGCATCTGCTTTTCATACGCACTGCTTCTCCGTCTACATTTTGAAGGAGTGCCTATGTTTTTCCTCTTGACTGAGGAAGTGTCATACCTCTCCATCTCAGTGCACCACAGGATGTCCTCTTTGTCATTCATGTAAACAGGGAAGTGCTGATCTTTGCCCTGTTTTATGGAATTCGACCGAGTGGTGATGGTCCTCACTTTATCAAACTGGAAATTTAAAACAGATATTTAATTACTTTTCACAGCTTTGTTAAAAAGTATTAAGTTGGTATTTACCCATGTCAAGTGGATATTTAAGTGGCAGTATTACCTTTGCAGTCCTGCCATGTTCAAGACAGTCTTGCAGGTCCAGTTTGTCAGTGTTCATGGCAGTCAGAGGTCTATGATGAGATGGAAAACAGATCAAATGAGAGATGGAAAGAGAAATACAAAAGTAGAGAGAAACAACTGGAGAGATGCACTTTATTTAATGGTAAGAAGAATTCATGGAGAATGGTGAGGTAGCATATAGTGTGAACAGAGGGAAGGTTTTGACATAAGCACTGTTGCTCCCCTCACCATTCTTCAACCAACCTGTTCATGCCAGGAAGGTTTCCCCAGAAGTAGCGGGCACGATGGGCAGCAGACACTTCCTTCGCATCTATCATCACTGGGTTGCACTGTTAAGAGGAACAGACATAACAGGCTTTTGTGAATAAAACAGCACGTTTAAGCCAAATCCTTCCGTATTATATTTCACTGATGCTGAACTTGTGTAATCTAATAAAAATATAGACTGGTATAACTATATCAACATAAGTCGGCAAATGTACTGGATGCAGGACTCGTACATAAAATTCTCACTTTGTTTTTATCAGCATATTTAAATGTTTATTCAATTTAATTTGTATGTACAGTTGCGCTCATTACAAGCAAATTTGTTTTTTCTTAGAAAGTTAATAGATGCCTTTCTTTACAGAATGCTTTATCTGACATGTCTATTTAAAACAATGCAAAATATATCCAAATGGAATTAAATTTCAACCTTAAATTTCTAATTTTGACAAGTTTTAATGCAGAATACAAAGTTATTGAATCTTGACATGACTTTGATTTTTCGTTTGAAAGTAGGCCTGAGCATAAGCATGAAGGAACATTGTGCAAGAGAGAAAAAAAACCATGACAGGATTCTCTTCTTTCTGATGGATATATTACGTTTTGTCAAAGAAAATTATATTCTTTTGTTGATCTACAAAAAGGTGTTCGCATGACACGATATAGGCCTATTTGCATAAATGTATGCGTTCAGGTTTGTGTCTTTACTGAAATAAATGGAACGAATATGATATGACACACTTATCCCCACTGGGCTTAATTTTAAAAATCTTAATAAAACTGATTTAAAAAAAATGAACGTACTGTTTATATTTTATCTCGGGGACAAAATGATAAGAACAATTTGGATTATTCTGGGGGCGTCACGGTGGTGTAGTGGTTAGCACTGTCACCTCACAGCAAGAAGGTCCTGGGTTCGAGCCCTGCGGCCGACGAGGGCCTTTCTGTGTGGAGTTTGCATGTTCTCCCCGTGTCCGAGTGGGTTTCCTCCGGGTGCTCCGGTTTCCCCCACAGTCCAAAGACATGCAGGTTAGGTTAACTGGTGACTCTAAATTGACTGTAGGTGTGAATGTGAGTATGAATGGTTGTCTGTGTCTATGTGTCAGCCCTGTGATGACCTGGCGACTTGTCCAGGGTGTACCCCGCCTTTCGCCCATAGTCAGCTGGGATAGGCTCCAGCTTGCCTGCGACCCTGTAGCACAGGATCTGCGGCTACAGATAATGGATGGATGGATTATTTGGGGGCTTAAACAGACACAGTAGGTCTGTAAGTCTACCACTTGGTGGCAGCAAAGAAGTGGGTTATTGCTCACTGCTGAGGAACACATCATACAATTTGCCTTTCACAGAACTCTTCATACAAATCCAGTCTTCAAAACCTGAATACTTTTTGTATTTGTGTGTTTCTGTGTGAGTAACTCTATGTCATAAGTATAAGCACAATAACACGCACCTCTAAAAAGCGAGAGATGTCCCTCTTGTCACTGACACCCATGGCCACTACGTTCTCAAAAAGCCAGAAGAAAGGCCTGTCATCTCCTTCCTTAGGACGAGCTTCATGTAAAAGCCGGTAAAACTCGAAGAACAGTCGCCCCGTGCCCTCTGGTGCATGTGTGTGGTGATAAGAAAATGAGGTACAGAAAAATTAAGGGAAGAGTATCCAGATATACTGTTGTGCAAATTTGTGCTTTACAATGCAATACAAACAGTCATCCAAAACAACATATAAACTAATACTAATTTTAAATGATTTAAAATAAATCAAAAATGGTTAAAGTATCGATTTTGCATGCAATATGATTTTACCATAGAGACCTTTCCGTGCTGGATTAACTATAGACAGATCATTACAGGGACTTCCTCCGATGACAAGATCAAAAGGTCCCCACTCTTGTATCTATGACAAAAATGAAAGCGACAGACAGAGAAAGAACAGGAGGCCAATTAAGGGTTAAAATATCTTCATGTCTACAACCCCGATTCCAAAAAAGTTGCGACAAAGTACAAATTGTAAATAAAAACGGAATGCAATAATTTACAAATCTCAAAAACTGATATTGTATTCACAATAGAACATAGACAACATGTCAAATGTCGAAAGTGAGACATTTTGAAATTTCATGCCAAATATTGGCTCATTTGAAATTTCATGACAGCAACACATCTCAAAAAAGTTGGGACAGGGGCAATAAGAGGCTGGAAAAGTTAAAGGTATAAAAAAGGAACAGCTGGAGGACCAAATTGCAGCTCATTAGGTCAACTGGCAATAGGTCATTAACATGACTGGGTATAAAAAGAGCATCTTGGAGTGGCAGCGGCTCTCAGAAGTAAAGATGGGAAGAGGATCACCAATCCCCCTAATTCTGCGCCGACAAATAGTGGAGCAATATCAGAAAGGAGTTTGACAGTGTAAAATTGCAAAGAGTTTGAACATATCATCATCTACAGTGCATAATATCATCAAAAGATTCAGAGAATCTGGAAGAATCTCTGTGCGTAAGGGTCAAGGCCGGAAAACCATACTGGGTGCCCGTGATCTTCGGGCCCTTAGACGGCACTGCGTCACATACGGGCATGCTTCTGTATTGGAAATCACAAAATGGGCTCAGGAATCTTTCCAGAGAACATTATCTGTGAGCACAATTCACCGTGCCATCCGCCGTTGCCAGCTAAAACTCTATAGTTCAAAGAAGAAGCCGTATCTAAACACGATCCAGAAGCGCAGACGTCTTCTCTGGGCCAAGGCTCGTTTAAAATGGACTGTGGCAAAGTGGAAAATTGTTCTGTGGTCAGATGAATCAAAATTTGAAGTTCTTTATGGAAATCAGGGACGCCGTGTCATTCGGACTAAAGAGGAGAAGGACGACCCAAGTTGTTATCAGCGCTCAGTTCAGAAGCCTGCATCTCTGATGGTATGGGGTTGCATTAGTGCGTGTGGCATGGGCAGCTTACACATCTGGAAAGACACCATCAATGCTGAAAGGTATATCCAGGTTCTAGAGCAACATATGCTCCCATCCAGATGACGTCTCTTTCAGGGAAGACCTTGCATTTTCCAACATGACAATGCCAAACCACATACTGCATCAATTACAGCATCATGGCTGCGTAGAAGAAGGGTCCGGGTACTGAACTGGCCAGCCTGCAGTCCAGATCTTTCACCCATAGAAAACATTTGGCACATCATAAAACGGAAGATACGACAAAAAAGACCTAAGACAGTTGAGCAACTAGAATCCTACATTAGACAAGAACGGGTTAACATTCCTATCCCTAAACTTGAGCAACTTGTCTCCTCAGTCCCCAGACGTTTACAGACTGTTGTAAAGAGAAAAGGGGATGTCTCACAGTGGTAAACATGGCCTTGTCCCAACTTTTTTGTGATGTGTTGTTGTCATGAAATTTAAAATCACCTAATTTTTCTCTTTAAATGATACATTTTCTCAGTTTAAACATTTGATATGTCATCTATGTTCTATTCTGAATAAAATATGGAATTTTGAAACTTCCACATCATTGCATTCCGTTTTTATTTACAATTTGTACTTTGTCCCAACTTTTTTGATATTGGGGTTGTAATAAAGATGCTTTAAATATTATGCACACCTCAGTTCTTTCAAAAGCAAATTTCTAGCAGTTTAACTCACGTGTTTGCGAGTGACATTCCGCACATCGCCAACATACATGATACGTCCATGGTGCCGTACAATACCGACAGTGATGGAGTCCTCACATATCTCAGAGGCCACATAGCGCTCCACCTGAATACCTAGCTCCTTTAGCACCAGCAGCCCTACACACACAAACAGACACAAACTGAGCAAACCGAGGGCCCTGCTTCCCAAAGCCATCTAGATGCCTTCGCATTACATATGTACATTTTTGTACAGTATAGTCCTTGTATTGTTAGCATAATATATTGTATTTCATTGTCATGCAATTTGGGAAATGTGAACAATCTTTTTTTGGAATCAAAATTTAGAGAAAAGCGATTCTCGTTTGTGCAATATAATGTAACTAGCAGGTTACCTGGCATTGCCCGGGTTTTGCAAAATTCTGGGTTGCCCCCAGACTTCCATATCAAATTTGTTGAAGATCCGTTGAGAAATGGTGATGTTAACCCAAGACAAACAAAAATCCAAACATCCACCACCAGGGACACCCTGGGGCCCAAATATGGAATTTCTGAGTTCTGCCAAATTGTGGCTATCTCCTGTACCTACGTGCCAAGTTTAGTGAAGATCTGTCGAGAATTTGTGTTGATAAATGTCACGTGAAAGGCATTGAGGGAGGGGATGGGTGGATGTTGTGCCTGTACATGCATTTTGTTTATATCTGCAAAATTCCGGGTCAGCCCCCGATCTACTTGCCAAATTTGTTGAAGATCCGTCGAGAAATGGCGACATTAGCTCAAGGCAAACAAACAAATTTTGCCGCTTATTATATAGACTATAGGAATTAATCAGTGGGAAAACATACACATGTCTATATGTACTTAGATCTGTATATATTTACCATCCACAGTACCAGTTAAAAGTTTGGACACACCTACTCATTCATAGGTTTTTCTGTATTTTGACTACTTTCTACACTGTAGAAGGATACTGAAGACATCAAAACTATGGAATAATATACGGAGCATATATGGAATTATGTTTCATGGGGGCGTCGTGGCTCAGGTGGTTAAGGTGCTATACCATGAATGCGGGCGACCCGGGTTCGATTCCGGCCCGAGGTCATTTCCCGATCCCGTCTCTCTCTCTCCCGCTCATTTCCTGTCTCTACACTGTCCTATCCAATAAAGGTGCAAAAAGCCCAAAAAAATATCTTTAAAAAAAAAATATATATATATGTTTCATATTTTAGATTCCTTAAAGTAGCCAACGTTTACCTTGATGACGCTTTGCACACTATTGGCATTATCTTAACCAGCTTCATGACGTCGTCACCTGGAATGCTTTTCAGTTAACAGGTGCCTCGTCAAAAGTTAATTGGTGCAATTTCTTGCCTTCTTAATGCGCTTGAGATCAAACAGTAAATAGTAAATAATAAAAATACAGTAAATAGTCTGATTCCACAACTGTACTAATCCATATTATGTCAAGAACCGCTCAACGAAGTAAAGAGAAACGACATCCGTCATTACTTTAAGACATGAAGTGTCTTTAAATTAATCAAAATAAAGAAAAGCCACTGAATTAGGTGGTGTGTCCAAATTTTTGTCTGGTACTGTACAGACAGATTTCGCATTAACAGTGTCATTAAGATACAGTCCTGTCAATAACACTTTAGTCATTACACAGCACTGTAAAGCCACTATAAGGAAAAGATGGCTGTTCTGCGATTAGCACAATTTCCTGCTGATAGCATAAAAACGAAAGGGTGTGGGTTCTCCTTTCACCTGTAGCGATTCCGTCAAAGAGTGATAACACACGAATCGGCTTTCTCTTCTCTGCCAAAACAGGAGGGTAGAGCTTTGGAGGTTCCTGAGAGAGAAAGTATACGAGTGAAAGGGAGGAGAGAGTGAGCGAGTGAAAGGGAGGAGAGAGGGGGAGAGAAGGAGAGAGAGCCTGCTCAGTAAAATGTAATGGGACTTGGACAGAGACAGTTCCAGGAGTTTTATTTTCAGAAGGCTGAGGAGGAGTATACCAAGGACTGTAAAAAGGCAATAACAGCGTGGCGTTACTGAGGCATTGCAAGGTGATGACGTTAAGGATGTACTTTGGTGGTGGGCTCATACAATTTTCAGAAAAAGCAACAACGTAAGTGGCAAACAATAAATATTAGCAGGCTCTTGAGTGGTGTAACAGAAAGGCATTTGCCCTGTCATCAGGAGATAGCAAGTTTGAATCCTGAAGATGCCAGAGCCATACACGGACAGGAGTTCAAAAGGGTAAAACTGGCCATGCTCTCTGGGTGGGAGGGACGGTATAATCTCTCCCCTATCAATCAGAACAACACTTGCCAATCATGGGCTTCTGTACATTCAGAAGTGGACAGCTTTCCTCCGAAGCATGTTACCCTGCCCAACGTGAGCAGTGGTTCAGAAAGATGGCTGGCTTCACGTCTCGGGCCACGTTCACATTACAAGCCTCGTTGTTCAATTTCAATTTTTTGCTCGAAACTGATTCGCCTATCTTGATTGTTCACATTCATAATTACAAGTGACCTGTATCTGACTGTAACGTGAGTGCATCTGTCCTCTGAAACGGCATGTATGGGCACACGGATACATTTTTACACGAGTTGTCTGCGTTACCAACAAAAAAAACCCCTCATATATGTGAGACAAATCACGGTATTAAAGCCAACTAAATGGACACGCTAGGAGCTAATGTATGCATCGCATTTTGTTCTGGAGGACAGCAAACAGTTCATCAGCTGTACATGATCGGGTCGAGAAGGTGAAAAAAGGCCAGATGGCTAGCTTTTGCTATTTTCGCAGCTATTGTAGCTCTCCTCCATTGTTGTTTTGCTGTGCTGGTGGAGGAAGATGGCGCTCAGGGCATGCGTATAGGCAACAAGCCACATGAATTCTGATCTGATCGTTCTCGTTCATGTCGCATGGCCACAAATCGGATATGTATCCGATCTAGGACCGCATTTGAAAGTGACTCGAATAAAGGCTTGTCGTATTCGAGTCCAGGACTCAGACTCGAGTCCGACTGGTGCACTAATTTTAAAGACTCGTGACTTGACGTGCACTTGAGCACTGATGACTCAGACTCGGACTCAGACTCATGCATTAACTGCATTTGGACTCGTAAATTGGAGACGAGGACTCGGATTTTTTCTTAATTTTTTGTAACACGCTATAATAATTTCATGCAAGAGTGTCACACCTGCGCGCCTTGGCACGTGCATCAGATAGACCCTTGGTCAAGCTCTGGACAGTGTGCGCGCCAAGTGGACTCTCGCGCGCGCCGTAAACGACTCGCACCTGCCCAGGATTAAGGCGCAATCAGCACGCCTATATATAAACTGTGAAAACACACTTACTTTGCGAAGTATTGAGTTGTGTTGCTGACACATCACCTAGCCTTATTTCCTTGTTTGGCTTCCTGATCCCTGATTTCCTGTTTCTCGTCTTTGATTCTGCTGAGTCTATGATAGCCTGTTTGTGCCTCACTCGACCCATTGCCTGTTTCACCGTTTTACTATTTTGCCTGCTGTTCTGGATTGTTTACCCGTCTTCACTTGTATTAATAAGCACACCTTCTGCACTTACATCCATCTCCCAACCATCTCTGACAGAATACTTCGCACTCGCTGACAAAGAGAATGCACATTCACCTGTTCATACGTCATGTTTAGGAACAGACTAATGTTAATGGCGCTAAAACAGCCACCATCAAATGGTGCGGCTGGAGTCTTGTTCTCGGACTCGACTCAGATCAATAGTGGACTCGACTCGAAATTTTTTAATGACTTGGACTTGACTCGGACTTGAACACTGGGGACTCAAGACTGGACTCGGACTCGAGGTTTAATGACTCGACTACAACACTGCTTGAGTCTGATTTGAAAATATCAGATTTCTCTGTCCACACAGCCCTGAAAACATTAGATCTGTGACATATTAAGACAAAAAAAAATCACATTTGAATCACTTCAGTCTTGTAATGTGAACGCAGTCTTGGAAGAAGCATGTGATAGACTTAATCCTCCCAGATGGGTAATTGTTGTATGACAGCTGAGACCTAGCTGGTGGTTGGGAATTGGCCAGAAGTAACTTTGAGACAAAATCAATGATGGATAGGTAAAAAATAAAATAAAAACAAAACAAACAAATAAATCAATCAATAAAAACTGCACAACTCTTGCTTGCAAAGCAATATCAGGCAAATGAAGCTTGTATGACTTGAAACCCAAACAATATATATGACTTAATAATAATAATAATAGGACGCATTAAATAATCATCATCATCATCATCTCTGTTTAAAATGTATTAATGCACACTGTATTTCACTTTGAATGTTAATTAGATTTTTGACTTCTTAATGACTTTTCTGCTCATACCATATTTTTTGCTCATACAAGATGCATCCCAGACTGTCCCAATCATTAAAAAGTGGTTTGCACGCATGGCCAACACCGCTTTCATTCTGACTCAAAACCTCAACTAATTTCCATTGACTTTAGGTTTTATTCAATGTCGTGGCCTCACTGCTGTTTTAATGAGTTGGGTTTGGGAGCTTTGCCAGTGAAGCTCACCAAGATCATATTAACTTTGACATCAATTTGGTTTTGGTCTTTGTGTAATTTTATCATATAACTGCGAAAACCAAATGTGAACATGCAGGGGTGGTCAAACATACAGGCCATGGGCCGATAAAGGTTCTGACTGGGCAATTCTATATTAATGCCATGCCTTTGGAATGGGATGTTCAACAAGCACATACAGGTGTCAGGGTCAGGTGTCTGCGTGCCACTGTGTATATATGGTAAAGCCATACTATTCTTTAAGTTCGTTTCTTAAGACAAGGATTTTTTAAGCTGTTACCTTGTTGTTGACAGTTTCGGCGATAAACTTCCACCTTCTTCAAAACAGTCACCAGATGTCGAGTGGTGACGTGCCTTATCAGCTGATGTTACTCTATGGAGGCGTGAACGTCCCGCCCAATTTGACAGGTAGTCCACGCCTCCTGCTGTCAGGTCGCTCCTCCAGGACTGTGCTCCAGGTGTGCGACAGCGCATACGCTCCCTCATCCCGGTTCATAGTCCTCTGCGCCCGCTTGCGTATCTCCGGTGCCTCTAAAATTCACCGCTGGTATCTATTTTCTTCAGCGCGAATGACTCTGGCCTCTTCCCAATATATATGAAATCCCTTGCCGTTCATGTAATAAAATCTATATTGGTGAAACGGGCAGATGCTTCCATACTCGCAGAAAAGAACACCAAATAGAATGTGAAAAAGAAACAACAAAAAGACTCACAAGATCCGAAAAAGAAAAAGCACACCAAGAAAACCTAAAATCAGCCATTTCAGACCACTGTAAATGGCAAAATCATACAATGAATTGGGAAGAGGCCAGAGTCATTCGCGCTGAAGAAAATAGATACCAGCGGTGGATTTTAGAGGCAGCGGAGATACGCAAGCAGGCGCAGAGGACTATGAACCGGGATGAGGGAGTGTATGCGCTGTCGCACACCTGGAGCGCAGTCCTGGAGGAGCGACCTGACAGCAGGAGGCGTGGACTACCTGTCAAATTGGGCGGGACGTTCACGCCTCCATAGAGTAACATCAGCTGATAAGGCACGTCACCACTCGACATCTGGTGACTGTTTTGAAGAAGGCAAGGCAAGGCAAGTTTATTTATATAGCACATTTCATACACAATGGCAGTTCAATGTGCTTTACAGAAGTAAAAACAAAAACAGTATACAATGGAGAAATAAAATTACATAAAATAATTTTATTTTTATTCTAAAACAATTAATTAAAAGAATTAAAAGAAAATAATAAGAATTAAACAATAGTAGAAATAAAATAATAAAATAAAGTAGAAATAGAAGGGAAAAAAAGGAAACCAGCAGAATAGAATAAAGAATAAAATAGAATAAAGTTAAAATTAAAGTAAATTTAAAACATGCAGAGAAAGTAAAAATTAAAAAAAAAAAAAGAAAATATTAATTATTTAACAGAAAGCATCTGAAAACAGCTTGGTCTTTAACCTAGATTTAAAACTGCCAACAGCAGGAGCATTTTTAATGTCCTCTGGCAGTTGGTTCCATAGCTGTACTGCATAGTAGCTAAAGGCTGCTTCACCATACTTTGTTTTAACAACTGGTTTTAACAGTAAATTTTTCTGTTTTGATCTGGTAGATCTGATCGGGTTAGGCCGCTGCAACATATCAGAGAGGTAATTGGGCCCTGTACCATTTAGAGATTTGTACACCAGCAGCAATACTTTAAAGTCAATAGAAGGCGGAAGTTTATCGCCGAAACTGTCAACAACAAGGGAACATCTTAAAAAATCCTTGTCTTAAGAAACGAACTTAAAGAATAGTTTGAATAGTTAGACATAATGAACTTTCACTACATATGGTAAAGCCATAATTTGGAAATGTAGCTTTTTTTTGTGAAAAACTGCAGTCAGTTCATCTGTTTTGTAGCCGTTCAAAATGTACTTTTCAGGCAAATGCTGATAGACGAGCACGTTACAATGACACATTGATGTGTTATCAGTGTACTAAAAACGGATTTTTTTTTTTGTCCAACCCACTAAACAAATTGGTGTACTACGGCTTGTTTCCTCTGCTGTAGAGGAACCTCTGCTCTCCAATCTACTCATATATCAATAATATGAGGATTTTAATATTGATTAATAAAACAAAAGTATAACTGTTCTCAAAGAAACCACTCAGTACCGAGTCCTCTGGTGCTTCCGCCACCTCAAAGGATGTCACGTGTCTTTTCCAGCTTCTGATCTGCATTAACCTATTCCCATTGGTGTTAAAAAGCAGGAACTGTCCCGCACCTGCGCATACTTCCAGAAAGCAATAAAAACATTTTTCCACATTAAATCACTTCAGTAACTGGGGCTCTTTATTTGGTAATGGAGAACCGGTCAAATTACTTCACTGACCATAAATTTGAGATAATATAAACAATCTCAGAAGCCCTAAAACTGTCTGCCCTACACCACTGTAGCGCAGGTGGACCATGAAACGGTTCATAAAGAAATCCTCACTTAACCCCATTAGTGGACACAAAGCCTTCACATGCTAATCTTATTAGAAGAGAGTTTTTGGTATTGTTATGTACTGGTTATGCTTACACGGTGTGTTAAACTGCCATTGCTTTGTCTTTCTCTGGGCTCACTCGCTGTCTTCTAAGTCATTTGTATTCTTTTATCCAAATATGCACAAGATGCATGATGCAGTTCTTTTTTTTTGTTGGATTGGTAATTTAGAAGATGCAACAATTTCTTTCCACTGCATCATGGCATGGTGTTAATTAACAACCATGCCAAAACCTTTTTAATGGGAAAACTCGTGATTTAAGTGGGTACTACTTACAAAGTCCTGGTCGTGGTTGTTGGCAAAGAAGTGTTGCAGGCGACTGGGCCAGTCAACCCGGCGTTCCAGCAGCCCGTACTGAGGCTTCTGACCACACATATAGCAGTTCCAAGGGTCTTCCTTTATAGCAGCTTGTGCTGCACCCGGCCCAACTAGCAAATCCACGCACTCTACACAGAAACACCTGCAAACAACACAGTCCGCTAAGTCCATGAATTCTGACAGCGGTATCTAAGCTATGCCATATTACAGTATACAGTATTTACTCTGTCTATTACAACAGTAGTCGCAGTGACCACGCAGTGTTATCATTCCACACTTATCCTAAAAATTAACATCAACTAATGTTCCTAACAACCGTACTGTTAGAATTAGGGATGCATTGATACCAATAGTGGGACTGGGTACGGGTCCAGTACAGTGCTCATTTACTCTTACTCGTAAAAAATTTTCAGCCCAGCATCTGATATTACATGATACTATATGACATGTGCATTGTCCCCGACTGTAGGTTGCCATGCTAATAAACACAAATCACAACATTTCCATGATCTGGAAGTATTTCATTATTAACGTTGGCAGTCAAAGCAAAAACAGACCAAATAAACTATCGAAACGAGGTACGACATCATCGTCCAATAATACAAGTAACCCAAACAAAAAGTAAGATAAACCTACAATGTCTTATGGTGTTTACATTAGTACCTTTTAATACAGAGCACAAGGATGTCATCCATGAGCACACGGAGCAGTGTCAGCGAAATCATGGTCATGAACTGGCACAAGGGTATTTGAAACTGTCACATGCGACAGCGTTTCAGTTCTATGACCATTAAGCACGTGCACTTTCTTTCCCCCTCAATCACCAGCGTCTACACTTCGCTCCGAAATCAAGGCGCAATTCTTTCAACATTTTTTGCGCTCGTTTTTTTACTGACCACACTTGCTGATATTGCTCTGTGTGCTCAGGATGTCCATCATCGCGCTCTCTATTCAAGATACTGTTTTAACACCATAACACGTCAAATATAAAAATTTAAACGCAAGTAGTTCATTGCTAGCACACAGAAGTATTGATACGGAAGCAGTACTGACGGAGTCCCAAAAATCATGTACTCGGGCTGAAAAAATGGCTTCGATGCGTCCCTATATTCATTTAACTTTATGAAAGAACAGTAAGATGATGCATTGACATGAACTGAACCGTCTGTGGCAGTTACACCTGCAGCAGTTATTGTTTCCACACATGAGCACCTCCCTTCCTCCACAGCAGATTGTGCAGTAAGATTGATATCCGTCGTCGTCATATTGGTACGCGCACTCCAAGAAGCAGTTCTGTAACACAACATTACACGCTAATGAAAAAAAAAGCTTGTGTTTGTCTGTGGACAGTTGAGCGAATACACAAACCTATAGTGTACTGTTTATTTTATTAGATGACTATAATAGCATTGTTGATGCGATTTAGTCATATGTAATAGAGTCAAATCTTCACTCACTGAGCATTTATTATGAACACCTGTACACCTACTCATTCACGGAATTATCTAATCAACCAATCGTACGGTAGCAGTGCAATAAATAAAATCATGCAGATTCAGGCCAGCAGCTTCAGCTAATGTTCACATCAACCATCACAATGGGGGGGGGGGGGACCGTCACAGTGATTTTGACCGTGACATGATTGTTGGTGTCAGACAGGCTAGTTTGAGTATTTGTATAACTACTGATTTCCTGAGATTTTCCCCACACAACAGTATCTGGAGTTTACCAAGAATGGTACAATAAATAAGAAAAAAACAAGATAAATTGTGAGCTACTGCTCACTTACGTATTCCCCCCCTGCTCTCACTTATATCAAAATGCAAGCAATCGAAGGAACAAGACATTTATCATGAATGCTGACTTCAACAAATAATTAACCCTGAAACAAGTAAGTAAAGAGCAGTGTTCTCCCCAGGGATTTCACATCACATCCTGGTAAACTGTCATTTTGAAATAGCATTTTGCTTCTTGAAATAGCGTCAAAATCCACCCTATATGTTTCGTAAATACATTCAGTCGGTAAACAGGAAGTTGATGTGTGACAGACCTGAAAACGATATACACAGTATAGAACTCCAAGCTGAAGCTCGGTACTAAATATCAAGTAGTTGTGATTTGCAGTTGCTGAGAAAAATGTTAGGAAAATTTTGTAAATCCACACTTGATGTTTCGTAAATACATTCAGTCGGTAAACAGGAAGTCGATGTGCGACAGACCTGAAAACGGTATACATGGTATAGAACCCCAAGCTGAAGCTCGGCACTAAATATCAAGTAGTTGTGATTTGCAGTTGCTGAGAAAAATGTTAGGAAAATTTTGTAAATCCACACTAGATGTTTCGTAAACACATTCAGTCGGTAAACAGGAAGTCGATGTGCGACAGACCTGAAAACAGTATACACAGTATAGAACCCCAAGCTGAAGTTTGGTACCAAGTACCTATGATTTGTAGTTGCTGAGAAAAAGGGTGTTTTGGACGGACGGAAATACGGACAGAGGTAAATAAACCAGTATAAAATCGTCCACTGAGCAGCATTTCTGCAGATGGAAGCACCTTGTTATTGAGGGAGGTCAACGGAGAATGGCCAATGGTGGGTTTCCCAAAAGCCTCTTAATGCTAGGAGCAGCTTAACTACGAGAGAGAGTGTCCATTGTGCTGCTCGCTCGACCATTTAACGATGATCTTTGTGCTATGATGCTTTTGGGAAACTCGGCACAGACTGGTTCGAGCTGACAGATGCCCCTTTTCCACCAAAGCAGTTCCAGGGCTGGTTCGGGGCCAGTGCTTAGTTTGGAACCGGGTTTTCTGTTTCCACTGACAAAGAACTGGCTCTGGGGCCAGAAAAACCGGTTCCAGGCTAGCACCAACTCTCTGCTGGGCCAGAGGAAAGAACCGCTTATGTCAGCGGGGGCGGAGTTGTTAAGACCAACAACAATAAGAAGACCGCGAAAGATCGCCATTTTTAAGCGACGAGAAGCAACAGCTGTACAAATGCGAAGTCAGCCATTATTATTATTAATGTTGTTGCTGCTGCTGCTTCTTCCGTGTTTTTGCTTCGATATTCGCGCCAAGGTTTATGCAAACGTAGCGACGTAGTGACGTATACAACGACGTAACTGACGTATACAGCGACGTAATGACGTGGCTTCCCTTAGCACCGCGAGCTATGGAAAAGCAAACTGGTTCTCAGCTGGCTCGCAAGTTGAACGAGTTGTGAACCAGCACCAGCACTGGCCCCGAACCAGCCCTGGAACTGATTTGGTGGAAAAGGGGTAAGAAAGGCTACAGTAACCCAGATAAACACTCTGTACAATTGTGGTGAGCAGAAAACATGTCAGAATGCACATCACGTCAAATCTTGAAGCGGATGAGCTACAACAGCATTGGACCACGTTGGGTTCCACTTATCGGCTAAGAAGAGAAAGCTGAGGCTGCAGTGTGCACAGGTTCACCAAAACTGGGCAGGTAAAGACTGGAAAAACGTAGCCTGGTCTGATGAATCTCGATTTCTGTTCAGATTCACCTTGGGCTTGTTTACACCAATCATCGCTTGAATGACACAGCCTATCTGAGTATTGTTGCTGATCATGTGCATCCCTCCCTGGCCACAATTTACTATCTTATACTGGCTACTTCCAGCATGTCACAAAGGAAAAGTCTTCTCAAACTTTTTTCATGAACATGCCGATGAGTTCAATGTTCTTTTGCGGCCTTCCCAATCACCGACTCTGAATCCAATAGAACAGCTTTGGGATGTGATAGAAAGGGAGATTCCCAGCATGAAAGTGCAGCTGAAAAATCTGCAGGAATTGTTTGATGCAGTCATCTCAACATGGACCAGAATCGCAAAGCAATGTTTCCAATGTCATGTGGAATCCGTGCCACAAAGAACTGAGGCTGTTTTGAGAGCAAAGGGAGGCCCTACCCAGGATGGTATAGTGTTTCTAATAAAGTGCTCAGTGAGTGTATACTGTATGCGCTTATTTACAAATAATTTTGGAACAGGATCAGAGTGATTCTAATTCACAGGATTAATCTTCACTCTCGTACATAAAGGGTACTAAACTGTACTATTCTTTGTGTGTGGGGTGGTACCCTCAAACATACAGTGGTGCTTGAAAGTTTGTGAACCCTTTAGAATTTTCTATATTTCTGCATAAATATGACCTAAAACATCATCAGATTTTCACACAAGTCCTAAAAGTAGATAAAGAGAACCCAGTTAAACAAATGAGACAAAAATATTATACTTGGTCATTTATTTATTGAGGAAAATGATCCAATATTACATATCTGTGAGTGGCAAAAGTATGTGAACCTTTGCTTTCAGTATCTGGTGTGACCCCCTTGTGCAGCAATAACTGCAACTAAACGTTTCCGGTAACTGTTGATCAGTCCTGCACACCGGCTTGGAGGAATTTTAGCCCATTCCTCCGTACAGAACAGCTTCAACTCTGGGATGTTGGTGGGTTTCCTCACATGAACTGCTCGCTTCAGGTCCTTCCACAACATTTCGATTGGATTAAGGTCAGGACTTTGACTTGGCCATTCCAAAACATTAACTTTATTCTTCTTTAACCATTTCTTTGGTAGAACAACTTGTGTGCTTAGGGTTGTTGCCTTGCTGCATGACCCACCTTCTCTTGAGATTCAGTTCATGGACAGATGGCCTGACATTTTCCTTTAGAATTCGCTGGTATAATTCAGAATTCATTGTTCCATCAATGATGGCAAGCCGTCCTGGCCCAGATGCAGCAAAACAGGCCCAAACCATGATACTACCATCACCGTGTTTCACAGATGGGATAAGGTTCTTATGCTGGAATGCAGTGTTTTCCTTTCTCCAAACATAACACTTCTCATTTAAACCGAAAAGTTCTATTTGTCTCATCCATCCACAAAACATTTTTCCAATAGCCTTCTGGCTTGTCCACGTGATCTTTAGCAAACTGCAGATGAGCAGCAATGTTCTTTTTGGAGAGCAGTGGCTTTCTCCTTGCAACCCTGCCATGCACACCATTGTTGTTCAGTGTTCTCCTGATGGTGGACTCATGAACATTAGCCAATGTGAGACAGGCCTTCAGTTGCTTAGAAGTTACCCTGGGGTCCTTTGTGACCTCGCCAACTATTACACGCCTTGCTCTTGGAGTGATCTTTGTTGGTCGACCACTCCTGGGGAGGGTAACATTGGTCTTGAATTTCCTCCATTTGTACACAATCTGTCTGACTGTGGATTGGTGGAGTCCAAACTCTTTAGAGATGGTTTTGTAACTTTTTCCAGCCTGATGAACATCAACAACGCTTTTTCTGAGGTCCTCAGAAATCTCCTTTGTTCGCGCCATGATACACTTCCACAAACATGTGTTGTGAAGATCAGACTTTGATAGATCCCTGTTCTTTAAATAAAACAGGGTGCCCACTCACACCTGATTGTCATCCCATTGATTGAAAACACCTGACTCTAATTTCACCTTCAAATTAACTGCTAATCCTAGAGGTTCACATACTTTTGCCGCTCACAGATATGTCATATTGGATAATTTCCCTCAATAAATAAATGACCAAGTATAATATTTTTGCCTCATTTGTTTAACTGGGTTCTCTTTATCTACTTTTAGGACTTGTGTGAAAATCTGATGATGTTTTAGGTCATATTTATGCAGAAATATAGAAAATTCTAAATTCAAACTTTCAAGCACCATTGTACACCCTTTTATACTTTTAGTATGTATCTCTTACCTCACTTTTTTTCTTTTACCTGTACCTTTTTAAGATACAGTATATCCACATTTTGCTTTTATTTGTTGTTTGTATTTATTGAAATTGTCTCGTCTCTTCTCTTAAAGAAGGTTTGTGGGTTCTTTTCTGTTGTATCTGTGCCTTAGCGAGTTTACAGAGCCTCACCACAAGCATTTCAGTGTATAACTGTTTCTGGCATACTGTGCATATGACAAATAAAATGAGTGACATTTGCAGGGGGAAGACACAAAGATAGAAAAGAAAGATACAAGAATACCACCCCAGAGACAAAAAAAATTCCAGTTTAGTACCCTTTTTTTGTATGATTGGTGGCTGGACACCAGGCTGATAACAAGAAGCTAGCTTCTACCTTACAGCTTTGGCACATTCCTCCACTGAAGAGTGGATGCTCAAGAGAAACATTCAGGGTTCCACAAGAGATGCAAATGTCTGTGAAAAAATAAGGAGAAGGTAAGGTCCCGTGTGATTTCAGTGTCTTAAGGCCGATTTATACTTCTGGTTAATGTGTACAGTATGTACGAGAGGTGTGCTAGTGCGCAGTCCTCCAATGGATTATCTACTTTCTGTCTTCTACTGACAAGCTCGCGCTCCGAAACTGCTTTCTGAAAGTGTGGTCCATTAAAAACCTTAAAACAGCTTGGGACAGAAATGCATGTAAAATACTCTGTAAAAATCTCGGTTTAAGAAAATATTCCCTGTGCGAGTTTCTCAGACTTTAATAAACTTTAATAAAAACTCTGATCAGTGAGTGCAAGCAAGTTTTCCCCCAGCGTTTCATGTTTGCTTCACATATAGTGATATGATCACATTAATGGATTTGTTTACAGAAAACTACAGTCATGATATTGTGTTAACATAAGTGTATTATATAATGTGTATGGCTTCGTAAAGGTTGTAGTTTGCTAGACTGTAGCTCGCTAGTTTAATCCTGCTGGATCACACACTTAACTTGCTCTTTTTTCTAACAGACTCCCAGTAAACGCACAGTGTAGGTCATGTAAACCACAGCAAGTCTCATCTCATCTCATTATCTCTAGCCGCTTTATCCTGTTCTACAGGGTCGCAGGCAAGCTGGAGCCTATCCCAGCTGACTACGGGCGAAAGGCGGGGTACACCCTGGACAAGTCGCCAGGTCATCACAGGGCTGACACATAGACACAGACAACCATTCACTCTCACATTCACACCTACGGTCAATTTAGAGTCACCAGTTAACCTAACCTGCATGTCTTTGGACTGTGGGGGAAACCGGAGCACCCGGAGGAAACCCACGCGGACACGGGGAGAACATGCAAACTCCGCACAGAAAGGCCCTCGCCGGCCACGGGGCTCGAACCCGGACCTTCTTGCTGTGAGGCGACAGCACTAACCACTACACCACCGTGCCGCCCCCACAGCAAGTCAATCCAAATAAAAACTAAAGCATCCGTCGATCAGTGACTGACAGAATCATGACTAAAACACTAATTAAACTGAAGTGCTTCAATACAAGAGATGCTAAAGACAGACAAGTTAAAACACTTCAGACATGATTTCAGCAAGAATTCACTTAATGAATCAAAACGTGAGGTT